>NC_091952.1:131366234-131966234 GCF_031021105.1 Erythrolamprus reginae | reverse complement strand
ATGTAATGTATGTATTTAAACATTTGCTTCCAATCAAGAAGGGCAAATATTTCCAAAATCTTATTTCATTTAACTAGGACAAATATACTTAAAAACACTTAATTTTGGCTGGAGAATGGCTTCATTTTATTAATTCAACGCTTTTCCTGACTGCTTCCATATGTCAACTTGCAAAGATTTCAAGTTGCCATGAAAAGAAGAGGGGGAAGCTGGAGGAGTGCTGATTGTCCTAACTGAAAATGCATTCCACAAATGTTTCTTTTATTGATTGTGTCCTAGGCTACCGGAGTCAGAAGAAGGGGTGTGGGGGTCACAACCCACCATCTTGACTAATAAGAGAATGTGATTTATGACATGGCCAATGAGAAGGGGGGAAACAGGTTCGTGATCATGTGTAGCCTGCATGAACTCAGTTATGGCTGCAACGGAATATTGCTGAGATGTGACTTTTAATAAATCTTTGTATTTCTTTTGGACTTTGGCTCATGTCTCCTGAATTAATTAGGTGATCTTTCAGAAACCTCACACCATATACACTATATTATCGCAATAGTTTTTTTCAATAGTTACAAGGTATTTCCAAAGTATTACCATAGTATAGAAGAATTCCTGGCATTGAAAAATAATGGTTATGCTCAGTTGGTTGACTGAATGGCAGAAGATATGTGTGAATTGGGAACACCAGATTTACAACAGATTTACAGTCTCATCTTCCTGCTTGTATGCTCTCATATCCAACAAATCTTGGATAAATTGTTTGATTTCCCACTTGAATTATTTTTTTCTTCTTGAAAAAATATGCTTGACATTTGATATATGATATATAGGAATTTGCTAAGATGTCTTTTATTAAAAAGCCTTTGGACACCGAAGGAAATATGTGTATGTATGAAGGTTAACTGGGTATTGAAAAAAATTGAGACATGATGATATCTACCATTTTATTTTAGTTTCATGGCTGGCATATATTGTATATTAATACCGCAAGCAGTTTAGAGTTGGATAATTGGAATTTACATAGAAATCATAGTAATAAATAAACAAAATAGTTTTCTAAGGTTTCTGTCCAACTGTTAACAGTTGATGTGTTTTGGATCCCTTTGATGAAATTGTTAAGCAGGGAACCAGGCACAAATAGATAGAGTCTAGAATCTCCCTCTATATATAACAAATCTATTCAGCACTGGACAAAGATAGGTCCTCCCATAAGGTTGGAAGAACCCTGACTGCAATTTCAAACAAGCATATATAGGTTGCTCAGTTACATAACAGGAATATTGTTTCTAAATGATACAGAAGTTACAAAAATATTTATGCACATATCTTGTGGTTCTCATTATGAGTTCATCTGCAAACCTGTGACTTCTTATTAGAGAGTTCCACAACCCTGATGGCCTGCTAAGGCTTGAATTCTATTTCTCTCATTTCAACATAAGAAGCTATAGAGCAAGAATGTCAAATTTGCGGCCCATGGGACAGTTGCATCACATGCTGGGCCCGCCCCCACGCAGTTTAGTGAAGAGGGAGGAAAGTTCCAATATGTCACGTGATGCCACTGTGATGGTACGAGTTTGTGACCCCTGCTGTAGAGCAAGCATCAGAGTTATCAGAATCCTGATCAACAAAATGGTCACTTTATTAGGATCCAGAAAGTATATTTTGTCTGTTGAGATGTCTGACCTAGAGAATAAAACCTTCCCAGAGATTCATTTGACTCCCACCCTGCTGGCATTTTGAAAGGTCCTAACGACCTGTTCTGTCAATCCTTGGGATAGATTGGTTCAGTGAAGGGCTACCAAAATTTTTACTACCACACTGTGGGCGTGGCTTATGCATTTTCTTTCAACATCTTTCAGTGCAAATTTTGCTACCGGTACTGCGTTCCTGACCATACCCATTGGAGCCAATCACTGGATTGGTTCTACACCCTTATTAGAAATATTGGATATATAACAAACATAAATGTGTAAAATTGAAGTAATTTGGAAGCTTCTATCCCAAATTCTATGTAATCCTTTAAAAGAAAGAAGTTAACTCTATTTGCAAGCATTTGCTTGCTTCATTGATGTAACTGCCTCCATTTGGATTTGTATTCTATTAGGTGCAATGATTATGTATGTACTTCATCCTGTTTACTTCCAGGTTTCTTGATTGATAGAGAAACTGGTCAGGAATTCACAAAAAAATAAGAAAAGACAGCTAATAGTAGGGATAGCCTTGAAGGAAAAAACATTGCATCAAAATAGAATTGGAAAAAAATCCTCACTCTAAAAAAGATAGCAAATATAAAGAATGGGTCTGTATTATATAGCTGTAAGAGTGGGATTTTGAAGAATTGAAAGCAGGGGGTTCACCTGCTGATGGAATTTGCCAATGGAGATGATGACACGGGCTTTGTCATTCGGTCAGATGGCTAGGAGGGACGGATCTCACATGAAGGCATGAGATCACCCCCAGAGAATGAGCAAGTCTCGCAGCAGACTGCGCAGGCTTGGCCAGTGAGGAGGGTGGGGTGCCGCCGGGTATGAAAGGCCACCCTGAAGTGCCCCGGCCTCTTTTCAGGTCACCGATGGAGACACCTGCCCACCCTCTTTTTTTCCTCTTGGTGTGTCAAGGTTGCCTTTGGGTCCGGGTAGGAATTTTTTGCGGCATGTGCACCTTTGATGACAACCATTTTTTCACCTACTGCACACCGACTGGGAGCGGAGGGGATAGGTATGGGGTGTTTTTCAAGCAGCAATTCTTTTCCAATGCTCAGTAAATTAAACCCCCTCTTGTCACTTGGGGGAGCAGATCGGGGGCAGAAAAGGGGTGTTAGGAGCAGCAGCATGTTCTCCTTTAGGGCACCTTTTGGATGGTGATTGGCTGCCCCTTGCCAGATGTTCCGGGCATGTTGGGCCTGAGTTATGGTGGAGGGGTGCCATTGTGGCTCACCTATGCCGGGACCTCTTAACTGGGGTGAGCCTTCCCACATGTCAAGTTATGTGGCAGAGAGCAAGGGAAAGGCCAGGGGGAACCGTCCCCTGCTCTGCTCAGCAAAGAGCTTCGCTCATAGCTGCTCAGAAATGTTTTGACAGGGATTCTGCCCCCTTTTGTCCCTTACCCTGCAGGTAAGAATTTGATTATGCATAACAATAAAGTGACCCATTTTAAAATCCAGTTCTGTGTCCGTGTCTTATTCGGCTTCCAAGGCAATCAAGAGTCAGCAGAAAAATAGAGACTAGAAGAAGATGAGTGGCTTGGAAAGTTGACATAAACCTTCTGGCTTCATTCTATTAGTTAAATTGCAATGACCTCTTCACATGGGATTTAAATAAATATTTCCCATAAAAGCCCCATTTGGGGAATGTTATGGGTTGTAAAAAAATACTCAGAAAAAAATACTCAGCTCACCTAAGAATAGGCTATTTCAGATTGATGTGTGAAAGAATATGGCAATCATTGTGACAAAAGTGAAGCCTGTGTAAAGACTGGCTATTGGCCTTAAAATCTAATGCGGGAGTAGTTGAGTTTTCATGGTCTGCTGCAAAATTTAAGTTCAGTTTTATCTCTGCTTTATATCTGAAAACAAATGCAAATGTGACACAATGCCAATAAGGATCAACTTATCAACTTCAAAATAGAGCAAGCTTAATAAAGGGTATGCCTCTTGAACTTCTCTTCAGAGAACTGAAATAATATAATGGATGTACTGTATTATACCATGCTTGTCCTTACTGTTGCACAGAAATGAAATTTTATTTTCTGAATTCCATACAACATGATTTCCCCTTGATGTTAGCACTATGTGGTTCTAATGGAATTAAGAAACTAAAGAGAGGTTTATTTGGAAACTGTTGGGAATTTGGGCCCCACGAACAAATATTTAGAAAGTACCAATGAGAATAGAAAGAGAACTGCACCCAGAAACATATAGTCCATAAAACTGCAGTTGGCGTCCCCTCTAATTGGTAATAAATGTAAATGTTTAGTTATGCCTGGCTGGGGAGCAATGAACAACACATCTGTCTGGCTGTTTTTTCTGCCTTCATGAGGATTAGAGCATTTACAGCATCTACAGTTGAAAACAGAGGAAGTAGATGGTAAAAGGGTTAGTGTTAGGTGGCAGTAGAATTGCCTGGATATATATTTGGGAAGAAGAATTGGAATGACTGAGATAAAAATCTGCAGGAAATCTAAGGAAAGAGATGAAAATAAGTACTGAAAATAATAAAGTTGCAAGGGCAAGTATTGAAGACAAGTACTAATCTCCTTCCCACAAGGTGTGAAACATTCATGATAGAGAAAATAACTGGATTTAAGCAAGCAAACAAACAGGATTAATTTATTTATGTTCCAGCAGTTCATGGTATGCAAAAAACAGGACATGTTGATCCAACCAAAATTTGACAGCTAATAACAAATAAGGTTTGAAAAATAAACAAGGAATAGGCTAAAGGGAAATAATGAAGGATTAAAGACTAAGAATTGAGCAGCAAATCAAGAGTTAGAACAGAAAACTAATCAATAATAAGAACATCCTTATTATTTGTGAAGGTCTTAGTTAAAACATAAAGCTTTCTTACACTGTTCTCAGAATTTTTTACATGTTAAAACTTAATGGTCAGACTGGATTGGTCTAGTCACAGTGGTTGTGTATAATACAAGAAGCTTCCAGTTGCGATTCAGGGGCTTGACGTATGGAGATGCTGAAGACAGTTTCAGAAGTTCCTCTTACATTTGATTAATATTGGGCTTTCGTCTATTTCTAGACTGTAGACAAAGCAAATTTGCAGTACAGTGATCCCCCGGTTATTGCGTCCCCGACCATTGCGAACAGGGTAATTTGCGATTTTTGAACCCGGAAGTCAAAACACCATCTGCGCATGCGTGCCCTTTTTTCTATGGGCACGCATGCGTAGATGGCGCCGGGCAGATCAGCTGCTGGGCGGCTTCCCTGGGTCTTCCCCCTCTTGCTGGCGGGAGGGTGAAGCCCCCCCCAGCACCCGCTCACCCGCCCTTCGCCCTTCGCCCGGGAAGTTCGCCAGGAGTCAGCGGAGAACGGCGCGCCTGTTTTAAAACGATCGGAGCCGGCCGGCTACGATCGTTTTAAAGCAGGCGCGCCGTTCTCCGCTGACTCCTAAAGCGGGGAAGTTCGCCAGGAGTCAGCGGAGAACGGCGCGCCTGTTTTAAAACGATCGGAGCCAGCCGGCTCCAATCGTTTTAAAGCAGGCACACCGTTCTCCGCTGACTCCTAAAGCGGGGAAGTTCACCAGGAGTCAGCGGAGAACGGCGCGCCTGTTTTAAAACGATCAGAGCCGGCCGGCTCCGATCGTTTTAAAGCAGGCGCGCCGTTCTCCGCTGACTCCTAAAGCGGGGAAGTTCGCCAGGAGTCAGCAGAGAACGGCGCGCCTGTTTTAAAACGATTGGAGCTTTCCAATGAGTCCTGAAGACAAACGTCAAACTTCCGCGTTTGTCTTCGGGACTCATTGGAAAGCCGCGCGGGTGTTTTAAAACGTCGCCGCCGACATGGGGGGCTTGCTAGCACCCCCCCAAACCTGGGTTGGGGGTTCGGGGGGGTGCTAGCGAGCCCCCCATGTCGGCGGCGACGTTTTAAAACACCCGCGCGGCTTTCCAATGAGTCCCGAAGACAAACGCGGAAGTTTGACGTTTGTCTTCGGGACTCATTGGAAAGCCGCGCGGCTGTTTTAAAACGTCGCCGCCAACATGGGGGGCTTGCTAGCACCCCCCCAAACCCGGGTTGGGGGTTCGGGGGGGTGCTAGCGAGCCCCCCATGTCGGCAGCGACGTTTTAAAACAGCCGCGCCGCCCCCAATCTTCGGCTCCTCGCTAGCGTTGCGGAAGTTAAAAACACCATCTGCACATGCACAGATGGTGTTTTTACTTCCGCAGCGCTACTTCGCGAAAACCCGCTCGTTGCGGGGGGTCCTGGAACGGAACCCTCGCAACGAGCGGGGGATCACTGTACTGTTAATGTCCAGTGGGAAGTCATATAGCATGGTGATTTAAAGAATCTGACCCTTTCCTTTTGGCTAAATCAATCTCACAGGTGATAAACAGAACCAAACTTATTTGATAATAAAAACTAAAATGTAGTCCACTTTTTAACATTAAATATGAAAATACAAATATTTGGTGCAGAAGAGGAAGCGTTTGCCCAGCTTCGCCTGGTGCACCAGTTGCGGCCCTATTTGGACCGGGAGTCACTGCTCACAGTCACTCATGCCCTCATCACCTCAAGGTTTGACTACTGTAATGCTCTCTACATGGGGCTACCTTTGAAAAGTGTTCAGAAACTTCAGATTGTGAAGAATGCGGCTGTGAGAGCAATCATGGGCCTCCCCAGATATACCCATGTCTCATCAACACTCCGCAGCCTGCATTGGCTGCCCATCAGTTTCCGGTCACAATTCAAAGTGTTGGTTATGACCTATAAATCCCTACATGGTATCGGACCAGAATACCTTCAGGACTGTCTTCTGCCACATGAATCCCAGTGACCGGTTAGGTCCCACAGAGTTGGCCTTCTCCAGGTCCCGTCGACTAAGTAATGCTGTCTGATGTGACCAAGGGGAGGAACCTTCTCTGTGGTGGTCCCGATCCTCTGGAATCAACTCCCCCCGGAGATTAGAACTGTCCCCACCCTCCTTGCCTTTCGCAATCTCCTAAAAACCCGCCTATGTCACCAGGCTTGGGGAAGTTGATATTCTCCTTAGCTATTATGATTTATGTATGGTTTGCTTGGGTCGTGTGATTAATTTTTATGATAAGGGTTTTAATCTATTTTGAATATTGGATTTGTACATTGTGTATTGTGTTTTGAGCCGCCCCGAGTCTTCGGAGAGGGGCGGCATACAAATCTAATAAATTATGATGATGGTGATGGTGATGGTGATGATGATGATGATGATGATGATGAGCTGCTCCAGATTATGGTGATAAGAAAAATCCAAAAGGTAATAAAATGCTCCAGACAGATCACATGGTGATGGTGCTCCAACACAAATGGTTAGCTCTTTCTCAAAGAAGAGAATAGAGAATAGGTTTCAAAGATTCTAAAATAAAATTGCATTGCTGTGCACATAGTCTGAAATATGGATGAAGGCTAAAATTTAAACATTCTGTTTTATAAATTATGAAGAGACATAAAAATATGAAACTTGCTCAACATAGAAAACAGACATCTGGCGCAAATGACTGGCTATACATTTTACCTATTTTTATAGGTAGAAAGCATATAATTTCTTCATCGAGTTTTCTTGATTACACCATCCTCTTGGAGGTTTCAAAGCTTTTATCAAATATTTTTGTGGAGATAGAAATTTCTTTTCCTGAACATCTCCATGCATTTTTTCCCCAAATCTTTTTATTGTTTTATAGATACATATATCACAATTTGTTTATACAGTTTACAGGTCTTATCCAACTTTTTTACCGGTTACAGTTGTTATATAGATAATATTAACTTAATACTATGCAATGCAAAACATGGTAAAAACATTCAAATGGTATTTTCATTTTTTTTAAGGTTTGTACTGCTATTTTGTATAGAATTATACAAATCTTTTCCTTTGAATCCACTCGTGCCAATTGTTCCACATGCTCTTAGTTTCATTGATTCTGTTTCCCTTAAGTAGGTTTGTCATCTCGCCCATTTCTGCACATGTATATATCTTGTCTATTATTAAATTTACATTGGGAGTCTGTTCGTTCTTCCATGTTTGTGCTATTGCAATTCTTGTAGCTGTGTTTATGTGAGTCAATAAAAAAAGGGTTTGTTTAGAGTATGATCTTTTCCAAATTCCAAGCATTTTTAAATGACCACATCTTTCGGGGTGAAGGAGGAGTAATGTAAGTGTGTATATCACATTCATGGTGTTATGAACTGTGAGAGTAAGCCTACTTTCACCTCTAACACAATACCTGCCCTCTACAGATGTTATTTCTGAAGTCTGAGTTGTCACCTTTCAAACAGGCACTTTCCTCAGGCATTTAATTAGGAGCATGTGCCATTAAGAACATTTACTTGGGTGTGTATTATTTTAGTCCCTGGTGGATTGTCTTCTATCATTTTTAAATCATAGTGAATGTGTTTATAAATGTTCATCACCCAGAATAACTTTGAATGAGTCAGCCTATAAATTCACAATTATTTTACTTCAAAATAAACTTAAATGGCATCATCTGGAGCTGACATCCAATGATTCTGGACCGTATTAATAACATGTCTGTGTATAACAAACAGAAATACAGTTATACTCCAACTTTGGCTGAATTATAATTCCTAAATTTCCTCACTGTTGTCCATATTAACTTGTATTTAAGCATTTGGAGAGTTGAAGTTTTCCTATATTGGTTTACCACTTCTAATGCAAGAATTGAAGTCACTGCAACAAATAAGTGTTCTGAACACAGTAGGTTTGAAAATATAATTGTCAGATCACTAAAATAACAAAACAAATAGCACCCCCCCCCCCCACAGTGACTGGATTCACAAGGCAATCTGCAATTAAGTTAATTGTTTTTGGAACAGGAACATTATGTGCAATTTAGCTTCTTACAAATAATAATGCTCCTGTGATGCACAACTATTATTTGGAATTGCATTGCAAAACATCATAACCAGTTTTTCAGATAAGTGCCCCAAATATGCAAGGACATTATATAGAAAGGCAGAGATTTCTATAGAATAAAAGAAATGTGTGTGCATGTTCCTAGCCTTAGGTTGACAATATATCAATATCTGATACCTTAATGGATGGTGTTAATGTTTGCAGAGATAGGAAAATTAACCTAATATGTCTGCTGAGGGGAGAAGATATTATTGTCTTCTGCAAGTTTTACAGGCTATATTTACAGCATCCTTTCGTTGTAATATACTGCAATAATTACTGGACATTACTTGTTCCTGCTGCTCTCCTTGGTGCTGAACAATTCCTATACTGCATTATAACATCACCTACTGTTTTAAAAGACTACAGAGAATCTGTTACTTGATTAAAACTGGGGGAAATCAGGATTGAGATATTTGAATTTGCTTGCAGTGTGCTTAAGGTTATTTTTTACTTCATAATCTGAGAACTGATGAATATTTTACTCACTTATTTTTGTGTGTCCTTATCCAACATCCCAGCACCACCTCTCTTTCTTATATGGTGGCTTTTTCCTTCCTTTTTTTTAAACTTTGAAATATGGGAAATTTGCTCCTATTTGACTTAATAATGAAAACAATAAAACCCCCAAAACAGTTTAAGTATGACATACAAATGTGTGTGTCTGTTTGTGTCATACTTAAACTGTGTGGTTTTTTGGTTTTTGTTTTTTTATTTCTTAAAGTGTGGATGTCAGAAAGTGCAGTGGCTGTTTTGGATCCTGTTGCAAGATAGCACTGGGGGTTGCTCTGTGGACAAATTTGTGAAAAATAATGGTGTTTCCAATTATTTCAGCCAGTAGAGAATGCAGGCATGATCACTCTTCCTGCATGAGCCCATAAAAAACTCATCTGTAGAGGTCAGGAGTAAAACATTCCCAATGAGACACAGTAGCCACAGGCTTTAATTCATAGAGAGGAGAATTGTTATGCCTCCCGTTGTAGTTTGTGATACCACTTGCTTTTAGATCAGGGCACTAGCCAATCCTGCACACAAAATGGTTATTTTATTAATTCTCTTCATTTTACAAGCTGGACTCTCCTAGGCTGGGCATTTTTCTAGGTCTGGTCAAATACAGTAAAAAACAGTTTAAAATATTTCTAAAGAGAAAAATATATTGCTATGGTTACTAAAATACATAGTACAGAATCATGAGTTCTGGTTAAGAACTGGTTGTTTACTCTTAAATGTGAAATGACATGCAGTACATGATGAAGGATAAGCTTTCTGCACATACTTACATTTAGCTAATTCATGCTTAAGGTGGGCATGAAAAATAATATTTGGGAAATAACCCTCTCTTTCTATAAGCTGAATGTTGAAAATAGATTCACTGTAATGTTATTTCTTTTCCTCTATTATATATTGAATTTATATGTCACTTAATCTCTCTCACTAATGAGATCTTGAAATGAAATAAAACACAATAAAATGTAGACAATAAAATAAGAGCATGCTAGAAAGATAATAAATTGGAAGAACAGTAGCAAAAAACCCAATAACATAATATTCAGTATATAACAAGCTAACTAAATCCAGTTCCAGATGGTGTGTAGTCCAAAGGCCCTCTTGAAGAGTATAGGTGGGTGGAGTAGGACAAGGTGAGTGGGGAAAGAAGGACAGGGGGCAACCTGGCCTCCTGTTCCAAAGTGAGAGTACCATAGTGGAAAAAATGTGTTCTCTAGCTTTCTTCCCCTCTCCTCATGAAACTGAATTACCTACTTTGGATGGGTTGACACTGACTAAAGGATCATAAATAGCTGTACTATGTGATCATAGTTAAAGAAAGGGAAATAGGGGAGTCACTAAATAGGTTGCTGCTAAACACCAATTGCCAATTTGTGTGCATTCATGAAAAATATTTCAAATATTTACCTTAACTGCAAACGGAAATTAAGGATCCTATTGCATTCTAAAATGACCATCTATTCTTTGTTTTTTCTTTTAATAGATGGCAGATTCTTTCTATGGATTATTTAATTAAACTTTAATTTAACTATGGATTATTTTAAAGTCAGTTGTTATGCTAAGACAATTGCAACTGCTATATTGAAAATGATGGAGTTTCTTTGTTTTGGACAGCAATATTTATTTTCTCCCTTGATTAGGGTTATATTTTATAATTTCCAGATCAGGAAACTAAACATCCATAACTAACGTGTCTGTCTATATCTGTCTTTCTCTTGTGCAGGTTCCTGCGGTGGCTAATAAGAGTATTGCATTTATGTGAAAAGTGGAACTGTGTATTTAAACATCTAACCCTTTTTTACTTCACTGAAAGAATCAATCAGGATATTTTTGCCCACATCCAGATTTTTTTTTTTTTTTTTTAAAAAGTCTGTAGTATTTTCTGGCCTGAAGAAAGTGGCAAAAGTTTGGTCAGTTTTTTTTAAAGGAACTGAATGATTCTCTCTCCCCCCCCCCCACCACTACTCTTGGAAATATGTGTGTAATGAAAAGTGTTTTGCATGGGCCCATTGCTCAGGGGATTGCACATTAGGTCTGTAGTTCTGGTATCCTTTAATTTCATAGCAGAAGTAACAGCTGGTCTCAAGCACTCTTCATTTAATTCAATGAAAATGAGACTTTTGAGTGAATGACGATAATTTAATAATGAATGGCTCCAACTTATCTGGAAAGCTCTCCCTTTTTTCTGACAGCTGCTGTTCTAAGTGCAATTTAATAAGGGACCTGCAGTCATTTGGCATGGAAACAAATGCTTGCTTTGAAAAGGAAGAGGGAAGATACAGACTTTCCTTCAAAACTGATACCATTTCCAAAGTCACACACACACACACACACAGGGTGCATCTGTTGTGTATTTAATGTACACTATAACAGTAGCAAATGAGTAGCTGTAGCAGTTGAGATGAGATTAAAAATAATTTCCAGTTTAAGAAATTCAGTGTTTCCCAACAACTGGGCAGATGCCAGGAGACACGAACTCCTGCCCCAAATCTTGCAAAAAAGAAATACTCCAAACTGTTTACTAAAATAAATATTTAGATGTTAAAATGATAGTATTTTAAATGACAATTGCTATCAGAATAGAATCCAAACTGAAGCAATCCCATTCAATAGCCTCTCCTTTAAAAATATTAATCAAAGGGCAGCCCATGACCTCTACAATTAATTATCTTAAAATAATATGCATCTTCAAGTACCTTATGGGGAAAAAGTAGGTGATGATTTTCACTTTAATAAAGAACATCCATGTCCACTCTTTAATTTATGTCATTTTTATAATTGGGTTCATTAAGGCTCCCCATCTAAGAAGACTTTGGCAGCTTGGAATAGGTTCAGTACAAATGTTAAAAGCACAACTAAAATGTATGTTGAAAAGTTTTTAGAAAACAAGGCTCTTTGTTACTATTTTGCTACTAGTATTTTGTTTTTTTTATTTGCCATTGCTATAAAAGAACAAAACCTGAAGGATATGCAGAACAGCCAATTAAAATTGGACTTGTCAATTAATCCCTAAAATGTTAGTAATCAACCTACCAATTACATCAGTTGAAGCCTATACCTTTATCAGCAGGTCTACATGATGATTCAAGCAAGACAGAATGTAGTTTGGGGTGACTGGAAAAGGACCAAAAAACAAAATGTCTAGGACTGATTTCCCCCTTCCTTCCCCTTTATTTAATGAAGATTCTGATGATGTTTCTATGGCAGTCTATAGTTGTTGTTGTTGTTGTTGTTATTATTATTATTATTATTATTGAATGAAGGAATCAATGGTTCCACCATGTCGATTTTGCATGTATTCAATTCTCTCCAATTTTCATATCAAACTTCAATTCTGCTTTTAGAAATTCTGCACCCAACACACAGTATACGGTTTGGCTTGGCTTGCTTGCCTTTGTCCTATGTTTTCAATTTATTCTGCTAACACACTAGTCATCTTGTCATTTCAACCACATATATTTATATAGATAGTATTCTTTGGTTAAGTTGTTAGACAACCTCTCTTTTCAGCATTATCACAAACAGCATTATTCAGCATTATCACAAAATATGATTATATATTGGAAAATGCAACTTTCTTTGGATATGTCATCTCTATTACTGTGAGCTTATTAAGCAAATGCAAAGAACATTGCCTTTCCCCCCCCTGGAATTAGCCCAGTCAACCAATGACCATATTTGGATCAAATCTAAACATAGAAACATAGAAGACTGACGGCAGAAAAAGACCTCATGGTCCATCTAGTCTGCCCTTATACTATTTCCTGTATTTCAGCTTAAAATGGATATATGTTTATCCCAGGCATGCTTAAATTCAGTTACTGTGGATTTACCAACCACGTCTGCTGGAAGTTTGTTTCAAGGATCTACTACTCTTTCAGTAAAATAATATTTTCTCACGTTGCTTTTGATCTTTCCCCCAACTAACTTCAGATTGTGTCCCCTTGTTCTTGTGTTCACTTTCCTATTAAAAACACTTCCCTCCTGAACCTTATTTAACCCTTTAACATATTTAAATGTTTTGATCATGTCCCCCCTTTTCCTTCTGTCCTCCAGACTATAGACATTGAGTTCATTAAGTCTTTCCTGATACGTTTTATGCTTAAGACCTTCCACCATTCTTGTAGCCCGTCTTTGGACCCGTTCAATTTTGTCAATATCTTTTTGTAGGTGAGGTCTCCAGAACTGAACGCAGTATTCCAAATGTGGTCTCACCAGCGCTCTATATGAGGGGATCACAATCTCCCTCTTCCTGCTTGTTATATCTCTAGCTATGCAGCCAAGTATCCTACTTGCTTTTCCCACTGCCCGACCACACTGCTCACCCATTTTGAGACTGTCAGAAATCACTACCCCTAAATCCTTCTCTTCTGAAGTTTTTGCTAGCACAGAACTGCCAATGCAATACTCAGATTGAGGATTCCTTTTCCCCAAGTGCATTATTTTACATTTGGAAACATTAAACTGCAGTTCCATTGCTTTGACCATTTATCTAGTAAAGCTAAATCATTTACCATATTACAGACCCCTCCAGGAATATCAACCCTATTGCACACTTTAGAGTCATCGGCAAATAGGCAAACCTTCCCTACCAAACCTTCCCCTATGTCACTCACAAACATATTAAAAAGAATAGGACCCAGAACAGACCCTTGTGGCACACCGCTTGTAACCTGTCTCTCCTCAGAATACTCGCCATTAACAATAACTCTCTGATGTCTATGCTTCAGCCAGCTTGAAATCCACTGAACTATCCAGGGATTAAGTCCAATCTTCACTAATTTATCTATCAGCTCTTTATGTGGAACCGTATCAAAGGCTTTGCTGAACTCCAGGTAGGCAATATCCACGGCACCACCTTGATCCAACACCTTTGTGACATAGTCAAAGAAATCAATGAGATTAGTCTGACATGATTTGCCTTCAGTAAAGCCATGCTGATTTGGGTCCAATAAGTTATTGTTTTTTAGGTGCTGATTTATCCTCTTCTTGAGTAGAGTCTCCATCATTTTAACTATAACTAATGTCAAGCTAACTGGCCTGTAGTTACCAGCTTCTTCTCTACTGCCCTTCTTGTGGATAGGCACAACACTGGCCATTCTCCAATCCTCAGGAACATCTCCTGTTAACAGGGATTGGTTAAACAAATCAGTCAGGGGGGTAGCAATGACAGATCTGAGTTCTTTAAGAACTCTGGGGTGGATGCCATCTGGACCCATTGCCTTATTTATCTTTAATCGTTTATAGTTTTTCTAAGACATCGGCTTCTAAGATCACTGGAGCTGAATCCGTACAGCTGGAAGCAATGGTATATCCCTCTATAGTATTATTTTGTAAGGTGTCTTTTGAGAAAACTGAACAGAAGTAGCTATTGAAATGGTCAGCGATCTCCTTATTCCCATCAATGCATATATTATTCCCAGTACTAAGCTTCGTGATGCTGCAGTTTTTCTTCTTCCTATCACTAATATATCTGAAGAAGGTTTTATCCCCCTTCTTTACAGATTTGGCAATTTCTTCCTCTTTTGAGGCTTTAGCAGCATATATTATCTGTTTTGCCTCCTTCTGTCTCATTTTATACACCTCTGTATCAGCTATACTTCCAGACTCTTTATACCTCCTATAGGCAGCCTTTTTTTCATTGACTATAGCCCTTACATCATTGCTAAACCATAGCGGTTTCTTCTTCCTTTTACCTTTAGTTATTTGCCTTACATACAGTCCAGTGGCTTTTAAGATGGCCTTTTTTAATACAGTCCACTGGGTGCTCGCTCCTGCCATTTTATCCCTCCCCTTTAATTCATTATTTAAATATTCCCCCATTGCACTAAAATTTGTTTTTCTGAAATCCAATACTTTGGTTGCAGTATAGGATTGCTCACAATCAGTTTTTACATCAAACCACAAACATAGATGGTCACTGCAACCTAAATTTTCTCCCACCTTGACCTCTGAAACCCAATTCCCATTCGTAAAAACTAAATCTAGAATATTCTCCCCTCTAGTTGGTGTCTTAACCAGCTGTGCCAGAGCTGCTCCTGTAAAGGCCTCTACTATATTCTTACTTTTGCATGTAAGGGCACTGGGGATATTCCAGTTAACATCAGGCATGTTGAAATCACCCATAACCACAATATCTCCCTTTACTGCCATTTGGGTAATTTCATCCACCATCTTGTTGTCATATTCCTCAGATTGCCCTGGAGGCCTATAGATCACCCCAATTCTAATGACAGAACCGTCTTTATTTTGCATGCAAATCCAGAGAGTCTCCAGATCTTTACACGTATTTTGAATTTAACATAAATGGCTACTCCACTTCCTCTTCTCTCTATTCTATCCTTCCTATACAGCGTATATCCTGGTATGGATATTTCCCATTCATTAGAATCCTTAAACCATGTCTCAGTTATGGCAACCAGATCCAAATTATCTCTAGATATTATGGCCATTAACTCACAGATCTTGTTGCTCAAGCTTTGAGCATTCGTGCACATTACCCGAAGAACATTATTTTCATTATTAGTTTGTCCCTTATCATCAACAACTACATCTATTCTATTTACAGCTCCCTTTTCATAAGCTTCCAGAAACTGATTTATCCTCATTGGTCGGGGACAGAAATAATCCACATCAGTTACATCTCTGTCCCTTTTACCTAGTTTAAATGCCTGTCCAAAAAAGTTCTGAATTCCTCACCGAGCACCTGGGTACATCTGTAAGATGGATGCAAACCATCCCTCTTAAACAACTCCCTATTAGACCACCTACTGACATCATGACTTACATAGCCAAAAGCTTCAGCTTTACACCACTGCCTTAACCACATATTAAACTCTCTGATACAAGTTGTTTTATCCTCCTGGCCACAAACCGGTAACACCTCTGAGAAGGTCACTGAATCAGTTATTTTACCCAGCTCCACACTTAGACATTGAAAATCTCTATTTACTACATTAACATTTCTCTGGCACAAATCATTTGTGCCAAGATGCACCACCAAAGATATTAATATAACCTCTTACATTCTATAATCAGTATTAGCTGAAATACCTAATTATGAAATGATGGGCAATAAGTATTTGAACAGTATTCTCCATAATCTTCATTTGAGATTGTTGTCAGTTTGGAACACAAAGTATTGGGATATGCATTAATAGTAGCCTAGCTAATTTGGAAATTTGTGCAAAAGGAAAGACTGTTTATAAGGCAATCTCGTTTAAGAATAAAATGATCAATCTAGGTTACAGTGAAGTTGGGTACATAGCAGAAAAATAAAATATGTTTTGTAATGTAGCCAAATTACAGAATTAGGGACTAGACGTTCCAAAGAAGTAGAAATGGTAGGAAAACAGAGCAATGGGAATTTGGAGAAGTGATAGAATGATTTTCTAGTGAGATTTGCTGGTCCTGTCTTATAACTTAACTATCCCTAGCAATGAACATCATCTAAAGCAGAGGTCCCCAACCTTTTTTGCACCAGGGACCGGCTTTAAGCTAGACCAGTTTTCCATGGCCCGGTGGGGGGGGGGGGGAGCTAGCTGTCAGCGGCGCCGTAAAAGGGGCGATCAAGAGAGGAATGGGTGAATGAATGGACGGAGGGTGGGAAGGAAGGAAGGAAAGAGGGAAGGGACAGGAACAGAAGAAGGGTGCAAAGGAAGCAAGGAAAGGTGTGAAAGGGGAGAGTAAGAGAGGAAGGAGTGAAAGAAGGGAATGAGGGAGGAAAGAAGGGAGGAAGGAAAAGGAAAGAAAGAAAGAAGGGGGGAAGGGACAGGAACAGAGGAAGGAAGCAAGGAAACTTATGAAAGGGGAGAGTAAGGGAAGAAAGTAGGAAGGAGAAAGAAAAGAAGAAATAGAGGAAGGGAAGGTAAAAGAGAGAAAGAAAAAGAGCAAGAAAGAAAGCAAGAAAGAGAAAGAAAGAAAGAAAGAAAGGCAACTTCAAAGAAAGGCTCACTGAGCATCTCTCACTCTCTCTCTCTTTCTATCCCTCTTTCTTTCTTTCTCTTCCTTTCTCTCTCTCCTCTTCCTTTATCTCCTCTCTCTCTCCCTCTCTCTTTCTCTCCCCCTCTCTCCCCTTTCCTTTTCTCTTTCTCTCTCTCCCTCTCTTGCCATCTCTCCCCCCTTTCCCTCTCTCTTTCTCTCTCTCCCTCTCTTGCTATCTCTCCCCCCTCTCCCTCTCTCTTTCTCCCTCTCCCTCTCTTTCTCTCTCTCTCCCCCTCTTTCTCTCTCTTCTTCTCACTTTCTCTCTCTTGTTTTCTTTCTGTCTCTTTTGCTTTCTCTCTCTCTCACTCTTTCTTGTTTTCTTTCTCACGCTCTTTCTCTCTCTTGTTCTCTCTCTTGCTATCTCTTTCTCCCCCCCTTTCTCTCACTCTCTCTTTCTCACTTTCTCTCTATCTTGCTGTCTGTTGCTATCACTCACTCTCGTTCTCCGTTCTTCTCAGCGGTGACGCGCGCACGCCCTGCCCGCCTCACCTTTGCGAGAGCACTTTCGCCCCGGGCTCTCAGCAAGGGGGTTTGCAGGAGAGGTGGGGCCGGCGAAGGTGATATTCAATGTCGGGGGCGCACAGGCGGTTGCACGCGCTCCCTATCTCCCTGCTAGCCCACTCGGAATATTCAAAATAAGAAAAGCCTTCACCGGCAAAGGTTTTTCTTATTTTGAATACTCCGAGTGGGCTAGCAGGGAGATAGGGAGCGCGTGCAACCGCCCGTGCGCCCCCGACATTGAAGACCTCCGCTGAGAAAAGCCTTTGCCGGCATTTCCTCTCGGCGTCAAGGAGGCGCAGCGGCGGGCGGAGAGAGGGAGGGGGGGCAGCGGCGTCCCTCCTGGCCTTGGCGGGCCGCCCGACCCTCCCCACCTCCTGCAAACGCGGCGGGCGGCGGGGGGAGAGCGAGGAGCCGGTTCCGGCGGGCGCGGGGCTTGGCTGGCTGGCGGGGGGAGCTCCGCTGGTGGTGCGGAAAGGCCGAGGGGGCCCTGGCGCCGCGGACTGGCTGAAAACCCCCAACGGCCCGGTGCTGGTCCGCGGGCCGGCGGTTGGGGACCTCTGATCTAAAGGGCTTGGGGGTAGAATGGAAAGAAAATAACTGCTTTAGACATGGAGGCACCAAAAAAGAAAAGAAAAAAAGGAAGGAGGAGGGGAAAGGGTAAGAAGGAAAGAAAAGCATTTGGAACTAGCAAGGTGGGAATTTAATTTAATTTAATTTAATTTAATTTAATTTAACTTAACTTAACTTAACTTAACTTAACTTAACTTAACTTAACTTAACTTAACTTAACTTAACTTAATTTAATTTAATTTAATTTAATTTAATTTAATTTAATTTAGCCCAGTGAGACTCAGGGTGGCTTACAATGAAAATATTACATACAGGTCAAAAAATTAGTAATAAAAACATTAAAAACCCTATAATAAATTTTTAAAAATGACCAATCAAATCCACAACTATAAAGAACAGTTGCAATCGAACATGATAACAAGTTACAATTTAGGACCCCCAGGCCTGGCCACAAAGCCAGGTCTTCATAGTCTTTTGAAAGGATAATAGGGTGGGAGCAGTGCGGACATCAGGGGGTAGTTGGTTCCATAATGTCGGGGCAGCCACAGAGAATGCTCTTCCTCGCGGGCCCATCAACTTGCATTGTTTAGTCAGGACCTGGAGGAGGCCAATTCCCTGTTATCTGATTGGTCTCTGGGGGATATATGGCAGGAGACAGTCTCATAGATAGGCTGGTCCTTAGTAGGGCTTTATAGGTAATAACCAACACCTTGAATTGTGACTAGAGACCAGTGCAGAGACCAGAGACCAGTAGCCAGTGCAGGGCACTGAGTGTTGGTGTTATATGGGTATATCGAGGAACACCCATAACAGCTCATGCGACTGCATTCTGGACTATCTGTAGTCTCCGAAACTCTTTGAGGGTAGCCCCATGTAGAACATGTTGCAATAATCAAGACGGGAGATAATGAAGGCCTGAGTGACCGCACGCAGGGCCTCCTGGTCCAGATCGGGCCTCAACTTAGGTTACCCATCTCTACAAGTAGAAGTTCTATTTCATGAACAAAGGAAGAAAGTACAAGGCTGTATGTGAAGATGACCAGAACAATGATGGGCTTGAAAAGTAGTTTGCAGGTCTAGCTCAGGAACAGGAAGATTTTAAGACAAAGAGAAATAGGAGAAAAACAGATGAAGGACCTGATCAGTGAAGGCAGAATGTTATGTGAAGTGTTGGCAAAGATAATTAGAGGGATCTTAAACAGAAAATTAGGCAGAATAATTGTCTTAAGTACTGGATTGTTTGTTCAATAACTTGGTCTTTTTATTGTACCTCTTGTATGCAATTCATGGGTCTCTATATTGTTTCTCATTATAAGAATTATAATTATAAGAATTATAATTATAAGAATAATGCTTAAAATGTTCTCATATTAGAGGAAGAACCTATAGCTTGATACCAGGTATGATAAGAAACATAATCTTTTCCTCGTTTTTATTAAGAATTTTGAATAATAGTAAAATCTAATAAAAACTAAAGTTAAAGAGAAGAGAAAGGAATAAAATAAAAAGAATAAAAAGAAAATAACAATAAAGAGAAAAATGACTATAATAAAGACAAAAAAGCTATATAAAGAGGTATATTCCAAAATCAAAAGTTACAATTATCTCTTCATTCTACATCTCATACCTTATCTATACACAAATCTATAAAACATTTTTTCAGTCCTGGTGACAACAGAAATCCCATAAAGTATTGTCAGAAGTAACTTGTTTTAATCTTGTAAATAAACCAACCATATGTTCCTTTTTTACTTCTAACTATCTTAATCTTTAGGTTGTTGCAAAATTTGATTTATGGGTCTTAATTTCTCCTTTGTCCCATTGCACATAATTCTTCAAGGCTTTAACAAGCCTCTTTAATCAATAAAAAAAATCCACTCAATCGCAAGTCACTATCATCATCATCATCATCATCATCATCTTATATTTTATGTTTGGTATGTATGTGTTGTATGGTTTTTAACAGTTTTAACAGTTGGGTTTTTTATATAATTTTTATTATTAGATTTGTTCCATTGTATACTGTTTTTATTACTGTTGTGAGCCGCCCTGAGTCTACAAATCTAATAAATTATTATTATTAAATTATTATTATTAATATCATCCATGCCAAAAGCATGGAGTTTGGCCTGGATAAATGTGCCACAGTGGTACTGAAAAAGGAGAAAATCACTGAAAGTGAGGGCATTGAAATGCCAAATGTTCAGATTCAAGCAGAGCTGGACAACTTAGACAGGAAAACCAGAAAATTAATGATGATCCATCATGCATTACACCCCCACAGTGATGTTGACAGGTTGTATTTACCAAGGAAAATAGGCAGCAGAGGACTTTTGCAAGTGAAGCAGACAGTGGAAGAAGAGAAGCATGCATTAGTTTTTTTTTATATATATATATAATTTTTTTTATTACATTTTTATCACAACAACAACAAAAAATCTTAAAGAAAAAGTGCCCAACACCAATAACCCCTCCACCATTTAGGGAGTTAAATTACTTACAGTAAATTTCAATTTCTTCCTTGGCTCCGGTTTACATTTCTTTACATACAAAGAGTGATTGGAGTTTATTTTTCACATTGTCGTCATATATTCTACTTAAGATATAATCTTTCACCTTATTCCATCGTGCCATCAACTTCTCCAATTTATTTTCATCAAAGTTATTTAATCTTATTTCCATAATTTTGAAGTGGATGTGGTCCACCATGTACCAGTACCAATTCTGGATTGTCCATTTATTGCTGTCCTTCCACCCTACTACCACTACTGCTTGAGCGCTTTTCAAAGCTGCTGTTTTGATTTCTTTAAATTCTCGTAATTCCCCCTGTTTAACTAGTGTTGCTGATTCTTTCGTGATTATCCAATTAATGTTTAGCATATTGTTAATTTCATTCTGTACTTCCTTCCAAAATGTTTGAAATTCAACACATTCCCAGAGCATATGCATAGAAACTCCTTTTATTTGGCAACCATGCCAGCAGTTTCCTTTTCCTTTCCTCTGGAAGTGTGCTAGTTTTACTGGCGTAAAGTGCCATTTATGTAAAAATTTCCTTCTCATCTCTCTAATTCTTGTGTTCTTTATCTTATATATATTCTCTACTACTTCTTCCATCTCATTTTCATTGATCTGTAATTCATTTTGCTAGTATCTTGTTAGGCCTTTAATCACTTCCTCTTCCACTTGTAGTAACATACTATAAATCTTACTAGCCTGTCCTTTTGAATCATTAATCTTTTCTTTCAGTATTTTCTCTAGACAGTTTTCTTCTCTCAAAAATGCTTCTTTAATCTCAGTTTTATTCAAATATTTGCATATTGCATTAATCTGCAACCATTTTTGTTGGCCCAAGAAGCATGCATTAGTTGACTACATGAAGGAGAGCAAAGAGTCAGCATTGATGGAGGTCAACAATAGGAAGCTTCTCAAGGTGAAGCAAACTAAGGACCAATACAGAAAAACTGTAACTTAATGTCGCATGGACAGTTGGCGGAACAAAGCATTGCATTGCAAGTTCTTGGAGAAGATTGAAGGCAAAGTGGATAAAGAAAAGACCTGGTCATGACTTACAAGTGGAACACTCAAAAAGGAGACAGAAGGACTAATACTGGCGGCACAAGAACAGGCCATTAGTACAAATGCTGTCAAAGCCAGAATTGAAAAATTAACAGACGATCCAAAGTGCAGACTCTGTAAAGAAACAGATGAAACAATTGATCACATACTGAGCTGTTGCAAAAAGATCACACAGACTGACTACAAGCATAGACATGATGCTGTGGCACAGATGATCCACTGGAACTTGTGTCAGAACTACCATTTACCAATGGCAAAGAACTGGTGGGATCATAAGCCCGAAAAAGTGGTGGAAAATGAGCAAGCAAAACTACTGTGGGACTTCAGACTTCAGACTGACCGAATTCTGAAGCATAACACACCAGACATCCTGATTGTGGAGAAAAAGAAAGTATGGATCATCGACATCACAATCCCAGGAGACAGCAGAATTGAGGAGAAGCAGCTAGAGAAATTAGTGAAATACGAAGATCTAAAAATCGAGATGCAATGACTCTGGCATAAGCCAGTGAAAGTGATCCCAGTGGTATTGGCACGCTGGGCGCAGTGCCAAAGGATCTCAGGGGACATTTGAAAACCATCAGAATTGATAAAATCTCCATCTGTCAATTGCAAAAGGCCGCTTTACTGGGATCGGCAATCATAATTCGCTGCTACATCACGCAGTCGTATATGCTTGGGAAGCATCCGACTGGTGATAAAATATGAAATCCAGCATAGTGATCTCGTTTGCTGTGTTGTATTGACATAATAAGAATATTATTATTATTATTATTATTATTATTATTATTATTATTATTATTATTATTATTATATTAATTAAGGACGACTAGTTAAATACTTGTCCTTCCATGAAGGCATCGATTACACCAATAATAACCAATAACCAATTTGAATGAAAACAGAATCTATTCCCCATGAAAAACTGTTTATTCTTTATAATCAATTCCAAAATCTTGCTGTAAAAGTTTTAGCATTCCAAATTAATAAGAACCCTTAATCCATTTACAACTTTCCAGGATCAAAATCTTATTTTAATATTTTCTGTTTATTTCATATTCTTTAAACTCCTTAAGTTTATGATGAAATTTTTCTTTCATTCAGGATTTAAAGCAAGCTAACCTAGTGTTTTCAACTTTGTCATTCTAGAAGACTATAATACACTAGAAGTAATTTGATTATATAATTCATTAATTAATCAATCAACTAAAAGTGTTCAGAAACTGTGGTTAGCAAACCTAATTTCTATTAAAACAACAGCTGACTGTGAGCAAGATAGCTATTCCAATCATCTTCCAGTACTCAAACCTGATGTCTTGCAGTCATCTCACAAGGAACAATATATGTGGGTGATTTCCCATCCTCTCCTTGCACAGAGAAGTTTTGCAAAGCCAGTCTACTTGCTGGCCCTTGTTCTTTGCTGTAGTCATCATTTCTGCTTTCCCAGGGATGTCTTCAGTCCACCATTCCTCCCCTGGAAGCTCAAAAATACATATTACACAAGCAGAAAGAGGCTTGAGAAGTCTCAGGGGAAATCAGAATACAGAACCATTTCAAATCTAGGATTATTTTCTATGTTACAGTAGAGGCTACATTTGTTTTTCATAATGACTTTTCCTTTTAATACTTTTGCTATGGCACCACATTTTGCAGCTCAGAAATGAATGACAGAACTTGCAGGACTCCCAAATTGAACCAGAGCAGTTAAATCAGTTTCATCTCGGATATATAAAAATCAACCAGAAGGACTTGGATCATTCTTTTGAACTGCTGTGTTGCCAGTCCTAATTCAAAAGACTCCAATCCTAATAGAGAGAATCTTGCCATACTAAAGCTGTAACTTTCTAAGCTACTAGATATATCCTGAGAAATTCTAAGGTGTGGTTAGCTTGAACCTCTCCCCCAACTCCCCCATCCAGCTTGGGGCTATGCAGTCTGTTGATATGCATCTTTTCATGGGAAGGTTTTGGGATGGCAATATCCTCTCCCTCTGATAATACAGGTGTACATTCTATCACATGTGTTCAGTGGCTGAATCCAGTAAGGCTCTTCCTCCTCCTCATTATTTTTTATCTGAATTTTTAAAGTGAGTTATGCTTGAACAATTCTCGAAATGTATTTTTTCAAAGTTCAAATCCCTCTTTCTTCCGTCCTTTGCATTGCACTGAAATGGCTTTCCCTTCTGTTAGTGATGGTTCTTCTAGTTAAACTTCTTTCTTTCTTTCTTTCTTTCTTTCTTTCTTTCTTTCTTTCTTTCTTTCTTCTATGATGATGGACATTCCTGTATCTTATCATGAACCACTCCATCTTCCTTATTTATAGAAACTTTGCTCCATGAGTTTTTTTAAATTGTCCTTTTTACTACGTTACTGAAATTATATTTCTTAAATTTGATATTGCTTTTTAGTTGAACTCATTTGCTATTCATTTATAATTGAATTGAAGAGGATTTGGAAAAGAGGTAGTCAAATTTGGAAAAGAGGTAGTCAAATTGGCAGAGCCAGTGTTTCTGGAGAGTAGTTTACACACAGCGTCTTTTGATAATTTTTAAATAACCTACATGGTACTCCATCTAATGTGGCATGAACTGGAGCACTTCTCATTAGGATTACAATCAGCAGATGCTGTAACCTTTCATACAGAAACTGCCCCATGCCTGTGCTCCAATACAAAGATTGAATGTGCATTTCTTATTTATTTATTTATTTATCTATCTATCTATCTATCTATCTATCTATCTATCTATCTATCTATCTATCTATCATTTATTTATTTATTTATTTATTTATTTATTTATTTATTTATTTATTTATTTATTTGTATGTATGCCAGTGTTGGTGAACCTTTTTCGGTTCACATGCCAAAATGGGGTGTGTGCATGTGCTAGCCTGCATACACATGCTCACATACATTACTTCCCCCTCCACATGTGTGCACCCCCCCCCACTGCCCCTGCATGTGCACAGGCATCACTGAAGCCTGGGATAGTGAAAAAATGGCCAAACTGGCAAACCAGAAGTTTGGGGAAATGGACTTCTGGTTTACCCATTGTGCTGTTTTTCACACCCCAGAACCTTCAGGGAAGCTTCTTAAAGCCCCGAAGTGCAAAAAACAGCACAATGGGCAAACTGGAAGTCCATTTTCCAAACATTGTCCATTGGGCAGTCTTTTGCCCTTCGAGGCTTCAGGGAAACTTCCCTGAAGTCGCTGGAGGGTGAAACAGGATTCTCCAAAGCCGAAAATCAGCTGGCTGGCATGTGCCTGAGCACTGGAGCTGACATAGGGCAAAGCCTTGTGTGCCATCTGATATGGCTCCGTGTGCCACATGTGACATGTGTGCCATAGGTTAACCATCATGGACATATGCTATTAACATGCTTGTCATATATCAGTGATGACTGCAACTCATAGACATTTTTCAGTCTATTTGATATTTCTGTGTTTATGAGAGTACTGCGGTGATCAATTCTCAGAAACCTCTAAGAATGTTGCAAAATTCCTAGTGATAGTCACAGCTTTCAGAATGTACCAAGTGCTTCCTTTATATGAATAAGTCTTTCAGGATGTTCAGGTAATTTTATTTCATCTTAATCACTGTATTTGTCCTAATTCTCCTTTTTTTGACTGGGACTGTAATTAAATAACTAGAATTAATTTTCAGTTTAACATTAATGAACTGAAGTTATTATAAGTTCTGTCCTGTCACTTAACTGTTTTAATTTAACTGTCTGGCTTAATTTCTTCTTTGATGACTTTTAACATCCTTAAGTTAGATTCTCAATTAAATTTTGGTGCTATTTGAAGTGAGTTTCTACTTTCTTATCATGTTGCAAATTAATTGTGCATATTAATGTATCCTAATTACATGTAGATCACAAAACCTCAATCGGTTCTTTCTAGGGGAGGGAGGAAATCCTACTCTGGTTGGTCTTTTCTTACCTCATCTAAATTAAAAAATCTCTTACTTCATTGATAGCTCAACTTTCTTGCTTCAAAATATGACAATATTTAACTTTACTTTCTGCATTAATTATGAGTTCTATTTTATTATACTGATTAAAAAATCATAAGATAAATTCTTCTTTCAATTGAATTTCTTGGAAATGATACAGGAGTTATTTACCATGCCTTGTTCCAGACTTTTTTTTTTTTAAAAAAAATTCCAATCCAGTCCTGGTATTCCTTGGTAGTCTCACAGCCTTCTCTGCAGGGGGCCCGGCCCTCTGGAATCAGTTTTCCCCAGGGATTCGCACAGCCCGCACCCTCCTTGCCTTCCACAAGAGTCTTAAGACTCTTTATACCACCAGGTTTGGGGCGATTAGATCTTAGCCCCGACCAATGAATGATTGTATGGTTGTTGATTGAATGGGTATGATTGATTTTTAATATAACTGGGGAGTTTAGATAGTTTATGTAGTTTTAATTAATTGGATTTAGCTTATATCCTTTTATATGCTGTAAGCTGCACTGAGTCCTCAGAGAGGGGCGTCATATAAATCCAATAGATAGATAGATAGATAGATAGATAGATAGATAGATAGATAGATAGATAGATAGATAGATAGATAGGTAGGTAGGTAGGTACATAGACAATAATCATGAATATTGTTGTGTCTAGAGGACAGTTAGGCCTTGTACCTGCCCCATATTCCTTGGGCGGGAAAATACTATAATGTGATTGGTTGGCTCAGCCTGGCAGCCCGGCATATATATAGCTGCCAGGCACGGCCATGTTGTCTTTGTTCAGTTCTGTAACCGTTACTCCTCGTTAATAAAGAACCATTACTTACCACAAGAGTGCAGTCCTTCATTCAGCAAGGATCTAACAAATATTTATTTATTTATTTATTTATTTATTTATTTATTTATTTATTTATTTATTTATTTATTTATTTATTTATTTATTTATTTATTTATTTATTTATTATTTGGATTTGTATGCCGCCCCTCTCCGAAGACTCGGGGCGGCTCACAACAAGTGTAAAACAAATCATAAATAATCCAATTAATTAAAATATTTAAAGATTTTAAAAACCCCATATACTAACAGACACACACACAAGCATACCATGTATAAATTAAATGTGCCCAGGGGGAGATGTTTAGTTTCCCCATGCCTGACGGCAAAGGTGGGTTTTGAGGAGTTTACTAAAATATGTTGTTCCATGTTTTCCATATTTGATTTTATAGCACTTTTGAAATTCATTGTTCCCAGACATTCATATGGCTCACTTCCTCTCAGTCTTTAAAAAGCACCTGAAGACATATTCACATTTTTCTCCCTGTCTATTTTAAGTTTATTTCCTTTTCCCTTGTTCTTAGGTCTACGTTTCAATTTAGATGTTTTTATAATAATTAGAATAGTTCATAAAAATGGCATTGTGTTAGGTTCAGATGTTATGTTTCAGTTTTCTCTTCCAGAAGGATTGGGGAACAGCCAGTATTGTGTTCTAAAACTCTTTACTACTGGTTTGAGTCTGTGCTCATGTGCAACTCTACTGCACATGCACAAAAGCATCTCAGATGAGTGGGCAGAGTGTCCCGCCACCCACGCTACAAGTTCTAAGAACTGGTCCAAACCAAGAGTAACCCACCACTGGGAACAGCATCTCCCCTTTTGAATTTAAGAAAGCAATGGACCCTGGAAAGAAAAGACTCAAATTGGAGGCTTTTTTAGTATGTAAACTGCTTCAGTATTATCTTTCCCAATGTAATGTCCTTCCAACCAGGGCCAATATAAGGCATCTATCAGGAAAATTATCTCCTTAGGCAAGTGGCTGCATTTCTGAGGTACTTTTCTTAGCCTTCTTCTCTCTCTCTTTTTAAAAAAATTACTATCTCTGTGCAAGGTCACTCCTTGCATCCTTCATCTTTTAATTATTCAACTGAATAAGTTTGTATGGAGCCAGGATTTGCTGCCCCAACACTGTTTGGGAAGGTAATATTTTTGAAATGAAGAATGATTTTAAAGCAGGAGAATGAGGAGCACAACTTCCAGAAGAGTGCTTCCCAACTGTTTGGAATAGATGACATACAAATCAAGTCAAATCAATAAATATAAAGCCACGTACTGGTAAGAAGATCTTGGCATATTGGAGATTCCTGGCAACTTTTTGCCCTAGCGCAAAGCTGAAAGCACCAAGGGTACAGGTATGAAGGTCTTGGCATATTTGGGTTTCTTCCCGTGTAAGTTTCAGAGATTTCTGATGACGTTTCGGCGAGGTCTCACTTGTCATCTTCAGGCTGGTGCTTTTGTACACCCTAGCACAAGGACAAAAGCACCAGCCTGAAGATGACTAGTGGGACCTCATCGAAACGTCATCAGAAATTTCTGAAACTTACATGGGAATAAACCCGAATATGCCACGATATATATGTCACATGTTTTTTTTTGCTGAATTTGAAAATTAAGGGAGACTAGGATAGATCTATTTTGGCCTTATTTTGGCCTCATCAGCTAGCCATACCCACTGGGACTTGAACCTGCAACCTTTGCCTTGTAAGGCAGAGAATTATCCTCTAGGCTACAGTATCCAATCCCTTCAGCTCTGCACCAGGGAAGGATTACATATTTTTGTGTCGAATCACCCTGGTGTATTGAAAGAACATCACAGCTCCTTATTTGCCTCTCGGCCCAACCCAGGGCCATTTCCAAGGCAGTTAATTTTATTGATAGCTGACAATTCTATCTGTATGTGTCACATGGTTTTTTTTTGCTGAATTTGAAAATTAAGGGAGACTAGGATAGATCTATTTTGGCCTTATTTTGGCCTCATCAGCTAGCCAGTGTTCTCTTGTTCAGCAACCTGTCACAAGAACCCCAAAGGATATTGACCTTTTTCTACAGTTTTTTATCCAAGATCCCTCACATTGTCACTATATAAAGAATCTTAATGAATATTTTTTACTAAAAAAAATTGCCTTCAGATTGTTTAAATATTGTATAATTTTAAAAGAATAACTGTATATAGGACAAATTAAAATTGCAGATTTTGTCCACTTACATGGGTAATAAATCCAGGTGAAAAGCATTTCTTCATACTGAAAATAAGATCTTGAATTGCTCTAGGTTTGATGTGGATGCTTTTAAATTCTCCTCCCTGAAATACACATTTCAAGGGAATATTTTTTTCTTATTTCAGCAGCTTGAAATTATGTTTCTTCAGATCTAACAAATTATAAATAGAAATATAACCTGCCAATTAAAAAAAACATTGCCATTCAAATAAACATTTCTTCATTTAAATTATGTTACTGTCAATTTTTCCCTTTCTATCTCTTCAACCCAAGTACAAAGGAAGTCATATCTCCTTGGCTCTGAAATTCTGCAATTAAGGATATATTAATATCCAGGCTAACTCAGGAAAGGTCCATCTGGACTAACATTTCATTTCCACAATCGGCAATTAAATGTCTTTGGAAGCTTATAAGCAAAGCACGCAAGATTTGAGTCTGCTGATTTTCAGGGAAGCAAAATTTGACATCAGAATGACCAGATGTTAAATAATAATAATAATAATAATAATAATAATGATAATGATAATAATAATAATAATAATAATAATAATAATAATAATAATAATAATAATAATAATAATAATAATAATAGGAGGAGGAGGAGGAGGAGGAGGAGCCGGGGTGACACAGCAGGTAGAGTGCTGTACTGCAAGCCACTGAAGCTGACTGTAGATCTTGTAGGTCAGCGGTTTAAATATCATCACCAGCTCAAGGTTGACTCATCCTTCCAACCTTCTGAGGAGAAGGGCGGCATAAAATTGAATAAATAAATAAAATAAAATAAAATAATAATAGCAGCAGCAGCAACAACAACAGCAACAGTCTATGGAGAGGGGCGGCATACAGATCTAATAAACCTAATTAATAATAATAATAATAATAATAATAATAATAATAATAACAGCAACAGCAGCAGCAGCTACAACAACAACAACTGAGTTTGAAGGGGCCTTGAGGTCTTGTACTCCAACCCCCTGCTTAGGCAGGAAACCCTACAGTACTTCAGACAAATGGTTATCCAACATCATCTTAAAACTTTCCAGTTTTAAGTTGGAACATTCACAACTTCTAGAGAAAAGTTGTTCCACTGATTAATTGTTCTGTCAGGAAATTTCTTAGTTCTAAGTTACTTCTCTCCTTGTTTCCACCCATTGATTCTTTTTCTATCATCAGGTGCTTTGGAGAATAGTTTGACACTCTCTTCTTGTGGCAACCCCTGAGATATTGGAACACTGCTACTATTTCTCCCCTGGTCCTTCTTTTCATTAAACTAGACATATCCAGTTCCTGCAACTGTTCCTCATATGTTTTAGCCCCCAGTCCCCTAATCATTTTTGTTGCTCTTCTCTGTGTTTTTTCTAGAGTCTCAACATCCTTTTTGCATCATGGCGACCAAAACTGAATGCAGTATTCCAAGTGTGGCCTTACCAAGACCTTATAAAGTGGTATTAATTGGTATTGGTAAAATAAATTGGTATTTATTGGTTTCTTTCATATGCCTCTGTTTTTGCAGCCTAGTTGGCATTTTTGGCAGCTGCTGCATACTGCTGACTCATATTTAAATGGTTGTCCACTAGGACACCATGATCCCTCTCACAATTACTACTGTTGAGCAATGTACCACATATACTGTACCTGTGCATTTTATTTTCCTTGCTTAAATGTAGAACCTGACTTTTTTCACCATTGAATTTCATTTTGTTTGATAGCGCGCAATATTCAGGTCTGTCAAGATCCTTCTGTATCTTGATTTATTTATCTTATATTAATATATTAATTATATTATATTAATTATATTAATATTAATTATTATATATTTATTTCATTTATCTTATACATCTGTGAGGATTACAAATCAAATAGTATCTCTACATTTGGTCATTAGATCAATATTAAAAAAATCTGAAATTCTGGACTGGAAGGGTGATTTCTGACAAGCCACAATTAATCGAAGTGGATTTCCACACAGGAGTAGATAAAGTCACCTTACAATTCATCTCTGTCATCAGGATGTCTCCTCTGATTGACCTAACAATTTCATGAACAAATATTTAGTCTTGTCTAGAAATGCATTGAAACTGGGGATAAGTATTGCAATCAAGTGATCATTAGAGATCAGGTTTTAATCCATATATTCTGGCTATTTTGATGATTAATGGGGAGAAATTTTAAGATAAGGAAAAGCAACTTTTATGACACTAGTGTTAATGTTAAAAAGATTTTTTCGCATTTATTTTTAGCAGTTAATTACTTGTTTTGTTTGTTTCACTGATTTATTTATTGGTTTCTTTCATATCACTAAACTAAATCTAGTGATATTTAGTCAACAACTGAGTATCACTATGAAAACACAGAGCTGCTGCTGATCTATCTCAAAATAATATTTGACCTTTATATTGGTATCATGTTGTTGGCTCACATTTAATTTACAACTTCATGATGAATCTTGGCAGTGCTCCTATTTAATAAGTTTTTCTACATCTTGTATATAATGGTGAGCATTTTGATATTGGAAGGTGGGATTGCCAAATAGTTTTATTTTGACAGGGATGTCAAGATATGTTCTATCATGTTTAAAATCAAGGATTTGATCTTGAAACAATGGGGGTTTATCTTACATAACATATATTGGAGAAGGAAAGAAGGATAAATTATTAATTGAATTATTAAAAAACACTAACAGGCTACCACATATTGCCAGTAATATTTTTTAAAAATAAGTTGCCTATTTCATAGCAGAGGGTAGTTGAGGAGCCAGAGGGGAGTTGGGGAGCCCTTGGAGAGCAGTGCCGAGGAGTTTGACTTGTTTTTCACTGATAAAGTCACTCGGATCTAGGCGGATCTTGACTCCAATTGGATAGCAGTGTTGGCTGACAACGAGTCAGTCGAGGTGACTGGGGCCCTTCCTTCTCCATCTGTCTGGGAGGAGTTTGACTTGGTGACACCTGATGAAGTGGACAAGGCCGTTGGAGCTGTGAGTTCTGCCACCTGCTTACTGGATCCATGTCCCTCTTGGTTGGTTTCGGCCAGCCGAGAGGTGACACAGAACTGGGTCCAGGAGATTGTCAATGCTTCTTTGGGGAGGGGGTCCTTCCCGGCTCCCTACAAGGAGGCACTTGTGTGCCCCTTCCTCAAGAAGCCTTCCCTGGACCCAGCCATGCTTAATAATTACCGTCCAGTCTCCAACCTCCCCTTTATGGGGAAGGTTGTTGAGAAGGTGGTGGCGCTCCAACTCCAGCGGTCCTTGGAAGAAGCCAATTATCTAGGCCCTCAACAGTCAGGATTCAGGCCTGGCTACAGCATGGAAACTGCTTTGGTCGCACTGATGGATGATCTCTGGTGGGCCCGGGACAGGAGCTTGTCCTCTTGACCTTTCAGTGGCTTTCAATACCATCGACCATGGTATCCTTCTGTGCTGGCTGGAGGAGTTGGGAGTGGGAGGCACTGTTCTTCAGTGGTTCTCCTCCTACCTCTCTGGTCGGTCGCATTCGGCGTTAGTGGGGGGTCAGAGGTTGACCTCTAGGTCTCTCCCTTATGGGGTGCCTCAGGGGTCAGTCCTCTCCCCCCTGCTGTTTAATATCTACATGAAACCTCTGGGTGAGAGCATCCAAGGGCATGGGGTGAGGTATCATCAGTATGCAGATGATACCCAATTATACATCTCCACTCCATGTCCAGTCAGCAAAGCAGTGGAAGTGATGTGCCTGGAGGCTGTTGGGGTCTGGATGGGTGTCAACAAGCTCAAACTCAACCCCGACAAGACGGAGTGGCTGTGGGTTTTGCCTGCCAAGGACAATTCCATCTGTCCATCCATTACCCTGGGACAGGGAATTATTGACCCCCTCAAAGAGGGTCCGCAACTTGGGCATCCTCCTCGATCCACAGCTAACATTAGAATATCATTTTTCGGCTGTGGCGAAGAGGGTGTTTGCACAGGTTCGTCTGGTGCACCAGTTGCGGCCCTATTTGGACAGGGAGCCTTTGCTCACAGTCACTCATGCCCTCATCACCTCAAGGTTCGACTACTGCAACACTCTCTACATGGGGCTACCTTTGAAAAATGTTCGGAAACTTCAGATCGTGCAGAATGCGGCTGCGAGAGCTATTGTGGGGTTACCTAGGTTCACCCATGTCTCTCCAACATTCCATAGCTTGCATTGGCTGCCAATCAGTTCCCTGTCACAATTCAAAGTGTTGGGAATGACCTATAAAGCCCTACATAGTATCGGACCAGAATACCTCTGGTACCGTTTTCTGCCACACGAATCCCAGCAGCCGATAAGGTCCCACAGAGTTGGCCTTCTCCGGGTCCCGTCAACTAAACAATGTCAGCTGGTGGGCCCCAGGAGAAGAGCTTTCTTTGTGGTGGCCCTGGCCATCTGGAATCAACTCCTCCCAGAGATCAGAACTGCCCCCACCCTCCTTGTCCTTCGTAAATTGCTTAAGACCCACCTATATCGCTAGGCATGGGGGAACTGAGACATCTCCCCCAGGCTTATATAGTTTTATGTATGGTATGCTTCTGTTGCATGGTTTTAAATGTCGGGTTTTTTAGATACTTTCTTTTATATATTAGATTTGTTACATTGTACATTTTTATTATTGTTGTTGTGAGCCGCCCCGAGTCTGCGGAGAGGGGTGGCATACAAATCTAATTAATAATAATAATAATAATAATAATAATAATAATTATTATTATTATTATTATTATTATTATTATTATTATTATTATTAATTATTATTATTATTATTGCTTATTTCATTCCAGTAGGCTTGAATTGTTGATTGTTGATATACAAAAGGGTTAGAATTTATGACAAATTCTGTATAAATCACCAAACATATTCTTCTTTGCTTTCAATTGTATTTTTGTAGCAAAGCTAAATGGGTTTAACATAGTTGCTTGCAGTACAAATGTCTTTTTTTATTCCAGAGGAGTTCAAATAAAACACCATCTAATTTGAATTGTAAAAATAAAAGCATATATTCTAACAGAGTATAAGAACACGACAGAGATTCCACATTTTTTGAAAAAAAATGATTTTGAGCAATCCCATTTTAATAAATGAAACAAAGGGGCTTTTAAGAGTTAAACATTGTCTGTTTCCAGATACTTGGAAAGAATAAACTTCTCTAATAAAATGTAGTGATATATAGCTTTAGGTGGCCTGAGAGAAGAATTAATTTATTACTAATTGAAGGCCTCAATATTATACTATACAATTTTTATTAGTTTCTATCACGACAAAGTAAGTTTGATGAGGGACTAACACAGAATAAAAAAAATTGATTGTGGATACCAAAGAAAAAAACCTATTCCTCCTTAATATATAACCAGTTTGCTCAAAAACCTTTGCCTGATTATAATCTCTGATTATAATGAATTATCTTCATTTAACAACAGGCTTAATATCAAGCTCAATATGCTGGAAATTTCATCTAAAATTTTATTTAAATTAGATTATTTGATTGGACTATATCAATCATCCTCACTTCTGAATTTTTGTATGGCTGTGTAATAATAATAGATGTATATAGATTATATACCTTGATTTTTGCCATTTCTCATATGTAAACATTCTTCCACTTTCCAGAATGTTCCAAATTCTACTGTTAGTACAGGGTACATGATTGTTAGGGATTGCCATTGTAAACTGCATATTGTAAACTGTACCAAACTTGTACTTAAAGAGTTAATGTGCACTCAAAGAGTTAACTTGTACTAATTCTAAATGAAAAAGAAAGGGAGAAAAGAGAAACAGTATAAGAAGATAGATAGAAATAATGGTCTCTAAGTAATAGAAATAAACTTTATAATGATTCTAACAACTCTTCCTCACTTAAGCATGCAGAAAAGTATCTTAACATCTCCAAACCCTGAATCTGCATCTGTAATTTCAGTTTTAGAGTTGTTCTGTCTTTACGGTTTTATTCTGGAACAAATTCATAGCTGTGATTAATAAATCTCCCAGCTTCATGTTTCATCCCTGATTTCAAGTTGACTGAGTGACAGATCATTGGTGTGGAGGTGCCCTGAACCAATAACCTGTCATTAGAGACCTTTTTGAATTTTGAATGCAAATATACCTCGGCTGACAGGTTGATGGGAGTAGAAGAGCATTGTTGAGTAAAGCAGAAGGGAGTTTGCACAGTGCATTGAGAAGATTCTCTCCTATATTTTCCTTGGCCCTTATATAACTGACCTGTCAGTTCAGCTATATAGTTGGAGATGGATTTATCGGTGTCTCATTTGGGCTAGAAGGGGGAAATAGCAGAACTTTTATCAATTTCATACCAGTTGCTAAAATATGCAAGACTAGAAAGTGTTACAAAGGAACAATATTGGTTGTTAGTGGTAATATTTGGCAGCTTATGGAAGTAGCCTGTGGAGTATGCAAAATCAAATAAAAGAATTAGGAACAGCTGTTTACCAGAGCAAATGGATGAAGAGCAGCATATATAGCTATGGATTCCTGTGGCACTGAAGGAGACTTACGGTAGGTTGTTCTTTTTTTGAGGCAAGGCTACAACTGAGTAATAAAACCATTAGAAATACCTTATGGATCAGACTCCTAGCCCATCTAGTGGAGGAATATGCTCCCACAAGCTTTTTAAAGCCAGCCAGGTTGGTAATCAGTGCAACAAATATTTGAATCACAATATGAGAATATCTCATGTGGGTTGGGTGGAAAATTTATTTAATAATGAATAATATCCTTCAGCTTAAATGTTTTTCAAAAGTAAATATATATTTAGTCATGCTCAATTGAAATGCTATTGTAGACCTCATATACTTGGACTTCAGCAAAGCTTTTGATAAAGTTGACCACAACCTCCTAATTCACAAATTAGAACAAAACGGGGTAGGTTACAACACATGCAGACGGATAAACAGTTGGCTGTCCAACCGCACGCAACGAGTTGTCCTCAATGGTTCCAAATCCACATGGAAGAAGGTAGGCAGTGGGGTACCACAGGGTTCCATGTGCCCTGTACTCTTCAATATTTTCATCAATGACCTGGCCGAGGGAGTAGAAGGGGAACTAATCAAATTTGCAGACGACACCAAGCTGGCAGGGGTAGCCAACACCCTAGAGGACAAGCTCAAAATACAGAAAGATCTAGACAGATTAACACTATGGGCCCACACTAACAACATGATGTTCAACGTCGACAAGAGCAAAGTCCTTCACCTTGGTAAAAAAAAAACACTAGACACACATACAGGCTGGGAGAAACCCCACTTGTAGTGACTGCAAAAGAGATCTTGGAGTCTTGGTGGATAATCAACTAAACATGAGCCAGCAATGTGCAGCAGCAGCCAAAAAAGCCAACACTATCCTAAGCTGCATCAACAGGGAGATACACTCCAAGACCAGGGAAGTATTAATACCACTCTACTACGCCCTGATCAGACTACATCTGGAGTACTGCATCGAGTTCTGGTCACCACACTTCAAAAGAGACATTGAAACTCTGGAGAAGGTGCAGAAAAGAGCAACCAAAATGATTAGGGGACTTGAAACCAAGATTTACGAAGAGAGATTGCGGGAACTGGGCATGGATAGCCTAGAGAAAAGGAGGGCCAGAGGGGACATGATAGCTGTATACAGGGGCATAGTTCCCTCTAAGCTGAGCAGTGAACAATCGCTCACTTAAAAATCATCATCAACTCAGAGTTTTCCAAACCTGCCCAGAAGCCGAGAGGGAAAGAGTGAGAGGGAAAGAGTGAGAGAGGAAGAGAGAGAAACAGATAGAAAAAAGAGAGGAAGGAAAAGAGAAAGAAAAAGAATGGGAGTAAGCAAGAGAGAAAGAAAATCAAAATCTAGTTTGAAACTAGCTCAACTATTTAAGTGGCCTTTTGATATTGATAGAGTTGCCCTATTATGAGCTCACTGTTATAGACACACAGCACAGTATTTTATTTTGAAATTCTCTGAGGCAAAACAGGGTGGGTTTTTTGTTTGTTTGTTTGTTTGTTTGTTTATTTATTATTTCTGTGCTGCCCAGTCCCAAAGGGACTGCCGCTCAGACACTATACTTTTCCGCCCACCCCCCCAAAAAATTAGAGGGAACACTGTACAGCGGTTGCCACATGAGGGGTTGCCACAGAGAGGAGGGGGCCACTCTATTCTCCAGAGCACCAGAGGGCCAGACGAGGAACAACAGCTGGAAGCTGACCATAGAGAGATTCAACCTAGAAGTAAGGAAGAACTTCCTGACAGTCAGAGCGATCAACCAGTGGAACAACCTGCCTGCGAAGGTTGTGAACTCCCCAACTCTAGACACTTTCAAGAGGAGATTGGACTGCCACTTGGCTGGGGTGCTCAGGCAGGGGGTTGGACTTGATGACCTGCATGGTCCCTTTCAACTCTAACAATAAATAGATAGATAGATAGATAGATAGATAGATAGATAGATAGATAGATAGATAGATAGATAGATAGATAGATAGATGATAGATAGATAGGAAGGCTCCTCAGAGCTCTTGAAACCCCTTCTCAGTTGGGCCTGAATATATGAGAGATAGGTTGAGGAAAAATAATGACAATAACAAGGACTCAAATGAGGACCAATTGTTACAGTCCACAATGTGATTCCTTAGCATTCCTTACACAAACTTATATATTAAAATGGCAAAGCATAGAAAGATAGGATGCAGGGGGGAGGGGGCTTAAAATGGATTTTAAAATGGCAAATGTAGTGTAGATTTTAGTAACAGTTTTTAATGTCCCTATAAAACAAATTGAAATGTGTGCTGAAGTTAAATATGTATTTATTCTTTCATACTGAAATCAAGGTTTTGTTTCGATTGGATTATCAATCCTATATTTTTATATATGATCTATATAATCGTAACAGTTAAAATCATCTGGACTTACTTAGCAACTGTTCCCTAAGTGCTGCTTAAGTCCAAACATTAACTGAATCACAGCCATTCATCAAAATTCCCCATAAATGTTCTGTAAATAAATGCATAACAGATTAACCGGAAATTAATCATGAAGATCATGTTGCTTGAAGTTTCAAATTAAATGATATTTTAATTGTAAATCAGTCATTGCAGCAGCATATTTAAAATATATGAAAACTGGTCAGTCTGAGTCTGGGATAAATGAAGAGTATTCTCTTAAATTGTTTTCATCCTTCAGTGTGTGTGTGTTGGGGGGAGAGGAAATTTAACAAATGTATATTTATTTAAGAGGACCAGGCAAGTAAAACCTACACAAGTTAGAAGCTGGCACATTTAATCATGCATCCAGACAGCTGGTTTAACATGTTGTTCTAACAGTTTGTGAGGTGGCACAAATATGGGCCAGCATAATTTGCTGTCTCCACAGCCAGTCCCTACTATGTGTCAGTAATTGTCCTAATAGTTTTCTGGGGATGAGTTAATGCAGGGACTATGTAGTAGAATATAGTATCAGAGGAAAGGGGCCTTTCCCAAGGAACAAAGTATTTAGTGAGAAATCTGGAAAGCCAGGTTTCTCTTTCACAGAGTATATCTAATAGTTATGCAAATTTATGCTTTAACCTAACAAGATTCCTATCTATAGCAATGATAAAAAAAATACTCTGAAGTAGCTCTCTTCATATTGCACTGCACACCTGCAGCACCTGAACAACTCCATCACCATGGCAGTCAACCCCATGTACCAAGTATTGCCATAAATAGGAGCTGCAGGTTGAACCTATGGCGAGTAGAACTGATAGAAAGTCACACGGCATGGATCTGATAGTAAAATTACTTCTACTCTTCCCACTTAGATTCCTCATGCCATCTGCTGACACTCTCCTAGTGGCACCACGTGGACGATCTGTGAATATGACTTCATACTCTCCCATTCTCATCTCCCTTGGGAACAGCCAACAGAAAGAGTCTTCCAGCCAACACTGTTCTTCCACATGGGCTGTCTATCAGATTTCTTTAGAAAAGAAAATTGTATCTTTCAAAGGGGAAAAGGGAGAAAGATTTACAGATGGTAGTTGTTTTAAAGGATTGAGAGAGAAAAATGTTTGAGAAAAGGCTCAAATTTTATAGCTACAGCTCATAACTCAGAGAGCTTTTTACAGAAGCATGTATTAGCATTAGCATTAGTATTAATTGGAAAAGGAAGGTTAAGAGATCATCAACCTGCACATTATTTCTTTAGTCATTTGCCCACCAAAATCATATTCATTTTTGCTTTGTGTTTTGCAGGTGATGGGATAGAGAGGTAGGTGTGTGTGTGTGGGGGGGAGTGTATAGAGAGGGAAAGAGAGAGGCTGGCTGCATAAAATGGAACACCATCCTTCCAATATATAACACTTTTTAAAAAACTACAGCTATAAATAAATTTTATAAACCAGATGGAGAATAAAGATTCATTTAGGAGTAAACATGCATTGCATTGCCTGAACACAGAAACATACAAACTCCTTTGGGAAAAAAATGCAGCACACCACTTTTTCTCTGCTTCTTTTAGACTGCAAACCCAAATCTATAGCAAGAGCCAATTTTGCTTGTGCTTTTCCCAAAACATGATGTTCAATCACTTTTGCTGTCCATGGAGGAAAGTTACCAGTGATGGGAGATGTGTCTTCAGAAACTGAAGCAACCCATAGAAGCTGATCAGCAGCCATCATTGAACAGTTAACAATGTTTAAGTTGGAACACAATGGAAAAAATGGAAAAAATATTTTCATATAGGTTCATAAGAAATTAGCAGAAATTAGTATTTGGAATGGGATAAATGCTGCTTTGGGTTGATGTATCTCTAAAAACAGATATTGTACTAAGCAGATAAGCTGTTATGCCCTTAGTTTTGGCCATCACCCTATGGAACATTTATTTATTTAATTAGATTTCTATGGCGCCCTTCTCAACTGACTCAGGGTGGCTTACAACAGAATAATATTCCCTTAGTCATTCCTTTGTTGAAATTACGTTGCCAAAGAAAGACTTTATCCAAATGCCCTTTTGTACATCCTATATCCTCTTCACTGTAATCTCTTTTTCTATTATTGCAGCATAATCCTATTCATGTGAGAAATACTTCCAGATAAATTGATATAATTTATATCCTTGCCTGAAGATTTTTCAATTACAAAGAAGCAATACTTAACCACCTTTTCAGCCAGGCATCCCAAACATAAGCATCAAGTTTCATTTACATGTTCTTTTTTCAGTTTGTAGTAAATCTGATTATCTGCAAGTTGTCAATGGACTGCTGCAAAGATTGAACTGGAGAGATTGAGCTGTGCTGCTATTTAAAAAGCAGAGGCCAAGTTATAGGCAATGGTTTTACATTTCATGATTTTTAATAGCCTGATAATTGTAACTTGCATTTTTTTTGTGCTGCTTAAACTCTAAATAAATATGCATAAATAGACTCCTTTATTCCAATCTAATTCTACTAACCAATAGTAGAATATTCACTAAATGTGATATTTACTTTGCCTCTTTTGGAGAGTTTATACCCATTTTATAATTATACGTCTGAGTCTAAGAGGCAGCAACCTCATGAAGAATGGCTGCTTGACATTGATTCTGCATTCATGTCATACAATTCATTTCTTTTCCCTTAGCTATTGTATCTTGATTCTGGTGATAATGACCATTTTCAATGAGAGACACTGAAAGTTGAGGCTGCATTAATTTCTCCCTAACAGAATCCCAGAATCCCCCCAGTGCAAGCTTTCCTGGTAAGCTTTCAGATTTTTCTAATTGCAGCTTTTTTCACCCCCAGGCTTCACTCAATCCCCAAGTTATATCCTGCCATTCATTCCTTGTTTCCTAGGCAAGTGAACAGAGAGATCACAGAGTTGAAAGGCCGGGTGATTAAACACCTGGCCGCCATTTGCAGAGGCGGGAATTAGCTCGGCACCAATCGCTGCAGGGGAGCTCTCGCGCAATAGTGCGAGAGCTCCCAGCATCCTTTGTGGGCTGCACGGACCATCGGGAGGCGTGGCTATCACCCTATTTTAAGGTCTGTTGCCTCCTTGCCAGCATGCCTCCTTGCCAGCATGCCACCCTGCAGACACCCTCCCACCCTCCCACCCTCTGCTCAATCCAGGGTGTTTAATGGGTCGCCCAATTGGGGCCCGAGTAGGAATTTTTGGCAATCTCTGAACATTTATTCAGATTGTTTTTCCGCCTCCTCCATCCTGGGTGAACAAGATGGAATTGTGGTTAGGGGGTACATCTGTTGGTAAATAGGTTTTGATTTAACAATTCAATGCTTATATTGGTCACTATATGGCAGAAACGGGGCGGAAAGGGTATCAGTAGCAACTGCGTGTTCTCCTTTGGGCATTTTTTGTAAGATGATTGGCACCCCCGCTGCACAACTCATGCTTCCTAACCGGATGGAGCAGTGTGAAAGGGGTGCCCTTGGGGCTCATCTATGTCATTTCCGGTTCTGGGTCATGCAGGGTGAGCCCTCCCACACACTGGTCGTGGCTTTATGGGCTGGGTGTAGGCAGGGCATGGAGTTACACCCATTGGTTGCCCAAGTATGTTGTGTTCAGGAAATTCCGCCCCCATTTAGCGACCCCTGCAGGTCTTTCTGTTAGTATTTAATAAAGTGACCCTTTATTCCCAGCTCGGTTTCCGAGTGTTTATTTCCCGTCCGATGCAATTGCCCTAGAGAGAAAAGATAAAATAAAATCTCTAGGTACTGAAAAACAACAAAAGCAAAGGGACATCCTTTCCTCTATATGCAATGGGGAGTAATTCCTCCATTCAATCTGAAACTCCTTTTCAGTACAGTATCAGTCCCATGCCAATCCCTAAAATGTTCTCATCTGAGATTCATTCCAAAACATGTTATCATTTTTAATTATATTCACCTTGACTAGGGGGAAAATATTTCCCCTTTCAAACATGCTTATTTCTTTTTCTGTCTTTTCATTAGTCCATATTCTAGATTTTTTTGTATTTTCCCCTTCACTTTTCTCTTTGCACAAAATACAGAGGGAGAACAAGAGTATTGTCTCTCCACAGTATACAGGGGACCTATTTTCATAGCGTTCAGTTTGGGACTAACTGAGTTCCCCACAACACATTAAAAAAAATGGGGAATCTACTGCAGTCCTGTGAAAGGGGTAGAGCAGCTCTCACAAAAGTACTCCATGGCAGTTTAACCTTCTAACTCTGGAGACACAAAGGATGCAAAGTATTAAACAGAAAGCAAAGGGATCAAGACAGATTATGCCAAATAGCATTCAAGAGCCAAAACTATTTCTTTTCAAAGAGACATATCTAGGCTGGGGACCATGTTAGAATCTCCATATTTACCTGCATGCTAAAATAGAGTGCCAAATGAGTATTAGATATGCAGAGTTCTTATTGTTGAAAAGTGAAAATAACCTGTGGTCAAGGTTACATGAATCTGCATTTAATATTCTCAAGAGTCTTTCTCATCAGACATGTGGAATTTTATTAACAGGGGTCCAGGGTTTTTAATAAAGTGCGCTCTTAGAGTCTCTTTGTATTGTGTAATGGCATATCTTTGGCTCTTTATCCAAATGAAGCATAAAACATTTACAGCTGTATTCTCCATCACGCCAACCAGGGAATACATTCATTTGCAATAACACGGCATTCAATGGTGTAGAAAATAAGCTTTGAAAATTACCCTCTCTATGAAGCTCCATCAGTCCACTGGAGAAGCCCATTTGGATTCAACTGACCATTCTCTTTGGTATGACAAAAATTAATGTAGCCAACCATCAGTGAAGAATTAGCAAAACAGTAACTGTGTCTTGCTGCTATAGCCAGTTCAATGCATGCTTATATAAAGAATGGTCTGGGTATAATCATCAGGAGTGCCACAAATCATCTACACCATCATTTTCTTCCTCTAGCTTATCAATATTGAGAATTTTCCCAATATAGTTCTTCATTTGAGATTTAAGGAGCTTCTATACTTGCAACAAGGAGAAAATTTTTTTTCCAGAAAATAAAAGACAATTAGAGCACTCTCACCTCAGTTTTCTCTGATTCATGTCACACCCTGTTGTCTCTAAGAGGACAGAAGGATAACATTTCTTTAGCATTGCAAACCATGGCAGTTAAAACATTTAGATCAGCTAAATATCTGATCCACATTTTCCTCAATTATATTTGCTCAGCATCTGTTGAATTCATTCACAATTGGTTGCCAGCCATATTTCAGGTCTTAGGGATATGCTCAGAGTAGATGTTTGCCCTTTTATCTCAGACAAGTTTGAATCTTGCTGGACTTAAGGAAGTGGACAGGGTCCTTTGGGTTGTTATCTTGGTCACCTGCTCTTAGGCCCATTCCCCTCCTGGCTAACTAAAGCTGCCTGGGAGTGTTGTGTGGGTGGATTCAAAAATATTTCAAACTTTGCCATGTAGGCTGTCAAGGTCATTCTTTCTGGGTCGAAGAATTCAGGTGGCTGGACTACCGACGGAGTAGCCATGATAGCACACGGAGGGTCGGTCTCCTTGTCGCCAATGTAATAACTCTCAAAGCAAGGTTGAATCAAGCAAGGCCGCCCCCAGTCTACGGAGAGGGGTGGCATACAAATCTAAATAAATAAATAAACAAACAAACAAACAAACAAACAGATTAAGAAAGAAAGAAAGAAAGAAAGGTTTATTTGCTAACAGGACAAGGAAGTCAATTCAGTCAAGAAGCAATGGAGTAATGAGAGCTCTATACAATGACAGTTCTCCTATTTATACAATCTAGCCCAGCAACAGGCAGTTTTACAAAGATACATTTTAAGAGCCAAAAGAAGGCAACCAATCAACGTGCAATAAACAAATCTGAACTTTTGACTTTTACCCTGTCTGGGTAGGTCACCCAGGCAAATATCTAACAAATGCCTCCTTGAGTGAGAGGTTGCTGCTCTATTTCCTAAGGAAGCATTGACAATTTTTGCTCAGTATTGTGGCTAACCTGCCCTTTTGAAGGTGGTTGACTGAACATTCGATAAGTTTACTCTCTTGAGTTGATTATCTATATAAATATGTAATATAGACTAAAAATATAATAATGATCACAATAACCATAACAACAGCAGCAGCAGCATTCAGCCTTACCATAGATTGCAAACTATGCATTGCCTTTATGCCAACCATTTGAATATCTTTATATTTTTCCATTCAAATAGTTTATTTTTTAATAACTTGCAAACATTCATTCCATTGCTTTTATCAAACACAACAAATTTGTCCAATACTGAATTTTTAAAACTATACTCCTCAGTGCATCATTCAGTCTATTCAGCATTCATTGAAAATTTGCATTCACCAGAAGACCTCTAATGGCACCATGATAATTCTTTAAATGATGAAAAGGGTGGACATCACACATCCTGCTCTATTTGGAAGTATTAGCTAAGCATTCCCTTCATTCTCCCATATGCTTTTCCCATTCACCACCCTTAATATTTTCAGCAATTAATTATCAACGATGTTTATTTAATGACCAGTTGCTTGGTCCCTCCCCCAAAGGTTCATACAACCTGATTTTGAAGTTCCAATACAAGCTAACTCTCTCTCTCTCTCTCTCTCTCTCTCTCTCTCTCTCTCTCTCTCTCTCTCTCTCTCTCTCTCTCTCTCTCTCTCTGACACACACACACACACACACACACACACTTATGTGATCTTATTTTGGGCATTTGGCAACCAGCTTTATGGATTTTCCCAGGGTCCAACACTCATGTGACTCATGATTTTCTGTTTTCTTTTTGCAATATCTAATTTTCACTTCCAGTTTTAAGCAAAAAAATGCCCATTACATGCAAGGAATTACTTAATGATCATGGTATTTGCTTAATCATCACAGTATTTGCTTTAGCAAACATGACCTTTGGTTAACCACCCCTGCAAAACAAAAAATAAATAGAAATAGTCAGCTGGTGAACCATTTAACGACCCCAACAGTTTATAACCATAATTCTGGGTTCAATTACAGCTGTATATCAAGGACTACCTGTACTTTTCCAATATTTTTATTTATCAAATCATAACAACTCCCCAAAATCAATCTGCTTTGCAAATGCATATAGGTAAAACTATTATAATTTCCACCTGTAGTTTTTTTTATGAATGCTATCTTATACACCAGGAGTGTCAAACTGGTAGCCCATAGGCCAGATGCATCATGCGCAGGCCATACCCACCTCAGTTCCTCAAAGGAAAAAAAAACACTGTGATACTTCACAATAAGCTACGTGACATGACTGAGTTTGACACCTGTGTTACAGACATTTATTTTTATTTTTCCTCAAACGCTGGCAATTAGCATAGAAGCAATGATCGATTGCTAAAAATTGGAATGATTTTTAAATTTTATCTAGTGGAGACCATTCATTTTTTTCCCCAAAAGAAAAAAATATTTTCAAACACATTTCACAAGAAAAATTCACAAAAAGTTATGCAGTTGTGTATAGATTAATGATCTCTAATCATGTTTTGCTGAGTCTTTCTTCACTGCAAAATGGGTTGTTGTTTTTTTCAATGTGCCTCATTACATAACAGAGTAAGATACATTAGGAGGTCTTATTCTTCTGTATAACTGAAAAAGCGGGTGACTTACTTGAAATGTCCTCTCCTTTCTATCAAAGATGGCAGAATTCCAAAATTCTGATTGGATTGTATACCTGACTGAAAATTGCATCTAACTTGTAAAATTTATTTAGGAATTTATAAGTAGGCACAAGTAGTCCTTGACTTATGATCATTTGTTAATTCAAAATTATGACAGTGCTGAAATAATGGACTCATGATACATGGCCAAAATTATAGTCATTATAGCATCCCGTCTCACAGTCTGTGATGAAAATTTGGTTGCTTGGCAACCAACCTGCACTTACAATCACAGGGGTGCTGCAACTCCCTCATCTATCTCCCCCTCTCTCAATCTATGCCCTTTTGACCACTCTGTGTCTCACCCCCCTGCACTTCCTATCTGTGACTATCTCCATTTAACTATCCACGATTCTCACTTATTAGGAATGCCAGGATTGTGGTCTGTAAGTAATGCAATTATATGATCCTCATGTTATGATCCCTTTGCTTAGCAATGACAATTCCTGTGCAAATTTTGGATACAAGTCAAGGGCTACCTGTAGTTCCCAAACTTTTCTATAAGTAAACTAACATTTTTTTACAGGTGTCACAATGTGGTGTGTGTGTGTGTGTGTGTGTGTGTGTGCATGTATATATGCACACAGAGAGAGAGAGAGAGAGAGAGAGTATTTGTGAACTAAATACCGATTCCTTGGATTTGGGGCATGTAACTCCCACGAGCAGCACTGGTTTCTGGGATTATTATCCCTAATTATTATAGAGCTCATCTTTCTTTTCACTTGTTCCTCCCTGCTATCGTTACCACTATGTCAAACTGGCAATTCATTAGAGAGTATTTTGTAGAGAGAAATGCAAATGCTTATACTTTTCATAGTAGATATCCTCGTTTAAGTGCACAAGCACATTCACTTTATGCTTGAGATGAGCTTCACCGAGGAAATTAATAGAATAGAAATATGCACTACTTCTAGCTAGCTCAAAGCATGTATTGAGCAACAGATTTCAACAAGAATCCATGAATATACCTTGCCATAAATACCTTCAAGTATGATATGCAATTATTAATTCCCTTCACAGTAATGTGAATATCTACACTGTGGGCAAGGGGACAGGATTCTCTAGACACTCCTAAGCATGCCCTAACTTCCATAATGCTTGGCTGAGATTTTGTGGCTCAGCATAACACGCAGCAAATTTTGGAATTATTAAACAGATGTTTGGTATCTCAACTACTATAGAACAACTACGGTACATACTTTATGTTCATATTCAGATTTCTGTAACATTAAAATTGATCTTAAGATATTGGTTTTTAGAGTGCTGTAAGCCACCCACAAAACTTTCAGGAAAAAGGGGTCACAAATCCATTAAAGTAAAGGATGCTATATGCATTGTTTTTAATAAAGTTTTCCTGCCAGTTGGTCTCTTGCTATTAATTAACAGATTGCTGCAGTTATGTTCGGATGATACTAAGGTTTATTGGATAGAAATTTATTTTGAGCTTAGAAAATAGGCTATAAAATTGGAAATATGTTTTTCAGCTTAAAGCTAATTGCCTCAAGGATCCCTTAGGGATCCACTGAGAGGCTGGATTTTTCTTTCTTCCATTCCTTAATGAAACACCCAACCTTTATAAAGCAGTTACACTATAATTATAGGCAGCTAATTTGGGACATTCCATGTTTATAGATTTGCACCATACAATTACGAAATGTAATATATAACAACTAGGAGTTATTGATGAACTAGAAAAGATGATGACATAAGAGAGGATTTGAACATAGAAGCTTGGTTTCTGGATCTCCTGTTCCTATTTCTTTCTGATTAGATCAACAAAAGCTTTTTATTTCAGGAATTACCTTGGATGTATCCATTAAAGCATGTAAATTTCCATAGCATCCCCATCAATTTGCCAGCAGCTATATGGGAAATCCCCCAGGAAATCATTGTTCTAAAGCCGCTCTGAGTCTTCGGAGTGGGGCGGCATACAAATCTAATAAATAAATAAAATAAAGAAATAAAGACTCTGCACCCAGATATCACTAGCAGAACATGGTGAAAGTAGGGCTCCTTAGTTCCTAATAGTATGCCAAATTAAAACTTTTGACCATCATCTGACAGCTAGAATGAATGACAGGTGCAGATTTATTTCAGTCTTATTTCATCATTAATATAGAAAAACTTGTTAACTGTTATGCCAACTATAAATGATTCTGACATGGGTGAGTATCAGAGGCATTTGAGGAAAAGGTTATATCTGACTGTTATGCATGACTGCACTTTGCTTCTTAAGTGACATGATCAGTAGAATAAACTGAAAATTATCTTGTTATATAGAGAGATATGAAGTGGAATGAAACAAATGTTAAAATAGAACAAATGGCACACATTTTCCTAAGTTTTTTGGGGAAGAGGGTTATATCAAGAACCAGACTTCTTTGTTTTAAATATTATTTGTTACTACCTCTTATGGTATCCAAATCCTAACATTACTATTTCAGGTTCATTACTGTACTAAAACAAGATAGGACATGACAAGATAAGATAAGCTATCTTCACAACACCACTATTTTTGCACCTCAGGTCTCAAAAGCATTTTCAACATGGGCCGCTATCATCTTTGCTGCCGGCTTTCTCAAAACCCTGAAAACAAGGAGCCAAGAAAAAATTAATCAGCATTGGTCCTGAGCTCTCCAAAGCCCTGAGGCAAATAAGAGAATTTTTCCTCTTCTCACTGTCAGTTATGTCTCAAAATGCCACACTGTGGCACTCGGAGGGTCATTCTGAAGAGAGCTTCTGGAAGTGGGGTGGGTTTTTGCTATCCCTCAATTGCCCCTGAGAATGATGATTTCAAGGGGGTTGGGATATGTGCATGCAGTAAGGAATACAACTGTTGGCAGGCAGCCTCTACAAAGTGTCCTTCTGTTGTTTTCTGCCAAACTCAAGGTAACAGAAACTATAGCATTTAAATTCTCTCTTCTCTCCCACATCCGTAGTAAATCTTTCAGCAATTACTTCTGAAAAATAACCCTGGAAAGAGAGGCATTTTCACTTTGCATTAGAATAACAGTGCAGAATATAATATTATTTACCTGGTGCCTATATTTGTTCTTAACTGATGTTACCAGGATCCAGATAGAGGAAGAGGGCTCCTGAAAACATAAAATCAAACATAAAATCCTCTTCTTTTAAGTGCTGGTTATAAAAAATACTCTGTAATAGTGACAAATTAATTAGCATGTCTCCTTGAACTTTGTATCTCTTTTAGAAGAGTTGTGGATCAACCAGATACATGGGAAAGGTTCAGATGGCTTATATTCCTTTAACCACCTCTGGATTTTGCCCAATGTTGGCCCAAGTTCAAGGTTTAAAAATGGAAAAGATTGCACTGAACACCTTAGCAACTTTTTTCTTTTTATGATTTCAAGGTACAGTGCCTGCTCTTAGCAATTTGGTTTTTCATTTGTTTGCTAGGTTGTCAGAAAAGATTCACATTTCTCCATCATCAGAGAAAAAAAAACATGTTTTGTGTTAAAACTACAGAAATGTATTGTTCCGGACATCTTTTTTTCACGTTGTCAAGCTAAAGCACAAAGCACCTGGGGTGAGGGAGAGAAAATTCATGTGTTCGTGTGCTCCGCGCTTGGTTGGCTGTAATGGTACATCTCTTCTGCCAAATGCTTGGTGGTTGTGGGGCTTTGGGAAGGGGGGTTCTGTTCTTTAACTTTGCAACAGCCTCTGTTGAGACTGATTTAAAAATAAACAGCAAAGACCCAGAGACAAAGTATGTGGGGTCTCTGATAGACTAAAATTTTACTAATTTAAATGCGTGTGCAATATGCTTGACTTTTTAAAAGCAGTCTTTTCAAATTCAAACTTCTATATATTTGCTTTGCACAGGCAATTGAACCTTTTCTTTCAGATGAAATTGTCTTATGCTCTCCACAAGAAATTCATTTTCAAGATATGCCAAGCAACTCTGAGCCTTTCCCCAATTTCACCAAGTGCAATGCAAACATATTTTTTTACTATGGCCCTTGACATTGGCTTCATCTTGTCCTCAGTTCATGAATGAAACAGGACACATCATCCTTAGCTATACTTGCATCATAGTAGTGTTTTCTCCCTTAAACTGATAGCACCCAATGGCAGTTGGAAAATTTATATAATCTGTTGGACTTCACGATCCTGTACTTTGGAGGCAAAATCAACTGACCATCACACCTGGTGTCAGAGTGGAATTTAAGGGTTATTTCAGCACTCTTTCCTGTCCACTTTCCAGCCTGCTTCATCTGCTACTAGAACTGCAGAAAAAACAATTGCTGCCAACCTGCCTTCCATTGAGGACCTGTATACTGCACAGGTCTCACCCTGGACATAAACTGTTTCAACTCCTACCCTCAAAACATCACTACAGAGCACTGCACACCAAGCAACTCTCCCAAGAACAGTTTTTTTATCCAAACACCATCACTCTACTAAACAAATAATTCCCTCAACTGTCAAACTATTTACTAAGTCTGCACTACTATTACTACTAGTTTTTTCTCATCATTTCTATCACCCATTTCCTCCCATTTATGACTGTATGACTATAACTCGTTTATCTATCTATCTATCTATCTATCTATCTATCTATCTATCTATCTATCTATCTATCTATCTATCTATTGGACTTGTATGCCGCCCCTCTCCATGGACACTTGTTGCTTGTATCCTAAGATTTTTATTAATATTGATTGTTTCTTCATTGCTTACTTGACTCCTAATGACAATCATTAAGTGTTGTACCACATGATTCTTGACAAATGTGTCTTCTATTTTGTGTACACTGAGAGCATCTGCACCAAGACAAATTCCTTGTAATATATAATCACACTTGGCCAATAAAATTTTCTTCTATTCTACTACTATTCTACTATTATTCTGCCATTGTTGCAATAATGGGGGCAGATGGGGGCAGTATTGTGCCGATGGTCCATTGTGTTCATGCAAGAATGTCAGAGATATATTTTTTAGCACAGGAGCACCTTTTGATTTCCTCAGGCAAAACTATTCTAGCTGCAAGCAAACAATTCCTTGCCTCAACTTTATTGAGTGCAAGGTCTATAGATGCCTCCAGTTTATATCCTCCCTGTTCAGCAAATGGAAACTGAAACACTTGCCAAAATTGCATAATTGCAATAGACTGCTGTACTGGCAAACTGTACATAGGTGGTCTTTATGGCAAGACTGAAGTAATACAATGAAGTTATGATGAGACCAGTCCTTCCCCAGATGCATTGAAAACAAAACATGAATAATTCAGAAGGTGGCATTTTTTTTACTTAGATGACAAAAGGAAAGTAGTGGAGAGAAATCTTAAATAAAAATGCTAATGAATCAATTCTCTTCCTGGCTCTGAAGGCTGTGGAGATAAGATAACAATCAGCAGATTTCAGATTGCCTTATATGGGTGGATGGCACTTTAACTCAGCATGAAGGAAAGACCCAGCATCAGCGCCAATAGTCCCCACGTTGTGTCATAAGAGGTTTCTGTCTCAAGACCCATTCAGCTACTGTATACTGTAAGTTGGATTGGGTAGGTATTTCTTTAATGATTTGATCTAGAGCATGGTCATTCACAACTCCCCTCTCTCGTGTATTAATCCAATGGAGATAATTGATTCCATTCCATGTATATTGCCCAGGGACACCATGTGTGAGTTGAGCAGTCACATTCATTTCTTTAACAAATTTCACAAGTTAATGCAAATTTAGCAAGTGCACATGTTTCCATACACATCTATGTCTGAATTATTCTTTTGTGATGCAACTTGATTTTCTAAGAAGCTATAAAAATATTCACAGAAATATATATATATATATATATATATATATATATATATACACACACACACACACACACACACACACACACACAGTATAGCAAAATTGCATTAAGCTTGCAGATATGTGCATATGCAGTAGAAGTAATAGAAGAAGTAGAATGGAAGTCTGACAAAATTTCACGCAAACTACTGTACTTCAAAACTAATAAATAGCAAACTGATGCAAAACAAATTAGGATGAACTTGAAGATGGAAGAATGAAAAGTTAAACAGAATTCAGAAAACAGGTTGTCTTTATCTTGCCATCTTTAGAACTTTGCTCAACCAATTGGACATTTAGGATAGCAAAACTGCCTTATTTCAGTTCAGAAAAGGTGCCTCCTCTGGTTCAATATTAATGGCATCAGTTTTCAGGTTTCAGAAAATCAGTAAAGCCATAAAACATAGTTGGCAAAGTGGTGACACCATGAAGTCAGTGTATACTTAGACTTACTGTGTATACTTATCATACTATGTTCATCCATCATGTTCAAAGAGGACCTTGACATCTAATGGGCTGTGGGCTGTATGCATTGTGTCCGCAGGTGGCTGGTAAGGCCTATACAGGCACAAAATGTTCTGCCACATGTTGGGCGAAGATGTATGGGCACCATTGTCACAGCATTTGCAACCCTGGATTTGTGGAATGCTTGCTTCTCTTCTGCTATGAATGTTCTTCTGGCCTCAGATATCTGGCAGCCTTAGTAGATCAGCAATTACCATGTTGGTGAATCTTGTACCAGGGTTTCCCAGGAGGTGGTATCAATATTGAGGGACTTGAAGGTGGCTTTCAACATGTCTTTGTATTGCTTCTTTTATCCTGCCTTCCAATCGCTTTCCTTTAGACGGTTCACCATAGAGGAGCTGTTTAGGGATGCGATGGTCTGACATCCTTGCAACACGACCTGCCCAGTGTGACTAGGCTTTCATCAGCAGGGTAGGAATTGCTTGGAGAGTACCTCAGTGTCAGACACCTTATCCTGCCAGCAGATCCTCAGAATTCTACAGGCAGATCATGTGGAAGTGGTTCAATTGCCTAGCATGTCTCCTGTCTCCAAGACTCACTGGCATATAACAAAGTAGTTAGCATTATTGCTTGGTAGACTTTGAACTTTGTAGCAAGTCTTATTTCATGTCAGTTCCACATGTTGGTCATTAATCCACCAAATGCAGAGCTTGCTTTGATGATTCTGCAGTTGACCTCAATGTCAATTGTCACTGCACGGGAGAGGGTGCTGCTAAGGTATGTAAATTGGTTCACTGCTTGTAGCTTTTGTCCCTTTATCTTAGTATTTGGCTTTCGGAGCTGGCTGATGCATCACTTTGGTCTTCTTTATAAGGAGACCAAAGTTGTTGCATGCTACTGCAAAATTATCCACACTGGGTTGCATTTCCTGCTATGATCCAGCATTCAGGACACTGTCATAAGTAAAAAGGATGTCACATAGCAGTCTCCTTTATCTTGGTGATAGCCTGGAGTCTTCACAGGTTGAATAGTTTCTCATGGGTCCTTATCTCCCAAGAAACTGTTCTAGAACACATCTGACAGCATGGCTGAAAATATTATGCTGAACAAGGTCTGTGACAACATACACTCTTGCTTGATGCCTTTGGGAAGGAAAAGTCCTCTGAAGCTTCTCCATTGTCCAGCACATGGGCCCTCATACCATTGTGAAATTGATGTACCATTAGGATGAATTTATCAGAGCACCCAAATTTTGACATGATGCACCACAGACCTTTACAACTGACAGTGTCAAAAGCCTTCATGAAATCCATGAAGGTAGTGTACAATTCACGATTCTGCTCTTGTAAGCAATAAAAAATTAAAAAATATAAATAAATAAAGGAGGATAGAAGGCTTAGTCAACCTTGAGCTTAGTCAACCTTGAGCCGGTGAGATTACAACTGTTGAACTGCAGCTAGCAATCAGCTGAAGTAACCTGAGGTACTGCACTCTAACTACTGTGCCACATCAGCTCTATAATAGAACATAAGTCTCTATTTAAGGGACTCTAATCCTTTTTGGGGGGAGAAAAGAAGATTATGATAATATGAAAAAGATATTTGCACAAGGAAAGACAATTATGAAATGGGGGAAGCAAGAAAATAGGAATTACTCTTCAATTCTGGGATTGATCCTCAGGAGGTATAATCTGGTGATGGATATAAGGAGTGATTAAAACTTAAAGCCATGCTGGAAGGCAGTCTATGGAGCATTTATGGGAAACAAATGCAGAGTGGGATAGTCAAACAAGGTTTTAAGAGACCAATGGAACACAGAGTCTGTCCAGACCTTCATTAATCTAGATTTAGCTCTGTGAACATATAAGCAGAGCAATTTCTTGGTTTTTACAACTTAGATAAACAATTTATTGGAATAATCCCTTTCCCTTCCCAAACCATGTAAAAGGTGTTCAAAATATATTTGTCATAAATGAGCTGTGCATTTACCGGTAAGTTGCAAATTTGTGTCTCTACTTTTGTTTGTATGGAGCACATACAACAGCTTGAAGATTTCAAAGAGTTTCCTCCCTTTCCACCTCCTTTTTCCTTCCCATTTTTCTAGTGTGTCAGAAATCAAGAGCAACATTTTAATAGTAGGAATTGGCTTTCATTTTTTAATCACATGTGGAAACTTCATGGATTGCTAACTTCACGATCAACAATCTTGTTGCCATACAAATGATGCCCTGCCTACAAATGTTTCTAGTGGCTATTAATTAAAATTTGAAACTAGTAGGCACACTTCAGGGCACTTAATGAAAACAATGTTTTAGCAAAGTTGGCAGAGGATAAAATCAGTTTATGGATCACACATAGTTTTATGTACTCTATGAGTTTTGGGCCAGCTTTGCCAGAATGTTAGAACCTTCTTCTCAGAGCTCGGGGCTTCAAACCTTGCAATTTATGGCCTCCTAGCTACTGGCTATCCCTCTAAAACAGGAGTCTGCAGTCTTGTCCTATCTTGATTAACAACGCTCACTATCATTCCCTGCTCATTTGGGGGGAATTGATGCAAATGAATAATTTTTTTCCCTGGGTATAAAATGAATAATTTGATGAATAGTTGATGAAAATGACACATCATTATCCTCCACGGCAGAGGCCTTCAACCTTGGCAACTTTAAGACTTAGAATTCTGGAAGTTGCAGTTCACAAGTCTTAAAGTTGCCAAGGTTGGGGACCCCTGCTCCAGAGAGAGATCAGTTTCAACATTCCTGATCTTCCACAAGAGCGTTAAGACCTCGCTCTGTCAGTGGGCTTGGAGCTCCAATGGAAGGCCTTCACATTGGGGGTGATTTACAGACTAATAACAGATCCTACCTCCCTCAACCTGCCCGCTCCTGCTCATCCTATTCCCTTTCTCTCCATTTTTTTTGTTAGGGTTGTCTTTTTATTACTTAATTCCTATTGTGTATAGATTTTGTAATTTTTGTTAATATTGTGAAATTGGGTAAGATGAGCGGTTTATAAATTTAATAAACAAATAAAATAAAATGTCCCACAAATTTTAATCCAAATTGACAAATTCCCCAGCAGTCAATTGCAAAGCAGTTTAACTTGGAACAATTTACATGCTGTGATGATATCTGTAAACCCATCAAACATCCACATCTTCCTATCCCAGATCATTGGGAAGGAAATGATGGGCAGACAAAAATGCCAAATGCAGTCTGCAATGTTTGGGTGGCTGGGTGATGGGTCATTTTTCTTTATAGAATAAGAGGTAAGTCAAAGAAGTGGTCAATCTGCTTGATGGTGACGTTCAGAAGATATAGTAGGTTAAAAGGGAAAAGGCTGAATTGCTTAATTTCTAATTTTTATTTTTTCCTCAAAAATAGAAAATGGCCCTACCAGTCAGAACCCATATTATAAAGTGCAGCAAAGAAATGCAGGTCAATTAATTAATTCAAAGCTATGGGACCAGTTGGATTACACCCCAAGTGCCAAAGGAACTCATAAATGTGATTTCAGAATTTAAATTTTGATTACATTTTGAGATCTTTGGGAGCACAGGGGAAGTGCTAGAAGACTGCAGATGAAGTAAGAGCATTCCATTGTTTGAAAAAAATGGACCCAGGATACTGCAGACTAATCAGCTTTATATTAGTATCTGGGAAAATCTGAGAAAAAATAATCAAACAGTGAACGTACAAGCACTTTGAAAGGTATAAGGTGATTAATAAAGGCCAGCATGTGCTTGTTAAAAAAAAGTCATGCCAGACAAACACTATTGCTTCAAAAAAACCACAAGCTAATTAGATTAAATAGCCAGGGGAATATTGAGGATGTAGTATAGTTACACTTCAGTAAGGCAATTGATAAAGTTGATTATAGCCTCCTGGTTGATAAAATGGATCAATGCAGAATAGATGTTCCTATGACCAGATGGATTAAAAGTTGGCTAAACAAATATATATGACACATGATCCTTAATGGATCTATACTGATATGCAGTGAGGAATTTCAGAGTTTTTTCCTATGCCCAATATTGTAACATTTTCACATATAACACATACAAAGACAGAAGGGATGGCTCACCAGATTTGCAGCTGCGAAAAATTATTTCCATGTCAGATGCAGGCGCAAGGTTAAAAAAAAATATTGATAGGTGTGAACTTTGGGTAATAAACAAAAGCATTCAATTCAGTCATGAGAAATGGAATATAGGTAGGAAAAAGTAGAAATACACACACAATACACCAAGTAGGCAGCACCTAGATTGGCAACGGTGCTTGGGGGAAGTATCTAGGCCAGCAGTCCCCAACCTTTCTGGCTTGGCAGCCCAGCAGGTGGGGAAAGGGAATGGTGTTGTGTGAACAGTAGGTACATGTGCATGCAGATCCATTTGTGTGAGCAGGGAGCACATGTGTCCTCCCACTGTTCATGCAAATGGAACTTCATAAGTGAGCAAAAATGCCCACTGCTCATGCAAGTGGAGCTGTGTGCAGGTGCATGCACTCATCCACCACATGTGTGGTATGGTTCCAAATGGGTTACAACCCACTAATGGGCCATAACCCAAGGGTTGGAGATCCCTGGTCTAAGCATCCCAATACATTGCAAAGTAAATACATGTCTTAAGTGTGCTGTAGCTATCAAAAAATCCTATACAAGCTTGGATGAGTCAACAGAGGTTGGCATGTAGATAATCTCAGGAAGTGATGCAGCACCAGTTCTGACTATCACAATATAAGAAATGTTGGGGAATTGGAATTTTTAAAGAGTGACAAAGATGGTGAAAGGCTTGGTAAAATTTATGAAGAACAGTTAAAGTAATTTGTTTTGTGAAACAGGCAGGTAGGTAAGTCAGTCGGTCAATCCATCAGTCAGTCCTGGCCTATGTTTAGCCTAAAAAAGATAAAACTAGGAGGAGTTGCAATACTGTCACAGAGAATAAAGTGTGGATATATTCTTCCTACTGCCTGAAGGTAGGACAAAAACCAATGAAGTGAAATTTTGACAGAAAGAGATTCCTACTTAAAATTAGGTGGAAAAATCTGTCTCCTGCAAAGTCACTAGAAGTTTTGAAGCAAATATTGGACAGCCATTTGTCTAGAATAGTAATAGGATTTCTGGTCCAGAGCAGGGAGTTAGACTAGCATATCTCCCTGGTCATTTTAATCCCTAAGCGCAGTCCAATAGGCTAAATTGAGGACATTTCTCGGTACATTGGTGAAATGTCACAGTATTAAAAAGCAAACTAGAGGGCTGTGTTTGCAGCAAAGCAAGGAAACTGGGCATTCCTCTCTTAGTCAGAAAGATGAATACACTTATATTGTGATTTACAGGCAATGACATCATGTTGATATGTGGATAGCGATCTGGAGCTGAACAGAAGTTGTGACTGCTGTTTAGTGCCAATGAGTTCATCTGGAAATGCAAAGATAGAAAGAGGTTAAAAGCCAAGGTGTCTGGAGACTGACAGCAGTGTTTCATTTTTAGGCAGCTGTTACAAGGAATGAAATCTTGGGGAAAGAGGGCAATGCTTTAAGCAGAAGGATATCATGTTTAAAAATTGATAATTTATTTATCAATAGAAATGCTTATCACAAGCATGAAAACTGTATGAAGATTCAGTTGCCCAGTATGAAGATTGCAACTATTACACTTTATAAGTGTATATCCCCACATGTATGGATCCTTGAATCCCTCGTGATTCCTAGTATCTGCTAGGACAGGTACCTGTAGTTATCTTGGCAAGAGATTGGAAGTGACTTACCACTGCCTTCTTCTGAGAAAGCAGGACTGGTCCAAAGTCACATGGGGGATTTATGCCTAGAGCAAAGCTAGATTCACAATCTCCCTGTTTCTAGACTGATGCCCTTAACCAGCACACCAAACTGATCCTCAGTATACATTAACGTCTAAGTATTAATATGAGTCTCAGCCAGAATAACAGAGTTGGAACTCAGCATCTGGCTGATTTTGTCCAGGCTTGGAAGCTAAGCAAGGTCAAAGCAGGTTAATGCTTGGATAGAAATTGTCCACATCAAAGCTCTAGGCTAGACTGGGAAGCTGAAAACACATTAGAGACAGACAATAGAAAACCACTTCCAAATAGTTTTTTATAAATAAAAACAAAATGCCGTGCATAAAATGTGTTCATGATACCACCTCTGAAGCTGACAATAACAGACTATTTTCATATTGTTGCTAAACAACAAACAACAAACATATCCTACATAGATATGTTAATGATGTTCCAAGGCATCATGAAGCTAAATCTGGAGATTTTTTAAAATAGATAAATACTGAAGGACTATGCAATAATTCTGTGAAATGTAAGTCCTTTCTCTCTAAACCCTTGACATGAAAGCTATAGTGTATTCAAATACTGTCCCTTTGAGAATGCTTGCTAGGATGTTGAAAAACTTTTAATGAAACTCCATGCTAAAGATTCCTAAGCTTTCTAAGTTAGTAACTTAACAATTATTACATAAAAGAAGTTTCTTACATCCTGCTTGTTGGGCAGAGTTCCTTAGTCCATAACCTATTGGGCAGAGAGAGTTTTGTGCACACAGAAGTTAACCCACCAAGTAGCTACAGTTAACCAGTATACCTAATTGAAGTCTTCAATGAAACATAGCAGCAGGCTTTCTCTTTTATCAAACCGCTTCTCTAAATAAACTATCATACAATACTAGTATATAACTCTTAATAAATCTCCCACTGCAATCACTAACCACTAAACTACAAACCACCCTCTGTAACTAACCACTCAGTACTAACCACTCCCATGAAAGAGTGTTCCTCCTTAAATAGGATACAGTCAATCAGGTTGCAGCACAATTAGCAAATCCATGATTACATGCTGATTATGGCTTACATCTGCCTCTCCCAGAGTTATAAATCATTGTGATATTACCTTCAGAATGAAACATATTCTGACAATATTAACTTATGGAAGACTGGAGAAAAGAAAATTGAAATAAATTGAAATAAAAGGATAGTCAAGGCCAAGATTGTGTTTCTAGTATGCTCTGAACCAGGAAAACTCACTTCAAGTCATTCACTCCAGCCTACTTTGGTTGGACTAGAAGACCTTTAAGATCCCTTCCAAGTCCGTGATTCTGTTATTCCATTATATTTCAAAGAATTGCTGCTTTCAACAAGGAAAATCTCCATGTAACCCATGTAACTTCCACTTTGGAAGCTCAGATATACCCCAGCAGAGTACAGTAGAATAAAATTTCAAGATATAAAGACTTAATAGGACAGTCAAAAAGGTTGAAAACAATTATAGAATTAGAAAAACAAGGTATAAACATTGATTGGTACATGTATATACAATTACAGGCAAGATATAACAAAGATAATAAAGAAGAAAGTATAAATCTTGAAAAAACTAAACTAGATGAAATTTTGTTTGGCTCAGATGAGCATATGATAAAAAAGTTTTATGGTTATTTTTTATCTATTGATTTAGAATTTGAACAAGTTAAAGATACAGTGATAAAGTGGATGAAGAATATAGGATATTCAATAGATAGAGATAAGTGGCAACAAATTTGGGAAAGAAATTATAAAATGTCAATGTCAACAGCATATAAGGAGAATATATATAAGATGTTTTATAGATGGTATATGACACCAGAAAGATTAGCAAAAATGTTTAAGAATAGATCAATGAAATTCTGGAAATGTAATCAGTTACCAGGCTCTTTTTATCATATGTAGTGGACATGCACAGAAGTTAAGAAATTTTGGAAAGAGATTCAGCAATGGATACAGAAGATTTTGAAAAGGACTATTGAATTTAAACCAGAAATATATATTCAGAGTATATAATGAATTGTTCAAATTCCCAAATTCTACTACAGCTAAAAATATGTAAAATAAACAAACAAAAAACCCCAAAGTACTGCCAAAAACTCTAAAAAACATCTTCTAAATTACCAAACCGAGCACTAGTTTCAGAAATATTCTTTCTTGAAATGATGCAAGGGTAAAATACTGTAAGAGGGAGAGACGTGAGAGGTGATTTTTTTTTTAGATTTAGATTTTTAAAATTTTCATCTTTATTAATTTTATAAATAATTCAAGATGGTAAATATATACTGTATAAAAATCATTTTCTCCACAACAATCCCGTGAGGTGAATTGGGCTGCGAGAAAGTAGCTGGTGCTTAATAAATAAACTTTTTGAGAGTTTAGAAAGTATAAAAAAAATAAATAAGGAAGATCAGGATATGCTAAATAACAAAATAACATCAATAGAATTAATTAACGCAATTATGAAACAAAGAAAAACATAAAACCCCGAGCACATACGGTATACCCGCTGAATTCTACAAACAATTTCAAGAAATATTGGAGCCTATAATGCTACCTCTCTTTAATAAAATTTTTGAAGGTTCAAAACTTCCTTCCTCTTGGAATGAGGCCTATATAACATTAATACCTAAAGACAGTCAAAATAGAGCCTACATCCAGAATTATCGCCCAATATCCCTTCTTAATTCAGACTATAAAATCTTTGCATCAATCATATCTGAAAGATTTAAAAAAATACTTACTGTTAGAATACATACAGACGAAAATGGCTTCCTTCCAGCAAGAAATATAGCAACAAATACAAGGATTATTTTGGACTCTCTAGAATATTATAATAAAAACATAGAAAACCAGTAGCATTCCTATTCGTAGACTTACAGAAAGCCTTTGATAGTTTATACTGGCAATTCTTCACAACCCATATGGCATCAGTGCAACTTGATATTAAATTTACAGAACTCATTAAAACTATTTATTCAATACAAACAGCCAAGATACTGATAAACAACGATATGACAGAAACAATAAACATTAAAAAAGGAGTGAGACAGTGCTGCCCCTTAGCCCCCCTGATTTTTATTTTCGCACTAGAAGTTCTACTTAATAAAATAAGGCACAACAAGGAAATCCAAGGACTAAAAATTAAAAGTGAACACTATAAACTTCAAGCATTTGCTGATGACATGGTGTTCATTGTACAAGATTCTACAAGGAATATTAGAGACATACATGTTAGAATTATTTAATGACATCCTATTGGGCAGGAAAATACCAGAGTCCTGGAAGCACACATACATTATTTTAATTCCTAAAAGTGAATCTGAGAAATTCCTAATCCAAAATTACAGGCCAATTACCCTCCTCAATACTGACTACAAAATTTTAGCGGCAATTATCTCTGAAAGATTAAAACCAATCTTAAATCAACTTATCCACACTGACCAAAGCGGTTTTCTTCCGTACAGACAAATCAAAAATAATACTAGAACAATACTGAATGTAACTGAATATTACGATGTACAGATTGGAAGACAAGCTGCATTGGTCTTTGTGGACGCGGAAAAAGCATTCGACAAAATTAATTGGAGATATTTCACACTGCAGTTACAAAAAATGAACTTTGGAGATCAATTAGTGGGTTTAATTAATACAATATATACTCAGCAAAAAGCCAAAATAATAATTAATAAAGAAATGACCGAGGAAATGCAAATTAGAAAAGGTGTAAGGCAAGGATGCCCATTGGCACCACTGATTTTTATAACAGCATTAGAAGCACTGCTGATTAAGATAAGAAACAATTCGAAAATAAAAGGATTAAAAACTAAAAACGAAGAATATAAATTACAAGCTTATGCGGATGATATGGTATTCATTCTGGAAGACCCACTGGTATCGGGCAAACACTTATTAAAAGAAATAGATAACTTCGGAGCAGTGGCAGGGTTAAAAATAAATAAAAATAAGACTAAGATAATAGTTAAAAATATGACTTTAAATCAAAGACTAGAACTAGAAAATGAACTGGAAATCCAAACTGCTCCAAAGGTAAGATATGTGGGAATACTTCTCACAGCCAAATGTAGTACCATATACAAAGACAATTATGAAAAAATTCTGCAAACGACAAAAACAAATTTGGATAAGTGGGCCAATCTCCAACTTTCATTTCTTGGAAAAATCGCAGTGATAAAAATGAATATACTCCCTAAGATTCTCTTTCTCTACCAGACAATACCAATAAAATTACCCAGGAAATTTTTTGATTCACTAAAAAAGCTCACCCATCAATTTATCTGGAGCAAAAAAAAAGCCAGACTAAAATACAAACACCTACAGGACCACAGGAGCAGAGGAGGGATGGGAGTGCCGGATTGGAAGCTATACTACAAAGCTGCATCATTGAATTGGATAAGAGAATGGATCACCTTAAGGGACAAAAGAATACTAGCCTTGGAAGGCTATAACCTGGAATTTGGTTGGCATTCATACTTAATTGGGAAAAAGGGTAAATTACTCACACATTTTAAACAGCATTTTATGAGAAAAAGCCTAATAGAAACGTGGCAATCAGTGCAAAAGTCCCAATACCTGCAAACACCAAGATGGCTCTCACTGAATGAGGCCATAACATATCCCAAAACAATGATTTTAAAGAATAAGATAACTTATGACCAATTATTAAATGAAAATGACATACTAATTTCCAAATCGGACCTCCAGGACAAAGGGATCAAATTGGACTGGATCCAATACTACCAAATTAGATCTAAATATAAAGAGGACAGGGAAAGGCAAGGATTCCAAAAAATTGGCACATTTGATAAAATTCTACTGGGCACAGATGATAAACAAATCTCTAAAATATACAAATATTTGCTTTACCAAGAACTTGCCGAGGAGGAAGTAAAAGGTAACATGATAGCCTGGGGGCAAAATTTCGGGTATACGATAAATTTACCAGAATGGGAAAAAATTTGGGTAAATAATTATAAAATAACACTTTCAATCCCATACAAGGAGAACATATATAAGATGTTCTACAGATGGCACCTTCCCCCAGCCCGTCTGTCTAAAATGTACCCAAAACTCTCCCCCATCTGTTGGAAGTGCCGGGGAAAACCAGGCACTTATTATCATATGTGGTGGACATGCCCAGTAGTCAAACAATTTTGGGGGGAAATCCAAAATATGATTGAAGAAATTACAAAAAAGGAAATAAAAATAAGACCAGAACTTTTTTTATTAGGAATATTCAGACAACACTTCTTAAAACATGATAGACATCTAATACTACACATCACAACAGCGGCCAGAATCATGTATGCCCAATCATGGAAGGAGGAGCTCCCACCCACAATCTATAGTGTGATAAATAAAATTTACCAGGTGGTCGAAATGACAAAGCTGACCTACGAGTTACAAGAAAAGGACATGGAAGACTTCCATAAAAGCTGGGACAGGTGGTATATCTGGGTTGCCAAAAAAACAAAAAAAACAAATTAGAACAAAATTTTAACTTATCTAAATTAAAATTAGGAACCTCAATACCAAATTTAAAAGTAATAAATTTAAACACTATCTACACATAATAACATACCACAGCACCATTATACCATTGAAGGATAGATATATGAGTGATAAAATGTTATGAAGAACTGGAAATGCATATATGTAACCGATATATAACAAAGTAATAAAAGGACTAGACTTAAGCTGCACATCGAATTTACTACTCCTAGAGTAGTTCAAATGTAAATAACGATATCAAAAATGTAATTGATAAAGCAGAGTGCTTTATTTTTTCTTTCCTAATTTCTTTTACATCTATTTTTCTTTTTTCACTCTTTTTCTTTTCTCTATTTAAATTTTTGTGTACATCGTGTTGTATTATAGGCATTGTGTGATTTTAATGTAAATATTTAATAAACTTTCTTCAAAAAAAAAACACCAAACAAACTGCACCCATTAAATTAAATTTTTCAATAACCTACACAAAAAAATGCGCAAATTTATATGGACAAAAAAAAAGGCCAGAATAAAACTCAAAAACCTACAAAACCATAGATCAAGAGGTGGATTCGGGTTACCAAACATGGAATTATATTACCATGCCTCAATTGCAAATTTACTGAAAGAATGGATAACATTAAAAAATTATAGAATACCTGTATTAACACTTGAAGGCTATGACCTTCCATCCGGGTGGCACACGTTTTTGATGGCAGACATAGGTAAAATACCAACATACTTTAGGTCACACTACATACAAAAAACTTTAATTAACACCTGGCACTTCATTAAAAAAAAACATTATCTCTGTATTCCGAAATGGATATCCCCAACAGAAGCAATTATATACCCAAATGCATTAACCCCTGACCAAATCAAAATGAAAATAATGATCTAATCCCTAAACAAAAACTTGTGGGAAAAGGTATTAAAGTGGATTGGCTACACTACCTACAAATTAAATCAAAATATAATGAAGATAAGAACAAATTAGGCTTTCAAAAAACCAATCTCCTTGATAAGATCATTTTTGGCCCACAAAAATAACAAATATAAAAAATATATAATCTCCTCCTTCAACATGATACGGTAGAAGAAATAGTTAAAGGACCTATGATAAGTTGGTCACAAAATTTTGGATATACAATTAACTTAAATGAATGGGGAAAAATTTGGACTGTCAACTACAAACTAACGATGGCAACTTTATATAAGGAAAATCATTACAAAATGTTTTACAGATGGCACCTGCCACCGGCTAGAGTGGCAAAAATGTATCCAGATTTATCACCACAATGTTGGAAGTGCAGGGAAAAACCAGGCACATATTACCACATCTGGTGGACATGTGAAACCACCCAAAAATATTGGTATAAAATTAAAACTATACTAGAACAGATCACCTCCTAGACCATCCAAGTAAAACCTGAACTATTTTTATTAGGAATCATAAGACAAAATATTAATAAAGAAAACAGATATATTAGAATTCCCTTAATTACAGCTGCGAGGATTCTATATGCACAATACTGGAAACAGGAAAAAAAACCCAACTGTTTTATCTCCTTTGATTAAAATAATGGAATGTGCAGAAATGTCCAAGTTAACAATGGAACTGCAAAATAAGGATGAGACAGATTTCTACAAGGCCTGGTACCATTGGTTTAAAAAAAAGAAATTACTTAAAAATTATTCATCAAGAAAAATATCCAACAAAAACAACGTGAAAAACCAGCAATCTACGACAAAAATCATAACAACAAATTGAAATGACAAACTGTAAACATCGATGGACACAAATTTCGAACCAGAAAGAAACCGAATGAACAAACTCTTAAATCACTGATACGTGTTGGCACTAGCAACTATGTCAAACGCATATGGACAAAAATTTAGAGAAATCTACATCACCTATATGTTCAAACCACAGGCCGCTTATACATTGAAACCCCAGCTCTAACGCTGGCCCTCTACACTCCTCTTACTACTCTTTTTTGCTCCAATTTTCTATCCCTCTTCCCCTCGTATCTATTCCCCTTCTTCCCCAACCCCTTCCCTTTCTTCTTCTCTCCTTACCCACTTATGCGTACTATATAAGTAAATTATAATTGCTAGAATGTACATTATATATATTCCCTTTACTTTTCTGTACCCTGTTTTTAATGTATATATTCAATAAACATTTTTTTTTTAAAGAGAGAGAAAGTAGCTGGTGAAAAACTAGCCATTTTGCCTAAGGCAGGACTAGAAATATGTAGATTGGTGCCTTAAATGCTAAACCAAACTGGCCCTTTTACATTTTTAATTTCAAAAAAAGAATTTATTCTAGGATGGGCTCCTCCATTTTGGGAGCCTTTAGATGCGATCATCTGGGGTCCTTACATGCTTATAAGACACAATGAGAATGATAATTCCTCATGGAAGAAAGAGAAGAGGAAGTAAGGGATCCCTACCTAATTTCAGTTCAGAGCCCATTTCCCACAGAGGCCACTCAGATTACTAAAGGAAGAAGAAATTTGAAGGCAAGAAATTTGAGTGGCTACAGATTGAGGAGTGATTAGTGATAGTGACATTCACATCTTTTTCTTTTCTTTTTTCTTGAAAGTTTTAAAATCAGATACAAAGACAAGAGACATTTCATAGCCATTTTGAGTCAAAAGATAATTTAAGCCTCAAAAACTTGACCAGGGCAAAACAATAGACACAATTTATATAGACTTCTGTAAAGCCTTGACTCAGTAGTTTATAATAAATTACTTCTAAAACTGAAATCCTACAGCATCTCTGGATAATTGCATTCCTATCAAACAGACAACAAGTGGTCAAAATAGGGAGCACCCTATCTAATCCCGTTCCTGTTAAAAGCAGTTTACCCCAAGGCAGCATACAATGACCAACATCTTTTATACTCCATATAAATGATCTTTGTGATTATATTACAAGTGACTGCATTCTCTTCGCCGATGATGTAAAACTCTTTAACACCAACAACAACACAGCTAGTCTCCAAAAAGATCTTGACTTTGTTTCAGAATGGTCAAACATCTGGCAACTCCAAATCTCAACCAACAAATGTTCTGTCCTACACATTGGCAAAAAGAATCAGAATGCCAAATACAAGCTGAATAGGCAAGACCTTGCAGATCTTGGAATACTCATAACAAGTGCTAAAACCCACTGCAACAACATCGCCAAAACGGCTTCAAGAGTTGTTAACCTAATCTTACACAGTTTCTTCTCCGATAGTATCACACTACTAACCAGAGTATACAAAGCATTCACCAGACCAATCCTTGAATAGGAGCTATCTGACTGGAACTCATACCACATATCGGACATAAATACATTAGAAAGTGTCCAGAGATACTTTACCAGAAGAACCCTCCACTCCTCTACTCGCAACAGAATATCTTATGCAACCAGACTTGAAATCCTGGGCTTAGAAAGCTCAGAACTATGTCACCTTCAGCACGACCTAAGCATAATTCATAAAATTATCTGCTATAATGTCCTTCCTGTCAATGACTACTTCAGCTTCAATGACAACAATACACGAGCACACAACAGATACAAACTCAAAGTGAACCGCTCCAAACCTGACTGTAGAAAATGCGACTTTAGCATCAGAATGATTAATGCCTGGAATTCACTATCTGACTCTGTGCTTTCATCACCAAACCCCCAAAACTTTATCCTTAGACTGTTCACTGTTGACCTCACCAATCCCTCAGAGGTCAGTAAGGGGTGTGCATAAGTGCACCAGCATGCCTACCGTCCCTGTCCTAATGTATCCATCTTATGTATATAAACGAAGTTATATCTATGTATATTACAAATACATACTCGACAAAATAAAATTAAACAAGCAAGCAAGCAAACAAATAAATCTAGAGAGTCACAATTGCATCTTTACTTGTGGCTATGCCTAGGGAAAATAGGCATAGATCGCTCAGACTTTATTCCTTTGTCTACAATTGCAAATTTTCTGTATTTAAATATTCTGAATTTAAGAAAACCAGCAGAGCTTCTTCCAGATCCGACAATTTTGAAAGCTGATGAGCCCCAGGAATTGGCAAGCTTATTTAAAGATAATTACATTCTCCTGGTATGTCATTGGTATTGATGTTGAGTTAGTGTGTGGAACCACTAGTTCTTATAGCCCCTTTCCAATAATGAATCCTTGCAGATGCTGTAAAACTTTAACAATCCCGTTTTTTATTTCCACACTTTGATCTGCGCTGCTGTTATTTTTTTCCCTCCATTTGATGTTATCCTCCAAATATGTCATCAGGTACTCAGGCCAGAGGAACTGTTTTTTATGTCTCTCTTTAAAAAAGAAAAAAATCCTACTTTATGCTGGCTTGGAGCCTTTAATCATGTTCACTCTTTAATGCTTAATATCTATCAGTGCTGCTTAGTTTATGATTGGAAAAACTCCAGTGAGCATGTAGATTCCTGGTAATTCTCTGGCTGTTTCTTTATCTTGATCTCTGTGGAAACACATCCCTTTATCTGAGGATTTTGGGTTTTAGACTGATATTCCATACATGATATCTGGCATAGCATAGTGGTTAAGAGGCTAAGCTGTGAGCTGCAAAGCTGGTTTACTGAGACAAAAATCCCAGAGGCAAGCCTTCCCGTAAATGTGGCTGGTTGATGAGTCTATGAATTGCCTTTCTTAAAAACATCCCAGCTGTCTTGCTCTGTGTTGCTGATGTCATTACCCTTTAGATATTGGACTGAAAGTAAATTTGGTTCTCATTACCATATGCCAAGACAGCTTGCTCATCCAGGGCTGAATTCTGCATGAGTGATGTTGTGTTGTTTGCTGACCTTGCATTCAAACAGCAGCACTGAAACACTCAGCAGTCTACCCAGTATGACAACGATAATATCCCAGTCTAAAAACAGGATTAGAAGGGAAAGGAACCCACTCATCCCTATTCTGTTATCGATCTGATCTTAATACTTATGTGATGTGACCCTATTTAAACAAACAGCAAATCACAATGTTCTTCAGAAAATATAAAGTGTAGAATTGCAGTTTGGTGCCAATTCATACAGAAAGTAAAGGGAAAACACCCACACTTACTACTTTCTAATCAATGTTTTCCCATAGTTGCTGCTCCTACCAGAGACACCTTGAAATGACCTCTGCTTCTTCTGCTGCTTCTTCCTCATCCTCTCTCACTTGCTATCTGGTTACAAGCCAAGCTGGTGATAATGCTGATCTGTGTGTTGTGAAAAAAAATCCCAGCTGATGCCAAAATACTGTTAAAAGCATAGAAGCAAGCCAGCAAGCTGTTGTTTTCTTTCAAGTTAGCAGCCCAATATATCAGCATTATGCAAAGCTATAGAGTTGTCACTCTAGACATCCTTTGGGATGATAGAGTAGCCTTTTTCGAAACCTTTTGTAAAGTCTGACTGCTGATGTGAAGAACATTCACCCTATGCCTTCTTGGGCTGCAAGCTATGATCGATTCAATGCTGCAATCTTGCATCAATGCTGCAATGAATCCTTTAAAGTTTGAATTGCATACTTAAAGCATCTGCAGAAACACTGCATGCCTTGGGGAAAAAAAATCTTATATGGGGATAAAGTCATCCAAAAAAGGTTCTTGATGTTCAACAAAAAAAAGATGTAGGTCTTTGCACTTGACTAACATAAACCAGGCTACAGGAAATAGACTGGAGACTTTTTAAAAAAACAACCCTCCAAAACCTTCCACTCTCGATTTTACTAATAAAAATAATACTGCTTCAAAAGCCTCAGTTAAAAACATGCTACGAATGAGAAGGATTGAGGAAAGGAATGACTAAAGACTCCTTATAATGCATTGTATAGATGATGTAATCAGAGAAGACTATCAATAAAGCAAACCTTTCCATACTACTGGTATATCTATTCAGATGTTTGCAAACCATCTTCAGACTGTAAACAGATGGCTGCTATTTATCTGGAAAAATTGCAATTATTTCTCAAGTATACTTTCTATTAAAAATATATATATGAAAAAAACATGTCATAATTCTATATTAATACACACCACATATATCCTAATTGGCAGGAATCATGCAACAGTATGTTTGGCTTGCGGAGCATCTCAGAATAGAAATCCTGATGTCAATGTGCCGGGGATAAAATTAAGTTTGGGTTGCATTGCTGTATATTGGCCAAAATGTGGACAAACTGACCTTTATTGTCATCACTGTGAGCAAGAAATGCTGTATGTAGTAAGCATGACCAAGACTGGTAACCTAGCCTACATCTTTATCTTATAAAAAACATCATGTGAAACAACTGATTGATAAAAGCCATAATGGTTAGTGGAGGTTAATATTTATGGACTCATCTGGTGACAACCAGCAATATAAACAATAAATGGCAAATAGTATGTATGTACCCTGTTTTCCCCAAAATAAGACATCCCCTGATAATAAGCCCAATTGGGCTTTTGATTGCATGGCAATAAGGCCAAGTGCTTATTTCAGGGTTAAAATATTTATTTATTTATTAGAAACATAGAAACATAGAAGTCTGACGGCAGAAAAAGACCTCATGGTCCATCTAGTCTGCCCTTATACTATTTTCTGTATTTTATCTTAGGATGGATATATGTTTATCCCAGGCATGTTTAAATTCAGTTACTGTGGATTTATCTACCACATCTGCTGGAAGTTTGTTCCAAGGATCTACTACTCTTTCAGTAAAATAATATTTTCTCATGTTGCTTTTGATCTTTCCCCCAACTAACTTCAGATTGTGTCCCCTTGTTCTTGTGTTCACTTTCCTATTAAAAACACTTCCCTCCTGGACCTTATTTAACCCTTTAATATATTTAAATGTTTCGATCATGTCCCCCCTTTTCCTTCTGTCCTCCAGACTATACAGATTGAGTTCATTAAGTCTTTCCTGATACGTTTTATGCTTAAGACCTTCCACCATTCTTGTAGCCCGTCTTTGGACCCGTTCAATTTTGTCAATATCTTTTTGTAGGTGAGGTCTCCAGAACTGAACACAGTATTCCAAATGTGGTCTCACCAGCATTCTATATAGTGGGATCATAATCTCCCTCTTCCTGCTTGTTATACCTCTAGCTATGCAGCCAAGCATCCTACTTGCTTTCCCTACCGCCTGACTGCACTGTTCACCCATTTTGAGACTGTCAGAAATCACTACCCCTAAATCCTTTTCTTTTGAAGTATTTGCCAACACTGAACTGCCAATACAATACTCAGATTGAGGATTCCTTTTCCCCAAGTGCATTATTTTACATTTGGAAACATTAAACTGCAGTTTCCATTGCTTAGACCATTTATCTAGTAAAGCTAAATCATTTACCATATTACAGACGCCTCCAGGAATATCAACCCTATTGCACACTTTAGAGTCATCGGCAAATAGGCAAACCTTCCCTACCAAACCTTCCCCTATGTCACTCACAAATATATTAAAAAGAATAGGACCCAGAACAGATCCTTGTGGCACACCGCTTGTAACCTGACTCTGCTCAGAATACTCGCCATTAACAATAACTCTCTGATGTCTACGCTTCAGCCAGCTGCAAATCCATTGAACTATCCAGGGATTAAGTCCAATCTTCACTAATTTATCTATCAGCTCTTTATGTGGAACCGTATCAAAGGCTTTGCTGAAGTCCAGGTAGGCAATATCCACGGCACCACCTTCATCCAACACCTTTGTGACATAGTCAAAGAAATCAATGAGATTAGTCTGACATGATTTGCCTTCAGTAAAGCCATGCTGATTTGGGTCTAATAAGTTATTGTTTTTTAGGTGCTGATTTATCCTCTTTTTGAGTAGAGTCTCCATCATTTTAACTACAACTGATGTCAAGCTAACTGGCCTGTAGTTACCAGCTTCTTCTCTACTGCCCTTCTTGTGAATAGGCACAACACTGGCCATTCTCCAATCCTCAGGAACTTCTCCTGTTAACAAGGATTGGTTAAACAAATCAGTCAGGGGGGTAGCAATTACAGATCTGAGTTCTTTAAGAACTCTGGGGTGGATGCCATCTGGACCCATTGCCTTATTTATCTTTAATCGTTCAAGTTCATTCATTTATTCATTTATTCATTCATTCATTCATTCATTCATTCATTCATTCATTTATTTTGTCAAACAATTATAGAGTGGTAATTTGTACAAATAAAACATTAGATAAGTAATGATTAAAAGTAACAAAAGAAGACAATAGGACAGGGACGGTAGGCACAATGATGTACTTATGCACGCCCCTTACAGACCTCTTAGAAAGGGGGAGAGGTCAATTGTAGATAGTCTAAGGCTAAAGGTTTTGGAATTAGGAGTAGAAACCACAGAATCAGGTAGTGCATTCCAGGTGTTGATTACTCTGTTGCTGAAGTCATATTTTTTGCAGTCAAGTTTGGAGCGGTTGACATTTAGTTTAAATCGATTTCATGCTCGTGTGTTGTTGCAGTTGAAGGTGAAGTAGTCGTTAACAGGTAGGGCATTTTGGGATATGATTTTATGAACTATAATTAAGTCGGAACGGAGATGATGGAGTTGTAAGTTGTCTAAACCAAGAATTTAAAGTCTGGCAGAGTAAGGTATTTTGTTGTGAGAAGAGGAGTGAAGGACTCTTCTTGTGAAATATTTCTGGACTCTCTCAATTGTGTTGATGTCAGATATGCAATGTGGGTTCCATACACTTGAGCTGTATTCTAGGATTGGTCTGACAAATGTTTTGTAACCTCTTGTTAGCAGTTCAAAATTACCAGAGAAGAAGCTGCGAAGGATTAGGTTAACAACTCTTAAAGCCTTTTTGGCAATATTGTTGCAGTGGGCTCTAGGAATTAGGTCATTGGATATGAGTACTTCAAGGTCTTTGACAGATGGAGGGTTATCAATAAGTTCAATTCCTCCAACTTTATATTTAGTATTCTGTTTCTTTTTACCAATGTGTAAGACAGATATATATAAGACAGGCTCTTATTTTCAGGGAAACATAGTATTAATAAAATAAATGAAAGAAAGATCAATTGACACATTGTGTGCCTGTATAACTAAGAGATAAAGGAAGGATCTAATATATCGGAATGAAAGTGACTCAATCTTATGGAGCAGGGATTGGCTCAGGAATTCTGGGAGTTGAAGTCCACAAGTCATAGAAGAGCCAACTTTGCCTACCCCTGTTATGGAGTGATATATGTATGGGACTAAATAGACTTAATTATGAGCGAAAGAGCTGAAATATATGTCAGAACATATGAATCAGTAACATTGTTGGGAATGCATATGAAACTACCATAGGAGGTTCTAGATTCAAAATAGTTGAATGTTGCATTTCAGTAAAAGGTGATAATGAAATGAATATCAGGGATGAATTCTGCAATAATCTGAATGGATGGGTCCTGGGGTAGGGTAGGATAGAAAATGATCTGACATACAGAAAATGATCTGTAAAATGACATGAAAATGAGATGAGTATAGGTAATGGATTGGACCACCTAGAGAGCCAAGGCTAAAAGAGAATGGTCACTATTTGGTGAACCTCTACTTAGAAAACGTTTATTTTGAATATGGGAGGAAAAGAATATTACCACAGTAGTGTTATTAATGGGAGATATAAAGATGGAATCTTGGAGGAAGCTGTGAAGAAAAAAGGCATATAAAATAATTACTGAAAAAAATGAGAATAAGAAAAAGATTTTATGTAATACAGCGGTACTTCGGTTCTTGACCACAATTTGTTCTGAAAGTGTGATCGAGAACCAATTTGGTTGAGAACCGAAACAATTTAAGATAAATTTCCCTCCTCAGTTGTCTCTCCCTCTAGCTTGCCTGCTTCTGTCCCCGTCTCTCTCTCTCTGTAGCTTGCCGGCTTCCATCTTCAGCTCTCTTGCTTGCCTGCTTCTGTCCTCCTCTCTCTCTCTCTCTCGCTCTTTCTCTGTAGCTTGCCGGCTTCTGTCTTCAGTTCTCTTGAGTGCTCGAGTTCCAAATGTTTGTTCGGATTTCAGGGCAAAAGTTTCTTGAATTTCCTGGTCGAATACCGATTTGTTCAAACTGAGAAGCGTTCGAAAACCGAGGTACCACTGTATATTGTATTTACAGTGGTATTAGAATTGGAGCAGCATAGTGGCCTAGTGGTAAAGATGCTCACCTCCCACTCAGAAGGTTAAGAGTTCAATCCTAGGTAGCGGCAGATGTTTCTCATTTCTCATGAGGAAAAAATATGCTGTGAAACCCATGTAGGTATCAAGGAGTACATCTGGTCAGTAAATGCTGAACTCCACCCATTCACCCTGACTCTACCCTGAATTAAGGGACTAAAAGTTCATAAAAAGGATACAAAATTAAAATCAGAACAATATATTAAAGAATGGTCTGGAAATATATGCTATAAAATATTGTCAAGAAAAAAATTTTTATTATACAAATTTTCCTCTCCCTTGAAATATAAGAAAAGAATAACAAGCCACACTGAATTTTGCTGTTGGTTGAGATAAAATGTACAACAGACCTGGAGGGTCTGAAACTAAACACTCAGAGATGCCTTTTGAAAGTCTAGACATTTCTGACAAAGAGAAGAGAGAGCCATGCATGTATGGGATATGCTTAATTTATCTTCTTTGAAAATTCAGGACTTGAGAGATGGAGGCCCTGTTCATCTTTCAACTGCTCCATCCGTGGGCATGTGATAGATTTCTATGGGGAACTGATGTTCCTGAAATGCCAACTGCTTCTGGATGTTCAGTGGACATCAAAGGGGCTGGATCAGGGGTGAGTTTATTTATTATTTATTTAATTAATTAATTCGACTTCTATGCCGCCCCAATCCCAATGGGACTCAGGGCCGCTTACAGCAATGTAAAAATACAGTACAATAATAAAAAGAAGTCAAATATTAAATACTAAAACAATAAAAAAAAAACCATTATAAAAACCCACAAGCAAAGAAATCCAATCAAAGCAAACTTGCATATCAATCAAACACAATTCAGCTGTGACAGATGTAGGTATTCACAGCCCCCAGGCCTGCTGGCAAAGCCAGGTCTTCACAGCCTTTCGGAAGGTCAATAGGGTGGAGCAATATGGATACAATGTGATTTTATTTCCATGCGAAGAAATAAAGGTTAACATTAATCCAAGGTTGAGCAGGAGGGCTCTTTTCCAAGCAGCAGAAGAGGAAAAGCTGCCCAAACACAAACAAATTCGGCAAAAATTCCTGAAAAAAGATAGCAGGCTCCCCTGGACCAGTAACACCCGAACCGGATCTGTGATGCCATCATCATGTCACCAGTGGGTCGCTATCAGTTCGGACAATCTTGTCCGAACTGGGAGGAACCCAACCCTGGGCTCGATGTTGATATGGCCAGCTTCTGCTGGAAATCTAGCCCTCTGAGTACCTTTTTTGGTATACAAGTCAAGGATCTGTTTGAAGCTATTCACCTCAAATGCACATCATTTAGCCACTGTAGTGTAAAGGTCAGGGTTTCTGCTAACAATAGGCAGATTTCATTAAAAGGTTATGTAATGTGACTACGTGGAAGCTTGTTTCAATGAGGTATCTCCATTATTGCCTTGGTCTACAGAATGAGTTGGAATGGATCTATTGAGGGAGGGAGGATATCTTGTTAGTAGCTTCTGTACTGTGATATTCTTTTGAGAAGAAAGGGAGCCTGAAGCCATATATTTATAATTCAGCTTCATGCTGTTTCTGCAGAGAGGGGGTCAATCCTCACCTGTTCCTTTTCTTTATTGTATTGTTGAATTCAATCTACAATCTCCAGCAAATAATTGACTGATAACAGGAGGGCTGTTTGTGGCAAGATAATGAATATATCCTAGTATGTTCCTGGCCAAAGGTTAAGTCTAGGTTGAGAACAGGATGGGACAGTTCCCAATTTCCCCAGCTTAGTCCACTGGCCAATGCAAAAATCCAAGTTAATTCTAGTTGTCCAACGTCACTCAGTTTGATGTCATTATGAAGAATTACATTGAAACAGAAGAGGAACTAAACACAGGACAACTTGGCTGACATTTCATATTGTTTAAGCTGGGGGAAATAATTTTGGTTTAGGAATTGATTGTGCACCAGGCACCTGCTCTCTAAAACTTAGAACACATATGCTGAGATGGGGAAGAGAGAAGAAGAAAGGTCTGTTTTGAACTTCCTCTGACTGTGATTGATAGCCTTGTGCTGGATTGTCACTGAGGTAGAAAATTAGAGGGAGATCGTTTCAGATAGAGGCCCATTCAGGTTACATGCTGTGTCCATAAACATTCAGAGCTGAGCCCTTTGAGATCGTTTCTCCCTCCAGCCTCCAACCTCATTATTCCCAGTGCTGTACTGGAAGGAGGCCAAACATATCCGTAGCTTTATTGGTTTTCCCCCTAACAATGTATCTGTCTGTTTTCTGCTGGGGGCTTCTTCATTTAGTTGAGAAAAATACATTTTTCCAGCATGTTTTAATAACTCTTCAGGTTATTAAAAGCATACGACAGTATATTATTGCAATGATTCTCCTCTCCCTATTCAAAAGACAGATTTTATTGTCATTTATGTTGAGTGAGGTGAGCCAGTCATGTTCCAGTTTGAGAATATCACTCACAAGGAAAAATAATTTAAAAGAGAGCCAGTTTGATATAGTGCAGTGATGCCCAACCTTTTCACATGTGAAAAGGGGGGGAGATGGGAGAGTTGCGTGCATGTGTGCCCACACCCATAATTTCATGTGTGTTCCCTGTGCATGCAACCATGACTCCCCTGTTCCTGGAAAACCCAAATAAGAGCATAAGAACATAAGAAGAGCCCTGCTGAATCAGGCCAAAGCCCATCGAGTCCAGCATTCTGTGTCACACAGTGGCCCACCAATTGTCCATGGGGATCTTGAGCAGAAAGAGAAGGCAAAACCCTCCCTTTCCCTTGACCCCCAACAAGTGGTACTCAAGGGAATCCTGCCTGCCTCAACCAACATAGAGGCAGCACTTGGACATCCATTTCAATAACCCCACTTATACACTTGGCATCCATGAATCTGTCTAATCCTGCCTTGAAGCTATCAAGGCTGACAGCTGTCATGACCTCTTCTGGAAGTGAATTCCATAAACCAACGACCCTCTGGGTGAAGAAATATTTCCCTTGATTTGTTACCTATGAGCTTTAGGGAGGTCCCCCTTGTCCTAGTATTGTGTGATAGAGAAAAGATTTTTTCTCTATCCACCTTTTCTATCCCATGCATGATTTTATACACTTCGATCAAGTCACCCATTAAACCCTGTGTCTAACAACAATACATTTCAAGAGCACTAGGTTGGTGAAGACTCCTTTCTCGGTTTGGGAAGAAATGACACTCACAACATGAAATTAGATATCCCCAAGGTTTACTCGTGGTAGTTCACAAATCCAGAAATAAACACCATGTACACCTCTCATCGAACTTTGGAATTTTTTCACATGACCAGCCACAAATCATCCTGTAGTGATTGTGTATGTATGAAGAAGTTTTATATACTTGATGCAAACTATTACAAGGTGTGGTTTAAGTAATATTTTGATTTTAAAAGTTGTGTCCACAGTCCTTTCCTCTACTGCATGCTTTAGCCTTTGAAATTATTAGTGAAATGTTAAAGAAAGACACATTATTAATAATTGAGTCCCATCCATCCATGAATGTATCTCTAATGAAGAGTGTGTGTGTTCTGATACGTGCAAAAGGCAGATCCATTGTATAGTTAGATTTGATATTTGCAAAGGGAAATTATTCATTGCTTTTTTAAATCCCAGTTGACCTTGGGCCATCTTGAGGTAGTTTGCTAATTAAATTGCCTACTAGCTGACAGAATGCGGTATGTATGATTTTTTTAAAAAAATTGAATAATCTATGCAGCCCAGAGAGCCAGGATGATGGGAGAAGGATAGACTTATCCTTCCAAGCTATTTCTTGCTTTTTGATGTATTGGAAAAGTGTAACTAGTAACAGCATGTGCAGTTTTGATTGGTTACCTGAGAACCCTTATGGGTTCATATCTCAGTCTCTCTGGAACTTGAAAATTAATTTTTAAAACCATCTGAAGGATCTTTTGTTTTGGTCATGCTGGGTTAAAAATAGTGGTGGTGGTGGTGGTGCTGGTAGTATTATAGTTATAGTTGTTTATAGTTTATTAGATTTGTATGCCGCCCGTCTCTGAAGACTTGGTGTGGCTCACAACATAATAGTGATACAGTACATTACAAATCTAATAGTAAAAGGAAAATCAATTTAAAAACATTAATACATAATAAAATCCCTAACTATACAATCATACACATTCAACCTAGTAGTAGTAGTAGCAGTAGTAGTAGTAGTAGTAGTAGTAGTAGAAACATAGAAGTCTGACGGCAGAAAAAGACCTCATGATCCATCTAGTCTGCCCTTATACTATTTCCTGTATTTTATCTTAGGATGGATCTATGTTTATCCCAGGCATGTTTAAATTCAGTTACTGTGGATTTATCTACCACGTCTGCTGGAAGTTTGTTCCAAGGATCTACTACTCTTTCAGTAAAATAATATTTTCTCATGTTGCCTTTGATCATTCCCCCAACTAACTTCAGATTGTGTCCCCTTGTTCTTGTATTCACTGTCCTATTAAAAACACTTCCCTCCTGGACCTTATTTAACCCTTTAACATATTTAAATGTTTCGATCATGTCCCCCTTTTCCTTCTGTCCTCCAGACTATACAGATTGAGTTCAGTAGTAGTAGTAGTAGTAGTAGTAGTAGTAGTAGTAGTAGTATTCCTAGCCAATGTGATAGAGCTTTCTTAAGTTTAGAACTCTCTTGGGTAAAAGGTTAGCAGATAGAGTGATTTCCCTTCAAAAGAACTTGGAAGAAATGACCTCTTTCTCCTTTGAATTCTAGGGTGACTTTTGCTGAACTTAACTAATGTGGAGACAATTTAAGCCAGGTGGACAGACACCTACCTTATGTGCTCTGCTATAGATTTCTCTGCCCTTGGCCCTTCTACTAAACTGGAAGAAGCATTCTGATGAACATTTTACAACATTGCAATCATTTTTATTTGTTGTACACAGTTCCCCATCAATGAGACCAAAGAGAACATAGAAGTCAGTGCTTTTTATCATTGTTCACCCCCACCCGAGCTCTCTTCCTTTGCTCACAAACAACGCTCACTGAAATTATTTAGCCAGAGAAAGGAACAGGATCAGGTCACCAGAGAGGCCTCTGAAAGGTTTTGTGGCATTTGAAGGAGCATAAGAAGGCGATGGATGAAAATGCAGAGCAGTCTAGCATGCAAGACTGCTCAAATCAATCAGATGAAGTGGAAATCTATGGCACAAAACGTGCAATTACACACATATCCCTTTTAAGAACATTTGTTATAGCTACTTTTAATGTCAGCGGCTTGTTCAGAGGGGAAACAATGGATCATTAGCAAAGATCCATCACAATAAATGCTTCTCTGGCTGACCCTTCAGTGCCGCAGAACTAAACCTGTAGGAGCATCTTAGCAAAGTGGCAGTTTGTAGTGTAACAAAACTCAACACTTGGGATGATGTTCCTGAAAAAGTTACTTCATCCTTCAGTTTAGAAGAGGCCTGAATAAGCTTTCCTTTTCCCTCCTCTCCTTGCTGGCTAGAATGGCGGAAGATTGAAATAATAAAAATTCCTAAGCTGAAATGAAGCTGTATATTCTTCGGGGTTTCTTCAGTTCCGAATCTAGTCCAAGGTTTCACCTCTCTTGGGAATTACAGAGTCACATTAGAGTAGCCATTTAAATTGAAACTAAGTGAAAGTCCAAGTTGCAGAGAGACAAAAAATTGATTGGATCCATATGGCCAGAGGTTTACACAACAGTGTCAAGGGCTGGAAAACATAGTAAGAATCCCCCATCAACCCTACCTGGAGAAGCCCTGCCCGAGGCAGAGGGTAACTTTGACGAAGTCGTCTGGATTTACTGTAGATTAACAGAATTGGAAGGGTTCTCGTAGGTCACCTACTCCAACTTCCCACCCAAGCAGGAGACCCTACACCATTTCTGACAAATGGCAGCCCAATCTCTTCTTTAAAGCCTCCAGTGATGAAGCTCTCACAGCTCCCTGTTCCTTTTCAATAGTGGGGCTTCCATAGAGGGACTTCCTACTTTATATGCTTTGCCAAATCTTGATGGCTGCAGAGTTTGCAAATATGAATTTCATGAAGTGAAACAGGAAATGAAGTGCACAAGACAATGAAGCTATGGACAAGCAGATAATTTATAATGCACTTCCGTTTAACTCAGGCTTTCAATGTTCCCATTGGATATAGCAGTAACTAACAAACACATATCCTTGAAACCAAACTTGTGTGAAAGAATGCAAATATAAAAGTTTTGCAGGATTCTAGCTTGGAGATAAATGATTTTGGATACTCATGCATTCAATCAAATATTCAACTTCCTATCTTCAATTTAAAGTTATAGAATTGCAAAGGAAATTCCACACACTTCAGATTCACTGAGCTGTGTCTATAGTAAACATGGGATATTTTTGCTCACTGGATACAGTGAGGAGGTGTCTAAAAGGGAGTTAAATGGTCTAATCTTTTTGATAATATAATTTTCAAACCCCTTCTAAATGTTTTCCTGAAGCGGGAATTGGTCTACATCAAATTTTCCTTCTTCTGAAACTATGAGTTTTCTTCATCAGCTTGCCTCCAGGATTTCAATGTATTATTAAAAGTGGAAAGTGTTATTAAAGGGCTTGTTATATAATGTGTTTACTTGGCCAACGAAATTTAAGTTTTTCACCACATCATATAGGAAATGAACTAAATCTTTCACTTATCCTTAAGGTAATAGAGTTGGTTTTTGGGCTGCTTACAGTTAAGCTTACATTTACATAAGACTATATATATGCTAAATGTTGTAGAATCTTCACTTTGAGGATGAGATGCTCTTTTTAATTTATGTAATCATTTTATACACACACACATGTATTAATTTTAATGGCTATGTAGTAAATATATTTTTACATATCTATAATTTCTTTAAAACATATGACTTTCTCGTTTGATTAAACTGACATGTTCATTACAAGTGAGTAGACCATCTGGGGAAACTAGCTTGTTTCGTATCTCTTCTCAATCAGTGGGAGATCAGAAGCCAGCCCAGCTCTCTCTTCTTGCAGGATAATTTGTATTCTGCACTAACCTTTTGGGGTTCGGAAGAAACTTCAGTCCAACAGCATATTTATGTATCCACTGAGGCATAATCTGGGCCATGCAGACTCTCAACAGCTGCAGCATTTTTTCATAAGGTGGGTAAGGAAAGATGAGTATAGAAGTGATTGAGACTGTATGCAACCAGTTAAAGGAGGTTAAACAAAGACCAGAGAGTCAAGCAACCTGAAAAAAACAAGGACTTCCCAGCAGTGAAAGAATATCAAGGGCAAAAAAATGTTTTACAAACTATGCTCAACAGGAGCAACATCAGTAAATGTTCCTATGGAAAGTGTCAGTATTGGGTTCCTTTCCAGTACAGGCCACTCTGTGCACTGTTAGTGAAAACTACAATGCGTGAGCAGCTCTGGGTGACCAGCAGGCCGATGCGTACATCTAGGTGATATTTTCCTTGCATGTGCAGAAGCAAAACATCACCAAAATCTCACACATGCGTGTGTCCTTTTGCAATATTTTGCTTCCTGTGCATGCGCAGAAGCAAAATCTAGCTGGGACACACACACACACATAGAACCGCACACACATTGCATCAGTAGCACCGGTGAGTCCGAGTATGTCCAGTATGGAAATTAATACAAAATAGTCTGCTTATAACACATTGGTTAGATGTGAGGGGGAAAAGAACCCAGATCAATTAGAATATGAATTACTTTATATTACTGCAACTTTTTTTTTTACTATACAATTTTTCTTGAGAAAAAGTATCGCTCCCATCACTTCTCCATTAAGATACTTTATGCTGCATCTTGAAATCATCATGCTTAATAGATTGCATAGTTTGCCTTAAGTATGGACAAGGGTTGTTATGAGTACATCGAGGCCTTCAAAGGATCTTTTTGTATTTGGATGCCTGATAAATTAGATGACCACAAGTCCTTCTTTAGGAGCCATGGTGACTGGACTGATGATAATTAGACTAAAAATAACTGAAGAACGACCAATTGCTTAGTCCTGGTCTACACCAAGTGTGATGTTGTGAATTAGCTAGCATGCTAGGACTACAGAACAGAATCGATTATGCAATGATATTGTCAAAAGGTGGCTCATTGTTATTAATTTTTACTGTGTGTGTGTGTGTGTGTGTGTGCGTGTAATAGGTGAAAAGAGAAACAGAGCAGAAGTATGCTATTGTCATTCTTACCCTTAAGCACCTTCTCCTCCTGACTAGCCAAAACCCCAAGAAAGCCCTAGAATCATATTTCCTAAATTCTGCCATCTGATTTTTGATGTTTTGCAGCATAATCTCTCTCTGCTAGAAATGGCATATAGTTACTCATCCTGATGATAGATGAATAAATTTATTCTGCAAAAGCTTTCACAGACTACATAGCACTCCATCAGTTGCATGTCGTGCTGGCCTGAGAAAGTAGAATAGCAGAGCAGACAGACAGGCTCATATTAATCTACTCCCTGGAGTTGCACAGATAATGTGAAGTGAGAAGTAAAATCCATGTATATTGTCCTGAAGACTTGGAGGAAAAGTGACATAGCAGCTTTTTGTCACATGTAAGCAAAACCATTATATTTACCTTAGTGTTGTTGTTGAATTCTGGACCTTTTAAAATCTTGAATATTTGTTTTGTTTCAGATTTTGTATTTCCACTTTTGAAGATATTGCTCTCAAGATTCATTATCATTTCTTCTGTCCTGAAACTAACTGAAACCTACCTTAATGCATCAATATAAAGCTTGCACATAAATGATGGAACGTGGGCAACAGTGTGTTGACTGTGATATCTCCATTAGGGACCCTAAACTACATAGAATACTATGAATATGCTTTGTTTGAAATCTTCATGCATTGTCATGACAAAGGGGTTTGTGCAGCTCAATGAAGCTATGAGCTGTGCCATGCAGGGCACCCAAGATGGACAGGTCATAGCAGAGAGTTCTGACAAAACATGATCCACTGGAGAATATCTTAGAGAGATAACTCCAATATCTTTGCCATGAAAACCCATGGACAGTACCAAAAGAGATAAAGATATGATGCTGGAAGATGAGCCCCTCAGGTTGGAAGGTGTCCAATATGCTATTGGGGAAGAGCAGAAGGCTAGTATTAGTAGTGCTAGAAAGAGTGAAGCATCTAGGCCAAAGCTGAAAGGATGCTCAGCTATGGATGTATCTGGTGGTGAAAGGAAACTCAAATGCAGTAAAGATCTTTTCTCCATAGGAATCTGGAATGTAAGATCCATGAATCAAGACAAGCTGGACATGCTCAAACAAGAGATGACAAGGCTGAATATTGACATCTGAGGAATCAGTGAACTAAAATGGACAAGAATGGGTGGAATTTAATTCAAATGACCATTAGGTATACTGTGGGAAAGAATCCCTCAGAAGAAATGGAGTAGTTTTCATAGTCAATAAAAAGGTAGGGAAAGCAATACTCGGATATAATCCCTAAAATGACAGATTGATCTCAGTTCAAATCCAAGACAAACCATTCAATATCATAGTAGTCCATGTCTATGCCCCAACCATTGGTGCTGAAGAGGATGAAATTGACCAGTTCTATGAAACCGTATAGAACCTTATGTCCTTATCATCATGGGGGACTGGAATGCTAAAGTAGGAAGCCAAAAGTTAACTTGAATAACAGGCAAGCTTGGCTTTGTAGTACAAAATGAAGCAGGGCGCAGGCTGATAAAATTTTGTCAAAATAATATGATGGTCATAGCAAACATTCTTTTCCAACAATCCAAGAGACGACTCTACAAATGGACATCATCAGACGATCAACACAAAAATTGACTATGTGCTCTGTAGCCAAAGATGGAGAAGCTCTATGCAGTCAGTAAAAAGAAGATCAGGAGCTGACTGTGGCTCAGAGCATGAGCTTCTTGTTGCAAAAAGTAGGCTTAAATTGAAGACAATAGGGAAAAATCACTAGGCCACTCAGATATGAACTAAATCATATCTCTGATGAATATACAGTAGAGGTAACAATAGATTTAAGGACTTAGATCTGATAGGTAGAGTGTCTGACAAACTATGGATGGAGGTTTGCAACATTGTACAAGAGGTAGCAATTAAAACCATCCCAAAGTAAAAGAAATGCAAGAAAGCAAAATGGCTGTCTGAGGAAGCTTTGCAAAAAGCTGATGAAAGCAGGGAAGCAAAAGGCAAAGAAGAAAGAGAAAGATGCACCCAATTAATGCAGAATTCCAGAGAGAATAGCTAGAACAGATAAGAATATCTTCTTAAATGAACAGTGCAAAGAAATAGAAGAAAACAATAGAATAGGGAGGACCACAGATCTCTTCAAGAAAATTGGAAATATGAAGAGAATGTTTCATGCAAAGATGGGCATGATAAAGGACCAAAATGGCAGGTTTCTAACAGAGGCAGAAGAGATTAAGAAGAGATGGTAAAATTACACGGAAGAACTATACAAGAATGAACTTAATGTCCCTGATAACCACAATGGGGTGGTCACTGACCTCGAGCCAGACATTTTAGAATGTGAATTCAAATGGGCCTTAGGAAATCTGAGCAACAACAAAGCTAGTGGAGGAAAGCTATGGAAAATCTGAACAGCATACTAAAAAGCAAATACAACACCCTGCCAACAAAAATGTGTATAGTCAAAGCTATGGGTTTTTTTCCAGTTGCAATGTATGGTTGTAAAAGCTGGACCATAAGAAAGACTGAGTGCCAAAGAATTGAGGCATTTGAACTAAGGTTCTGGAGAAGACTCCTGCGAGACTCTTGGACAGCAAGGCAATCAAACTGATCAGTCCTAGAGGAGATCAACCCTGACTGCTGTTTAGAAGGCCAGATCCAGAAGGTGAAACTCAAATACTTTGGCCACCAAATGAGAAGGAAAGACTCACTGGTGAAGAGCCTAATGTTGGGAAAGATTAAGGGCAAAAGAAGAATGGGACAACAGAGAATGAGGTGGCTGAATGAAGTCACTGAAGCAGTAGGCATGAGCTTAAATAGACTCCATAGAATGGTAGAAAATAACAAGGCCTGGAAGAACATTGTCCATGGGGTCATGATGGGTCAGACACAACTTCACAACTAACAACAACAACTTTATTTGTAATGCCTTTGCCATTATTTCATATTAGTCAAGCTGTGCTCCAAGTGCCCAGCATTAAAGATAAAGATTGTATGTGCTGTGAGATCACTGAAGGTGGTGTGCTACACTTACAGTTTTGGTGCCATCTAGATTTTTATACATTCATATAAAATTATAAATTCTGGGGAAAATTGATCAGCATCCTACCTGAATGTGACTAAGAGGAAAACATAGTTTTGTTACATGAGGTTGGGTGAAAAGGAGGTGAGAAAATACAGAAAAGTGTCTGGACCATTTGGAAACTCAGTTATGAACGATAATAGTGACTGTGAATATCTTATAAAAAGTTTTATTTCAAATACATGAAATGTAATTTTCAACCCTCCCCCCAAACATTTCTATATATAAGAATATGCTTCTATCCTCTTTGTTAAAAGAAATTAGAGCTGGACATAGACTGACCAGTATGAAAAAAGGATGTTGAGGTGATTTGGTTAGGTAGGCAGAATGAATGAGTAACTAAATAAACACATTTTTAAAAGAGCGAATGGTTTTAACGGAAGGGAAAGACAGAAAAAGTCATGGTTGGATGGAGTTGATGAGATTCTCAAAAATAAATTGCTGAGTTTAAAGAACAAAAGGCAATAGACAAAGTAGTGTAAGGACATTGAGGAAGTAACTGTGGTTTACAAAGAAAAAAAAAGAATGGACAGGTTGGATGAATGGTATTGGTATGAATTGGTTTTAGCTATATTTCTTTTTCTTATCTCATGCAATTAATTATTTTAGTTTATTATTACATATTCTCATCTTATGCTGTGCATAATATCGTTTATTCTGAAAGGGAACAGCATGCTCAGTATTTTCTAACTATCTGGTTGTAAAAATTCACATTTGCCAATGTTCACTGATATTATGTTGCATATGACTTTTAGTTATCAGCCAGTTTAGAAACAGTCCACAATTGTGTATCATCCCTACAGTATCTAACCTAAGAATTTGAAGAGAATTAGAAATTGTCAGTTCAGAAGCATGACATCATATACAGACAAATAAAACTAATAATTTTATTTACAGCCAAAAGACTCAAAATAGTTTATATATAAAACAATGAACATCACTGAATCAGATTGTCAGATAATCCAAAAATATGCATGTTGGATTCACTACGTATTGTACATTTTATTTTAATATTATGACATTAAGATTTAAATTATGTAGACCATTATATGTATATATATTTACTCTGCCGAGTTCTAGAGATGGTAGGATCAGAAAGATAAATGAAAAGATAAATTTGGATAATTCATCAAATCATCCTCCAGTTTATATAACTCCACATTAGCAGTAAATAAAAATTTGAAAATATTGCTGTATGATATGTAACATAAGGAGATATATAGGTGAAACTCAAAAAAATAAATTAGAATATAATGCAAAAGTTCATTTATTTCAGTAATGGGACTTAAAATGTCAAACTGATATACGAGACAGACTCATTACATGCAAAGCAAGAGAGTTCAAGCTGTAATTTGTCATAATTGTGATGATTATGGGGTACAGCTCATGAAAACCCCAAATCCACAATCTCAAAAAAATAGAATATTGTGAAAAGGGGTAATATTCCAGGCTCAAAGCGTCCCACTTTAAACAGCTAATTAAGTCATATAACCTGCAAAGGGTTTCTGAGCCTTTAAATGGTCTCTCAGTCTGGTTCAGTAGGAATCACATGGGAAAGACTGCTGACCTGACAGTTGTGCAGAAAATCATCATTGGAACCCTTCATAAGGAGAGAAAACCTCAAAAGATAATTGCAAATGAAATTGAATGTTCCCAAAGTGCTATATCAAAGCACATTAATAGAAAGTTATGTGGAAGGAAAAGGTGCACAAGCAGTAGTGATGATGGCAGCCTGGAGAGGATTGTCGGGAAAAGGCCATTCAAAAGTGTTGGGGACTTTCACAAGCAGTGGACTGAGACTGGAGTCAGTGCATCAAGAGCCACCACACAGACGGATCCTGGACATGAGCTTCAAATGTTGTATTCCTCTTGTCAAGCTGCTTCTGAACAACAAATGTCAGAAGCATCTTATTTGGACTAAAAAAAAACAGACCTGGTCCAAAGCCCTCTTTTCTGATGAGAGCAACTTTTGCATCTCATTTGAAAAACAAGGACCCAGAGTATGGAGGAATAATGGAGAGGTACACACTGCAAGATGCTTGAAGTCCAGTGTGAAGTTTCCACAGTCTGTGTTGATTTGGGGAGCCATGTCATCTGCTGGTGTTGGTCCACTGTGCTCCGTTAAGTCCAAGGTCAATGCAGCCATCTACCAGGAAATTTTGGAGCACTTCATGCTTCCTTCTGCAGATGAGCTTTATGGGGATGCTGACTTCATTTTCCAGCAGGACTTGGCACCTGCCCACACTGCCAAAAGCACAAAAATCTGGTTTAATGACAATGAGATTATTGTGCTTGATTGGCCAGCAAACTCACCTGACCTGAACCCCATAGAGAGGATAAGACACCTGAAGCTGAACAATGCAGAAGAGCTGAAGGCCGCTATTGAAGCATCCTGGACCCAGCAGTGCCACAGGCTGAGGCAGTAAATGCTGCAAAAGGGGTCCAAACCAAGTACTGAGTGCATGCACATGCTTATTCTTTTCAGAGATATGATAATGATGTATGTACAATCCTTGTTTTATTGATTGCATGCAATATTCTAATTTTCTGAGATGATGGATTTGCGGTTTTCATGAGCTGTATCCCATAATCATCTGAATTATGACAAATCATGGCTTGAACTATCTTGCTCTGCATATAATGAGTCTCTCACACATATTAGTTTCACCTTTTAAGTTGCATTACTGAAATAAATGAACTTTTGCACTATATTTTAATTTTTCAAGTTTCACTGTATAATTGCCCATCCTATGTGTTAGAGTACTGAGCTAGAAGGCTATATAATAGATACCAGATGTATGGAACAGTTGGATGTTCTCTGCATCAAGAGAATAGTGGAAGATATTGTATCAGAAGTCTCAGGCAGTCAATGCTAGGATCACCACAGATTTAGATGAAAAGAAACATGGTTGAGTCGGGTGCACCCTGGCTCAGATTCTCTGCCTCTCATTGATTTAACAATATCACACCACTATGAGAACTTTCACTGATATAATGTAATCACACCTTCTAAAATGTTGGCGTTATCCTTAGATGTCTATGCTAACCTTTGATTATTAGCAAATTTCATGCTAGCATATTGAATCTGAGAAATGGGAAATGTAGCAAATATTTTATTTAATCTGCAAATGTTAAAAAGTTGGAGCAGCAATTAAAAAACTAACTATCTGGATTTGTGGGCAAACTATTATAATGAAATGAAGAACTGGCCATCAAGCAGATGCTTTTTCTGGAATGAAAAGCAAAATAGGGATTAAAGTTTTGACTTTAGAATGTTACAAACTGACTAAAGTTCCAGATAACTTTGAAATAAGATTTTGGAATTAAATATATGAAGCACGCACATGGGAAAATACTTTGTCTTGAAGATGGGACTTTGAAGGTTAGATACTAGCAGGAACTAGAAGGAACTAAACATTGCAATGAAATTTGACTTACTAATACAGAATGGAGCAAAGTATTCTAACTTTCAATATATTGAAGGATATTTTTGAACAATGGACCCAGAAGTTAAACTTGATAGTGACTGCAGAAGTTAAACTTGATAGTGACTGCTTCTGTAGTTAGACTGAGTTTCAAAGATGTTATGGAAGATGACTGGGTTTTACTGGAGAAGATTGAGACTGATGAAATTCGATTTAAAAATGGCAAGTTATAAGAATGATAAGGGAAAAATAGTACACCAGCCAAACAGAAGAAACTGGTTATTATTGTTGTTGTTGTTGTTATCACTATCACTATCACTATTATTTTATATACACAAAACATTATATAACATACAAAGATACAAAGTTAGGAATTTTAGTTTCTGTCTTAATTATAGTGTAAAATCAGTCCACAAAATTTCATATACATATACTGTAAAAATTTAGCATTCTTTTCTATATCTATATCTGTTCTTCTATATATAAATATCTATTTTCTGGTCTATTTTATCCTATTTCTTACATATCTTTCATGAATTTCTTCAGAAGATATTATCTCTTTATATATATATATATATATATATATATATATATATATATATATATATATATATATATGTTAAATGTTTTTAGCTGGGTGATCCGACATAAGAAAAAAAAAATATATATATATATATATATATATATATATATATATATATATATATATATATATGTTTTCGTAAATTTTCACGGGTATATGTATGTAGATTGTTCTGAGTTCGGGTTTTGCCCTGTGTAATGTTTTGCATGTCTATGCGACGTTTCGGTGAAATCACATTCACCATCTTCAGGCTGGAGTTCCAATCTTTGTGTTGTTGTAAATGGAATATTAGCAAACTGACATTTCTTCTTAGTATGTAGTATGGGGGTGGAGATTTGCTTTGAATGTAGCAAATAGATTGGGTGACTATGCTTCAGTGATCTGATTGGTTGGTGTAATCATAGTTGTTAGAAGGAATGACATGAAGATTTTATGAAGTTTTTTGTTTAAGGCTGATTTCCAAATATAAAATTCTAAAATCATAATAATTAGAAGGATTGACATGTTGATTATTATGAAGTGTTTATTTTGTTTAAGGCTGGTTTCCAAATCTCTGGCAGGCGGGAGGTATCATCTCTTTTATTTAAACAAAGGGGTCTCCTCTCAATTTCGATAGCTTCTAGAGAGATTCTTTTATATAAATTCTCTGTTTTGTGGAGTAATTTAGTTTTTTCAAACTCAATTTCGTGCCCTGTTTTTTTAATGTGCTGGACAAGGGAGGAGGTCTTTTCTTGTTTTTTGACTGCATTCACATGTTCTGCTATGCGTTGGCTCACTCTTCGGTTAGTTTGTCCAATGTATGTGGCTGCACATGTTTTGCAAGGGATTTCATAGATTCCTTGGTATTCCAATTGGATTTTATCTTTGGGGCTCCTTAGGATATTAGATATTTTTTGGTTAGTGCAAAATGAGGTTTTGATGTTATGTTTGTGCAGAATTTTACTAATTTTATCCGTGGTGCCTTTGATGTAAGGAAGGTTGGTGGTGCCATTGTCCTGTTCTTGATCTTGTTTTTTGGGGGGTGTCTCTTTATTGATTAGGTTTGTTATTGTTTTCTCTTTGAATCCATTAGAAATTAGTACATCTTTGAGTTTGTTCAATTCAGTTTTAAGTGCTCATGGTCAGCTAAGCGTTTGGTTCTGGTGATGAGAGTTTTGGCCACTGAGGTGATTTGTGCGGGGTGGTGGTGTGAGTGTGCATTTAGATAACGGTTGGTATGGGTTTTCTTTTGGTAGATAGTATGTCCTAGGCTGCCATTGGGTTTTTTATAGACCAGTACATCTAGAAAGGGAAGTTGATCATTGATTTCTGTTTCCATAGTAAACTGTATTTTGGGGTGTAGGCTGTTGAGATGTGTGAGGAAATTGTCTAATTTTTCTTTACCATGTGGCCAAATTACAAAGGTATCATCAACATATCTCAGCCAAAGTTTGGGTTTATATTTGGCTGGCTCTAAAGCATTATTTTCGAAATATTCCATATAGAGGTTGGCTATGACAGGTGATAGAGGTGATCCCATGGGGGCTCCCTCTATCTGTTTATATCTTTGTTCATTATAGATGAAGTATGTATTGGTCAGGCAGTGGTTGGTAAGGTCTAGGATATATTTGGGGGGTTTGTGTTTGTCCTGGATAGCTGTCAAGGCTTCTTTAATAGGTATTTGTGTGAACAGGGACACGACATCGAAACTTACAAGTAGGTCATCGGGTTGTAGGTTTTGTTTTTTAATTATTTGTATAAAGTGGAATGAATTTTGAACATATGAGGTAATAGTTTCTGTATATGGTTGAAGGTATTTGGCTAAAAATTTGGCAAGGTTTTGTAGAGGGGAGCCTATAGAACTGACTATTGGTCTGAGAGGTATTCCTTCTTTGTGTATTTTTGGAAGGCCATAGAGTTTTGGACATATGGAAGATTTTTCTCTGGGGATGATTTTTTGCTGGATTTCTTCGCTGATGGGAGAGGCCTTGATTTTAGATTTGGTGGTTTTTTCTAGGTAGGTGGTAGGATCTGTGCTTAGGAGTTTGTAGGCCGGGTTTTGTAGTAGATTTGTCATTTTTTCTTTGTATTCTGCTGTGTTCATTACTATAGTGGAGTTTCCTTTATCGGCTGGGAGGATTATTATTTCCTGGTTTTTCTTCAGATTGATAAGAGCATCTCTTTCTTCCTGCTGTATGTTGCTTTTAGGAGGTTTACTAGAGCAGAGAATATTAGTGACTTTAAGTCTGATTTTGTTAGCAGTATCTGGGTTGATTTTATTTAAAGTTTAAATTACTCCACAAAACAGAGAATTTATATAAAAGAATCTCTCTAGAAGCTATCGAAATTGAGAGGAGACCCCTTTGTTTAAATAAAAGAGATGATACCTCCCGCCTGCCAGAGATTTGGAAACCAGCCTTAAACAAAATAAACACTTCATAATAATCAACATGTCAATCCTTCTAATTATTATGATTTTAGAATTTTATATTTGGAAATCAGCCTTAAACAAAAAACTTCATAAAATCTTCATGTCATTCCTTCTAACAACTATGATTACACCAACCAATCAGATCACTGAAGCATAGTCACCCAATCTATTTGCTACATTCAAAGCAAATCTCCACCCCCACACTACATACTAAGAAGAAATGTCAGTTTGCTAATATTCCATTTACAACAACACAAAGATTGGAACTCCAGCCTGAAGATGGTGAATGTGATTTCACCGAAACGTCGCATAGACATGCAAAACATTACACAGGGCAAAACCCGAACTCAGAACAATCTACATATATATATATATATTATTTTATTATTATTATTTATTAGATTTGTATGCCACCCCTCTCCGGCATACATTACATATATATGTTTTCCATTTTGTTTAATTACATACTTAAACTGTATATACATTTGGTAAGGTGATATTTACACATTCTATAATGAAGTATCCCTGTTCTTTAACCATTCATAAAATCTATTCAAGGTTAAATAGTATTCTGATTCTTCCTTTTCCTGTAATTCTTTCATTATCTTGTCCATTTCAGTACAAAGATTTTACTTATGATTTAATCATCATTTGGTATACAGTGGAACCCCGACATAAGAGCTGCTCTACTTAAGAGCAACTCGAGATAAGAGCTGGGAGGGGAGAGATATTTTTGTTCTACTTACAAGCCCAAATTCGAGATACAAGCGCCAAGGAGCTGTCTCCTGAAGCCAAACGCTAACTTCCGCGTTCGGCTTCAGGAGACAGCTGCGAAGCGGCGCGCGTGTTTTAAAAGGTTGCAGCCGGCCTGGGGGGCTCGGGGGGGGGTGGTGCTTGCAGCTTTCTTTCTTGCTCTTTTTCTTTCTCTCTTTTACCTTCCCTTCCTCTATTTCTTCTTTTCTTTCTCCTTCCCACCTTCTTCCCTCCCTCCCTCCCTTCACTCATTCCTCTCTTACTCTCCCCTTTCATAAATTTCCTTGCTTCCTTCCTCTGTTCCTGTCCCTTCCCCCTTTCTTTCTTTCTTTCTTTCTTTCTTTCTTGCTCTTTTTCTTTCTCTCTTTTACCTTCCCTTCCTCTATTTCTTCTTTTCTTTCTCCTTCCCACCTTCTTCCCTCCCTCCCTCCCTTCACTCATTCCTCTCTTACTCTCCCCTTTCATAAGTTTCCTTGCTTCCTTCCTCTGTTCCTGTCCCTTCCCCCTTTCTTTCTTTCTTTCTTTCTTTCTTTCTTTCTTGCTCTTTTTCTTTCTCTCTTTTACCTTCCCTTCCTCTATTTCTTCTTTTCTTTCTCCTTCCCACCTTCTTCCCTCCCTCCCTCCCTTCACTCATTCCTCTCTTACTCTCCCCTTTTATAAGTTTCCTTGCTTCCTTCCTCTGTTCCTGTCCCTTCCCCCTTTCTTTCTTTCTTGCTTTCTTTCTTGCTCTTTTTCTTTCTCTCTTTTACCTTCCCTTCCTCTATTTCTTCTTTTCTTTCTCCTTCCCACCTTCTTCCCTCCCTCCCTCCCTTCACTCATTCCTCTCTTACTCTCCCCTTTCATAAGTTTCCTTGCTTCCTTCCTCTGTTCCTGTCCCTTCCCTCTTTCCTTCCTTCCTTCCCACCCTCCGTCCATTCATTCACCCATTCCTCTCTTGATCGCTTAAAGCCGGTCCCTGGTGCAAAAAGGGTTGGGGACCTCTGTCCTACAGGATTGGGTGGCAGAGAAGTTGAACATATGTAAATTTAAAAGTTTAAGAAAGTTTACAAGTTAAGTGAAAGAAACTTCATTATTCATTTATATGTACATGTACATTTCTTCATTAAAAACATGTCTTTCTGCATAATTTAGACTAACTTTGTGAGTTTTTTGAGGGCTGGAACCAATTAAAATTATTTACATTAATTCCTATGGGGAAAAGTCGTTCGAGATAAGAGCTGCTCGACTTAAGAGCCCAGGTCCGGAACGAATTAAACTCGTATCTCGAGGTACCACTGTATTGTTATTCTTCCATTTTGATACATATACAATCCTGGCAAAGATGTCTGGCTTCCAATCAATATGATCTTTTATTATTTCTTCTATTATTTTTCTAATTTTAATCAAGAATTGTTTTGCTTTTTCTCATGTCCTAAATTGGTGATATCTTAATACAGCTAGTCCTCAACGTATGATTATAATTGAGTCCCAAATATTTGTTGTTAAGTACATTTTGCTCTATTTTACAACCTTTTTTTGCCACAGTTGTTAAGTGTTTCACCATAGTTGTTAAATCAGTAACATGGTTATTAAATGACTCTGTGATTCACCAAGTGAATGGTCTGAATAATCTTCTCATACTGGATTTACAAAGGAGGCTTGTTGAAGCATTTTGTGAGAAGGGATAAAAAAACCCTTGGAGAGATGATTTCATAGAAGCTGCAAAGTTCAGTTTGTATTAATTGTTTTATCATTGTGGTTATATTTTTTTATTAAAAATACAATTAAGGATCTTTAGTTAACAAGCATTCTACACTTTTAGTCAGTAAAGTAAAGCTTGCTCATACAGGTAGCCTTCAACCTACAGGTAGCCTACCAACCACAATAGGTACACTCAGGTGACAAAAATAGGAGGAAGGAGGCAGCATTAGATACTAGTAGCTATACCTAAAAGAATATATTATATAGTTAAATATAAAGAAGGGAAGATGTTAGTTTAAGAATAGCACCAATGTTGGAATAAATGTAGGGTTCTGGAAAACACGTCTGTCAACCACATAATAGAGGTAGGAGGGAAATAGATAAGAGCGAGGGCGGGGGGAAAGATAAGAGAGAGGGAGGGAGACAGAGGGAAGGAAATAACACAAAATATAGAAGGAAAACAAACAGGAGATAAAAGTATAAACAGTGAAGATATTTGTTTATGATATATTGGGAAAATGAATGTTTGTAACATGTTGATATTGTGGTATAGATATGGATGTAAAGGTGGTGAAAAAATTAAAAAATTCCAAAGAAAGTACAAACCACAATTGAGCCCAAAATTTCTGTTGCTAAGTGAAACAGCTGTCAATTGACTTTTGCTTCTTTTTTATGACCTTTGTAGCCACAGCTGTTAAGTGAATCACTGCAATTTATTTATTTATTTATTTTTTCTTTTTGTTTTAATGCCGCCCATCTCCTTAGACTCAAGGCGGCTTGCAACCTGTTAGCAACAGCACTGTTTAACAGAGCCAGCATATTGCCCCCAATTACATTAGTAGCACAGTTGTTAAATGCATCTGGCTTCCCCATAGACTTTGTGATCATATGACTTTTGCAATACCAAACCATCATAAACACATACCAGTTGTCAAGTTCTATATTTTGATCACATGATCACAGGAATATTGCAATGGTCAAAAGAAGTGAAAAGAAGTCATTGGTCACTTTTTTCAATGCCATTGTAACTTTGAATGGCCACTAAATGAATAGTTACAAGTCATGTAGATTACAAGGTAATCAATTTTTTTCCCCAAATAGAAATTTTATTTTTTCTCCAACATAGAATAAAAAAACAATACATACCAGTAAGTACAAATACTGAAACCATGCTTAAAGTAAAACATATATAATTTTTTCTTTTTCTATTGATCATTCTACGGAGGCTTATTTTCTTCAATTAAAAAAAACATTCTATAGAACTTATATAATATTATCAAATAAAGAAAACCTCAGTTTTGTGCATACATAATCCTTGCAGCCGTAACTATATGCATAATTAAATATGTCTCTTCTTTATCAAAGTTATCTGGTAAGATACCTGAAAGGTATTTCTCTGGTTTTAATTCAATAGTGTTGCTCAAAATCTTCTGAATCCAATGTTGAATTTGAATCCAATATTTATGTGCTTCTGGTTACAAGTCATGTAGATTACAAGGTAATCAATATTTTTGAAATACAAAACAAGCCTGGGACACAAATACGAGATGCATAAGCCTGTAGATCTTGTCCATTTCATTGAGGCTTTCCACTGGGTGGGCCAAAATTAACCCAATCCTATTTGTTGTAAGCAGATACCTGAATCTATTTTTTAAAGATTTAAAGATAGTTATTCAGAACTCTCTCAAAACTGAAGAAGACCAAGCATATAAGTCACTGTTTGCAAAATCAACCATGTCTTTAAAAGAAGTAGAAGATAATTATCAAATGTAAAGAGTGCAGTTCTATTTACATTGCGCCTCATACAAAGATTTTATAAGGTTCATGCAAGAAAATTATCCATTTAATTTACATTTTTAATTGTGTGACTGCATGTGGACCAAAAAGATATTTATTCTTCCCTTTAAAACACTTTGGAAAAAAAAAGATCTTGCTTCTACATATTTCAGTTGTCTCTAGGGATCCTTGAAGCAGTTTGCAGTGAATACTCAATAGAAGTTTTTTCAATAAATTGTCAATCAAATACATATTTTGCTTGTTTTAAAGTTCCATTATTTTCTTGAAACTTATATGTAAAATGAAAATTGAAATCCACCAACATGATCTGAAAATGCACTGGGAAAACTGTTCAAAGAATACTGCAAATAATGAGAAGCTCTGTCTGTGTTCATTTTGGGTCTTCAAAGACCAACCAGTTTCTCTCTCTCGCCTTCTCTCTTTTTTTCCCTGGTAGTTGTTGTTGAAAACATGGCTAGGTTCATATAATTTCCAGCATAGAAATGGCATGTAAAAAGATAATTATTACTCTTTCCCTTATTTATTCATGTATCCCTTGTCCTTCCCTCCCAATCTCAAATTCTTTGCTTAGCTGTAGATTTCTTTTAACAAACAGAAAAGTGAAACGGGAGTAAAAAAAATGGGAATCAGTAGCAATTAAGACATAAGGTGAAACAAAAATGTGTAGATTCCATAAATATTTGCAATGCAAGCTGTGAGAGGGTCTTTGCTCAAGCATTCCACTATGCTCATGCATATATTTAAGCTTTTTTCCTTAACCAAGATTAATCACAACGTTGGAAAATATGTGGGTGGAAGGAACTGGTGCTAGATAAACTTCCTCACTTCACTTTGAAAATGGTCTTTGAAATAAAAACCACTTCCTCCTAATCTTGAAATCAAAGTTCTTTCTCCCTCATCTCTTCCCTTCCCACCCCACCTGAACCCTTTTGAGCAATGTGAAAAATGTCCTTACTGGCAATGATATCATTATCAGGAGTAATAGGTCTCCCAAATGTTTCCCATTCCTTCTCTGTCTCAGCTCCACTTCCTTTCCCACCCACCTTCCCTTTCTTATGGGAGACACTAATCCGGGACCCGCCTCTAATAATACCTGTATTATTTTTGGTTGTCAGCACATTGAAACATCTCCAGGGCTTTTGAACCAGGGGTGAGTTTCTCTTACCCTCCTACCGGTACACTGCATGTGCATTGCAAAGTTTCATGTATGCGCCCACTTGCTACACACGTGTGTGTCCTTGTGCAATTTTGCTTCCACACATGTGCAGAGGGATGATTTTCCTTCTGCGCATGTTCAGAAAGCAAAAAACACACTGACAATTAGGAAAAAAAGATGGCGCCATGCACGGATCAGCAAAGATGGCACCAGAACCATCGCACGCAAATTGTGCAATAGGCGGGCCGCTACAAGAGCAGCACACTGGGGCACACCGAGAGGAACCCACCTCTGTTTTGAACATTCAATAAACTTATCAGAAGCCTCAAAAACCAAGATCTGACTGCTCATTTTAGTGTTTACATCAAAAAGACAAGTTGCTTCATGGAAGATTGGCAGTGAAATAATGCTTTGGTACCTGTGTGATAGGAGTGTATTCTCCAACACACATTTGGACTTCCAGAACATGGGGAGGGTGTGTGTTTGTTTTTATACCAGTGTTCATTTCTTAGTTTCATCCTCTGTCCCACAGTTAGTGGAATTTTTTTTGTTTTCTGTAAGAAGGAAAGGCCCCTGGAAAAGAGAAGAAACAATTATTTCTCAGAAACCAGCTTCTAGCATCACTTTCTAGACAATGTACCAAGCCTTTACACATAGAATTGTAGAAGACTAACAACCCTGACCCTGGCCTTTTCCAGAGCAAGTTGTCTGGGCTGTAAATTATGATGTTTAAGGGAAAGCGAGAAAATTGGAGCCTAGAAAAAAGAAAAAGGCTTAAAATGTGGACAAGGAAATAAAACTAACAGAGGGATCAAATCAGAGTAGGGTGAAGGGGAAAATGTCTAGAACAATGGACAATCTGAAGAAGTCCAGGACGGTCCTTGATTCACTTTCACAGTCCTTTAGCTGAAATGTGCTGATGAAATGGAAGACCAAGCAGAAAAGAGAGGAGGGTGTTAAAGGGGCCTTCTGAGGTGCTAAAAAAAGTACAGTGGATCAAAGTTTGCAAAGGGAGACTATTTATCAAATTAGGAACCAGAAAAGACAAGAAATTCCAAACCAGAAAGAACAGAAGTGTTTGCCAATGCCCGAATGACAGAATTGTCTATAATATCCAAGTTAACAATGGCAACCTTATCTTTAGACTCTGCAAACTGATGGTTGTAATGATTTGCAATTAAACATCTGTAGATCAGCTTCAGACATTCTCTTTATCTTGCTGACATTAATCTAAGCCATAAACTGTTCCAGTTAGCAGGCAAATATAAAGGGATTTCTCCCCACTACCACCACCACCACCGCCTTCAAAAATACCAACTGTACTGGGCTGCAAAATACTGTGACTTTGCTTCACATCTGTTTCATTTAGCTGCCCAATGCAAGTGCTTCAGTTGCAGACTCAATTTCCTTGGTTAGCAAGTTCATGCTTCCAATTGCATCCATCACTGGTCACGTCTACTTTGGCCCAGTCTATTGTGGCGTGTGTGTTTATATGTACATTGTATAATGCAAATATATTTCATCTATGTAAAGTTCTTAAAGCTAAGGATCATATTTCTTCAGAGCATCACTATGAAAGGAAGCACTCAAGAAGCTCAAACTGCCCAAGGAGCTGCTGATACAGTTCTAGGGAGGAATCATTGAGTCTGTCATCTGCACATCTGTAACTTTCTGGTTTGGTTCTGCAACCCAATAAGACAGACACAGATTTCAGAGGATAATCAGAACGGCAGAAAAAAACAATCACTGCCAACCTTCCTTCCATTGTGTATACTGCACAAGTCAAAAAGAGGATCATGAAAATATTTACTGACCCCTCACATCCTGGACATAAATTGTTTCAACTTCTACCCTAAAAACAATACTATAGAGCACAAGACAACAAGACACAAGAACAGCTTTTTCTCGAATGCCATCACTCTGCTAAACAAATAATTCCCTCACCACTGTCAAATTATTCGCTAAGACTGCATTACTATTATTATTAGTCTTCTGATCATTCCTATCACCCATCTCCTCCCACTTATGACTGTATGACTGTAACCTGTTTCTTGTATCCTTACGGTTTATATTAATATTGATTGTTTTCTGATTGCTTATTGGTACCCTATGGCAATCATTAAGTGTTGTACCTCAGGATTCTTGACAAATGAATCTTTTCTTTTATGCAACAAAGAGAAATTCCTTGTGTGTCCTATCACACTTGACCAATAAAGAATTTTATTTATTTATTTATTTATTTATTTATTTATTATTTATTTATTTATTTATTTAGTCAAACAATTATAGGGTGATAATTTGTACAAATAAAGCATTAGATAAGTAATGATAAAAAGTAACAAAAGAAGACAATAGGACAGAGACGGTAGGCACAGTGGTGCGCTTATGCACACCCCTTACAGACCTCTTGGAAAGGGGGAGAGGTCAATTGTAGATAGTCTAAGGTGAAAGGTTTTGGGGTTAGGAGTAGAAACCACAGAATCAGGTAGTGCATTCCAGGTGTTAATTACTCTGTTGCTGAAGTCGTATTTTTTGCAGTCAAGTTTGGAGCAGTTGACATTTAGTTTAAATCGATTTTGTGCTCATGTGTTGTTGCAGTTTCTTTTTATTATTTTATTTATTTATTTATTTTATTATTTAAATAAAATTTATTTATATACATATATATATATATATATATATATATATATATATATATATATATATATATATATATATATATAATACACACATCAATACCACTACATTTAAAACAGAAACAAAAACAGCAAGGATAAAAAACAAAAAAAACACATAGCAAGATGTTGTTGCAGTTGAAGGTGAAGTAGTTGTTAACAGGTAGGACATTTTGGTATATGATTTTATGAACTATAATTAAGTTGGAACGGAGACGACGGAGTTGTAAGTTGTCTAAACCAAGAGTTTCAAGCCTGGCGGAGTAAGGTATTTTGTTGTGAGACAATTTTTTTTTAATTCTGTTCTGTTCTGTTCTGCTCCATTCCCTTCCGTTCCGTTCCGTTCCATTCCATTCTATCCTATGAAAGTATTTTTTCTTATCCCAGCCTGTAACTGAAGACTAAACTTCTTGGAAAAAAATAATTAAATAACACTCCAAGTTTCAGATGATGAATATGATACTCCTCAGAACTTGACAGTTAACACCTCTGAAAAGAAACATCCAGATTTTTTTAAAGAATTCCAAATACAAGCTCATTCCGCAGCAAGAGATGCCAGCTCACTCTTGTGTGAAGAGTACTATATATCATATAGGGTGGAAAGCACAGATTTCTCCCCACCCCAGATACACACACAAGAACTTTGAGCTTCCTTCTCCACAGAGACTACCAAAGGTCTCCTGGCTGATTTCTGTTTCCCTTGCTCAAGACACCATATGCACCCATCCTTATCTGAAGCCAAATAAGGGGAACAAGGGGCTCTGAAAGGGAACAAAGGCCAACCAACCGCCTGCTAAGTGTTGCATGGCAAAACTGACTTTATATCACAATAGGCAATTTGCAGTTCAATATCACAGACAAAGCCAGGGGAGGCTGGAGATCAGATAAAAGCCACAGCCTTTGATAAGGGGGAGCTACCAGTGAGGAAGTGGAATTTTATTTCACTAAATTTCAGCTAAAAATAAAATTGGCCCTTGAGGATCTGTGAATTCTGAGATGCTTAGTAGATTCAAAAAGGAAATAAAAGGATAGTGTAGGGATTTGAGAATGTATGGCACATTCCTAACCCTTTTCTGCTGATAGAAGTTTACAACTTTCAGAATATTTTGTAGGCACTCTTGCAAAAGAACTGCTGTGGTGCTACCCCTTCACAAAACAGCTGCCATGGGGACATGACAAGTTATAAAGCACTAATTTGCTAGAATGCCAGCTGCCATCCCCTTCAGCCCCACTCCAATGGGACACTTACCCTGTTTATCTTCATCCCTATTTTAGAAAGGTGGGCTCACTTCCAAACAAAGTATTGAACTGCATCTGCTCAGCATTTTCTTTTCCTAAGAAAACCTAGGAGACTTCTTGGTTCCCACATACATCTTTGGAAATAAAGATGAAACTGGAGGCTCACACATCGCTTTCCAGCAGACAATTTCCATTTTGAAAATAAAAGTGCATGTTTTAAAATGTTTTTTTAATTAAAATGGGTGGGGGGGAGCTGAAAGCTTCACAGGTGCCAAAGGAGATACATTGACTCTACATTGGAGACTAAAAATAGATTTTTATCCCTTCTATATTCCCAGTAGAGGAAAATCTCCCAACAAGAAGTCTTTTCAGGTTTTGATTTGACTGAATAACAACTTGAAGGTGACTAGACAAAAATTATGAATGTTGCCCTCTCCAGTACTACTTTCCCCAATTTTGCTAAATTGAACTTGCAGATTTGAAGAGAATCATTGCTCAAAGCATCTGGAATCTAATAAAAGAAGATCCAGAAGGATCTTTCCTCTGGACCCCAATTGAACCTGGAACTAAAGAAGAAGACTCAAATATGTTGAAGGATTGGGCAATTATAAAATTATTTGTGTGCTTTGAATAACAACTCTCTATGCCCCTTTACTTTGGCCACTCTTACTAAAGCTGATGAGAATTGAAGCCTAAAACAGGAGAACTTCATGCTGTGTCAGACCCACTAATTAGAGCACACCGGGAAATCAACTCTACAGGAAAACTAGAACTTTTATTAAGATTGGCTATAATAGCACAATCTTGGAAGTAGGGTTGTGTGGTATCTCCTCTTCTGTTTGTACTTCTGTGAATCAAAGAGATGTCTGTCTCAGGTACTTCCGAATATTATTTTCCTTATCAATGCATTAAAAATGTTTCAGCCTCCTATGCCTAGGTAATAATTTCCATATGTTCTAGAGATTGCCATCTCATGCCCTATGGTTTAGAGACCGAGTCGTAAATCAGGTAGTCCATAGTTCAGATATCACTTAGATCAGCCATTTTATCTACTCAAACAACTTTTGGGTACACACTGAGAACTTTTTTAGAAGCTGCCAAAGGAGGAGGAGCCATATATAAAACATATATGATTGATAAAGTTGAAGGCATTTCTATATTCAGAGAAGCATGTGGTATTCTTTGGCTTTCCCAATTATCCAGCATGTATCACAAATAACGTCTCACATTCCTTGCCTTTTCTGAAGTCAGTTTAAACATCTGGCATCTCTTTTTCCATAATGATCCCAAGTGTTATTTTGCTAACATGCGAAATTTAAGGATATGGTACAATAGTTTGCGTATTCTGATAAGTCTCTTTTTTGGTATTAGAATGTAGGTTGATCTCTTCCATATTTATTTTTTATTTATTTATTTTGTCCAATACACAATAATACACAATGAAGGTTATAGAGGATATAGTAGAAAAGAAATACGAGATATAGGAGAGACTATAGGGGACGGAAGCCACTCTTGGTCACTGTGTTGTTTTTCAAGTTTGTTGACATAGTTTAGTTAGAAACATTATTGTTTCTTCTTCTGTTGCTTGCGATATTTACATCGGTATTACATCCGTGCTTACTGTATTCTGCCGTGATAATATCTGGAGTACTGATTTGACTTAACTTCATCTTCTAGTACTTGAGATTCTTATAAGAAGGGGATATCTTATAAAATATCTTAGATGTTGGATTTTTCATCTCTACAGTATTTCAGTAAACTGCTTACATATTTGTTTAATCTCTTTGAGTCAGTTTTTATATATCCATTGGCATCCTTTAGCATACCAATTTGAAGCTGAATTCAACTTCTGAATTCAGAAATCTTTTGAAAGACTTTCCTTATTTTTTCATATGTCTTCTCATCTTTAATGTGTTTATAGATATTGTTGTTATACTATTGTTTCTTTTTTTCTAACAACTGTCTGAGACAGTTACTTTCTGAGATTCTTATCTTTCTTGTTTTTAGCTTTCCTTTCCTTAGCAATTTCCATTTTTTTTTACATCCAGTTTGCTTTCTTTCTTCTGTTTCTCTAATTTGGGCACTTCCTTTTCACATTCATCCGTAATAATTTTTTTAAATTAATTTCACAGTACCACTGGTTTTCTTTCAATGGAGTCTATGACTTCAAAATTATTCTTGATGTTCCCCTTGAAAATGGTGGATATATGTTCAAGATCATATCATGGACACTGGTTGGTTTTCTTCTTTAGCTTAACTTGGAACTTGAACTTGCTAAGTTCCACCATTAACACCAGGCCACAGCTTTACGGCCTTAATTGAACTCCTCCACCTCCTTTTAGAATAATATAGTCAATTTGTGTTTTTTTTAATATTCTATCTGGTGATGCCCACGGCCATCTTTATAGTCCTCCTTTTAAGAGCTATGATCATTGCCAGCCATTGCCAGTTTTTGAGGGAAATTATTTCCTTTAACTGACATCAGCAAAGCACCAATTCAGAGTGTTTTCCATTTGTCGCATTTTCTGAAGGTCACTCCATCTGCGTGCATTTAATTTTACTTTCTGTTCTCTTAAAGCTTACTCTCACCCTGAACCATAATCAGTTTTAGAAGCTGTAATGCAAAATCTTCATGATTTTTAGAAGATGCCCTTGGACATACTTCTTTTGATAAATAATGTCTCAAGTAAAGACAGAAATTTAAAAAAAACAGGAGGAGCCGAAGGAACTTTCCAGGTATAAGCAATTAGCTCTAGTTAATGTTCACATAGACCCATGGAATTCCAATGGGTCACATTTTTTTCACTTATCAGTAGTACACCTGCCTTAGACAGGACAGACATCCAATTTGCATTGATTTAGCTTTTTTGATAACCCCCAAATCAACCCAATAGTTGATTGGTACACTAAGTATTGAATTCTGTTTTCAGCCAGTTCACAAAAATCCAGAAAATTTAACAATTGACTCTAGCAAATTAGAATAAGCCAGCAGCAGCACATCATGATTGTACCACAATTCCAAGGAATGGCTAGAAGAGACAACTATCGGGAGACTTATTATGCAATCAGTTAATGATCCAGGAGACATTTTCTGCCTCCATTATGTCCCTAATATACTAACTCCTGGTAGAATTTGTCAGTTTTCTCTCTTCCCCATCATTACACATTTTGTCATTAATTTATCCAGGGCTGCAAGGCTTTTTTTGTTTTGTTTTGTTTTGTTTGTTTGACCAAAAATATAAAAAATAAACTATGTACTATGCAGAATTACAAGGATACTGCCCTTCCGCTGATCCTCAATATTCTTTTTCAGAAGTCTAGGCCAGAGGTCTTCAAAGTTGGCAACTTTAAGACTTGGGCATTTCAGCTCCCAGTATTCTACAGCCAGCATACCTGGAGTTTGGGGAATCCTGCTCTAGCCAATGCTCATGAAATATTTATGCGGAGGGGGGAGTAGCTGCATCCCAGTGTGAGCGTCCTCAAAGCCAGGATGAGAAGGATGATGTCAGTTCCCTTAATGGTTAATGGACAACTGATGCATTTTTAGGAGTTGTCATGATATTGCAAGAAGCATGAGATGAGGGCAGCTGGGAGTAGATAGAGGTGTGTGTGTGTGTGTGTGTGTGTGTGTGAGAGAGAGAGAGAGAGAGAGAGAGAGAACACAAAATAAAGTGCATCAAAATTGGAAGAGATAGAGTTGCTGAGATCTTTAAAAGTCAAGACTAGGAAAGCATGCAGAATATGGAAGGGGATGTGAAACCAGAAGAGAGGTATAACAAGGATAGTCTTGACCTGATGCCTTGTTCATTTTAAAGAGTGAACCTGCTCAGTCTGCTTTGTTGTCAGTGGCACTTTACTGGACAGAAGGGCTTTTATTGAAATGATAACCAAGGATTGAGTGAAAGGCTTGAGTTGCAATTAAAATGAGTGTGAATATTGCAATGTACATCTCTCCTATGCAGCATGTAGGTCTAGTTCAATGTCAGCCTGTTACATGAGATAGTAATGAGTTGGGCTAATTGAGATTCTGCTTGCAAATCAGCAAGCTTTGCTTCTCAGAATCATGCCTAAATTTTCTCACGTTGTACTTCATCCTTTTTTGGAATATTGCAAAGCATTGGAAGCATTAAAAAAAAAGTTTAGACCCAATCAGTTATGAAAAGAAGGTTTTCCTTCCTTCTCCCATATACAGTAATAAGTCACTCAGTGATACTACTCAGATTAGACAAAAATATCTCTTCATGCAGAGAAAAAAATAATTTATGGAACTTATTATATAATGCAATGATGGCCTTCCTTGTTTTAAAGACAGAAAAATCCACTTGGAAAGTGATATTCTCAACAGCTATAATGGAGAACACAAACATTATTTACATTATGGGGTAATGCAGGGTGAGAAATTGATGAATCTGATGCAAACAGACACAGGTTTAGAATAAGAATCATAAAATTAAATGCAGGTGCTATGAATCTAAGAGTGGTATTTGACAGAAACCAGAAGTTGAGGATGCAACATCTCCTCCAATGCTAAACTAAACAGGAAATAAACACATCAAGAGGGACAAAAAATTACATGGCCACTTAGAAGACAGCGTGAAGGAAAATCTGCAAGGAAATCAGATTTTGTTAGATCAGTCCACCCCAGGTAACTAATGGAAGCCCTAATTGGGTTCCATGGGGAAGCGTTGTATCTGTTGTACGCCACCCAGAGTCCGTAAGGAGTTGGGCAGCTGATAAATGTAATAAATTAAATTAAATTAAATTTGAGTTGGTCTGGAGAGTCTGCTGCACAATCCAGCCAAAGCCCTGGTGATATCTAATGAAGGAATAGTTTAATCCTGAGAGCCCAGCTAAAAAAATCAAAGGAATATAACCAAAACACAGATTTATCCTCTTAGCGATAAGAGCAGCTAGTCCATTTGCCTAATTATCTCTCATCTGGGATAGCGATGAAGAAGATCAGCCCATCTTTAAGCAAAGTGAAGCAATTCCTTCAGGAAGCAGATGCTGGAAGCAACAGGCTAACACAGCTAGCTGTTCTTCCTAAACTCCTAGCCTTTTTCCTTCTCCGGAAGAACAGAATTGTGGTTATCACACTGACTGCCCAAATTCCTAGTAGCTAATCTGAGGTTCCATGGAAGGTACTCTTCCTTGTATCCATCTCTCATTTCAGTTGACTTCTATATATAGGAGAGAAAATACGCAACCTTGTGCTTCAGCCAAACAATCTTGGCTAGAAACTCAGCATAAAAGTACCTACATTATTAACACTGAGTGCAAGGGTGGGTTCGACTTACCTTTGCCACCGGTTTGCATTGTGATGTTCTGCACGCACGTGCATGCTCCGATTGCATGTCCCTTCATGCCATTTCACTTCTGCGCATGCTCAGAGTCAGGATTTAGCCTGAAATAATAGCTGAAGAGCTGATCAGCTGTGCTTCGGGTGAAGAAATAAAGGTTAGTATTAACCATCAGGATCCAGCCGTTACTGGCATGCATGGTTTTAACTGTTTCAACTGTTTTTGATTGAGGGTTATAAATTGTTTTATATTGTTTTTTAAGGCGTTTTAATATCCCATTGTATGTTTTATTTTATTTTATTTTTGGTTGTGAGCCACTCAGAGTTGGCTCTCGGGAGTTGGGTGGCATACAAATACAAACAAAACAAACAAACAAACAAATAAGCAAGCAAGCAAGCAAACAACCCAGGACTATTGTTGGGTGAACTGAACATGCAAAGTTCAGGTTCATGCCGAACTTTGCAGTGTTTGGCATGCCGAACCCGAATCCTAATTTTTTTAAAAGTTCAGGTAAAGTTCGGGTTCGAGTTCGGCGTTCGCTCGAACACAGCGAAACGCCACCACCTGGGAGGAGAGTGGGGAATCCCATCACTGTGGCGCTGCAAGCAAAAGGAGTTGGGAAATCCCACGATGGGATTCTGGGGACGTGGCTTTGATGTCACAGAGACTCCTTCCTCCCTGTTTCAGCCGGCCAGGAAGTAGTCTCCGTGATGTCAAAGCCCCAGCCCCAGAATCCCATCGGGGGATTCCCCACCTACTTTTGCTTGCAGCGCCACTGCTGCATCCTTTTCTGTACTCTTCCATGTTGTTGAAAATAATTCCTTTTTAGTCCCTACCAATCAATCCAAAATGAATCTCTCAACTGTGTTTTCAGAGATGCACAGTATCTTTTACTAGGAGAAAACAAATGTTCTGATTAGGCTAATAAAAGATTAAAGGGGAAAAGACTCTGCTGTCAGTATCCCATCATGCACTTTCTGTTGCCAAAATGTCTAGGGACACACCCTTCTATTCTTTCCTCTGCATCACTGCAAAGTGTCTGCACTGCAGTCTATAGCAATAAACATGCCAGAGTAATTAATGTCTTTACAACTTATTACAATCCTCAGATAATTAATCACAAAAGCTAAACATGCGGTCTCACCCTCCTAATGTGTTAATGCTCTAATTATTATGCTTCAATTAAGGGGAAGTCAGTGCTCCTTGCATAGAAGTGCATGTTTAATAAGGGGGCTTAGGAACAGGCAGACTGAAGAGGAAGGAGGAGACATGAAAGGGTGGGGAAAGGAGACCATCATACTTAATGAGGTTTCATGCTTGGCTTTAGGCAAAGAACTGACAACCCTTATCTTAAATCTCATCCTTAGCTGCATGCGGAACTAAGAACCATCTGTGATGCCTTTGCACTTTCTCTCCTGCCAAGATATTTTTAGGAATGTGCTATGCGTGAGTGAGAAAGGCGGAGTCTGTCAGATGAGCTGCACGGCACTGGAACAGGTAAAGAGAGGATTCAAGGCGGTCATGGATTTCCCCAAACTGCCTGCCAACTAAGCTAGACCACAGTTCAGCAAAATAAAGCAGCCTTTCTCAATGAAGCCACTGCAGAGAGGTGTGACACTGAGGTGGTCCTGGGGCAATGTGCCTTCTCATACCAGGGCTGATCCCAACATTTGTATTCAGGTGCACAAATGTTCAGACAGGCTGTGTTACATTACAGGCGATTTCATACAATACTTGAAAAATGTGCTTCTATTATTTAAGAAGCTTCTATGATTCAGTCTTGTGGAAAGAAACACAATCTGCAAGAGAAAGTGGGCAAGTCATTCATATTTTTTTACCAATTTGATTCTAATCCCCAACTGTTCTCCCACCTTATGCAGTTCAAAGACCATTAAAGACATTCTGTCAGACCTGCCAAAACTTAAACTTCTAAATAGAAATGATCCTTGGCTCCATTTGTTGAAGAAGGTTATAGTTTATTAGAAATAGCAATAGCAATAGTACTTAATACTGCTTCAGGGTGCTTTTACATCCTTCTCTAAGGAGTTTACAGAGTAAGCATATTGCCCCCAACAATATGAATCCTTATTTTACCCATCTTCGAAGAATGGAAAGCTGGTGAGATTTGAACTGTAGCTAACAGTCAGCTGAAGTAGCCTGTAGCACTCCACTCTAACCACAGCGCCACCTCAGCTCAAATGCATTCCAGTACTGCAAAGCCAGAATTGAAAATTGTGCATCAATCTACTTTTCTCTCCCTTAACTGTCTCTCTTTGCTCCCCGCAGTGTAACTAATCCAGTTCATGTTTTCCTAATTGACCGTCCAAACGTAATTTAATATGCGGCTCCCATCTTCTTCCACCTGGTGACCTTAAAGCAGCTTGAGGAGATACAACCTTTACTTTCATTTCCCAAAGCATTCCCTCCTTCATTCCCCTTCCCCATAGTCTGTCATCACATAGTAGTGAAGCACAAGCAAATGTATCATATTTTTCAGAGTATAAAATGCACCTTAGTTTTTGGGAAGGAAAATAGGGGGGGAAATCTGCCTACCAGATATTCATCTGATAGCATCCTTAGTCTGGTCAGCTTCAGCACATTATTTTATCTTCAGGTTAAAGCTTTAAAAATCTTATTAGGAGAAAGTAACAATGAAAGAGCTTGTAAGCCAGTAAGAGCCCGAAACCTTGTTAGCACCTCGTTAAGCCTGGAGCAAGCAGAGCAATGAAAAAAACCCCCTGCAAAGACTTAGGTCTTGGAAAACATTCTTCACAGAGAGTAACAATGAAAGAGCCTGCAAGGTAAAAGCTGGGAAACTCATTAGCACTAGTTAGGGCCGGGTATAAGACACACCCAAATTTTCAGCCTCTTTTAGGGAAGAAAAAGATACATCTTATATTCCGAAAAATATGGTAAGTGGGATACAGAGTACTGAATAACAGAGTTGGAAGGCCACCTTGGAGGTCTTCTAGCCAAACCCTATGCCCAAGTAGAAGACATGCTGGCCAAATGACTGCCCAATCTATTCTTGAAAACCTCTAGTGATGGAGTACACACAACTTTTGAAAGCAAGACGTTCCACTGATTAATTGTTGCCACTGTCAGGAATTTTTCCCTAAGTTCTAGGTTAGATCTTCCTTTGATAAGTTTCCATCCATTACTTCTTGTTTTGTATTCATGCTCTGTGATGAAAGAAATCTTGAGTGCCAGCTCAAATGTTGCTGGCTGGTTTGCCTTCTGCGCTCTAGTTTCTTCTTTGATGGGTTACTGCCTGTCTTGGCAGAAACATGCTTTCAACTGAGACAGTGGTTCTTGTCACCTCTTTGATTTCTATTGCAGCTCCTGAAAGCTACTTGACATGCCGAGAGCCACTGGTTTAAAAATTAGTAGAAATACTTTTGGTTCTTATTTTTAAATGACTAATTACTAGTTTTCTTTTCCTGAGTTACTCACTATTATGCTAGGCTTTAAAAGAAACCAGAAAATGGAAATTACATCTCTAAAATGGTAGAGCGTTCTTTTTTTTCTCCTTCTTTCTTTAACTCGTACTCAAACAGCCCAGATGAATAAGTGCTGGGACTATTCATTTGGACTATTGGAAAATCTAAAGTATTGCTGTGCTTATTCATTTAGGCTATTTGAGAGCTAAATTGTAACCCTTCTACCTCAAGTGATAGGAGGACTATGAATGTGTAAAAAAAAAACCACAATAAAGTGAGTAGCTCAAGGAAAGTAAAACAGTAATTAAACATTTCTTCTGGGTTTTGAATTAGTGACATTCTGCTTGTCAGGGAAATGTTGTAAACACTATGCTCTTGAGACACTGTTGCTAACACTTTTGAAAAACTCATGTAAAGATAGTGGCAGTAAACATTACTGAGTCAAACCTGGAAAAAGGCAAGAAATATTTTTATTTTAAAGCTGATTGTTGTCCCTTTGTATAATATATATGTGTTTTGATTATAAAATGTGACTACCTAGTTGTTTAGTTCTTTGTGTCGACTTAGAGTCCAGTAGGGGGCTTTTGAATGGCACAGGAGAAACTCAAGATGACTTTGATTATTTGATTAAAATTACCTGAAAATTTCCAGCAGTACACAAAAAAACTCTTACCTGCTACAACCTATGTCTAGAGCCTGGCTAGAATGAGAGTGCTGTCATACACTGCTGGGCATTCAGCATTTATGCTCAGCGGGTGAAAAGAAGGTTCTGCTAGCAACCATATAAGCACCATCTATTTGGCCTCACAGCTGTTATTTTTCCTTCCTGGGATTAAAAAAAAAGTCCATATATCTGCCTCTAGTTCTCATATTTTTGCAATGCAAGTGTCTTGCATTTTTTGGTTCATGGCTATAAGATGCTGTTGCAGTTTCTTAGCTTTAATGCCTGATCATCTGCAAAGAGTTATCTGTTGATATTATTGCCATTCTTGGGTTTGGCTTCTTTGCTTATGCTCTCAATGTAAGTGATAAACAATAGTGCCGATAGTACATATTCCTGGTTTACTGTGAAGGTTCCCGATGTTCTCTAGTTTGTTCTGCAATCATTATAAAGGTTGCAGGGTTTTTTTGCCCTTCATTTGGCTCTTAGGAAATGAGGATAGTTAGATATTTAGACTCCAAGTAATCTTGTGTACCGTAAAGCCTTATTGCGTAACGCAATGTAGGATTTATTGGAAAACCAGAAAAGTAAGTGCTTTTCCTGTGTTACAATTAATGAGCAAGTTTTCATTGATCCTTTGGGCTCAATATTACTTCTCTCTTTGTATTTTGTGACATGACATAGTTTGAATTTAACTTATAACAGTATGGTTCTATGCAGGGCTGAAATTCACTTACTTTCCCTACCAGCTTGCAAATGCATGCACAAATGCTGAAAATAGTCACAAAGAAGGGACACCATGATGTCTGTTTGGGTGGACAAGGCATTGCACAGTCAGCCCTACTGTATCATGTGAGCTGGATAGAGCTGGCTGAATTTCACCCCTGGTTCTATACTTATTGGTCAAATCACACCTAGACCATTGCTCAGGAGCTAGAAATAGTGTAAGCTTAATTGTACAAAAAATGGTTAAAGGAACTTGGTATGTTTAGCCTAAGAAAGAGAAGGCAAGATAGCAGCCAACCAGTACATAAAGGGATATTATAGGGAAGAGGGTTCTGGATTTATTGCTCAGACCACTCAAAGTAAAGACAAGACCCAGTGGGCAGAAACTTTCACAGTGAGAGATCCAAACTTGAAATAAATAAGTTTCCTGATTGTGAGAGCTGTGCAACAATTTTAATTTTAATGCTTTTTTAAAAAAAAAAAAGTGGTGTGATACAACCAGGGGTGGGCTGCTAGCCGGAACGCTAAATTGGGCTCGCCTAGGGCCTGTGATAATGTAGCAAACAGTAAACAATAAGAAAATGAAACTAGATGTCAAAATGGGAATTTGAAATGAGAACTGTGGAAGCAACTATTATTGTGGGCTCTAGCCAGAACACTAAATTGGGCTCGCTGCCATGGCTCGTGAGTGCTTGTGGGGCCAGCACAATTTTACTTCTGTACCTGAGGAGATAGCAAAATCATGCACAGAGCTGCAGGTGCACCCATGTTTCGGTGAGATTTTTTTGCTTCTGCGCATGCCAAAACACGGGCTCACCTGTGGCTCCATGCACGATTTTGCTACCTCCACAGGTGGAGAAACAAATTTGTCCTGGCTCCGCAAGCACTCACGAGCCATGGCGGCGAGCCCAATTTAGTGTTCCGGCTAGAATCCACCCCTGAATACAACTGAACAATAATAGTTGCTTCCACAGTTCTCATTTCAAATTCCCATTTTGACATCTAGTTTCATTTTCTTATTGTTTACTGTTTGCTACATTATCACAGGCCCTAGGCTTAATTTCACTGCTGTACGTGGATATACTATGTTTTAGTGAGAAACAATAAGGTGTTAAGGCTCTTATTTGGGTTTCATCAGGGAGCCAGTTTGGTGTAATTATTACAGCATCAGACTAGAAACTGGAAGTCTTTGAGTTCCAGTCCTGCCTTAGCAGCTGCAGGCTATGAGCCGGAACGCTAAATTGCGCTTGCCACTGCGGCTTGTAAATTCTTGCAGGATCAGCGCAATTTTTCTGCTGCACCTGTGGAGGAAGCAAAATAATGCATGGAGCCACAGGTCCGCTCATGTTTCAGTATGCGCGGAAGCAAAAAAAACCTCACCGAAACACGGACGCATCTGCAGTTCTGTGCGTGATTTTGCTTCCTCCACAGGTGCAGCAGCAAAATTGCGTTGGTCCCACAAGAACTTATGAGCCGCTGTGGTGATCGCAATTTAGTGTTCCGGCTCATAGCCCACTGCTGCACCTTAGACACAAAGGCAGCTGGATGACATTGGGCCAGTCCCTCCTCTCAGAGGTAGGTAGGAGACAAGGGCAAGCCACTTCTGAAATCTTGCCAAGAAAACTGCAGGGACTTGTTCAGACAGTTGCCAGGAGTCAACCCACATACACACACACACACACAAAGCTTTCGTTAAGCCACCTAAGGAGCAGACTCCCTCACTTGCAGAGTTGGGAAGCAAAGGCCCTTAAAACAGCTGCTGTACAAGAAGCGATGTATCTCACATCTGTTGTTGTTTACAGTGTAAAACACAGGGAAATGTGGGCTGTAAAAATGGAAACAATCACTTGTAAGAAGCAAAGACTTAATGTTTCCTTTACCTCTCCTCCCCCACACACTTCTGTGGAATTTTTCAGCCCTGATCAGAGAATGTTGCTTCTGGTAAAGGTTTCTGTTGCTGCTCTTGTTCTGGTTGATGGCATAAATAAACCTCTGGCAGTTCCTTAGATCACATGTGCATGAATCTATGGCTAGAAGACTGAATTCCGCTGATCCCCATTCTTTCTTTTGCTATGATTCCTAATCACACACACAAAAAAAGAATATAACTGCCAAACCTAAGCACTTTATCCTCCCTCTCTTCTTAATCTGAAGTCAGGTTTATGCTTTGTCTTTTAGTAAACTCTTGGGACAAGGAGGGTTAATTTTCCCAGACTTAGACTGAAAATAATGGCATATTTTTCAGCTTCAATCTCTTAACTATTTTTCATACAAGGATCAAGCCTGCTCAGGCGAATCCTCCAGCTCTATTCTGCCATAATGTAATTGTGGAAAGGTGGCTGCAACAGTTCCCAGCAAAACTCATTTTAGCCTTCTTTTCATTTCTGTTGTTGCAAGTTTTTATTTTGATTTCTGACACTCTTGAAATGCTACCACAGTTTTCCATCTGACTGAAATGTCAACATTTCCAGAGTAAAAGAGCAGATCCCATATTCAGTTCATACCTATTTTAATGGATAGTTTTACTGATTGAAAAGTGACTCCATTAAAAGGAAAGAGATGCAAAAGAGAAGGCCAGTCTGTTTTCTCATGCATGCATTTGTTTTCGATACTAAATAAATTATTATTATGCATATTGCATCACAACGGCCGACAGCTTAAACTGCCGGCCGAAATTACCTCCAGGGCAGGGGAGACGCTGCTGGCAGCTCTTTCGAGCTCCGGACTTCCGGGTTCCTCTGGAACCCGGAAGTTCAGCTTTTGGAAGCACGCCAAGGTAGCGTGCTGCCTGCTGGTTGGGGAAGGTCCTGAGTCGCCCTATTTAAGGGCGATTCAGGCAGCTCCTCCCCCTTGCCCTCGGCTTTCCTGAAGAGAACATGTGTGTGTTCGCTGAGCTGCGGGCTCCTCCACGTGGCGCGGCTTTGGTCTGGGTCACGCCTGGCATTTACTGGCCTTACAGCTGACCGATCGACAACGGAGAATCCCGCTCCCCTGAGGAACGCCGAGGAAGAGGTGGCAAAGGGGTATCCCCTCCTTCTTGCCCATGCCCGTAGTCTAACGGGTAGGGCCTCTGCCTTACAATGCAGAGCCCCCCAGGTTTGAGTCCACGGAGTTCCCCCACCCCGCGCTGGCAACGGATTCAGTGGCCCCGATTTGGGGTTAGCTTATCTCGGGGGGGATCGCTATCCAGTTTAGTTATGGGTAAATCAACACATGCGTACACTCGAAACACTAGCTTTCCCTCGAATGGGGCCATTATGGCCTGGTGGGGGTGGGACATGTGGCGGCCAAAGTTTTCCTTAATGGGCAATTCCTCAATAAAGTTTTTCCCCAGTTTATTACCCAACATGATTAGGTGGTCTATAGCTTCCCTTCAATGGCCTGCATGCCTCGGGGCCTTCCCATTCCGGGCTTGGAGGCCTTTCTGGCCTAATGCTAACTTTTAGTTGCCTTCAAGGCCCTGGGCATGCTTTTTATATGAGTTATTCATAACTTTAATGAAGATGTGGATTATGCTTCTTATATATTATTTATATTGTACATATAGCTGATTTAGAGGGATTTGATTAATTGCCCCTATTGATTCCAATGGTACGGTCTAATTATATTAATTATATTATGTATTGATTTAAAGGGATTTAATCAATTTATCCCTAATAATTGCAATGGTAAATTGGATCAGTTTCCCTAATTATGGATGATTCTGATCTATCCCCCTTTGATATTATAAGCTTTCATTTATGGGAAATCATGTATTTTGATTCATTGTCTTTTGGTCTGTGGACTGGTGCATGGTCGATAGATTATTAGTTTTGGACATACACCAAGAGTTTTATTTGTTAATCATGCATTTCAGTTTTTTGGATTATTTAGTGACCAATGAATTGGGAATACTTTGGTCGGGCCTCTCTCCTCTGGAAGAGGCCTGCACCCTGTTCTGCTTATGCGTTCAGGTATTGATACAACACATGTATGGAGTATGACATAATAGTTCAATAATAGGTCTAGATCATTTGGAGCAGTTAACAAGGTGGGTAGTTAGTGGGACACTAGATTTAATTCAGCATATATAGGCATGCACATATATGCGTAGCTGGTGCACGGATGCATTCACTAGGGATAGCTTGCCATATATCACCCGATACATAAACACAATTATGCTGGTGATGACAGCCTGGTTCCGTTTAGGGGCATGCGCATACAGTTGCGTACCGGCATGGTCGGGACACATATGGGATGTGGCATGGCATCACCAAAAGGGGGGGCCTGTCCGCCGTTCTGGCCATACCTCCAACGGGGGTATAGCGACTGTGCAGTGCCTACCTAGAGGAACTGCTAAGCCTTAACGGGCGTTCATGTTTTCAGTGGCAACATGCACAGGGGCCAATGCACATTGGGGAACAATGTAATTGTTCCTTTTACCTAGTGGAATGGGAGTTTCCTTCTGGGCTTTCACATAGATCATCCTTCCTGGGGGAAGGGCAGAGATACTTCAGTTCCTCATTTCATTCTCAGCCCATTTCATAAGATGGTACCGTTATTGTGCTGGGGGAACAATTTTGGGCCGTTCCATCTGTGGTGCTCCATTAGAGGATCAAAGTTAACAGGGTACAATCAGAGTGTCATCTTACTCATTGGGTACTGATCGCAACTGTTTTGTGAGTTTTCCTGCAGCACCATGACTTTCCCAACGCCCCTTCCTCCGCGGTTCCACCAGCAGTGAATGCGAGAGCGTATCGTTGCGGAGAGGACCGGAATCGCTCTGCCTGTGGGTAAGACCAGCATAATGGTAAAGTAACGATGCAGGATGCCTGGTCCTTGCTACGGTTACGCACTGAGTACCCTTTATTGGTTACGCCCCAGGAAACATTACTGTAAGATGTATCCCTTTAACTGTGTTTTTACTTTAGGCCATCCAAGCTTGGGCGGGTCGTGTATCTGGGGACCTGTGTTTGGGAAGTCATACTTCCAACTGGCCATGCATGGCCAAGCCCCGCCCTGGGGAGGTATGGCTGACCGAGATGGGCAGAATTGGCCCAAAGTATTCTTTCTGGGCCATTTGATTGAGGGTGAAGGTACAACCCTGTTGCTGTCCCAGTTTTACCAGCTGGGGTCCAATAGTTCCGGTCTTCACCGGCCGAAGGCATTGGGGGGGGGGGAATTACCTAATCGAGTATCTCCTCCGTCCTCCCTATCATGTTTTACATCATTCACTCTACTGTTTCTCTGATGGGCGATACGGGGGTAATGGTACACCCATTAGTCTTACGTAAAAGGATTATAGGGTGGCAGCTAGGTCTTCCCAATTCTATGCAGTATAACAGGGGTGCGGTATCGAATTTATACCCCCCCCTACTAGTTTGCAACTAGAAACTTAATTGATAGAAGGGAGAAAGGGGTAAAACTGAAGGGACCATTGTCTGTGGCTGCCATAAATCTTCAGTTTATAACCAGGGATGGTTTAAACCTTTTCATTCATTGGTATTTACCCCCCCCCCCCCTTTTAACCATTAGGGGTTTTGGGTCCATGAGGCCGGTGCTGGCTAACGCTGTCCGACCCCAACGGACTCCTAACCCAGGGGGTTTCCCCCTTGGGTTGAGGGGATTATAGGGTGGGGGTTACTTTGCCTTACAGAGCAAAGCCTCATAGTTAATCCCAGTAAGGCTGGGAGGTGGTAGCTGGCAGTGGGCTATCCAGCTTTTGGGATGGCTCACGGGGTGTTTTCCTTTGGGGCTACTATGCCCATAGATGGTTTGCCACACTGATCGGGTCTTAGCTAACAAGGAGCCAGGGTAGAGTTGGACTCCCTGGCTTAATAGCCAGGGATCCGGACCTGATAATGACAAGGGAAGTCGTTGTCTTCCTCCTTTTTAGGGGATTTCTGCTACTATGAAGGGTATAATTGCATTAAGGCAGTCGCTTCGTCGGGTTCTTCATGAGCCAGGCGCCAACCGGCAAGGGGCCTTGTAAATCACAGGTGGGTTTGGATGCTAGCAGGTATTAGGCAGGTGAAAGGGTCCCCCCCCCGCTGGCCCAAGATGCTGGGATCAGGGGCTTCTCTAACCCTGGCAGGGACAGTTATGCCCTATGGTGCTGCTTGGTTCGCTGACATGGTATCAGCAACAATTGTTTTGGCACAGTCCAGGGCGTGTTGTGCCCCTAAGGATCCATAGGTCTGGTATGCGGTTCCCAGGCGTGGGTCTTGCCAAAGGGCAACGATTCAGTATTTTTAGGACTGGGGTGGCGTGGTCTGGCTGTGTATCCACAGCGCATACGAGTTTTTCTCTCTCCCCCCCCTTTTTACCTATTTTCGTTTAGGTGGCTGAGGAGAGAAGCTCCGGGAGCTCCGAAGTCAGGACGGATCGCAGCGGATCAGGGACAGCAGCAGGTTACCCAGCTGGCCGAGACGCTGTGACTGAGGGGCTTCTTCTAACCTGCTGGGGCAGTTATCCCTTGTGGTGCCACCCAGTTCGCTGACGCGGTAGTCAGCACTGCTTGTTTTGACACGGGCCGGAATATGCTGGTTGTGTCCTGAAGACCGAGGAGGGTCTTGTCTATTTTTCCCCCTGTAGGGGTCTTGCCAAGGTGGCAACGACTCGGGAATGTTTTGTGGGGTTTGGCAGTGGTTGTCGAGCCCAGGACCGGTGTCCAATCCTGTCCCAAGCATTGGGCTTGGATGTATCTCCAGTATAGCACTAGGCTATTAGATCCCGTAGAGCTGTAGGTACGGCTGTACATGGTTATGACAGGGGTTGACCTGGGGCCATCACCGCTGCGTATCCAGACACACGTTTTGTGTGGTCTGAGATTCCCCCCCAGACTGGTCTGGCGGAATGCTGTATCCCCTAAATCCTTTAACAAGGCCACATTAAGGGTCAGCCAGGCCATTGGGAAGGTTGTTAGGGAGTTGGTGGGGTGTATAGTGAAGCATCCCTTGATAAAATTTGGAAAGCCCCGGCTCTACCGGGCCGACGGCGTTCACCTCTCAGAGAGTGGAACGCCATTTTCCTGTCGGACCTGCAGAGGTGCATCCAGGATATGGTTTAGGAGGCTGGGTGGGGGTCGGGGGGCCAAGATTGAGATCTGACCCCCCTCCGTGGCAGGTTAGGGGTGGAAATGGGCATTTAGAAGCAACTGCGCATGCTCCTTTGGGCATCCTTCAAAGGGTGATGGACCGCCTCTCTCCAGGAACTAGAGGTTAGAGCAACGTCGGGGATTGGAGAGAGGATGTCCATGGGAATCACCGGATCCAATTTCCCACGGGGATTGGAGGGTGAACTCCTCCCACACAATGAAGGGGCGTGGCTTGGATCCAGGTGAAGGTGGTTACCTTCACCTGGTTCAGCAGGAGTTTTTGCCCAATGTTGCCAAGGAATTTTCTGGTAGGAATTTCCGCCCCGTTAGTTTTGGCCTCTGCAGGTCCTTAGTTTGTTCTGAATTTAAATATTTAAATTGATGTATTTAAATTTATTTAAATTTATGTTAATTCAATATATGACCCATATTTAATCCACTACATGTATCAGCGTCGTTACTCCGCCTCCGGGGGTAAATGCGTGGCCGACAGCTTAAACTGCCGGCGAAATTACGTCCAGGGTGGGGGAGACGCTGCTGGCAGCTCTTTCGAGCTCTGGACTTCCGGGTTCCTCTGTAACCCGGAAGTTCGGCTTTTGGCAGCGCGCCAAGGTAGCGCGCTGCCTGCTGGTTGGGGAAGGTCCTGAGTCGCCCTATTTAAGGGCGATTCAGGCGGCTCCTCCCCCTTGCCCTCGGCTTTCCTGAAGCAAACACCCGCCCACCCTCCATTATCAACAGTGTGTCCTGAGGAGGTCGCCTCGGGGCCGAATAGGAATTTTTTGCGGCCTCCCCTTTAGAGGCGGCTGTTTTTTCGCCTATTCCACACTGACGGTGCGGACTGGATTGGTTAGGGGGTGCGACGCACTTAGATGTCAGCATAGGCCTCCCTCTGGTCATTGGGGTTTGGCAGGTTAGGGGCGGAAATGGGCATTTAGAAGCAACTGCACATGCTCCTTTGGGCATCCTTCAAAGGGTGATGGACCGCCTCTCTCCAGGAACTAGAGGTTAGAGCAACGTCAGGGATTGGAGAGAGGATGTCCATGGGAATCACCGGATCCAATTTCCCACGGGGATTGGAGGGTGAACTCCTCCCACACGATGAAGGGGCGTGGCTTGGATCCAGGTGAAGGTGGTTACCTTCACCTGGTTCAGCAGGAGTTTTTGCCCAATGTTGCCAAGGAATTTTCTGGTAGGAATTTCCGCCCCGTTAGTTTTGGCCTCTGCAGGTCCTTAGTTTGTTCTGAATTTAAATATTTAAATTGACGTATTTAAATTTATTTAAATTTATGTTAATTCAATAAATGACCCATATTTAATCCACTACATGTCTCAGCGTCGTTACTCTGCCTCCGGGGGTAATGGGCATTCATTTACCATGAGCCAGGAAGGTGATTACTTTGCATAAAGATAATGGTTTAAAGCTGGTGCCACTCTCTCAAACTAATCTGCCTTGCAAGATTGTTGTGAAGATAAATTGGGAGGATGTGTTAATTGTGTTCTTCCAGTATATTGAAGGAAAAACAGGATACTAGTGGAATTAATGACTAAATAAACTGTAGCACCAACACATAACATTGTTGCAGCTTATTAGCCTTCCACTTTACTTTCAGATGAAGTTCTTAAGTAGGAAGCCAGAGAAGATCTGAAGATACCTTGATGCAGATAGACTGTTGAAGTTAAACCGGTTAAGTTTTGCACACTATTTCCTCCACAAAGTTTAAGGAATTTGATCTTTGTATATGCCTATGCAAAACATTCTGAATCAATGGAATTGGCCTGAAGAACAAAGAATTGCATGCTTTGCCAAATCAGCAGTGCTTTCATATAAAAATAAAAGCTATACCCCAATGAAACATATATATTTAAATAATATATACCAGAAGGAACTTTTAAACAATGCAAAAATCTAATGGAGCAGAGATTGACGATAATACACTGTGTGAATGGATGGTTTTGCCTATTCCTTCACTTGGATTGACATCCAGCTGGACCATTCTGTTCTGTATACCTGAAACATGATATAAATATCCTAATTAAAAATGTAACTAGATTTAAAATGCACATGACAGCTTCCTATTTGAGTAAAACAATTGCTAGCTTGGCCTAGTTTCCTTCTACCTAGTGGATTTCAGATCACTGTGAAACAGAATATGGAATAAAACTAAAACTTTTTCAGCTGGGAACATTGCTGTAACATATTAAAGCAAGCTCACAGCATAAAAGGGAAAAAATTACAGTCTACTTTGTTTATCATAACCTGCTATTACCTTTACCAAAAATTACAGTGAAAATACCAAATGCTTAATTGCTGTGAGTATATTTTAGTACTGTAGCAATCTGACAGTAGTAATGCTGTCTTAAAATTTCACGAGGCTGTTTAGCATCATTTATTACATGCCTTTTGAATAAACGTTCAACTAGAGTTCAAGTAGAGATTTTTTAATGGTGGCTGATAACTTTTCTCCTCTGCATTGTTTTGCTTTATACCTTCTCAGAATGAAGTCCACTATTATTCAGAACACTTCCTCTATGCAGTGTAATAGGAACTTCAGTTAATAATATATTATATCTCTCTTAAGAATTCTTTCAATTAAACATAAATATGTCTAAATTCAAATTAGTAATACTATGGCAGTTTCATCTTAATATATGCCATTGTAAAATATATGTTCAGAATTTGAGCTGGCACATTTCTTTTTGAACACTTCCATGAAGCAACTAAAACATAATCACCCAGATGGAAAATAATACCAAAATATCAATACTAGTGCTTTTATTTACATTTTTTACAGAAAGACCTTATCTAATAAGTATTATATACTTTTAGCAGTGCTCTTATCTCCAAAGCAATTATTTAAAATGTAGCTTGTTTTCTTGCAAGTTCCACCTAGTATTTATCTGCTTAATTTATCTGTTTAGACAAATCCCAAGGTATTTAAGTTTTTCTCTTATGAAACAATATTGTTATTTTTATTGACCCACAATAAATATTTGACTTATAGTGTGCTCTTTTTAACCTTTTTCATTCAACCCTATGGGAAGCACCATGACCCAATGAAAATTCCAACAGACTTCTCTACTCAACAAATGTGATTAACTTTGGATCACCTGGCTTGGTAATTATCTGCTCAAACTTACTGGAACAATCCTTAAAATATTGCAATATAGGAACCCTTCTCTCTGATTCTGCACTCCATTTTCACGCTCCAGCAATCAAATTCTTAATTTCCTTGAGATTTGCTTGGCATATAAAAGACAGCATTGGAATACTAAAATATAAATAACTCTCCCCTATTACAAGTTGTATGTTGCCTTAACTGAATCTGTCTTTTAGAGGTGGGAGGTGTGAAGTATTTAATCTTTAACCCTGAGGGCGTTTGCCTCAATCGGATAATGACCAGGGTCTCAAGAGGACATTTACCCTTTTCCTGGGTCTGAATATATTGAAAAATCCTAAATTGAATTCTATAGTTTAGAACAGGAATTAATTACGTAGATGAGACATTTCTCAAGCACAGGCATGAGAAATTACTATGCTCACATAGTACTTTTCAATGAAGAAAGCAAGGGGGCACATTTTAAAGATCATTTTATTATTATTTGGAAAACTATGTTCTAAAATGCCTGATCTCTTTTTCTCACAACTTTCAAACAATTGTGTTTAAAAATAGAAAGTTTTTCTTCTTTTACAGAAGGGTTTTTGAAAGCAAAGACTTTTAAGATGCAACTCTGATAGACTGCTCTAATTCAGAAAAACTTCTGCAACTGGTCAATTATCTGCTGCTATTCTCTTTTAGAGGTCTGCAATTTTTTGCTTACTCCCCAAAGAAGCCTGGGTTTCTCTGTGTTATGTACTGAGAGAATGAGGCAAGTAAAAACTGTAAGAGCTCCCTCAGCATGTTCTTATTCTGCCAATTAGCAAGATGGCATTTGGCTGTTTATTTGCTATCTTGAAAACATGCTGAATATGTGGCACACTGGAAAGAAAACATGATTTTAACATTATTTTTATGCATTTCAAAGGATTATGTTCTACCCATTTCTGAATCTCAGCCAGAGCAATTTACCACTATCCCCACTTTGTTATCCACTTTGTTCGAAAAGAGCTTTGGGTCCTGAATCTTGGACTAGGAACCTACATAGAAGTTGGCCAACTTTCTTTCTCCCACTCCTACCCTAGCATACCAGAGATTTGAATTCTATTTTTTCACCACAAAGCTGTTGGAAAGAACTCCATGCAGTACTGTGACAGCTGGGAAGCCCTTCCTAGTTATGCCATTAATTTTATCCCTGTTTACTAGCATTAATTTTAATACCCTTTCTTGGACACTAGCTTTCCAGTACAGCAGTTGGAGCAAAGTCTTGGTTCATTTGCCTTCTGTAGGACTGTTGGGTAATTATTTCATTTTCTGTCCCTTGACACCATGGCGCACATGGTTATGATTTAGTTGATTGTGTGTTTTGCTTGGGCCAAATTGCCATAGCTGTCACCACAGTGATAATGCAGAAGCATACTCACAGTATTCCTGTTGATTTATTTATTGCTTGCTGACAGAACTTCACTCTTTATCCAATTTGAAGAACTTACTATTTTTCTAATAAAAGATACAAAGTAATTTATTCTGAAAATAAAAGAGAAAGCTTTGGTGTGAAAAAATTGGGGGGAAAGAATATATGCAAAAGAAAATATGCTAATATTTCCTGGAAGAGTGAAATATTTTATTGCTCATGTTACCAGCACAATATCTGTCATCCACCTTTCATCAGTAAACAGCTGTCTTTTTTTTTAGGAGAACCTTTTTTTTCCTAGGGACAATTATGTTTCTAAACTTCCCTGAAAGACCGCAGAATCCTTCAGATCTCAGCTAGACAGCAATAAAAAGTGTTCTTGCTTCTTCAGGAAGGTTTATCCTTTCTAGGGGTGGTTGACCTAGACACATTAAATATGGCCTGCAGTTGACTTCTTAGATTCACTGATTGGTGCCCTGTTGTTTCACCATAATGGAGGAGGGTACCAAAATATAGAAACATAGAAACATAGAAGACTGACGGCAGAAAAAGACCTCATGATCCATCTAGTCTACCCTTATACTATTTTTGTATTTTATCTTAGGATGGATATATGTTTATCCCAGGCATGTTTAAATTCAGTTACTGTGGATTTACCAACCACGTCTGCTGGAAGTTTGTTGCAAGGATCTACTACTCTTTCAGTAAAATAATATTTTCTCATGTTGCTTTTGATCTTTCCCCCAACTAACTTCAGATTGGGTCCCCTTGTTCTTGTGTTCACTTTCCTATTAAAAACACTTCCCTCCTGAACCTTATTTAACCCTTTCATTTGTTTAAAGGTTTCGATCATGTCCCCCCTTGAAATGGAAAAAGGAGGCACTGATCACCACCATGTGGTTGGTTCAATTTGTTAAGTCAGTTTGCTCAGCCATGAGTGACTAACATTGAAAAATGAATAGGCAGATGGTGGCCTTCATTTTTCCATATACGTTGCCTGCATCTTCAATATCTACAAACTGAAAATAACCCAAAGTAAAAGGACAGTTGGTGAGATTGCATCTTTATAATCTGCCATATCACTGGAGTCCATGTCAATGTGAGCTCATTGATTTTGTCCACAATGAATGATACAAATTACTGAAAATGAGTTGTCAACAGGTTAAGCTCCCTACACTAAAGAAGATGCCACGCAGAAGAAGAAAGTAGCTAGAAACAGTATAAATTTCTTTTGGACCACACTTTAGGAATGTGAAATTGTGGAGGGAGTTTAATTAAAAATGGAAAATATAAAGTAAGCAAAACTATGTGGATAGAAACAGGTAATAACTAGGTGGCTTTGACAGACTACCCTGAAATAAACTCTAACTGACCTTTATTCTACCACTAGTCCAATTTAGCCCTTATTTGCCATCTAGGTAAAATATTTAGAAGTTTATAGGTATAAAAATTCTTCTCAAAGAGCAAACATAGACTTTAATGATGTAACCCTGTCTATTTATTAATTACATGAGAATTTGTTAAACAAATACAATTTACATTTAAATTTACATTATAAAATATATATATTCTGTTCTTGTTTCTAGTCTAGTGTTTTTTATTTTCTGTTGAAGTATCAGATTATCTTCTTCTTTTTAAGGAAATGAAGGTGTTCCTGTTAACTCTTGTTGTTGGTTGTTTCCATTGGGATACTTTCCAAAATGAACTACAATGATAAGGATTTTGATTCTGACTGGGTTAAGGATGGGGGTTTAACTATTCCTAACCCCATTTTGAGATTGGTGTGCTTATTCTAAAATATAAATTGATGGACTGGATTGCTTCCCTTTGGGGCCAAGGAGAATACTGCTCTACAACTGTATATACTTTTATAATTGCACCTTTGCAAGGAGGTATATAAATGTGAAGAATAAATAAATGAATAAAAATAAATTGTCTTACGGTCCCTGCTGGAACTAAGAAAGGATTTTTCCCATGCTCATAGGAGAGTTACAGTTTTAAAGAATCCATTGTCTCTTTGTCCTCCAGACTGGTTGCTATTTTGTGTCAGAGTACAATGGGTATAGAGTATTTGTGCACCATTGATATACATTAAAATGAGGCCATTTAAATAATGCGGAGATAACCAGAGAATAATATTCTTCAGAGAATATTCTGATATCAGAGTGCTCTGGGGCATAAAATAGGATTAATTTGCCAAATTTCCTTGGATTTTTATATTCCTGTTTGGATCTTCTCATGCCTATCTTTGCATATCCTATTGATCTGGTGCCATTCAAAACACACTGAATGCTAGGGATGAAATACAGTTTGTCAATTGATGAATGATGGAAATAAATGTCAGAAAATACTAAATCCCAGTATTTAGGAAATTTGCATATTCACAAAAAGTTGGGAGAGTATTTGACGGCAAGTATATACTTATATTGAAGAGGGGACACTTGGGCCTGCTGAATATTTTCTTCTAATATGGCCTCATCCTTACCAAGTGTTAAAAATAATACCTAATCAAAAGGATGAATAGATAATGATTTTTATTTTTGAATTTTTATTTTATGGATCTAATCACAAAACTGATCGATATCTACAACCAACTTAGTCAACATAACAGCAGGGACTTGTTATATGGAATAAATATTCACTGAAGTTAAAGTGTGACCTTTCCTTACAATCATATTTATTTGTTTGTATGCTTGTTTGTTTGCTTGCTTGTTTGTTTACTTACTTATCTATTATTTATTTATTTATTTATTTATTTGTCAAACATGTATAGGATAGTAGTAGTTTGTATAAACAAAACATAAGTAAAAAAGTAACGATAAAAGAGGACAATAGGACAGTAGGAAAGGAATGGGCAACCTATTTATGTAAGTAAATAAATAAATACATAAATACATGGCAATTTACTTTCCAGGATTAGCTTATTTTTTCCATCAGAATGTTTTCACTGTATTTTGTAAGTCACACAGTGACATTGAAGGAGCGGGCAATCGATTTGTTTTCTAAAGTTTGATTTATTTATTAACATCAAGTAATACAGATGGATAAGTCAGTTCATTCCAACATCTACAATTTTTTTCATGGCACACAAGAAAATAACCATAAGTTTGCAACATCCTGAAATGCAATCTTATTGCTGGCAGATATGATGATGGTGATGTTTAGGATCAGCACACCAGTTGGCACCTAATGGAGTGATGCTGAGCTAAATCTGACTGCAGTAAAGATTTAATGTGGAAATTAATGAAGTTATCATCCAGAACTAACAACCTGTGTCATCACTGAGCTGTAATTAAAGAATATGATTCCTGAGTTTTATACTGGAACCAACAAAATGCCTCTCTTCCTCCCCCCACCTCAGAAAACATGTGCATGTGTTTAAACACATATGTATCCGAATGTGTCTGTAATGATTATTCTAAGGAATCTGACATCAGACTTACAAGCTGTTCGTTTTGCACATCTTAGTGTCAAATATTCTCCCAACATTCTATAAACATGCAAACTTCCTACTTGGATATACTATTTTCTGACATTTATTTCCATCATTCAGCATCTGATAACTAATATTTCATCGCCAGCCTTCAGAGGCATCCTATTGGCACAGATAAATATGATATGGGACCCGAGGGTAAGTATCCGAGGATCCAAAAATGAATGTACAAAATCTAGGAAAATTAGTGTTTGTATAACATTACAGAATGTTTGCATGCAATATGTCCCAACTAATATTGCTAACCAATAAGTATGGTGCTGTTTTAATCCTGCCACATAGGGAACTGAGACAGTGAGAGAAAGAGTTCATGACTAAAGCAAGAGGTTGACTGTTGAATGTGGATTCCCCATCACTACTATGGTACTCTATATTTAAATCAATAGGGAAGGGTGAAAGTTCCTCTCCCTTCATCTCACAGTGTGGAGATGAAAAGTAGTTTCCCCTGATGTGTAGATCTTCATCTTTTCTGCTTCCAACCCAACTCCTAGATACCTTAGCAGCGCCTGAAATTTTTGCACCCTACCTTACCTGCTCATCAGGACATAGTTGAGAGGTGTCTTTTCCATGTCTATGCCAAAAATATAAGCATTCCTGCGATGATTGCACTAAAAGAAGATTGAGGAGAGGATCAATGCACACACACACACACACACACACATATCAACACATACATACACACACACATACATGAGTTCCAACAGATTCTGAAAATACTGTAAAATGAAACACCTCCTTTTGCTTGCTCTTTCTTAGGAGGAAAGAAGAAAACTGCTTTCATCAGTCTGCTCCAGTCCTATCTTAAGAGGCAGTTAATAAGTTCTCATTAGGCTAAAACAAACATAATGGCCATTGTGACAAGAAACATAACTTACAACCAGCATGCAGTTGCCAGAGGTACTTATTCTTTCAAACCAGGTAATATATGTCCCACATGAAGTGGAATTATTATTATGCATCCTGGACCTGCTGATTTTCATGTCTCCAGGTGTTAAGCTGCCGAATTGGTCTTTTAGCCCTTTTTGGAACAGTCCATTTTGAAAATTGCTTTTTGTTGCTTGATTGTAGTGCAGCCCAGTCTTTCTGCACGGGCTGCTTTGTAGGAAATGCTTTTAATTATAGTTTGTTTTTTCTAACTAACCTTGGAATGCCACTTGAGCATCCTAGGTTCCCCCCCACCCAATTTTGGATGGGCAACTGGAATTAATAAGATGCATGAATATTGTTTTTATCCTTAAGTATGTAATTCTTCATTGTGAAATATTCATTATTATTATTCACATTTGTTTTCATGACCTCCCAGAGGAGTACTTCCTCACCACCATCACCATCACCTTGTTCTCACTACCATTCTCATATTAGGCTAAGAAGGACGTGCTAGCTGAAAATTATACAGTCTGTTTCACTATAGTCCAAAACTAAAGTTCAAAACGCAGTACATAAAAACAGCTATGTGAATGCCCCTACTGCAGATTCCCATTTCCAACAATAGCCACAAATGCCTATGAGGTTTCAGAGAAGCCTGAAAGCAACATACTGTAACCCTCTCCTACTATTGGTTTCCAGCAGGTGGCTTTGATCTGAGAAGTGATATAAAACCATTATAAATAGAAGTCCCTGAAAATCTGGTTACCTTGAATTTGTTCCACATCTTTGAAAAAAATATTCAAATCAAAATTCATCATATTTTTTTGACAGTGAATTCTACAAAAGATGAAGAAGTAGTTCTTGCAGCCTGCTCTAACCCTGTTGCCAGCCATTCAAATTGAGTGACCCCAAATTCTGAGAACAGGAGAAAAATGTCTGTATTTGCTTGATCTAAACAAGTGTGTGGTTGTAAAAGTCTTTTCCTTGCCCTACTGTCATACATCTGCTCAAGTAAGCATTCAGAATGCACAGAATCTTTAAAAAAAACATTTCCCCCCTGAACACAATTCCCACCTTTTCCAGCCTTATAATGATTTCCAAATATGGAAATGTCTTTTTCACCCAATCATGATCCTTTTCTTCTTTATTTGGATGCCTTTTCTGGTTCTGTTTCATTTTTATTGAGATGAGATAAACCTGTATAGAGAAACACATTTTTCTTGACTCGTGGCAACTCTATTAACATATGCATGCATTTTCTACATAGCAATACTGAAGTAGTTTGCCAGAACTCATCTCCCAGTTTGGAATATTTGGAATTGCTGCTATCTTCCAAATATTGACCAGTATCAATCTTAAATGAGCAGATCAGCCAAGATCTATGTATTTCCTCCCGCTGAAACAGGTAAGACTGCTTCATCCATTTATATGAAGCTATTATATATTGTTAAGGAGTGTGCATAACCTTTGAGTTATCAAGGACATGCACAAAGGAAAATGTGGGGTTCCAGCAGGTATCCAGGAAATATGAGTAATTATTCAGTCATACAAGACAGATACATTAAAGTGTATAAGATAGTGTTTACTTTAGTCCTACACATTCAAATCAGTCAATACCTCTTGATACAATAATAATATTCCAAGCCTATCTTTGTCTGACATATCAGACACACATTACAGCTTACAATACATTAAACTATCATTGAACACACACAGAGCTTACTACACCAGTCACAGTGAATCGGCAAAAAGAACAGAGAGAGCAGAGAGAGAGAGTATTGTCTTCTGGCTCCCTCTTATGGCAATTTGCAACACTACCTATTAAAGCTATAGTACTTCAATACATACAAGCATTCATTGTTAGCTTGTTTATATAGTGCAAACCCAACTGTTTTTGTTGTGGTTCAGTCTGGGACCCCTCCGGGAATGGCTGACCTTCTGTCGGTTTCCAGCTCAGAGGGAGAGGCTGAGGAACAGGAGGTGCAGACTGACGAGGAAGAGGAATCCCAGGCTGAAGAAGAAGGACAGCCAGAGTCCCACCAGGGGGAGCTCTCCCCAGCAAGCAGCCTGGATTCCTTAGGGGAAAATGCTCAAGACATCATAGATATGCGACAAAGGAGAGCTAATCAGAGACGGACTCAATTGGCTAAGTATTTCCAGCATTAGAGGTCACAGCTGGGTTTGGGTGTGGTGCTCTTGGGAAAGGATAAAAGGCGGACCCACCCTTCCTGGCTTGTGGAGTTTTATCTTGGAGATTCGTGAGACCTGTCTGTGAACTTTGGTGGCTTACAATCCTGGTTTGTGCCTTGGACTATTGAAACCTTGGGGGGGGGGGGGTGCCAGCAAGAAGCTTGTGGTATTGACTGGACATCAGGACCCTGCTGTAACGTATTATAGCCTGTCTGTTGTGAAGACAGGTTTTCCTTTGTGCTTATTTTTTCCAGCTATAAAATACTTTTGGCTTTTACCAGAGTGTCTGGCTGTTTTTTCAGTTGGTGTTGAGGTCTGGGAAAACCCAGACAGAACATGTTTTGTACATAGTGCTAACAAATATGGCTATTGTTATCAGTTTCCTAGCTAATATCTTTAGTTGCTGAATTGGAATAATTTATCATTAAATATTGTAATATTCAGGCAAGATGTTTTACAGGTATCAGAAACAGAATGAAGTGTGGAAACTAGGTTGTTTCATTATATGGTTGACACTATTTCAGAAAACACAAATTTGTTCCAGCTTTCACCAATCTGATATCCTCCAGGAGCACTGAATTAGAAACTCCATCATCTCCTATGTACAAAAAAGGGACAAAATTAAGGAGTCTGGCATTTACTGTAAAGGTTCAACTTAGAGATGCACTGAAACCAAGTAGATCCATAGACTGTGGCTCCTTCCAAATAAGAAGATAAGCCATGGCAATAAATTCAGGGAAGTAGCCAGCAAAGGAGACAGGGAGGCCACCTGCTATCTGACACCAAAAAAGAAATATAATTATTGGCTTCTCTGCTTTGTAAATCCCTGGCTAATAAGGCTGCACTGTCAGAGGCAAGCTTAATAACAGACATGCTGGAGTAATTAGAAGAACAGTCAGTTGGTGTCCACATTTAAATAGCATTTCTTCATTTTGTTCTGCCTACCTACATCCAGGATCACTGTGTAGTTCTCATTTGAAATGTTAGTCAATGTGCCTGCGGAGGCTACAGCACAAGAAGACCTTTACTACCGTGGGGTATAAATAGACAATGATCTTTTCACTATCTAATAGAGTGAATAGATAGTTATTCAGTAGGGTGTTTGTTTTTTTTAGTGTGGAAACCATGGTAGCTATTCCTTTTGCAAGGGTAGGAAATTTTAACTGGTGGCTTAAAAATGGTTACAACTTTGGAACCTGTTTTCAAGTTGACAGCTTTGAGCCTGTCATTCTCTTTTAGTCCAACTTGCTTCAAAGAATAGTTGTAGTAGAGAGAGAAAATGGAGGAAGAAGTGCTGGATACATTGCCTTGAGCTTCCAGTGGAAAGGTGGAATCTATATCTAATAAAGAAATTGTAGAGCTTTGGTCAGGAGTTTGAAGACTGCAAGGGCTGTGATAGAGTTGTTCATGTGCAAACACTGAAGTGATTCAAGATTCCTTTGAACTCCAAATAATCACTTATAGAACAGCTGCTTGCAAACTGCACTCTTTTGAACTTGATTTCTTCCATTTCTTTAGAGACAAATCATTCTGTTGTGTTTTCTCATTAGGTCAAGTGTGTGATTGGATTTTTCAGTCATTCTAACATAAAGGGGATAGAAAACCATGGTCCCAGAAGAGTTATACATTTCTGCATGAATAACTATCCTGATCTTGCTACTCTCCAATAAAGAGGCATATCCAGGAGGTACTTTCTTTTTATGTTTCCACCAATAGTGCATTTCCAGTGTTCAGAATGGAGACCAAGGGGAAACATTTGAGCCAAAGCCCTCGGATATGATACAGAATATAGTACAAATTTCATTCAGTCCAGCCCTAGTGCTCAAATTGATTTTCTGCCGGCATAGCTGTTTCAGCCTATTTTCTGTGCCACAAATTAAACCGCTTCCTATTGGAAACTGAATGCCCCCATACTTTAATAATAACTTGAGAGCAAGGAGAGATTAGTTTCACCTCCTGTGATTTTTCTGCTATCCAGTTTTGGAGGCTATATTAGGGCAGGAGAAAATCTCAAAGGATTTACAGTTGCAGGGAGAATAATGCCAACTGCTTTCCATGGTCCAATATTGTGTCCTTGATGTGTGTGTGTGCATAAAATAAAATGTTAAGAGAATTCAACTTTGGGCTTAGCATGTCTTATTCTTTTATTAGTGTGGGTCTTAGCCTTGGGAAGCAAGTGACTCTTTGGAGAAACAGATTAACTTATTCAGTAGGAGCCAGTCAGGAGTGGATCTTGCCTTGGGGAAAAAAGGAAAAACATGCATTTGTGCCATTCAGAGGTCTCATTACAGAATGCAAGAATAAAAGCTCATATTCTGTATAATTATTGGGGGGGGGGGGGAGTTAGCATTAGGCATCCTGTTCAATTGTACTGGGAAATAACCTTTGCATCTTAGAGGGAAAGCTGAATGGATAAAATCCTGGAAAAAGTTCTTATTTTAAGTAGGACTGAATAATGATCCTACTTAAACTTTTCTTACTAATCTACTTTGAGAAAAATGTATCTGGAAAAATCAGGTGAGGCATTATCATTTTGCAAACTTTGTAGCCACAGCAGAAATAAGCTGCAGCCCATCCCAGTTGGGGAGGGGAAGAAACGACACTATGGTTCCCTGACCTTGCACAGCAACCAGGTCTCAACCCTATGGAGCATATTTGTAGATGCTGTGAAGTGGCAGCACATTTTTTTTTACCTGTGCCTAATTCAAACAACTTAATTTACCACAGATTAAAATTACTTCTACCTTCTATTACAGTTTGATTTACTATTCAAACAATATAATAGAAACTGTTTTGGTGCAGTGGTTAGAATACAGTATTGCAGTCTAACTCTGCTCACAGCCAGAAGTTGGATCCTAACTGGCCCAAGTTTGACTCAGCTTTCTGGCCTTCTGTGATTAATAAAATGAGGAGCCAAATTGTTGGGGGCAATATGCTAATGTTTGCAAACCACTCAGAAAGTGCTGTAAAACACTATGGAGTAGTATATAAGTCTAAGTGCTTTTGTTATTGCTAATCATTTTTCTATTTTTTTCTATGGAGTATTTCTATAACTATCAAAATGTTGGTGCTCTGACCAGTCCAGTCAGCCAATTATGACTGATTTTAGGCAATTAAAGGCTTCATTGCAATGAAAGGGGGATTTAGTTGATCTTTTTCATGCTATATTTCCAACCAATGACACAAACATGAATGATGCTAAAACAGTAAAAGGTTTCTACATCTGTGGATGTATCACATAGCTCACCACATATGAAGAATATGCATTGTTCAAGTCTATAGAAATGTTGCAAAAAAAGCGTTGAATTTGTGTGATTTACATATTTGTTCAATAAAAAAAACCCTGCCCTGCCTTGTCAAACATGCAAATTTTGACAAGAAAATAAAAACTCATCAAAATCCAGTTGAGCCTCACTAAATAAAGTTGAAAAAAAGGTGGAGAAAGATTGCAGGTCCAATCAATCACACAGTGTCTGTTTGGCATGAGCCTGGTCTTGTTTTCCAGATTTTTCAAGCAAAACAATGAAAGCTGAAGTGCGATCTATCTCTAAATTATTGCAATTTTAAAGGTGGCATGAGCTTTACTGTGTGCACACAGCAAGGGATGGGGTGAGTGAAAAAACAAAAAAACAAATACCAGGAATGATGCTCAGATGTTGATGTTATAAAAAGTGCTCCTCAGAACTATTTCTCTTCATACTGCAGCATCTGTCAGTTCATCTTTATGTCAGGCAAATGTAATGCAAAATGTATCTCAACATGAATATTACAGGGAGGTGAGAGATTCTGTTTCTAATTGCTTTTTGAGAAAAGAGGGCTTACGTAAGGTATTTCTGCAAGATATATGCTTCATTTTCAATGAGTTTGGCTAAAACTTACCCATGGAAGTTGTTTTAAAATGAAATAACTTAATCTCTCATTCTTCATATTTTTCTCTACGCTCCTAATTTGTCTGCATAATATATTTGAGGGTTTTTTTGTTTTTTACTTAAAAGTTAATTGAACTGGGGACCTATCCTAAAACCTAGGCAACTTGTTCTGTTTTTAATCTGCCCACGTCAGCATGCCAAGTTGCTTTTACAGTTATGACAAATGAAACGGTGGAAAATGACAACAAACCTAGCAGTGATCTGAGGCCATTAAGAGGCCCTGATTCTGAAGTCATACAATGAAGCCTGCTAATAGAAGATAGTCATAGATAAAGTATCATCTAGAAGAGAACTCACCAGATTATACATCATGGTAAATGTAGACCCTCCCTGCTGTTTTGAAATGAAATGGGCCCAACAGAGTTCTGCTGAAAGTGAATATAGGCATTCTGCTCCAGTGAATTCATGGCTGTGCAAACACAATGTAAATGTAAATGCATCAAACCAAATCCAGCATCTGTCTTTTTTTCCCCTTGCAAAGAAGCCTGAAAATCCATGGGGAGCAGGTGGTTGTATTGCATTAAGTAACCAAGAATCTTTTTTAAAAAAAAGTCCCTTGAACAAAAACTTTATCCATTCACAGCAAGGCAGGATTCAGATAATATGGAGAGCTCAAGAAACTCTGTCAGGAAACCCATATTGCCATAAGCATGGTATAACTGCACCCTCTGAGCAAAATTTGTTCTGGATTTAAAATAATAACAATAATAAGGAAAACCTGCCAGACCATAAAATTACACTGCTAATGCAAACAGTGATATGTACCAAACCTAGTTTGGAGCCAATGATACTGAACTGACACTATCTTGCCAGAGTGCAGAAAGGAAATAGTGCCTCATCATCATTCTACAGAGTTGTGAGCAAATTGTGGAAATATTCAGATAGAAGTTGTAACTAACAAGGATTGGGCCTGGGTACTTCCCCTGAAGATGTGATCTCCTCCTACCTTTGCTGATGCCAACTGGACTCATTCTGTCAAGATTGGAATGCTTCATGAAGAAGCAACTTGGCAGGAATTCAAATTCTGGTTAACTGGGACCACAACATGCCACTGGACACTTTCCTTTCTGCTCTGCCCTCCCAACTTTACATGTCAGAAAAGCAATTGCCAATTGCTTTTCTTTCCATGGGTGGTTCATGCTGGATGCAAATCACTCCCTGGGTCAGCAAGGGGCCAGAGGCCATGCATTGCAGCTGCCATTTTCTCTTCCTGAACTCTACAGCTCAGTCTTGGGTAGAGGACTTATTATTCTACCTGTGCCGTGACATTTGGTAAAGCCCTTGCCAAAATGGCCATTGGAGGAGTTAAAACTGCTCACAAGGAGAAGCCGAATGGATAATGCTCTTCGTCCCATTGAATGTAGATGATTACATAGATGATTTTATATATAGATGATTTTAGATGGGTATATGGATGATTTTGCACGCTGGGCCACATTCAACCTATAGGCTGTAGTTGCCAGCTTGCTCTTTCTCTCTTTCTCTTGTCTATCTTGTATACATTAAACTAAATGTACACATACAGCATTACAGATGTGAAATATACATTTATGCATGTAGAATAAACCACATTTCTTTCCCAATATTTTGCCTGTTTTGTACAAATTTTCAGAAGAAGGGTGATTTCCACATTTGTCTGACATGAAGAACTTTGCTACTTCAAAATCTGATAGAAATGCATTTTTTATTTTTTAAAAAATCACAATATCTCTTTTTTAAGTTGCCTACTTTCCACAGATCATCGCTATTTTAAATAAGTCCACTGGTGTTTCATCTTGAATTAATAGAAAAGTAAGTAGTTCCAAGAAGAAAACAGTAATTTTTAAGTCATGTTTTCACTTGTAAGATAACACTTAGTCAGGCAAGTGTGGGTATTGTGTTACAACTGTATGGCAATAAAGATTGGACAACTACAGAATAGTGATCATTGACCCAGATGAGGTGGCTTTTCTGCATCTCCACATAAACCACTCAGGGTGCAAAGATTTTTTTAAAAAAATAGCGCCGGCGGACTTACCCGCTGGGAACTTTTGCAGGAAGGCCGGGCAGACAGTAAGGACACATGGCGTAGTCGCCATGTTGTTTTGGCCGAAGTCTCACGAGATCGCGAGACTTCGGCCGATGATCAGGCCAGAATGGCCTGATCGTGACGTGTCCGGGCGGGGCCTGCCAGCCCTATAAAAGGGCGTGCAGGCCCGGGCTCAGCCTTTTCGCCCGGACATCGTCTGAGCAGACACCCGCCTGCCCTCCCTATTTTCAGTGTGCTATTATGGGTCGCCCTATGGGGCCGAATAGGAATTTTTTGCGATCTGGCCTGTTAGCCGAATCGTTTTTTTGCCTATTCCACACTGTGGAGAAGGATAAGCGGTTAGGGGGTGCTTGCACCTGTTAGGCTAATTGGCTTACCTTTGGTCATTTGGGTAGGCAGGTTAGGGGAGGAAAATTGGGTGGTGGTTTAGCAACTGCATGTTCTCCGTTGGGCATCTTTGGGTATGATTGACAGGTTCTATCCAAGCTTGTGGTATTGGCGACCTGAGCAGTTGGGGGGGAACTGTCTTTGGGTCCCGCACATTTAAGTCCCCTGGTAGGGATTAGCCGGCGGGACCTCCCACATGCAAGTGCATGGCAGGGTCTCAGGTGAGGGAGGGGTCCCTCACCTGGACTAGCATGGAGCTATGCCCATAAGTTGCCCAGGAAGTTTATTTGACGTCATTTTCCTCCCCGGAAGCAATTGTTTGACCCTGCAGGTCCATTGTTTGGGTCATAGTTAGTTATGTTAATTATGCTAATTTAACAGAATAAATTATGCAAATTTATTTTAATAAATAAATGACCCAGTTTTAAATCCAGCTCTTGTGTCCGTGTCATTACTCCGTCTCTTCTGCAATATATAAACTGCAGCAAGTTGCAGCATTGCCTGAGCCAACAAGGGATGCAAAACCACTTTCATCCTAGAGTTGGAAAAGATGGGTGGAGGTCAGGATCACAGCAGGCTGCAGGAAGCTGCATGGAAGATAATGTTCATTTCTGCCCTCCAGAAATATTTTCGATTCAGATGGTACACTGCACTGTTCTCCAGGCAGTGTATGACTGAGGATGGGTCCTTGGCCTTATTTATGACAACACTCTCTGTTGAGATTCTGAGAGGATATGAACTAAGGTGGTTCCTCTGGAATAAATCATATACGTGCCCTTTATGCATTAGCATGCATTAATTAATTTTTCTGAATAATTAAACCAGCTTCATCTTTTATAAGGGTTGCATGACATGGGGCAGAAACCACATCAGTTGTTTTCATGCTTTTGAGGGAAATGAATTCAATTTAACCATCCTTGACTTCTCAATACTTTTTATTTTTATTTATTTATTTTGTCCAATACAAAATATACATTGAAGAGAATAGATATGTAATAATATAAATAAAGAAAACAATAGAAGAAAAGATATAAAAGTATAGGTGAACATATTTGAAAGGAAGAAAAGATAAATGAGATAAGGAGAGGCAATTGGACAGGGGACGGAAGGCACACTGGTGCACTTATGCACGCCCCATTGTTACCCATTGATATCATCGATTCCTTCTGGACTACTTTAAGGGTTGGCAATTGGAAGCATTATATTACACAGTTTTACAATGTTAGGAGCAGATTGATTCAGGTATGATAGAGTATGTGCTGTACACATGTATTTATTTAGATTTAGAGACTATTTGATTCCTGACTCTGGGTGACTTACCTACACAAAAGTAGGAAACAATAAAATGAAAGAAAAAGACATCTACATCCAGAACAGAAAACTAACAGAAGTTCATCAGGTAGTCTAAACCCTAGCCAGAAAGTGAAAGAGGGTTTTCAAAGTTTTGCAGAACAATTACAAGGTGAGGTGCCTTTCCTGAGGTTAGGTTGGAGAATATGCATTTCCTAGATTCCAACAGATGCCATTATTTAATTGAAGGGATCTCAAGTATGCCCAATCAGCCTGACACTCCTGGGTGAATAGAGATGAACAGTTCCTTAAATAGCCAGGCTTTATGCCATGGAGATCATTATAGATGAAAATCAGCACCTTGAATTGAATGTGGAAGCTAACTAATAACCAATGCAACTTACAAAGGAGTGGTAACACATGGTGCCTCAGGGCTTGCCTTTTCCATATCACATTCAACAGCTATATGAAACTGCTGGGAGAGAGCATCTACCAATTCAGGAAGAAGTATCATCAACATACTGAGAATATCCTATTGCACTGATGCAGGGCCACCATCAGGAATTTTGGGGCCCCATACAGCCTAAGTGTCTGGCCCCCCCGCCATTTTAAAACTATTTTAAGTCGCCAAGCCACTCCATCCCCCAGGGATCATTTCCTGCTTCACGCCAAGCGAGGCGGTCCCATAGGCCAGTGTTTCCCAACCTTGGCAACTTGAAGATATCTGGACTTTAACTCCCAGAATTCCCCAGCCAGCAAATGCTGGCTGGGGAATTCTGGGAGTTGAAGTCCAGATATCTTCAAGTTGTCAAGGTTGGGAAGCACTGCCATAGGCTATTTCAGGAACTGGGTTAAGCCGATTGTGTGGACTCGTCCAGGAGAAAGAAAGAAGCGGGAGTGACAAGGGAAAGAAAGATCCTCCTGGCATCGGTCAGGCGGAGCGAGGCTTATTTACGGCTCCTTGGCACTTCTCCCTTCTTGTTGACAAAACCATGTGCTTTCTAGCGAGGGGAGGGGGGAGGGGGATCCCACACCCGTCAGCCACCAGCGAAGAGATGGAAAGGACGAGGGGAGAGAAAAAGCAGGGTACCAGCAGTCAGGCGGGTGTCTTGAGGGGGCACTCCCATCTGGAAGAAAGGGAAGAAAGGCGAGAGCGAGCTATGAAGGAAGGAGGGAGGGTGGAAGGAAGGAAGGAAGGAAGGAAGGAAGGAAGGAAGGAAGGAAGGAATGGTAAAAGGGGCGATCAAGAGAGGAATGGGTGAATGAATGGACGGAGGGTGGGAAGGAAGGAAGGAAAGAGGGAAGGGACAGGAACAGAGGAAGGGTGCAAAGGAAGCAAGGAAAGGTGTGAAAGGGGAGAGTAAGAGAGGAAGGAGTGAAAGAAGGGAGTGAGGGAGGAAAGAAGGGAGGAAGGAGAAGGAAAGCAAGAAATGGAGGGAGGGAGGGAGGGAAGGAAGGAAAGAAAGAAAGAAAGAAAGAAAGAAAGAAAGAAAGAAAGAAAGGGGGAAGGACAGGAACAGAGGAAGGAAGGAAACTCATGAAAGGGGAGAGTAAGAGAGGAAGGACTGAAGGAAGGGAGGGAGGGAAGAAGGTAGGAAGGAGAAAGAAAAGAAGAAATAGAGGAAGGGAAGGTAAAAGAGAGAAAGAAAAAGAGCAAGAAAGAGAAAGAAAGAAAGAGAATGAAAGAGAAATAAAAAGAGAGAGGGGGAATGAAAGAAATGGAAGGAGGGAAGGAAGAAGAGAAAAAAAGAGGAAGAAAGAAAGCAAGAGGAAGAAAGAAAGCAAGAGAAAGAAAAAAGAATGAAAGAGCAAGAGAGAAAGAGAGAAAGAAAGAAAAAGAAACGAAAGAAAGAAAGAATGAAAGAAAGAGGAAAGAAAGAGAATGAAAGATAAATAAAAAGAGAGGGGGAATGAAAGAAATGGAAAGGAGAGAAAGAAAGAGAAAGAAAGAAAGCAAGATAAAGAAAAAAGAATGAAAGATCAAGAGAGAAATAGAGAAAGAAAGAAAAAGCAACGAAAGAAATTGTGATTTTTACTATGCCGGCTCCTTCCCTCCCCCGCTCCCCACAAACCACCTACCCCTCTACCGCAAGAGGGAAGCGCCCGAGGCGCTGGGTTCTTCCCTTTCTCCCTCGCCCGCATCCTTGCCATGGTGACTCACCAGGAGAAGGCTGGAGACCCACGCAGCTCCTCGGGGGGCGTTGCGGAAGGCGGCGGCGGAAGCCCCCATGCCCGGCAGGGGATGATGGGCAAGGGACGCCTCAGGGAAGGAGGGCAGGGCGGGAAGGGAATGAGGGGGCTGGCAGGGGTTTAGGAAAGGGGAGCCCGCCGGGCACGAGGGAACGCTGGCCATGCGGGGCTCCGGGGCCAGCCTTGCAGCTCCTCGGCGGGAGGAGCCGAAAGGCACCGGGCAAAGACTGGGCTCAGCAGGAGAAGCGGCCGGCTTCCCATAGCGATGGGGAGCTTGGCTTCCGGAGGGCCGAGCTCCTTCCGCGGCTGCCATCGGGGCTCCCTGCCTATCTGCCGGCCTCCCTGCCTTCTTTCCTCGCGGGGGTGGGAAGAAGGTGGGGTCCGCGGTCGGAGAAGCTCCACAGAGGCAGAGTTTGTCGCAATCGGGGTTGGAGAGTTTTTGGCGGGCGCCGCCCCCCCCCCATTATTCAATTTGGCCAGGCCCATGACGCGACTCCCAGTAGTACCGGTCTATCGGCGGCCCTGCACTGATGGCAAAACCTATGGCACAGATGCCACAGGTGGCACATGGAGCCATATCTGCCAGCAAGCAAGCAATTACCCTAGTTCAGCTCCAGCATGCATGTGCGCACTGGCCAACTGATTTTTTGGTTTGCATGGGAGGGCATTTTCGGCTTTTGGCAGGTCTACAGGGGGGGGCGATTTTACTCTTTCCGGGCTCTAGGGAAGCCTCTGGAGCCTGGTGAGAGTGAAAAACTGGCCTACTTCCCAGAAGTTGGGAAATGGGCTGGGCTGTTTCTGGCCTACAGAAGGCCTCCGGGGGGGGGGGGGGGGGCTGGGAAACAATCTTCATCCTCTCCAGGGATTGAATTGTGGGTGTGGGCACTCACATAGGCGGAATAGTGTGTGTGCATGTGCTTTCAGCACCCGAGGGAAAAAAAGGTTTGCCATCACTGTCCCATTGTATATCTTTGCTCTGGGGCCAATGAGAGATGCAGTAGGAATTATATCCCAGGGCCTAGAAATAGTCAAGGTATGGAAAAAGAGTAAATCTATTTGTCGAGTAAACTTCTTTTTCCAGAACTGTATCAATTAGGACTTTCAAAGGTGCTGGGCAAACTGAAGACCCTTCTGGACTCCTGTCTCTACTAGGAAAGCAAGCAGAAGTTCTGACCAGTTTCAGATAGTGTGACAATCACCACCACATATGAGAATAATTGCTTGTACCTTTGCCATCCCTTTTATTTACTGTAACCTACATGGAAAAACATCCAGATATTTCTATTAGTCCAGATGTGTTTCCAAGTGCAGTTGAAGGAGCAGGATACTGTTGTGGTTGGCTCGCATATGGCTCCTTTAATCACGGACTTTGAGGAGAATGAACCAGGTCTGTCTGGGTATCATAGGCCAATTTGTTTATCAGAGGAATCGGAAAGTGAGAGTGAGGGAGATTTAGAGCCTACAGACTCTCCAGAGGCTTCAGTCCCCCCCCCAGCTGTGGTAATGTTGTAGTCAGATGAGGAGGGGGATATTGGGGACCCCATATTAGACACTAGAGTAAGAGGAATGCGAGGGAGACAAGAGTATCTCCGGCAATGTAGATCTAGGCATTGAATACTTCTATGCATAGCTTGTCATCACAGATAGTATAAAAGGGGAGGATGATGGCAATTCTGTAGCAGAAGTTCAACATTCCTATCTGGAGAGAGAGAACTAGCAGACAAAGAGTTCTCTCTTATATCCTTCTGCAACCCTGCAATTCTAGTTTCGGAAGGCAGTACCTGTCCGTGTCAAGAATTAATGACTTGAATTTATTACTTTCTTTTGGACGCTTGTTATCAGCTGTGCCAATAACGCTGGACTTTTGGCAGTTGAACTGGCATTCTTCTGATTTCCTTGCTGTTTCCAGCACATTTCTTTATAAATAGACAAATATACATAGTGACTTTGCTTTCAAGTCTTCATTGGGGCTTAACTACTGCTAATTAACCAGGCTGGACAGAACAGATACTACCTTGAAACCCCTTTAATGGATGAATATCAAAGAGACCAACTTTCCCATGCTTGCTTGCCTGCCTATTCCAGGGAATACAGGCTAAGGATTGCCATCCATAAGGACATGCATTGAGAGAGAGAGCCACACTATGTCTGAAACATAGTAAAACAAAACAAAACAAAATCCTCCAAAAGCTCTGGCTGATCAAATTGTTGCCGCCAAAAATAGCTTTAATGTGTATGTTTATTATTTTGTAATTCCTGTGATGTTGCTGTAGAGTTATTTCTGGACACTGCCTAGAATTTGTTAGGGTTGAGGCAATGTAAATAAACTGAAGCAATGGCTTAAAATATAAACAAATCAACCTAGCAAAGTCTATCAGCTGCTTCCATGCTCAAAATCAAAATTGTTTTGCACACTTGCAAGTGTGATAAAAAAGTAAGCATATCACAGAGTCATTTCATTTCATTCTGTTTCTTTACACCGATAGTAAAGAAACAAATGCTAGAGTAATTTATTTATTTATTTAATTTTTATGCCGCCCTTCTCCTTAGATTTAGGGCGGCTTACAACATGTTAGCAATAGCACTTTTTAACAAAGCCAGCCTATTGCCCCCACAATCCGGGTCCTCATTTTACCCTTTGCATACAGAATACTTTAAATGGAAATGCCTGAAAAGGTAAGGGAAAAGGCAAGCAAGCACTTTCAGATAAAATTAGGTTTAATCCAAATCGTAGATTTTATATCCAGTATGCATGATACTGTTACTCTATTTTTTCCCTATTATAGCTTCTCATCAGATTCTTGATCCAAGAAACTGTCTTCCTAGTCCACACAGCCATTCAATTACAATTAATTACAACAGGTATACCCTAGAGAAAATTGAAAAGTATGGAGAGGGGAGTTGGAATGATTGAAAAAAGTCTTACCAGGAGTGAGCTACCATTCCCAGCCCTACCGGAACAGGCTGGGAGAGAGCCCCCACTTCCCCCCTTCATGCTTTTTTGCGCAGAAGCGAAAAACCCCAGAAATGGGCAAACAAGAAAGTGCACACTCACCACTGCCCGCCGCCATTTGCCCCCACCACCACCCACTTGCCATCATTCGTCTCGCTCACCTCTCGCTCTTGGGGCAAACAGCAGCAGCATGGCCAGGGGGGGAGCCAGTGCAAGAGGCGAGCCAGGGACAAATGGTGGGGGAAGGCAGCACTCACGGTGGGGCAGGACAGGCATAGGTCCGTGAAAGTGCCGGCCATGCGCATGCACATGCGTGCACACCTGGCATCGCCACTGGAGCAAGGCTAAGCACTACATGGCCGCCACTGGAACTGCATTCCCCACCATTTAGGCTCGGGCCCACCACTGAGTCTTACCCTAATTTCAAATCCCATGAATTTTTTTATTAGTTAAATATTTTCCAGCTACCATGAAATTTGAGAGTGCATCTTATTGGTACATTTCATTATTATTATTATTTGGGAATAATTCATTGGTAAGATTGGTGGCAAATCTGTCAAAGCTGCTATAAATTTGCCAAGAAACCTCTCACTTATGACTGTATCTTGTTGCTTGTATCCTTATGATTTATATTAATATTGTTTCCTGATAGCTTATTTGTACCCTATGACAATCATTAAGTGTTGTACCTCATGATTCTTGACAAATATATTTTTCTTTTATGTACACTGTGACACCAAAGTACCAAAGACAAATCCCTTGTGTGTCCAATCACACTTGGCCAATAAAGAATTCTATTCTGTTCTGTTCTATACTGTTTTATTCTATTCTATCTAAAAAAGAAGATGTAGCTATGCTACTATCTTATTCCTGCCAAAGTGCAATATGAGGATATTATCATATAGGGAACATTATTTGTAAAATCACCAATAAATATATGTTAAAATTATCTTTGATTGACAAAAAGTGCTGCAAAACTAGGATTGAACTGAACTAGTCTGTCAGTTCTCATGCTTCTATGTGTACTGAAAATTACCCTCCAATTTCTTATATTTTCAACATGCCATTGTCCTCAGCTTCATTTGTTGTTTAATCCAATCAGTTATAATAAGGCATTTAATACTGTCAGTAGGGCTGGAAACAGCCCTCTAATATCATCAAATAACTCACAGGAATTGATGAAAATGGTGCTAGGGAGAGGAGTGGCACTGGAGAGGACAAAGACCTCTGAAAGTAGTTAAACAGTGTAAATGTTTATCTTTTTATACCTCATTTACCTGCATGCAATCTGTTAATTTAAGATTATGCTTAAAATTAAAGATGTGCTTCAGGATCAAAAGTAGAGAGTAGAGAGAGTTCAAAATATATAGAGCTAGAATATAAGCATGTGTACACACACAAGCATTCATCTCATGTTATTTAATCTTTTACGTGCCTCACAGCCATTCAAACATACAGGAGTAGTTGCACAAAAAATATATGCATCATTCAACTCACCTCTCTTTCATTCCCACCCATCCTTTCCTTTTTGTTCACTACAACTATCCATTCACAAAGATAAAGTATAGAAACCTGTCTAATTCTCTGTACCTACTTCCTTCCTGGAAAGAGGAAAGACTAAGTCAAAGACGGAATGAGCAAAGTTGTCACTGAGAGTTCAGTAGGCTTTCTTATTTTCTGTTAAGTAAAAGGCTCTGCTTTCTTACTGATCAACACAAAAATCTAGCAAGATTAAAGAACGGAGAGGAGGAGCCAGGGGAGTTCCTAGGTCAGTGATGGCTAACCTTTTCAGAAGGCCAGAAGCACATGCGCATATGCGTACACACCCATAATGTGGCTGCCATATCATGTTAGGATAGGATTCAACATCTGGACTTCTAACATAACTGTCTTACACACTTTTATTCCATTAGCCAGGAACAGGATTGCACGTAGGTCACAAAGTGAGTCTGCATTTCTGGTGAAATCTGCTTGAAAGTGACTGGCCATAAAGCAGTTCAAGGCAGCTCTCCTCGAATAACAAGAATGTGCCAGCAGGATGAGAACTGTGATAAAAGGATGCATGTTTACATTTCTTGGTGCACACTGGACGAAAACAGCAATAAAAGACCTTGCTTTGTGGTAAACAGGAAGATAACCATATTCATAACAAAGGTCCCAGGAAATTGGCCATAAGAGACATTTGTTCAGTAGAAGCTAGTTACGTGCCATATGTAGATAGGAAAGGCTCGGAAGTTGTGTCATATCTTAGAGTCATGTTATTGGATGTTTGTATACCACTTGACATATACGTATAACCTTACCCAATTTGCATATTCCCCCAATAAAAGGGCATGCACAGCTCTATACTGTGTCATTTCACCCGGAGAGAAATGTGTCCAAGTTTTCTTTCTAGGATTTGAATTTGTGAGTGACCCCACACGTCTGGGTTGCCCTTAGTCCCTCTGAAGACATTGTCTTGATCAGGGACTTTGCAGCATCCGCACCATAATGCAATGATTGTGTGATCCCACACACACACTTGCAACACACCTCAGTGTATGTGCATGACCTCCATGTATATGTGTGTGATCCCTGTACCCCACCACCTAGGCATGCATGGGTGATCCCCACGCACATCTCCTACATGCACATCTCCTACATAGGCCCTGCCCTCCGTGCATGCGTGGCAGAGATCCAAAGACCAGCTGGCTGGCGGGAAGCATGTACACATGCACAGTGGACATGAGTTGGGGTGACAGCTCGCATGCCCACAGAGAGGGCTCTGTGTGCCACCTGTGGCATGTGTGCCATAGGTTCACCATCATGGTCCTTGGCATGGCACTTCTTTTCATCTTGGTATGCCAAGGTTCTGCCTTAGACCCAATATTCATCACCATCTTCATGAACAATTTAGATGAGGAGATAGAAGGGATGCTCACCCAATTTGTAGAGAGGAAGATAGGCTTTAGAAGATCCAGAAAGATCTTGACAGATTTGAATTCTAAGCTCTATCCAACAAAATGCAATTCAGTGGTGAGAAAAGGAAAGTTTTTTTTACTTAGGCAAGAAAAAACAACAACCAAATGTACAGGTATAGAATAGGTGGAACTTGGTTCAATAGCAGTAACTGTGAGATGAATAGGTGGAACGTGGCTCACTTAAGTATTAGCCAGCAATATGTTGTAGTCGCCAAAAAAAGCCAATGCAGTCTTAGGGTGCATCAACAGAAGGATAGTATCAAAATTACACAAGGTTTCAGTACTGCTTTATACTGCCTTTATTAAGACTATACTTGGAATATTAGGTCCAGTTCTGGTCACCATGGTTTTTTTAAAAGATGTTGGGACTCTAGAAAGAGTACAGAGAAGAGCAACAAAGATGATTAGGAATCTGGAGACTAAAACATATTATGAATGTTAAAAGGAAATGTCTACTCTAACAAATAGAAGGACTAGGGCTGGCATGATAGCAGTTTTCCAATGTTTATGAGGCTGTGACAAAGAAGTATGGGACAATCTATTCTCCAAAGTACCTGAGGGCAAGACAAGAAGTAACTGAAGGAAATTTGTCAAAGAGAGATTCAAACTAGAACTAAGGAAACATTTCCTAACAGTGGGACAATTAATTGTTGCCTTCAGTAGTTGTGGGTGTTACAACCCTGAAGGTTTTTAAGAAGAGATTATCTGGAGTGGTATAGGCTTGGGCGGAGGGTTTAAAAAAATGATCCCCAAAGTCCATCTGACTCTGTTATTCTGTATTCTGTATTCTTTCTTCTGTTTTCCCCACATCAACTTTGAGATAAATTGGCCCAAAGTCATTCCAAGTCACCTTTCCTTCCCCAAGGGTACATCTGAATATGGGCCTCCCTACTTCCAGTTTCACCCCTCTAATATAGTATTGTTCTCACCTTTTCTTCATTGCTGCTGTCAGTATTCCTGTGTAATATCTATTGATACAATCATTTCTCTACCATCCCACTTCCAACCATTCAAGGCAGCATATGAAAATATTAAACAGTGGAAAAGAAAACATGTCAAGCTATTTTAAAAAGTAGCAATGTCCACATACATGGGACCATATGGTCTTTACAAATGTGTGGAAGCAATCATAGTGAGACTGCTGGTACCTCAAGATACTGCTTGAGTACTTGACGGACAAGAAGTACTAATACTATTCTGGAGGCATAGCTGGGAAGCTTTATTCTAGGCCCTCTCCTTTCATTCACGTAAGTTGGCGGTCCTCCTGATGAATGGACTACTTAAACTGAGTCTAGTTGAGAGGGACACACCTATGGGACATACAGATGCACTGCTTGTATTGAGATTAGATGATGCCCCAAATTGGATTTCCTTTTATTTTAAGGTACGTGGTTATTACAACTACTTTTAGATGATATTTCCATTTAAGATGCTTGTTAGAACCAGAACATTGGATTAGTGAAGACTTATATTTAATCCATGTTTTTTGTTTATTTTTGTATTCAGCTTTTAACTATAGGTGGGATAACATCATCAATTCCTATAGAGAACTTTTCAAGATAGTTTCAAGGTTTTGCTCTCAAAAGAACTTGGATTTTCTCTAGATTCTGGTTAAGTGCAATAATGTCTTTTTGAAAATCTTAATATTTATATCTCATTTGCAGCCCCAGGCCTCCTTTAAAAATGTTTCTCTTAATATATAACTAATAGGAGCCTTGTGGCATGTTATGTTCATATTGTGGTTTATTTTTTATTTGTCCATTTGACAATAATTCAAAATGCACATTTCAGTTCAGAATAATGTTCATATTTTAATAATCAAACATAGTCTCAGCTATTCAAAAATGCTGTACCTACTTCCTTTTGGCTGCAGATCTTGTAATAATGTCTGGCTGAGTTGGCTGAGGATTAAGCAGGATATTTTCTTGGAGAAAAGCCATATTTAAAATTTGCATCAAGAATGAAATAAATGCTCTTGCAAAAATATGTCCGATCAAACCACTTTCCATTTCATCTCAAATTTCTTAAGAAAAGTATATTGTATTAGACTGGACTGGACTGGACTGGACTGGACTAGACTAGACTAGACTAGACTAGATTAGATTAGATTAGATTAGATTAGATTAGATTAGATTAGATTAGATTAGACTAGACTAGACTAGACTAGACTAGACTAGACTAGACTAGATTAAACTAGACTAGAACAGAACAGAACAGAATTTTATTGCCAAGTGTGATTGGACATACAAGGAATTTGTCTTGGTGTAAATGCTCTCAGTGTACATAAAAGACAAGAAAAGTTTATCAAGAATCATAAGGTACAACACTTAATGATAGTCCAGGTACATAAAATGACCAGAGAGTGAAATCCACATATGTATGCGTAAAATTTTCTTCCCTAAACTGGAAAACATATTCAACATAAAATGAAAGGCTCTTTTTTTAAAAAAAAATAATAATTCAAATCTCTTCCTTTTTCACTGACTCTTGTGAGATAAGATTTACAGAAGAGTGCTTTAAGCTTTTGAACTTGGACTTTATTATCAACAGAGGCCTCATGAATCAAAAGGCTAGAAAGGAAGCAGGTTATTATCTTACCTGCTACCCCTAAATCAGGGTCATTTATAAATTAAACTGAAAAGCTATTACTCCCTTCAGTCTTTTATTTCAATATTATAGAGATACATACATACCTAGTAGTTTCCATCAATAATTATCCTTGACTGCTGCATAGGTTTGACATTAAGATTTCTATGAAAACTTAACCTTAGCTTTCTACTTAACCTGGTATTCTAAAGATGTTGGGGAGCATTGCTTTAGCTTCTATCACAGAAACAAGGAGGAAGGAGACTGTTGCATAATGAATGTCAATTAAATACCCACCCATCCCAAGAAAAACTTGACAGGGGAAGCAAAATTAATTCCTTATCCTGAAGTTCCACTACTCATTGTATATTGGCCAAGTAGTCTATTAAAAGCAAGAACATTGTTTCAATACAATGGTGAGTTGCTGCTTGTTAGCCCTATATAATCAAAGCTGATCTCTGCATGTGCAGAAGGTTCTGCATATGCACAGAGGTGCTGCGTGCATTCACAGTTCTGAACCAGTAGTGAAGGTAAGTGAAACCCACTTCAGTACCATAAGTACTAGGATTTCTTGGGGAACCCATACTCTGAAAGATGAGCACAGCAAAGACCAAAGAACCAGCAAGTAGATCAGTTCTTTGGAACCTCTCTGGGCAAAGAGAGAATTGGGGATTGCCCACGTGTACTCCAGGTAACTTCTCAATGGTCTTCCACTGGTTTCAATGCCAGGAAATGATGGATTATCCTCATGCTCACAACTTCACTGGAGTCTTTTATTAAAAGACACGGAGTTTGCTAACCTCACTTTCTTGGCATTTTTGAAAATTGCCTATTTAGCTATCTATTAGATGCTTTCAGAATGACAAGTTTGGAAGAATAAAAACCTGTACAGAATTATAGTGAATGTACAGAATTGGAAACAAATGGCAAAAAAATAAAATAAAATTTGATCTAAGAAGTTATAAACAAATTATGGGTCCAGGTAAATTTTGAATATAGAGGCTTTTACTATAAGATTTTGGAAATAATGATATAAAAGAACATGGGACCCAAATTTATAGGAACCAATCTTAAATTGTAACAGAGACTTTATGTAATCTGAGACTTTATAATTTCAGAAATTGGAAACTAGAGGGCATTAATGACTCTAAGGCAAAAGAAAGAAAGGAAGGGAGGGAGGGAGGGAGGAAAAGAAAAATGGGAAAATGCATGAACTCACCCTTACAAAATAACACAAAGTATTACAATCTTTAAAACATTTCAGGAGATTTTCAAAGTACAAAGCCAGAAATTAGTAGCTACACTATCAGCAATGAAAGCAATGATACATATTTCTGTGGATACATTGTGTGTTTGAAGGAATACATTTGAAGACTGATATGCTGGATGCAGAAATAATAGAAGCAGTGATCCTGGATAATTTTTTTAAAGTGTGGATTGTAAATCAGAGAAGAAAGCTAAAGTGGGAACATGAAGGACAAGCCAAGAAAAAGAACCAGGTAAAAACTTTCTACTGGATATATAAAAGAAGTTAGTTAAAACTTTGAAAATCAAAGCGGAAATACAAATGGATGCCCAGGGGTCAGGACATTTATTTTGCACAAATACGCATGCACCTAGTGACCTCCTTTTCTTTTTTAACAAGGACCATATTCCACATTGTTGAGTAAGGATATCCCATGGTTCTCTTTGGTATTCCTTTAAAGAATAGTTGTTTCCTGAAAGACAAAGGAAATGTGGGTGAAATGTTCATTAAGCAAAATATTACAAATAGTTTTCAACTTGGGACCAGAATTTGGGACCAGAACTTCCATGGCTAAGCAAAGTGGTTTTTAAGTGAGCCATACCTGATTGCACGCTTTTTGTTAAGCCATGGTTGTTAAGCAAATCATTACAGTTGTTAAGTGAATTGTGCAGTCATTAAGTGAATCCAGCTTCCCGCATTCACTTTGCTTGTCGGAAGCCAGTTGGGAAGGTCACAATTTGCTATCACATGATGTTGAAATTATAAACACACGACAGTTGCCAAGCACTTGAATTATGGTCATGTAACAATGGGGGTGTTGTGGCAGTTACAAGTGTGAAGGCCAATTATAAGTCACTTTTTTCAGTGCTGTTGTAACTTCAAATGGTTGCAAGTCAAGAACTACGTGTATAGTATTACTGCTAGTATTGTTTACTTATATCCAGAATATAAGTAAACATCAAATTTCATAATGATCAATAACATCAAATTTCATAATGATCAAGTATACCATTTGTTCACAAGGTCTGGTATCATTTCTCCAGAAATTCAAACAATCAGCAGTTCTTTAATGGGGCACCTTTCCAGGCTAGCCTTCCTATTAAACAAAGTCAAGCAGTTAAGTGATAGATAATGAATTGCAAATCCCTCTTGGTTGTTTCTTCTTGACTGTTCCTGTCTACTGGATGATTGAGCTGAAATAAGTCCACTGTGCTAGCCTCTGTCTCAGATATTATAGAGAATGTTATCCCATCCCCAGTCTGACCATTTTTGATTTCTGGAAGGGGCAGAGTGCACCATCTTTTGTTATGCTAATCCCTTTCAGCTAATGGAATTTGAGATTGATAATAATATAAACTACATATCAAGACTACTTGTCTAATCAGACTTCAGTCCATGCAATTGCTATAGGTAATGGCTGCCTTCTATGCCCACATTTTCGGCTGCTATAAAAGAGTCAGTTGAAGTTGCAATGCCCCTTTTCTATTATGAATTCCCATTCATAATAGAAAAGGGGCATTGGAACTTCAACTGACTCTTTTTGTTAGAGAGTTCAGATCAGGCACTCAAAGCTATAATTTCCAGAGGACAGATGCATCAGAATTGAAAGGGCAATTCCAGAAAAACAAATAGGTTTTAGCAGGAAATATGTAGGGAAAATGCAACAAAACAACTCTGACCTACATCTAGAATGAATTGTACAAAATGTGTTCATCAATACAGAGAAAAGTAGTTTTTAAAAGCTTTTAGGTTTCATATGCTGACTACTTGAATATATTGTCATAATATTGGGGGGGATAAGAATCTATTATGAAAATGACATTCATCTGAATTTTCAAATGAAGCATTAAAACATTAGACATGATGCATATATACATAAATCATAAAGTTTGAAACAGCTCAGAGTAAGAGATATTAATATGCAAACAGTGACTTCTTCATTAATATCTCAATATCTGCTCAAGATTCTTTCAGCAATAAAAATTAAGCACACATGTGTTGTACATATAAGCTCACCTGGAGTTCCGGAGAAGCCTTCTGTTCAAAAGCCAGTTGCAAAGGTTGAAGCAGAGGAACCCATAATTCCTCAACTCAGTAATCGGAGGAGAATTATAGACCTGTTTGGAAAATGGCATGCAGGAAATGGATAGCCCAATGCCATTGGAAATTGAATTAATTTCCAACTCATCATAAAAAATGCAGGGCAGGCACTGCTTATGAATGCACTTATAAATCTTTTATTTCCAAAAGGAATGCAGAATGTAGGAAAAAAGTTTTAGTTCAGGCATTGTACAAATGGATGGTTTAGTTCAGGGTTGTCAAACTCACGTCATCACAGCAGCATCATGTGACGTATCGGGACTTTTCCCCCAGTGGATATGGCTGGGAGTTTGACAGCTCTACTTTGTATAAATGGATAGTAATAATTAGGGAAAGAGAAACAACTTATTGAATAAGTAAAAGAGCATGCAAAATCAATATAAGAGTCATAACCAAATTTAGGCCAACATTAAAATCTAATAACCATAGATAGGAAGAACTACTGAGATACAAAAAAATTAAAAAATCAGACTATCCACCAATTCTAAAAAATGGCTTTATCTGTTTGTTTGTACAAAAAGCCTTACTCTTAGACATGCAAGTATAAAATGTAAGATCTATGTTAGAAGGAAAAATAGAAAAGATAGAGAGAAATTAAGTCCAGAACAAAATTGTGTATGATGAACAGACAATTTTTTATCAAGTTTGTCAGACTGATCTTCCCTTCCTGAATTAAATAGTTTTTGTGTCATAATTGTTCCTGAGGGTAACAGATGAGACCAGATGGGACTCCTCATTTTAACAGTCCTTGGCTCAGTCATAGCTGAACTAAATCAACTAAGTGTTCTCTTTCATGGTAGAGATGGAGGGTCCAAGCATTGAGCTTGCAATCTGTTTTAAAGTTATTTCTGGGAAGCAACCTCTTGTGACTGATTGCAAAAATATTAAATTCAAGGCAGCACATTAAACCACAGTTACAAGTTGTCTAGAGAATAACCCATTATTGTCCATTGTGCTAAGTCAGAAAGCATGGTTTACAAATCACAGTGACTACATTTGTTTAAAGGCCGTGTCACAAACAAGGAGATCATATATATGTTATGATCTTAGATCTAAGATAATTTTAGGATTTTTAATTATGTGAACCTAGTCTAAATAAATTTCTTTTCTGTTCCCTACTCCCAGCGATTTCCCAGTGTTATAAAACTTTCTGTTTCTAATTTTTATTTCATTTTGCTACTTCAAACTGAGCTCATAGTGCTAATTTTAACTGTATTATAATGTCCTCTAATCCGCAGTTCAGTCACTCAAGATAATCTAAAAATGATTTGAGAAAACTGTACTTTTAGATGAAGACTTGTAAGATGGTTAGTAACTTTCTAATTGAATAATCATATATAACAGTATAGTTGGGTTTTCAAATGAAAACAAATACAACCATAATTAAAAGTCTATATATTGAATACAAGCCTACTACCATATTTTTGGAGTATAAGGTGCATCTTTTTCCTCCCTAAAAGAAGCTAAAAATTTGGGTGTGTCTTGTTCTCTGAATGAAGCTTTTTCAAAGCTTTTTTCCCAGCCCTAACGAGGTCTAACAATCTTCCCAGATCTTACCTTGCAGGCTTCTTTATTGTTACTCTTTCCGAAGAATGTCTTTCTAGACATTGGAAAGACTTTGCAGGCTTTTTTTCATTGTTCTATTTGCTCCAAATATGTTTCCTTCAAGCTCTAACCAGGTGCTAACAATGTTCCCAGCTCTTACCGGCTTGCAAGCTCTTTTATTGTTACTCTCTCTGAATAGGGGTTTTTTTTAAAGCCCTAACCAGGGGATAAAATAATGTGCTGAAGCTCACCAGACTAAAGATGTTAGTCAGATGAGTACCTGATATGCAGATTTCGCTGCCCCCCCATTTTTTCCCTAAAATCCAAGGTGCGTCTTATACTCCCAAAAATATGGTAAGTATTCCCAAGCCTAAACTCCCTGTTTTGGAGGGCCAATCCCCCACTGCAGGGAGGCAGAACCGATTAGGTGGTTCCACCTCAGGTGCCTAATGGACCCGGAGGGTTTCAGAGGGACCTTGGAAAAATTCCTGACTTATTTCTCCATAGTCCGGCCGAGTCCCTGGTGATGGCATGGAGTAAGGCCGCATTGAGAGTTCTGGACTGGATTTTACTTTTGCTGCCTCCAAAGCAGTAGACCTTGGAGTTATCCTTTGTTGCCTAGAGCGACTATGGAAGGCCAGACTTAACACAGGTAAGAGTCTATATTAAGACTTAACTTGTGGCGATGGAGGCGGCAAAGTCTGTGCACATTACCACCCTTATTGCATCCAGCTGCCCTGTTTAGGGTGACCCTCTCCCTCCTGAATAAGAAGGCAGCAATGGAGCCCTTACAGGGTCAAGCTGAGGAATTAGTTCAATTTCTCGCAGATAAAGACACTCAAATTCAGGACGATCTGGACTCCAATTGGGCAATTCAGAGTGAGGTCAGGTCTTAGTCCTGTTGTTTGGGAGGAGTTTGATCTGGTAACTCCTGATGAAGTGGACAAGGCCATGGGAGATGTGAGTTCCTCTACCTGTTTACTGGACCCATGCCCCTCCTGGCTAATCTTGGCCATCTGGAGGTGACATACGGCTGGATCCAGATGTTGATTAATGCTTCCTTGAGTGAGGGTCTTTTCTGCAGCCATTGAAAGAAGCAGTTGTGTGGCCCTTCCTCAAGAAACTGTCCCTGGATCCAGTGGAGTTGAAGAAATTTAAGCCAGTCTTCAAACTGCCCTTCTTGGGTAAGGTTGTTGGGAAGATGTTGGCACTCCACCTCTGATGGTCTATCTAGACCTTTTCAGAACCGGTCACAGCACACAAACTGCTTTGGTCACACTGATAGATGATATCTGGTGGGCCCAGGTATTCTCTGGTATTCCTCTATCCTGGTGCTACTTGACCTCCAAGTGGCCTTCAATACCATTGACTATAGAATCCTTCTGTGGCAGCTGGAGGGGTTGCGAGTGGGAGGCACCATTTTATGGTTGTTCTCCTCCTACCTCTCCGGTCATTCACAGTTGGTGTTAGTTTATCCCTTGGCCCCTACTTGCCTCCGGGGTTTTAGGGAAGCTTCCCTGAGGAGTCCAGAGGACAGAACTGCTAGGAGCCGACATAGGACAAAGTCTCACATGCCCTATCATATGGCTCCACACGACACCAATGGCATTCATGTCATAGGTTCATCATCACAGATCTAGAGTTTCTTCTTTTTTAATTTTTAGAAAAGAGCCAATTTCTTGTTCCAATGTTCAGAAGATGTAACTTAGACTTCATGGTAACTCTTTCTGGTATCACAGACATCACCAATAGAGTGAGTTAAAGCTTGATTCAGAACTTCAGTGGCTTGAGAGGAAATTTAGTTCTTTGTATGTCTTTGCATGCCTGATGTTTATTAACTATGTAAACAATACCCATTGCAAAATAAAGTATATAGAACAAGAAAAACTATGCATATTTGCTCTATCTACATAATTTATACTACTTCATAATTCACATTTTTTCTGTAAAAGTCTATATGTATGTATTATATACACTGGCCTGACAATATTCCCATACTTATTTTTCATACATCTTTGAAAAGCACTGGGGTGCTTCGCCCCCCCTCCCTTTATCTAGTATCAGCAGAAAACACTTTCTCCATTTCTGATACCAGCTCCGCCATACATTATCTCCCTATCATTCCCCTGAAAATCTATATTTCCTAAAACCAATACTGCCAAAAGTATCTTACAGATTGTTCTCTGCTACATTCTTCCTCTTGCTTTGTTTACGAAGAATCTCAAAGATTTATAGCCATTGCAATGAATTATAGAAAAGAATATAAAATATATATTTACAGATCCATATACCGAGTACTGCAAGACCCATGCATTATCTGCTAGAAATTAACCCAGTTTGTCTTTGTTTGATAACCCAATGGCCAAAATAAATTATGTAAAGAATAGAATGGAATGGAATGAGATAGGATAGGATAGGATAGGATAGGATAGGATAGGATAGGTTGGGATGGGATGGGATGGGATGGGATAGGATACGATAGGATACGATAGGATGGAAGGAGAGGAGAGGAGAGGAAAGGAGAGGAGAGGAGAGGGACCTTGGAGGACTTCTAGTCCAATCCCCTGCTCAGGCAAGATCCATACTAATGCTGCTGCTTGATGGTATAGTTGCCAATCTGGGAGCCCAAATCCACCCCTTTCTTTGATATCCTGTAATAATTTCCATCTCATCCTGGGGGCTTTTCCTTGCCAAATATATTTTGAAGCCTTTTAATTCAAATCTTCAAAGAAAGCTTTTGGAATACAAATAATAACCTTCATTTTAATTGAAGATATCCTCCCAATCTGTGATAATTGAATTTCCCCCCCAATTTTTTAGATTTTTAAAAAATTTGCATTAATATTCTGTTATAATTATCTTATTTTATTGATGGGCACTTTGCCATAAGCCAAGTTCCTTTTACTTTTTTGACCACCTCTATGTCTGTTTTTGTTTATCCTGATTTTTGGTTAGATTTTTAGTTATTATTTTTGTTTTATTTTTATTGATTATAAGTCCTGCAACTTTTCCAAATTCTTTTATTTTTAAAAATTAATTTAGGTCCTGATCCAAGTGGCTCTTCTATTATAAAAGCCAAATCATTGGCAAATGCCTGAACTTGATATTCTTCTTTTCTAATTCTTAATCCTTTAATTTCCTGTTCTCTAATTTTTATTAATAGAGTTTCTAATGTTAATATAAATAGAAGAGGAGATAGTGGACATCCCTGTCTTATACCCTTTTCAATGTCATTTTTTTCTGTACAATCTCCATTCACAATAACTTTAGCCTTTTGTTTTAAATAAATTGTTTCCATCATTTTTACAAATTTCTTCCCAAATTTCATACTGTTCAGTTGCCGAAACATAAATTTCCAACTAACATTGTCATGATACCATGGACTTTCGAGACTGAAAGACGCTAATGCAAAAACATGCATATGTAGTCTTTTGTAGTATCCCAGATCTGGGATGGGTTCCAACTTATGTTGCTGCTAGTTCACTTCCTCCCAGGCCACATGGCCATGCCTCATGGGCATGGGTGTGCTTTGCACATGTGTGCATATGCAGTGGAAAAAAACCCGGGGGGGGAATTAAAAAACAAAAAACAAAATGGCAATGCTGGAAATTTGGCTTCTGAGTATGTGAAGAAGAATTTCTTTAAAAATTAAAAAAAACCACTTTGAAATAGATTTTAAAAAAATTCCCCCCCCAAAATGGCGCTGCCCACGGACCAGCACTGACCAATCTGGTTCGGTGATATCATCATGATGTCACCAGCAGGTCGCTACAGGTTCGGGCGAACCAGTCTGAAGTGGGAGGAACACACCTCTGTCCCAGAGGTTTTGCAATGATGTATCTTATTTTATATTTATTTTTGCCAACCCGCTACCAGGGCCCTATGTAACCTCCGTTTCGAGGAGGATCGGGCCTGGTTCAGCAGAACCGAGACCCCCAGACAGTGGGGATTCGGCGCTGCCCTCAAGAGAGCAGTGGCATCTCTGTGTTGCCATGGCCATTGACCCCGCCCCTCATTTTTATATTTATATTTTTATACTTATTTAAAAAAACATTTTATTTATTTATTTATGGGATTTATCTGCCGCCCAACTCCAATTGGACTCTGGGTGGCTAACCCCTTTTCTAACATTTCTCTGTATTTCTTAACTTTCACTAGAAATTGGTTCATTGCTTTTTTCCAGAGACAACTGGACTTTCTAGATTTCCAGAAAGTCCAGTTGCCTCTTGAAAAAGCACCTTTAGGATAGGAGTTTCTTGCATTGCTTCAGAGTGGGCAAGGCACATGATTGCTCACTGAAAATAAGTGGATCCTCCTTTTAATTTGTTTTAGTTTTCTCTCATGATAATATGGCATATTAGCATGGCACCAATTGCAAAAAGTTAGCACCCAGAAGAATGAAATATTTTGAGAAATATTTAGAAGAATGAAATATTTTGAGAAATATTAAAAAGGAAAAATATATTTTCCTGAATGAAAAATGGAGAAACATGTTTTCTTAGAGGGAGAAAGCAGCCCCCACCTTCTTTAATAGCCCACCAAAGATATCAGCACATAAGAGATAAAGAGACTCATAGGCAAAATTTCTCTGCAGCAAAGCCTCAACCAAGGCAGAATGGGCCCTCAGCTAATATGTTAATTTGTAAATTTATTTATTTATTTATTTATTTATTATTTGGATTTGTATGCCGCCCCTCTCCGAAGACTCTTTAGTTGAGCATTTTTTAGCCCAAATATGCCTACCCACTTTCTGGAGAGCTTAAATGACCTCTCTGGTAAAAGGATTCACTTTAAGAGCAAGACTAACATGGTTGCTGATAGTTATCATTGTATTTTAACTATTTTAATTCCTCAACAGCCTGCCTGATTTCTAACTTCTGGTTGCATGTATTGCTGAGGAAAAGGAAGGTATTCAGACAGAATACAGTGACTGATGTACTAGCAGTGATGGTTAGAATCAACATTTTTATTTATTTTTATTTTATTTATTTTTATTTGTCATACAAATATCGTATTTATTTATTTATTTATTTATTATTTAGATTTGTATGCCGCCCCTCTCCGCAGACTCGGGGCGGCTCACAATTGTATTGTATTGTAGTATGTTTAACATAATATAAGGATAAAGTAGAGAGAGAAAAGATAAAAAGACATTGGGACAGGAACGGTAGGCACAAAGGTGCACTTATGCATGCCCCTTACAGACCTCTTAGAAAAGGGGAGAGGTCTATTGTAGATAATGTAAGGTTGAAGATTTTGAGAGTGGGGGAAGAAACAACAGAGTCCAGCAGTGAATTCCAGGCCACTCTATTGCTGAAATTGTATTTTCTGCAGTCTAGTTTGGAACAATTTACATTTAGTTTGTATCTATTGCATGCTCTTGTGTTGTTGTTGTTAAAGGTGAAGTAGTCACCAACAGGGAGTACATTGTGATGTATGATTTTATGAACAACAGTTAAATCAGTTCAGAGGTGGCGTAGCTGTAAATTTTCTAAACATAGTAATTGAAGTCTGGAGGAGTAAGGTAATTTGTTGTGTAAGGAGGAGTGGAGGACTCTTCTTGTGAAGTATTTCTGGACTCCTTCAATTGTATTAATGTCTGTTATGCAGTGAGGATTCCATACAGGTGAGCTGTATTCAAAAATTGGTCTGACAAATGTTTTGTATGCTCTGGTTAGTAGATCGGTGCTTCTAGAGAAGAAGCTGCGTAGAATTAAGTTTGTGACTCTTAGTCACTGCAATGCTGTTGCAGTGGGCTCTAGCACTGAGGTCATTGGAAATGAGTACTCTAAGGTCTTTGACTGAGTAAGGGTCTTCTGCGAGTTCAGTTTGTCCAAGTGTGTATTTAGTATTCAGATTTTTTTTACCAATGTGTAGGAAAGAGCATTTGTTGGATGAGATTTGCAGTTGCCAGTTGTTAGACCATTCAGCTACACAGTCTACACAGTCTACTTGAAAAGCGGGTATCTTGTGGTCCACCAGATGTTGCCTGAAGTATTTCTCCCATCCTACTTTGCTGTTGGAAGCATTGGAGGAGCTGGTAGGAATTTTAGTTCAATTTTTGGAGGACTAACACTTCTCTGGCTCTCCTAAATGTGGTAGAAGGCAGGACAAAAATGTGGTCACTACTAGATCAGGTACTTGATTTGTTTTAAATTAAGTATTATTGAAATGTAAATAAATTGAACAGGGAAAATGATAGAAAACAGTTATATCAAGTATATTCTAAGTTAAAAGGCAAAAAAGAAATGGAAGGTAGTCCAATTCTCATAATTTCTCAGAGTTGGCTATCTGCCCCGAATGGGCTGGACTCCATCAATCAAGATTTGTGTAGGTCTTGTGAAATTAAGGAAATATTTTTCCCCAAATTAAGTACAGTAGTACCTTGTGTTACAAACCCCTCGTCATATGAACTTTTCGAGATACGAACCCGGGGCTTGGAATTTTTTTGCCTCTTCTTACAAACTTTTTTCACCTTACGAACTCGCCGCCATGAACGCCGAACCCGGAAGTTCAGCAAAAGTTCAGGTTCAGGTTCAGGTTCGGGTTTGGGAGAACGTCGGGAAGTGCTGCTGCCTGGCTGTCACCTTTGCAGAAGAGCCGTGGAGCTGTTGGCCAGTCGGGAGGCTCAAACGGAGGTGGGGAATCCCAATAAGGAATTCCAGGGGCAGAGCTTTGATGTCACGGAGATGTCCTTCCTGGCCGGCTGAAACGTGACATCAAAGCTCCATCCCTGGAATTCCCTATTGGGATTCCCCACCTCTGTTTGAGGCTCCCGACCATCCGACAGCTCCACGGCTCTTCTGCGAAGGTGACAGCCGGGCGGCAGCGCTTCTCGGCGTTCTCCCAAACCCGAACACTGAACCCGAACTTTTGCCAAACCTCCGGGTTCGGGGTTCGGGAGAACGCCGAGAAGCGCCCGGCTGTTTCAGAAGGTGACAGCTGGGCGGTGGTGCCCAGCGGAGTGCCGTTTTTGTGATTTTTTTTTTTTGCTTGTATGCATTAATTGGTTTTCCATTGTTTCCTATGGAAAACATTGTTTCGTCTTACAAACTTTTCACCTTACGAACCACCTCCCGGAACCAATTAAGTTCATAAGACAAGGTATCACTGTAATTGCTAAAGAAAGAAAACTGTAGTTAGTGCAGGGGTGGGCTCTTCCTGGTTCAGACAAGTTTGGCCAAACTGGTAATGATATCACTGAACTGGATTGGTGGGTGTTGTGATTCAGTCTGAGGCTCCTCAGGGAACGGCTGGAACTCTGCCGGCTCCATGCTCAGAGGGGGAGGACGAGGAACAGGAGGAGGAGGAGGACCAGGCAGACGGGGAAGAGGGATGTCAGGACGAGGAGGAGGGAGAACAGCCTGAGACCCCCAGGGGGGAGCTCTCCCCAGCGAGTAGCCTGGAATCATTAGATGAGAACGCACAAACCATCATAGATATGAGGCAGAGAAGGGCAGCACAACGAAGGGGACAATTAGCCAGGTATTTCCATCCCTAATAGGCAACAGCTGGGTTTGGGTGTGGTTCTCCCCAGAAAGGTTGAAAAGGCAGGCCCGCCCTTCCTGTATTGTGGAGAGTTATCTTTTGGGAGTCCTGTGACCTTGCTTCGATCCTTGGCGTCTCTGATTCTGGCTTGTGGCCTTGAAGGCTGAAAACTTGGGGGAGGCGTGGGTTTTATTATCTACAGTGGTGTGTGTGCCAGCAAGAAGCCTGTTGTATTGTCTGGCCGTCGTGACTCTTCTGTGAAGCTTCATAGCATTCCAGTGTGTAAGAACAGTTTTTGTTATCTGTGTTTGTTTTCAAAGATATAAAATGACTTTGCTTTTTACCAGCGTGTCTGGCTACTCTTTTTAGTTGGTGTTGACATCTGGGGGAACCCAGACAGAACAGGTGGGTGACAGTCCATGGGTGCCACCTTCTTTTTTTTAATGTTTATTTTTTTTTATTTCTTTGGAGCATGTGCAGAAGTTGAGTTTCCAGCACTAAGCATGTGGTCACCCTCTTGTTTTTGGCTTCCTTTTTTAAAATTAAAAAAAATATTTTTCTTCTGAGCATATGCAAAGCCAAGTTTTTGGCACTGTGCTTGTGGTCGCCATCTTGTTTTTAGGCTTTCTTTCTTTTCTTTTCTTTTTTGAATTTTTTAAATTTCTTTTTTTAAATTTTATTTTTCTTCTGAGCATGTGCGGAAGCAAGGTTTCTGCACTATGCATGTGGTCACCATCTTGAGAAAGCAAGCTGGCAATGAAGTAAGTTAGAACTAATGCCTCAACTTTTCAGTCCCAGAAAGCGGTTGTAAAATGTCCTTCTCCTGTTTTGCAGCCATGCACCATTTTCTTCCTTTGCCTCCTTCCCATTTTTATTTTGTACAAATCGATGGTGAGACCACACTTGGAGTCCTGTGTACAGTTCTGGACACCGCACCTCAAGAAGGATATAATGGAACTGGAAAAGGTGCAAAAATGTGCAATAAGAATGATCAAGGAAGTGGAGCATCTCCCTTATGATACCAGGTTGCAATGCCTTGGTCTCTTCAGCCTTGAAAGACGGCATTTAAGGGGTAACTTGATCAAAGTGTTTAAAATTATGCATGGGATAGAAAAGGTGGATAGAGAAAAATTCTTTTCTCTGTCACACAATACTAGGACAAGGGGGACCTCCCTAAAGCTCATAGGTAAGAAAGTGAGGACAAATCAAGGGAAATATTTCTTTATCCAGAGGGCTGTTGGTTTATGGAATTCACTTCCAGAAGAGGTCGTGACAGCTGTCAGCCTTGATAGCTTCAGGGCAGGATTAGACAGATTCATGGATGCCAAGTGTATCAGTGGTTATTGAAATGGATGTCCATGTGCTGCCTCTATGCTGGTTGAGGCAGGCAGGATTCCCTTGAGTACCACTTGTTGGGGGTCTAGGGAAAGGGAGGGTCTTGCCTTCTCTTTCTGCTCAAGACAATTGGTGGGCCAGTGTGTAACACAGAATGCTGGACTCGATGGGCTTTGGCCTGATTCAGCATGGCTCTTCTTGTGTTCTTATGTTCTTATGCTCTTATTTGGGTTTTCCTCCTAGCTTGAAAGGAGCTGCAAGCAAAAATAAGTGAGGGGGGAGAAAGGGGGAAGAAGGATCTGGGAGTGGGAAGGGAAGGGATTGGAAATAATGAGAATGAGGAGAGCTTCCCAGCTCAGGGAAAGCTTAGAGAATCCAGAGCGCACCTTTTCCTTTCCCACTTGTGTGCTTTTATTTCCAAAGGCCCTCCCCCGACGCCAGTCTCTTTCCCTAAAAAATGGAGCTCTTGGTCCGAAGCAATTGGTGTGAAATGAAAGCAAGATTTAAAGGAAATAAAATTGAGCTAGATTGTAAAGAAAACAATACTGTCAAGGTCATTGCAAGCCATACTAATATTCCAAACTAATGAGTCTCAATGTCTGTGTCAGGCCACCTGACACAGTAACAGCGATAGGGATATGGGAGGAGTGAGAGAGAGAGAGTGGCACCATGGCACATTCTTTGTGCAGGGCCCTAGATCGACTGAATAAGGAAGAAGCCAGCATTCCCTTCCCCGGATTGGTACATGTGATGCACTGGTGGGAGTGGGGTTGTTGAAATGAAATTTCACATAAATAAATATGGACTTGAATTCCACTGTTGGTATTTCATGGCTAGAATCCAGACATGGCTCTGATACTAAATGGAATTTTCTGATTTTACACAGCAGTGCATTGGAATTTATTTCTCAGATGCTAATTGGTTCACTGACAGTCTGGTTAAAATGGGTAGCACTTCCATTTAAAGAAAAAAAAGATAGCTCAGACTATTGCTATTATTTTTTGTTCCTATAGTCCATTGTTTAAGTACAAATGTTGTTAATGTAGAAATTTTACTTAGAGTCTATTAAACAGCTGAGCTAGCTGCCTGCCTGCAATCATATGTATCTATTAGGAGTAAATCCCACTGAAAGAAAGTAGTCTTACTTCCAAGTAAATATGCATAGGCTTTACATAGTTGAGAGATAGTGTATATTTTAGAGAGAAATAAAAACTTCTGTAACAACAGATATTTTGTGCCCAGACCAGGTTGGGGTGGGGGGTGAGAGAGAGAGAGAGAAAGAAAGAGACAAAAAAATAAAGAGAAAGGAAGGAAGGAAGGAAGGAAGGAAGGAAGGAAGGAAGGAAGGAAGGAGAGTGAGAAAAAAGAAAGGAAGGAAGTGTTGTGATTGGCTCTGGCCCAGCTCCTGTCCCAGGGAATGTGGAGGAGGATGCAGGGGAAACTTCAAGATATCAGAGGCCTGTGTTATTGCCAACAGAGTCAGTTCAGAGTTTAGTTTCCTCAGACGAAGAAGAAGGTGGGAGTGACTTGGAAGAGTGGCACACAGCCCAGGCAGTCAATCTCCTTTATCTTCCATTGATTCGGATGAAGACTTCTTGGACCCACGCAAGCGCAGAATTATGCGTAGAAGAGACCAAGTAAGGACATATTACAGGAGATAAGAGAGGCCACCTGTGTTTGGGTGGGGCTCCAGTAATTAGGGCTGCTGCTATAAATAGCAGCGTGTGGGTTTAGCCGTTGTGGAAGAGTATCTGATCGCAGTTCTTCAGGAATCCTGTGTTGCTGTTTTCTGGACTTTGTTTGTTGATTTTTCACGCCTTTGAAACCAAAGCAGAGCAACGGGTGTGTGTGTCTCACTTCCTTGGAAGAAGAAGGGGTGTGAAATACTTAATGACTGCTTAAGGGAAATTGTACAGACTACCCGGTTGTTTTGGGATGAGTGCTCTTTGCAATACAAAAAGTGTGCTTAGTTTATTTTGAATTTTGTGATAAAGAACATTGTTTTGAATTTTCAAACGTGTGTGTGTCTTAAATTTGTACCCTTGAATTTTCGGGAGGCTCCTACCAGAGAACCCGGCAGAACAGGAAGGAAGGAAGGAAAGAAGAAAGAAAGGAAGGAAGGAAGAGAGAGAGAAGAGGAAGAAACCACCACAAATCCTGGCACTAGACATGGCTTCAGAAGACACTTTTGTTATACGGAATATCCCTCTGGGTTCAGATCCAAGTGGGGGAAAAGACACTGGATTCATGAAAGTTGCTTGGAAAGAAGGTTTAATGGAGGACAGGAACTCATGGCATGAGCTCCTGAACAGTAAAAGTAGATCATATGCTTCCAGATGTAGGGTGAAGAGAAAAGGGCCCAACTGCTGAGAGTCCTTGGACCCCATCTTAAAAGTTTCCTGTGTAAGAAATGTATCCCATTGGTTGCAAGACTCCCAGGGGACTGGCAGGAAGGGCAACTCTGTAGGCTGCCTTGAGTCCAAGTTTGCTTCAATGCTGGTAATTTTTCAGATGCCATGTGGTAGAGGGCCAATCCTATCATGTCCACCCAGTCACATGATCACCCAGCCAATCCCACTCAGTTACATGACTGCAAAGCCACTCCCACTCAGTCACATGACTGCCAAATCACCCCCACCCAGCTACATGACCATCAAGCCACTCCCACCTGGTCAAGCCATGCCACAAAATTAAGCCACACCCACAAAATTAAGCCCCGCCCACAGAATGGCAGTAAAAAAAATTGGAACCCACCCCTGAATTAGTGCTGATAATATAAATGAATACAAACCACAAACAGTGCATTACTTCAATCATGAGATCCCACTACATTGATTTATTAAGCAATGCTTTTTCATTGTCTTAACTGGAAATTTATCATAATCCAGCTAGGATTGAAATTCTGACATTAGAAATATGCATTAAAACAAGAATGAGAGATTAAATAGCATGCACTCACATCTCTGGGGCCAATAAACTATGATTACATCTGCCTCTATCAATAAATAATTTATTGAATTCTGGTTGAATTAGTAAAAACTTTCTGTCCCCTGACCTACAGATCAAAATAGGAGGAACCTAGATGTGTCTCCTTTCCCAGAGCCATTAAACAGGATCTATTCAAACTGCTACAACCACACTTCTTATTCCAGAATAAGTTATAAAATAATTATTAGATACACAACTTCAGAAACTTGCAATAAAAGCCAAATGTCAACCAATTGCTAATATGCTTAACCAAAGCAACTTTTTATTGATCTTGATTGTCCAGAATTGCACTTCAAAAACCTAGGTGACATTTCCAAGGGGAGACAGGGTAGTTTTAAGTCAATTAGAGACATCAGAACATTTGCGCAAATGGAACATGTTCACCTTAGAGGAATATCAGAAGAGGGTAGAAAATGAATTAAGCATCTTTTATATGCAGTGAACAAATCCCTTAATGGTCCAGAATACTGAAAAAGACACTTGAGGTCTCAAAAATTGCCTGGATCTGAATGATTTGTTACTGAATGAAGCAGTGCTATGGGAATTGCAGTGTATTTTTTCTGCAGTGCTTTGTGTAGATCTGAAGGAAGCCATATGATTATGAGGGAAATGCTTGTGGAAGAAAGGCTTATAAATCACACAGTTTACTTGGTGAATTATTTACTTCATTCCTTAGAACTTAAGGAAAGTGACATGAGATCATATGTGCCTTTATCTGCATAATTTTGCATTAGGGCTTGCCTTGCATGGTCATATTCAGGTATGCTATATTGGCAGTGAAGGGCTACCAAAATTTTTACTACCACATTGTGGGCGTGGCTTATGCAGGGCGCCCTGCATTTTCTTTCAACATCTTTCAGTACAAATTGGGTACTCTGGGGTGGAGCTCCATTTTCTCTAGCCCACTGTGTTCCCCCTCCATCCGGCCAGTAGCCCACCCCTGTATATTGGTCAGAAACCACGACCCCCATCCAGCAAATTTCCTAGCATGATTAGAAGAATAGTATATTGAAAAAGAGAAGGTATTTTCCCTGAGGAATTCAGTGTAATTGGAAATAAATAATACCATCAGCATCTTATTAAACATGCTTATTTCCAGCTGAAGGTTCTTGTCTTCTAAGGCATTTGCCTATTCAACAGTATGGGTCAGCTGAGAGAAACAGGAAGAGAGTAACAGCAGTGATGTTTCTCTGATTGGAAGTAATACTATTTTTCTGATGGAGCAATATGAGATGGTGACTATCCAGCAGACAGAAAACCACAAGCTGTCACACCAAGGACTTCGTTACAATGATAAATATGCAATCAATGGCCCAGGTGGCAAATTGATCCAAGGAGAGTTGTATGCCTCATGTGTGCTGCCTAGTAGGAACATGCCATGGAACTAAGCATGCAGTGATGCTAATGTGAATTGTGGGAAGGCAATGAGTTAGATAGATGCAACTTCTAGAATTGCACTTAGAAATATGTAATCTGTAATATGGGATTGAAGCATTATATTTCAGCAACAGTTAGATCATATTTTCTCTGGGCTGGATAACTGAATGGGTAGAAGTAATATTTCTGACTTCCACAGAGGAGCCTCATCATTAAACATAATAAGTCGATTGAGGCATATAATGAAGCAGAGCAAGTCCCTACCTGCTACTGTAATCTGCTTCCAAGGAGCCACTTCACTGTGCCTGAGGCATACAACTCTCCTTGGATCAATTTGCCACCTGGGCCATTGATTGCATATTTATCATTGCAACAAAGTCCTTGGTGTGACAGCTTGTGGTTGCCTGTCTGCTGGAGAGCCACCATCTCATATTGCTCCATCAGAAAAATAGTATTACAGTGATCCCTCGAGTTTCGCGATCTCAATCTTCGCGAAACGCTATATCGCGATTTTTCAAAAAATAATAAATTAAAAATACGTGCGCGTGCGCGGTTTTTCCTGTCCGATGACGTCACGCGTCATCACCAAACTGACGTCTACCATTGCTGGTTGGCCGAAATCTCGGCCAATCAGCTTTGCCATTGCAATAAGTTTGCCCGGCAACGGTGATACAGCAAAATTTCAGCCAATCAGCATTGTCATTGCAAACATTTCGCCCGACAATGCTGATGGACAGAAATTTCGGCCAATCAGTGTTGTTTGCTCAGCGTGCTTTGCTTTGAAACTTTTGGAACTTTTGGAGCTGTTTGTTGGAGCTGTTTATTGGAGCTGTTTATTGGAGCTGTTTGTTGGAGCTGTTTGTTGGAGCTGTTTGTTGGAGCTGTTTGTTGGAGCTGTTTGTTGGAGCTGTTTGTTGGAGCTGTTTCTTGGAGCTGTTTCTTGGAGCTGTTTCTTGGAGCTGTTTCTTGGAGCTGTTTCTTGGAGCTGTTTCTTGGAGCTGTTTCTTGGAGCTGTTTCTTGCAGCTGTTGGAACTTGTGAAGAATTATTGGAAGATGGCTCCTAAACGTTACATGCGGAGTGGAGGCGGCGACGCTAAAAAGAGCAGGAAGATGCTGACAATTAAGGAGAAGATTGAACTTTTGGACATGCTGAAAGTGGGACGTTCTAATGTAGATGTTGGTCGGCATTATGGGATCAACGAATCGACTGTGTGATACATTCGGAAAGACGAAAAGAAGATAAGGCAAACTTCTCTGATAACATTAAACAAGGCTGCAAAAAGAATGGTGACGCCTAGAAACAAACGCCTTATGAAGATGGAAGCTGCTTTGTCCGTGTAGGTACAAGACTGCCGCAAAAAGAGCATTGCTTTGGATACGAACACCATACGAACCAAGGCGCAGCAACTGTACAACCATCTTACAGACACAGAAGGAGGCGATGCTGATGAGGGAAACCCAGGTGAGGGCTGGGGTTTTTTATTCTGTCATTACAATTTAAGTGTTTTTTAAGGAAGGAGGGAAGGAGGGAGGGAAGGAAGGAAGAAGGGAGGGAAGGAAGGAGGGAGGGAGGGATGGAAGGAGGGAGGGGAGGAAGGAGGGAGAGAGGGATGGATGGAAGGAGGGAGGGATGGAAGGAAGGAAGGAAGGAGGGAGGGAGGGATGGAAGGAGAGAGGGATGGAAGGAAGGAGGGAGGGAGGGATGGAAGGAGGGAGGGAGGGAAGGAAGGAGGGATGGAAGGAGGGATGGAAGGAGGGAGGGATGGAAGGAAGGAGGGAAGGAAGGAAGGAGGGATGGAAGGAGGGATGGAAGGAAGGAGGGAAGGAAGGAGGGATGGAAGGAAGGAGGGAGGGATGGAAGGAAGGAGGGAAGGAGGGAGGGAGGGATGGAAGGAGGGAGGGATGGATGGAAGGAAGGAGGGAAGGAAGGAAGGAGGGATGGAAGGAGGGAGGGATGGAAGGAAGGAGGGAAGGAAGGAAGGAGGGATGGAAGAAGGGAGTGATGGAAGGAAGGAGGGAAGGAGGGAGGGATGGAAGGAGGGAGGGAAGGAGGGAAGGAAGGAAGGACTGTATGCTTTCATTCAAGTCACTTCTCTCTCCCTTTCCTGTCATTCTCTGTAGATGAAGGTGCTGGTGACTCTGAAGACCCCCAGCCATCAACATCTTCTGCTTCTTCAGCCCTAGCCACATTCACAGCAAGCAAAGGGTGGTTCGAGAAATTTCAACGGCGCTATGGCCTGAAGAGTGTGTCATTGCATGGAGAAGCTGCCTCAGCAGATACAGGTGCAGCCGAAAACTTTGTCCAGCGCACGTTTAAAGACCTAATTGCAGAAGGGGGCTACCTTCCAGAACAGGTGTTCAACATGGACGAAACAGGCCTGTTCTGGAAGAGGATGCCTTCACGGACTTTCTTGATGCAAGATGAAGCCAAAGCCCCTGGCTTTAAGGCCATGAAAGATCGAGTGACTTTGATCATGTGTGGGAATGCAGCAGGCTTTTTGATGAAGCCAGGGCTAATTTATAAGTCACGAAATCCAAGAGCCCTCAAGAACAGAAATAAGAATGCATTGCCAGTGTACTGGATGCATAATCCTAAAGCATGGATTACAAAACCCCTCATGCGGGACTGGTTTCATCAGTGCTTCATCCCACAGGTGAAGGATTATTTGGCTGCCAAAGGACTCAATTTCAAAGTGCTTCTCCTAATGGACAATGCTGGAGGCCATGATGACCTGGCACATGAACATGATGGGGTGCAAGTCGAATTCTTGCCACCAAACACCACATCGCTTATCCAGCCGATGGATCAAGGTGTTATCCGCGCATTTAAGGCACTGTACACATGCAATTCTCTTGGAAGCATCGTGGAAGCAATGGATGCTGATGAAAACTTCACATTGAAGGGCTACTGGCGTCAGTACACAATTGCATCTTGTCTGAAGAACATTCAGAATGCCTTAATGGATATGAAGTCACAGACAATGAATGCCTGCTGGAGGAAATTGTGGCCAGAAGTGGTGCATGATTACAAGGGATTTGCTCCCGAAGAAATTCAAGATGCTGCAGTCCAGAACTCTGTGAAGCTGGCACAGGCACTGGGTGGAGAAGGCTTTGTTGACATGACACCAGAGGAAGTCAATGGTTTGCTTGATGAGCATGGCCTACCGCTGACATACAGAGATCTGGAGGAGCTGACCAGGTCAGCGAGTGAAGAAGATGAGGAAAAGGAAGCTGAAGAAGCTGAGAAAGAAGAAGATGTTGGCCTAACGCTTGAGCGGCTTGCAGAACTGAACAGAGCTGCTGCAAATGTACAACGCATGGTGGAACTTTGGGATCCCAACATGACTCGCTCTATACAATTTAAGGCCTCCCTTGACAACACCTTTGCACCATACAGAGCCATGTTAGCCAAGAAAAAGAAAATGCGCCAACAACTGCCCATAACTATGTTTGTCACAAAAACCACGAGGTCTGTCACACCATCACCTGCAGCGTCCATTGTAGACATGGTGATAGAAGAAGATCCCGATTTATCCTAGTTATGCTACCCCCCCCCAAAAAAATGTAAAAATGTAAATAAATATTGTTATTGTTTCTATCAGGATGACTAAGTGTGTTATTCAATGTGTACAGTACAGGTACAGGTAGAGGTACAGTACAGTACATTAAGGGGATGGCAAATGGTAATTTGTGGGTTGAAAGTGTTGGGACTGAGTGGCATACAGAAGAATGAATGAATGAATGACTGAGTGAATGAAATTTAAACACAGGTGAGGGCTGGGTTTTTTTTATTCTGTCATTGTTTAAGTGCTTTTTACGAAAGGAAGGAAGGAGGGAGGGAGGGAAGGAGGGAGGGAGAGAAGGGAAGGAAGGAAGGAGGGATGGAAGGAGGGAGGGATGGAAGGAGGGAGGGATGGAAGGAAGGAGGGATGGAAGGAAGGAGGGATGGAAGGAAGGAGGGATGGAAGGAAGGAGGGATGGAAGGAGGGAGAGATGGAAGGAAGAAGGGATGGAAGGAGGGAGGGAGGGAAGGAGGGAAGGAGGGAGGGAGGGAAGGAAGGAGGGAGGGAGGGAAGGAAGGAGGGATGGAAGGAAGGAGGGAGGGAGGGAAGGAGGGAGGGAAGGAGGGAGGGAGGGAAGGAGGGAGGGAGGAAGAGAAGGGAAGGAAGGAGGGATGGAAGGAAGGAGGGATGGAAGGAGGGAGGGAAGGAGGGAGGGAAGGAGGGAGGGAGAGAAGGGAAGGAAGGAGGGAGGGATGGAAGGAAGGAGGGAAGGAAGGAGGGATGGAAGGAAGAAGGGATGGAAGGAGGGAGGGAGGGAAGGAGGGAGGGAAGGAGGGAGGGAAGGAAGGAGGGAGGGATGGAAGGAAGGAGGGATGGAAGGAAGGAGGGAGGGAAGGAGGGAGGGAGGGAAGGAGGGAGGGAGGAAGAGAAGGGAAGGAATGAGGGATGGAAGGAAGGAGGGATGGAAGGAGGGAGGGAAGGAGGGAGGGAAGGAGGGAGGGAGAGAAGGGAAGGAAGGAAGGAGGGAGGGATGGAAGGAAGGAGGGAAGGAAGGAGGGAGGGAGGGAAGGAGAGAAGGGAAGGAAGGAGGGAAGGAAGGAAAAAGCCAAGAAGCCCTTGCCACAAGCGCTACTGAAGGAGGACTCGTGCCCCAAGAAAGCCGGTGAGAGGGGAGAATCGGGCGGGGGGGTAGCGGCGAGGAGCCCGGAGGCACTGGGGGGGGTGGCCGGCATGAAAAACAACCATTGCCAGCCTCCAAACTGTTGTCGCTCCACCATCTGTGCATGCGCGGCCATGGAAAAAAGGGCGCGCATGCGCAGATTGTGTTTTTACTTCCACACCGCTATATCGCGAAAAATCGATTATCGCGAGGGGTCTTGGAACGGAACCCTCGCGATAATCAAGGGATCACTGTACTTCCAATCAGAGAAACATCACTGCTGTTACTCTCTTCCTGTTTCTCTCCTTCCATCCCAGCAATTTCCTGTTGCTTCTGTGGCCAGATCCTATAGAAAGGTCTGCCTTCAAGGCTCAGAGGAAATCAAGTAGAAAGTTTCTCAGCTGAAGAAGGAAACTTGTATGTTTATAAGCTTTGCCATGCAATCACCCATGCAATAAATAAGTCTTCTATAAAAATCTTACTGGGAGGACCTGAGAACATCTGACAACAAACAGGAGATGCTTCAACCAGGGGGAGTTTTTTAAAACACAATCATAACATATATTTCTTATATTTTTATATCTCTAAGGATCTCTTGAATTCTAGGCAGAAAAGCAAATAGGCCCAAGATTTTTTTTTAAAAAAACCTGGGATTTGGAATCTGTTGAGATCACTTTCCTTAACCTAAAGGATAAGCAATAGAAATAGCATTAGCATTTAGACTTATGTAGCGCTTCATAGTGCTTTTACAGCCCTCTCTAAGTGGTTTACAGAATCAGCATATTGCCCCCAACAATCTGGGTCCTCATTTTACCCACCTTGGAAGGATGGAAGGCTGAGTCAACCTTGAGCCAGTGGTGTGTGCCTTTCGTCCCCTGTCCAATTGTCTTTCCTTTTTTTCACCTATCTTATATATTCTCTTCCTTTCATATATCCTCTCCTCTAAGTTCACCTTCACCCTCTTTTTATATTATCACATGTCTATTTTCTTCCTATGTACCATATTTTTCGCTCCATAAGACGCAGTTTTTTTCCTCCCAAAGTAGGATGAAAAATCAGCCGCGTCTTATGGAGCGAAGATGCAGGCAGGGAGGGGGGGAGGCACTGGAGCAGAGGGGGGCGGCGATATCCAAGCCACATTTGAGTTCCTCCGCCAACACCAGGCTCCGCTCGGCTGTCATTTTGTAGAGAAGCGAGAAACGGAGGAAGAGCTGGATGCTGGTGGTGGCGGGGGAAGGTGAATGCGGCTTGGAAGCTGGGAGGGGGGCGGAATATGGGAGGAGAGAAGCAGCCTCCACGCTTTCCTTTCGGAGGAAGAGCTAAGTGGCCAAAGACGTTCCGCCCCCCACCCAGCTTCCAAGCCGCATTCGCCTTCCTCCGCCACCGCCAGCCGGAGCGAGCTGCTGGGCTGCACATGGCGGGAGAAGCCCGGAAAACGCCGGAGCGCTGGGCAGCACTACCGCCGCCGCCGCCGCGGGGAGAGGCAGGCATGTGGGCTGGCGGCATTGGGCTTGGTGGAAAGTCCGGGGGCAGCTCCAGCGACTCCCCTCCCGTGGCTGCTGTTGAGGTGGCAGCAGCGTCCGCCTCCGGCGCGCGGCTCTCTCACCATTCTTCTCTTTCCCCCTCTCGGGCTCCGAATGCGGCAGCAGGAAGAGGAAACGAGGCGCAAGGCAGCGGCGCATACATCGCCGCGTCTGCAGGAACGGGTGGTGGGGCACCGTTGTTGTCCTCACGCCGCAAAGCCACACAGTCCCGGACCGCTTGCTTCCCCGGCCATCAAGCCGGCTGCCTGGGAAAGCAGCGCATTTGAAAAACGCTTTCCCAGGCAGCGGGGAGGTCTCGAAGACCCAAAACCCAGCCAGTCGCTCGCAGCCGGTCGGCGGAGAGATGCGGCAGCCAAGGGGAAGCGACAACAGCTGCTGCCGTTCTCACTTCAGTTGTTTTGGGTAACCTTATTAACTTTCCCTTCCCGCACTCCTCATGGCTGGGCGCTCTTGGCTTTCCCGCTTCCCAAGCTTGGCCACCGCAGCCAAGCAGAGCCTGAACAAGAGAGTATCCAGGCTTCGGTCACCAGCAGCCCAGCCCCCCACCTATTATGCCTCCTCTTCCCCCTCCCATGACGTATTTGGGAGATTAGCCCGTAAAGCTAACGCTCTCCGAGGAGAATGCAGCCTTCTCCTTTCTTTGGATTCTAAAATATTTAGAGCTATTTATTTGTTGTTGCTTGTTTGTATATTTTCCCAATTCCCCTAGGGCAGTGTTATTGTAATAAATATTTTAGCCTACTTTTTGGCTCAAAATATTTTTTTTCTATTTTCCTCCTCTAAAATCTAGGTGCGTCTTATCAGCAGGTGCGTCTTATAGAGCGAAAAATACGGTATTTATGTATTGGACAAATGAATGAATGAATAAATGAATGAATAAATAAATAAATAAATAAATAAATAAATAAATAAATAAATAAATAAATAAATAAATAAATAAATAAATAAATAAATAAATAAATAAATAAATAAATAAATAAATAAATAAATAAATAAATAAATAAATAAATAAATAAATAAAATAACTACAGCTAGAAGTTAGCTGAAGTAACCTGCAAACCTGACAAGTTTAATGTTGTTCAATTTCTGACTTTTCCAATCTGCAGTTGATACCCTGCTATACCAGTTTAAATGAAAAAGTTCTATATCAATTTTATAAAGATTTTGCATATAGGTATACATATACAGTTTATTCTAACATGTTTTGTATATATTTTCTCCTAATACTGTATTTTGGCATATTTATCTTATTGTTCATACGTTTTTTCCCCATTACTGAGCTGCAGCACTGCAATATTCAGAAAAGCATGCTATCTACATGGATTCTGGTTTTCATGTAGGTTCAGAAAGTGAAAACAGGATATGTTATATGGACATGTGTATCAGATTGCTTTCCTAATCCTATTTGAACTTTTTTATTTGCATTAGTCCAGTTGATCCAGAGAAGAGCATAGGGGGCACACTTCACAGAAAATATTTGACAGTTCCTAGCATTCTTTAGAGAAATTTATCACAATCAAATTTGTATCCTATAAGATAAACAAAACTGTAGATATTGTATTTCTGTTTTGAAGGGCTGTTAATAAGAGAGTTATACAAAAATAAGATTGACACTAAGATAAATATTCTGGCACTTTGAGCTCCATACCTTCAGTTCTTGGTATGCATATCTAAATTAATTGAGTATTTCTTGAGTTTCCTACAGGCATTCTACAGTTTTCAAGGATACCCACATTTATTTTGAACTCTGCATCACTACCTGGAAATGAATAGAATCTCATATATGATATATTTATAATTTCGTATAACTTTTAATTTAAAAATCTTTAAACTGTCAGTCCTTCCCATATTCATAATTTATAACTTTGTAGAAAACTAAAATGTTCTGCTTTTAATAGATAATTATTTTACTGAACATCATACTTCCAGATTTTAAAGGGATATATCAACCACACTATTTGGATTACAGAATTTATTGAATAGCCCATGACTATCATACTGTTTCTCTTATGTAATGTTTCATAAAGTTAGACATTTGGTGCAGTGCTATGATATATGTAAAAAGTATGTGCTTATTTGATTGCTGTCTGTGTCATAGAATCATAGAATAGGAAGAGCCTTGATAAAACTGAACCCTCTGCTTGGACCATATCCAGATTAAAACATCCTGGACAAATAATCATCTAGTCTTGGCATGGACACATCCAGTGAAAGAGATCACACTGCTTCTCTCATTCCAGTGCAGAATTGTTCTATTGTTATTTTTTTCCTAACATTCAGTTGGTATCATAGAATCTACTATTCCATGTTCTACACTCTGGATCAGTGGAGAACATGAATTTCTTCTGTGCAGTAGCCTTTCTGGCAGGGGTGGGCTTAAATTTTTTTTAGCAAGGGGTTCTCTGCCCGGTTTCTGGGTGGGTGTAGCCGTGATAGTGATGACCTAATTGGCATCCTGCACCACGGTAAGGTGGCGTTTCTGCCCTCCCTGGACTCCAGGGGCCTTCCTCGAGCCTCTAGGAGGGCAAAAAGCCCCCCCCCCAAGTCTCTGTATGTACCCTGCACTTACCTGCATCTAAATTGGGCCACATTGGGACTCCTGGGAGGGGTAGGGTGAGTGGGCAAGCTCAGTCAAGAATGGGATTTGGGAGTTCTCCAAACTGCACAGAATCTTAGCTACAGGTTCTCCTGAACCCTGCGAACCCCCAGCTTGAAGTGTGTGTTTTTCCTACTCAGTTTTCCTTCAATCTCTCTTCATTGTGATTTTCTAATAAATGCCATTGACCAGCATTTCAGAAATGTTACTACCAAGTCAATTTGCCTCTAACCTGTTTCATTTATGTTTTCTAAAATAAAAATTTTACATTTGTCTCCAAAATATTTCAAAATATTTAGAAGCACTCTCTGAATGGTTTACAGAGTCTGGATACTGCTCCCAACAATCTGGATCTTCATTTTACTGACCTCGGAAGGATAAAAGGCTTAGTTACCATGAGTGGGCCAGGATCGAATTCCTGGCCTGTGGGAAGTTAGCCTGCAATACTGTATTCTAACCACGGCTCCTAATCTAGAAAGACAATTCTGACCTTTATTTCTGTCTTCTGAGGTATTCACGATCCCACTCAAATGTTATATCATTTCATTCCTCCTACTTTGTCAATAATGTCATCCATAAAATTATTAAAGAGTTCTGGACCTAGGACTGATTCTTGTGGATTTGATACTTCAGCCCGGTTTCTAAATGCAACATTGGTGAGCACTGTCTGAATACAGTGTTCCCTCGATTTTTGCGGGGGTTATGTTCCAAGACCTCCCACGAAAGTCGATTTTCCGCGAAGTAGCGGTGCGGAAGTAAAACCACCATTTTTGGCTATGGACAGCACCCTTTTTCAAGGCAGCGCAAGGAGCCGGGCTTGAAATTAGGGCAGGGAGCGACAAAAGTGCGGAGGTCGGCAAAGATTGCGTTGAATGTCAGCTGCCCCCGCCCCCCCAGCGCCTCCGGCCCCCTCGCCGCTACCGCCCGCCCACCCGATCCACCCCTCTCACCGGCTTTCTTCGGACACGGGTCCTCCTGCAGCAGCACTGGTGGCTACGGCTTCTCATCCTCCTCATTCGGCCGGTAGCCGCTCTGAGCGCTTTGAGAATGCCTGCCTCGACCCTCTCACAGTCCCTTAGCTGAGAGCACTTTTGTCCCAGCTATCAGCGAGGGGGCTGCAGGAGAGTTGGGGGCAAGCGTTCTCACAGAGAGGGAGAGGGAGAAAGAGAGAGAGAGCAAGAGGGGGGAGAGTGGAAGGTAGAGAGAGAGAAAAAAATGATAGAAAAAGGGAGAAAAAAGAGAAACGAGAAAATGATTGAAGCAGAGAATGACAGGAAAGAAAGAGAAAGAGAGAGAGAAGTGACTCTTGGTGATGACGTATGACATCATCGGGTGGGAAAAACCGTGGTATAGAAAAAAACCGCGGAGTATTTTTTAATTAATATTTTTTGAAAAACTGGGGTATAGCGTTTCGCGAAGTTTGACCCTGCGAAAATCGATGAATCACTGTACTGTTCTTTTGAGTCAGATATGTCTCCACTGAATTAACATGCCATTGTTAGTTTATTCTTCAGAATTTCAGAGATTACTTTGTGATGTACTTCACTGAAATAAAAATATGTTATCTATTCTGTAGACCCATTAATTAAAGAAATGAGCCAATTAAAAAATGGAGTTCAAAGTGCAGCTGAAGAAGTAAGGGGGAGTCAGCTGTAACATTGTGGCTTGCCAGGGAGGAGGCTACACATACCAGGGAGGAATACAAACCAAGAGGCTGAACTGGATAAAAGAGGGAGGAAAAGGTTAGTCACATCCTAAAATTTCCCCGGGTAAATTTATTAGGTTTGAGGATGATAATCTGGCAATTTTTTGTTTATTAAGTGTAAGTGTCAAGCTGGTGCAGAAATTGGCTTGCCACACTATCTGTAGAAGGCCTGATGCTTATGGGAACTTGGGAGAGGTGATTTCATGAGAGAGATACAGCCACAAAGCACTTTTCCGAGAGGTTCTAGGCCATCATATGTCCATCACCCAGGTGGAAGCGGAAAAGGAGTTGCTACATTAGCACAATCTGAGTAGGCAATGTGGCAAGTTTGTGGGTGGGGGACAAGAGATGGGAACTTTCAGCTGAGTGGGAAACTCAGATTCAGGTTTCCCAGGGTGGGTGCCAGGAAGGCTCTGGAAATAAATTACCTGGAATCTTGATGGTAGGCACATAAAGAATTACAGTATATTTGATTGGATTTAACTGTCTTTGGGCCAAGGCCTGACAAAAAAGGAGTCTGTCAAAACAAATTCTTGATAACCTATGATAACTTACAGTAATGACCTTATTCTTTTCAAACTGCTTAGAGATTGTTTTAGTATGTATTTTAGTATCTTCTTAGAAGAATATAGAGTCAGTTTCCTGGAATCTTCCCCACCCCCCGCCCCTTTCTGAAGACAATGGCAATCTGTGCTCTCCTCCACTTACAATAATAATAATTATTATTATCTGTTATTTCACCCATTCTCCAAAATTTCTCAAAGATAATTTTTTTCACCTGACCCTTGGCAAGTTTGTTCATTGCAATCATTCATATACAAAAGATGCCCATGCTTCCTTGGACCCCTGATTAAGTTTTATATGCACAGTTATACTTAAATGGCCTATTGCCTACAGTGTATTGACATATTATTGTAAGCCACTTTGAATAGATGGTTGACCTCTGTCACCAGGGATTGAATTTCTGCTCTGATGTTTACTGTAGCTATTTCTTCCATCTGCTTGCCTTCTCCTGTAGGACTGTCAGAAATAATAGCTCAGGACTGTTAACTGGTTCACATGGAAACTTTTCCATAGTATTCCTGGTTTTTCTCTAAGGACACTGGACTAAATGTCACTCAATAGAACTTTATTTACTTTTTTCAAAAAACACTTGAATGGCGAAACCCATTTGATGAGTCTACGGAGAGGGGCGGCATACAAATCTAATAAATAAATAAAATAAAATCTGGACTTGCAAAAACTATTCAAGGAATATTCCATATATATATATATATATATATATATATATATATATATATATATATATATATATATATATGTAGATTGTTCTGAGTTTGGGTTTTGCTCCGTGTAATATTTTGAGTGTCTATATTACACAGGACAAAACCCGAACTCAGAACGATCTACATACATATACCCGTGAAAATCTACGAAAACAAATATATATATATATATATATGAAGGGTGTGGCTAGCTGAGGAGGCCAGAACAAGGCCGAAATGGTACCATCCTAGTCTCCCTTAATTTAAAATATTTCAGCTAAAAACATTTTATATATATATATATACAGTGTTCCCTCAATTTTTGCGGGTTCAAACTTCGTGAAAAGTCTATACCACGGTTTTTCAAAAATATTAAAATGTGTGTGTGTGTGTGTGTGTGTGTGTGTGTATCCACATCCTAGCTTAAAACTCCCTAGTCCTTTGCTCCAAATCATCACTTTAGATTCTGAATTCATGTGTAAACAATTATATGACTGCAGAATCATATACTTACTCTACCATAATTTTCTACATTTTTTGGCAGGAGGATTACTACATTTTCTCAAAACTGTTTCAGTGTGTGCATGATTCTGCCCCTCACTGATCTTCTGGCTACCTACATGTTCAAGCAGTTATTTCAAATTCATGCACAAAAACCTCCCTTTTCAGTATCCTCATATTCCCTCAGAGGATGAAACTTAATCTGACAAGTGACATTCTATGCATCTCTATTCATTATAATTTGGAGCAGAGCTTCTCTATCTTAAGTTCTTCAAGCAGTTCTCAAAAGAGCTGGATCTATTAAATGCTTTGATAAAACTTGTCCCAGCCTCACCCAGCATCTCATACATCCTAATTAATGTCAACTGCTTAATCCAGCTTTAGGGTTACCAGTCAACCTTACTCTGAATAGAAACCAATAGTCTACATTTTTTTCCAACAGCCCCTTGAACTGTCTAATGAATTGTAACCATTGTAGCCCTTTAATTATTAGCCAGAACCTCCATTTACAGGTAGTCCTCAGGTTATGATCACAAGTGAGCCAAAACTTTGTTGTTAAGTGAGCAGGGATGGACTACTAAGCAGAATAGCAGGAACGCCATTCCGTTGGCAGAAATGGAGCATGTAGCCTTTCTCCATCATGAGCAGGCATGCACACACCTTGCACGTGGAACCAGCACAATTCTAGTAAAAATTACCAGATATTTTTGCTTACGCGCATGCACGGAAACAAAGAAATCAGCAATTTTTGCCCAACTCTCACTGCCACAAGGATGTCCGCATGAGATTTCAGCTGCTGCACATGAGCAACAGCCGAATCTCGCTGTGGCACCTAGAGCGGCAGTTGAGGCCTATTAAATAGTGACCCAAAGCGGAGCGAACAAGATAGTATTTATTAGTCGGAATCAATACATGACAAGAACAGAACCATGACAACTTGACAGGCTATTTATACCCGGCACAATTCTTGATAAACCAATGGGAACTAAGTATTCCTCCCGCCAACCAGAACAACCAATAGAACGACAGTAGCCATAATCCTAGGCAATACATTACACTCCTTCCCCCTTCCCCTGGAACCTCATAATCTCGTAAATAAGCAGGGGGACGTCGCTCACGCTCTGATCGGCGCAAGGGTGGGTCCTCTTCTGAATGTCGTAGCCTGTCAGGAATCTCTGTCCGGTCTCTGGGGCTTGAATGACCATGCTCCCCAGGATCAACCCTGTCTAGTGGAGTCAATACTTCAAGGGGAGGCCCAGGGGGCCGAGGGAGATCAATGTTCTGCCCACTTGGGCTTGTGTTAACATCTAGGTTACATGGAGTATCCAGGCAACTACGCCGTCTAAGTTGATCTACATGGCGATGCCATAACCTCCCATCACTAAGTCCTACCACATAAGACCGTGGTCCTCTAATACCAGCGACCTTTGCCGCAACCCAGGGGGGGCCCCCATCATAAGAACGGGCAAACACGGGGGCATCTAAGCAGAAAGAATGGCCAGAGTCAGGCCAAGGTGGACCAGGAGAGTAGGTCGGGTTTAACCTATCTAAAGTAATTTGCAGCTTCCGGCCCATGAGAAGTTCGGCCGGGGACTTATTCGTTGGGGTAGTTGGAGTGGAATGCTGGGCGAACAGAAATTCTGCAAGTTTCTCCTGCCATGTACCACGGGACATTTTCTTTAGCGCATCTTTAGTGGTGCGGACCATGCGCTCGGCTTGTCCGTTCGATGCGGGGTGCCAAGGGGCTATGAGGGCGTGGCGAATGCCTGCCCCCGCTAAGAACCCTTCAAATTGGGACGACGTGAATTGCGGCCCATTGTCGGACACTACCAAATCCGGGTAACCATGGGTTGCAAAAAGGGAATTCAAAACCTGAATGACCGACAGGGATGTGGTTGAGTGTAACAAGTTGACTTCTAACCATCGTGAGTAAGCATCAACAGTTACGAGAAACACTTGACCCATAAAGGGTCCCGCCAAGTCAACATGTACCCTGGTCCATGGGCCAGATGGTGGTTCCCAGGCCAATGGGACCCCCTGAGGAGGTGCCGGTCTATGCTCTTGGCAGGGCCAACATCTAGCTACCCGATGCGCCACATCTTTGTCGAGGCCTGGCCACCACACATACCCCCTAGCCAGGGCCTTCATCCTCACCACTCCTGGATGCCCCCTATGCAGGAGGGAGAGAACCTTTTCTTGTAGTTGTGGGGGAATGCAAACCCGACAACCCCGCAGCAAACAGCCCTGTATAACAGACAGTTCGTCTTTACAACGAAAGAAGGGGATATACTCTGCGGAAGGGGCGGCCCGAGGCCACCCTCGTAAAACCCATTGTAGTACGGTGGATAAGCATGGGTATTGTCGGGACTCCTCGGCAACTATGGAGGCGGATAAGGCTAAGAACTGATCTGAGATGGCTAACACTGCGGATGCTGGGGCCAGATCCTGGAGTAATTGTGGTGAGGGACAACGGCTAAGAGCGTCTGCATGGGCAATATGCCTGCCCGGTCGGTATAGTAGGTGATATGAATAATTGGCTAAAAATATAACCCACCGGGACAACCTTGGGGATAAAATAAGAGGGCTCTGGCGGTCTCCAGACAAAAGGCCTAACAGGGGTTGGTGGTCAGTCACAATATCAAAAGAACGACCATACAAGTAGTCATGAAATCGTCGAACTCCGGCTATGATAGCCAGAGCCTCCCTATCAATATGGCCAAAATTCCTCTCAGCCTTGGCCAGTGTCCTCGAAAAGAAGGCCAGTGGTACCTCGGACCCATTCGGGAGTTTGTGGCTTAGAACAGCGCCCACTCCATATGGGGATGCATCACAGGTCAAAATTAAAGGTAAGTACGGGGAATACTGTGCTAGAACAGTGTTAGATGTGAGAACTTCTTTGACGGCCGCAAAAGCGTCTGCCTCTACGGGTCCCCATACCCATTTTCTATTCCTATCAAGGAACCGGTGTAGAGGCTCGGCCAAAGACGCCTTATGAGGGATGAAAATTGCGTAGAAATTCAATAACCCCAGGAAGGCCTGAAGTTCAGCCTTAGAACTCGGGGTGGGAGCCTCCCAAATGGCCTTGGTCTTTTCCGGAGTGGGATGGATTCCCTGCTTATCAATGATAAAACCCAAAAACTCTACCTGCGGCACCCCGAACATGCACTTATGAGCCTTGATCTTTAGACCCACTTCCTCAAATTTGGACAGGACTTGCTTGACCCTAGTAAGGAGATCCGCCTTGGACTGGGCGGAAACCAAGACATCATCGAAATATGGAACAGTGCCAGGAATCCAATATAACAATCGCTCCATAAGCACTTGGAAAATCCCAGGGGCAGTGGAAACTCCAAATTGTAAGCGCTTACACCTAAACACTCCCCTATGAGTTGAAATAGCCTGTGCGTCGGCTGCCTGAGAGTCCACAGGCAGTTGTTGGTATGCCTGGGATAGGTCAAGTTTAGCAAAGACATTGCCTTCCCCTAATGAGTGTAACAGATGTTGCACTACCGGAACGGGGTATGAATGGTGTGCAAGCGCCCTATTGATGGTGCACTTATAATCCCCACAAATCCTTATTCCACCTCCCGCCTTTACAGCCACCACAATTGGGGTCTCCCATGTGGCTTGATCAATGGGCTCCAAAACGCCTTGGGCCACAAGGCGGTCCAATTCCGCATCTACTTTGGGGCGCAAGGCTAAAGGTACCCTGCGCGGCTTAATTCTTACTGGTGGCATCAAGGGATCTAACCCAAAAGATATAGGGGACCCTTTGTAGCACCCCAGACTACTGTCAAAAACATCTGGAAATTGCAAAGCCAATTCAGAAAATGCCTTCCCCCCAGACACAAAATTAACCCCTGAGACAGAAAGACCCAGGGAATCAAACCAATCAAGGCCCAGTAGATTCGCAAAAGGTCCATCCACGATAATAAGTGGCAAATGCCCTGAAAATTGCTTGAATCGGACAAGGAAACGGCCCTGACCCACAACCGGAATCAGGGACCCTTGGTAGTCCTGAAGGTTCAGTGGGCATGCTGAAAGAGAGTTCTTGGATAAGCGTGGAAAACAATGCTTGATGGTTGTCCATGGCATCAGTGAATGGGTGGAACCTGTATCAATCTGCATAGAGCAAGGGATCCTTCCTAAGTTAACAGAGATGCAAATCTTCTCAGTCGCTGGGCCGGTAGCGGCGATCCTGACGGTGGCTTTAGATTGAAGGCGGCTGCCGGATGGGGAGACTGACGAGTAAACGGCGTTGCAATCAAAACGCCGAAATGATGCATCCCTTGGTGGGGCACGGGAACCTCCGGCAAATTGATCTTTGTAGCCAGTAGAAGAAGGAGCATACGGCCGGCGGAATCGGCAAACACGGGCGATATGCCCACGACCCCCACAACGACGGCACGTCAAATCCTTAAAGGGACACGCAGCCCGGAAATGCTCGCCGCCGCAACCTCTACACGGCGACAGAGGTGGGCGGGAACGGCTGGGAGGAGGAGCCTCCCGCGGCCTGGAGGCAGCCAGGCGACAAACCTCTTCCTCAGAAGCTAAAGTGTTTTCTAAATCCTGAGGTAACTGTGAAAGCTGTTTCACTGGGGCCACTGTGGTAGCGTGAACTGACACATCCATTGCAGCCAAAGATTGGTTAGACATCTCAAAAGCCCTCGCCTCCGAGAGAGCGACTTTAAATGACAAATCCTGGATAGCTAGAAGACGGCGCTTCAGGCGCCCGTCTTTCACTCCAAAAACTAACCGATCTAGGAGATAATCCTCTAAGTCTGTAAACTCACAGTAGAGGGCAGCTCTTCTGAGACCAGCTACAAAATCATTTATGGACTCGCCCTCTTGTTGGTTACGATGAAAAAAAATGTACCGACGGGCACAGCGGGAGGGAGCAGGGGCATAATGGTCTTGAAGGGTTGATAAAAACTCTGCCTATGGCACATTATGAATAAGAGTCGGTGCGAAAATAGCCCTGGCAGTTTCGAACATCTCGGTACCGCAAAAACTTAGGAAATAAGCCCTTTTCCGATCCCCCGATATTTCGGTATACCCGTTTGAAATGAGAAAACACTCGAACCTTGCAACGTAGGAATCCCAAGTTTCCCCCTGAGGGTCGAAAGGCGCGAAGGTCAGTTGCGTAGACATTCCGGATTAATTACAAAAGGACATAGGCATTACAGCGTGGAAGACAATACTCGTCGCCACTATTAAATAGTAACCCAAAGCGGAGCGAACAAGATAGTATTTATTAGTCGGAATCAATACATGACAAGAACAGAACCGTGACAACTTGACAGGCTATTTATACCCGGCACAATTCTTGATAAACCAATGGGAACTAAGTATTCCTCCCGCCAACCAGAACAACCAATAGAACGACAGTAGCCATAATCCTAGGCAATACATTACAGGGCCAACAGCAACAGCACCTTACCAAAGCTCTGGCTGCATGTCCTGTTCTCTGCTCTCCTGCACGCGTGCTCCTGGCATGGGCACACACACACACTCCCGACCCATTCCGGTAGGGCCGGGAACGGTAGCCCGTCACTGTAAGTGAGGCATGTGTTAAGTTAGTTTTGCCTCATATTACAACCTTTCCTGCCAGAGTTATTAAGTGAATTGCTGCCATTGGTAAGTTAGTAACCCGGTTGTTAAGTGAATCTGGCTTCCCGTTTGACTTTGCTTGTCAGAAGGTTTCAAAAGAACTACCTGTAACGGCAGTTCTGGCTGATAGGCTGAGGACTACATGACCACAGCAATGGTCATAAGTATGAACCAATTGTCAAGCAATTGAGTTTTGATCACATGATCATGAAGATGATGCAAAGATTGTAACTGTGAAAACAGTCATAAGTCACTTTTTTCAGTGGAATTGTAACTTTATTTTTTTTTTTATAATTTTTTTATTATTTTTCATAAAAACAAACAAATACATACAAACAATAAACATAAAGTGGGGGTGTATTTCCCCCGCTTCTTATGAAAGTATACATTCAAATGTAGAAAAAGAATACATAATTAAATATATGTTAACTATTATAGAAAAAAAAAAGTTAATAAATTTGAGTTAAAGTTTTGCAAATCTTAATTTCGATGTAAGTGTTAAATAGGGTTAGTATAACATAATTACCAAAGAATACCTTTAATATAATCCTAATTACTATAGTAAAATAATGTCAAACCTTCAATCCAAACAATTAAGCTAAATTCAGCTATTATACATCAAAGATCTTGGTATGTTGCTTATACTTATACATACACTACTATATCATAATCATCAAAAAAGTCCTTTTAAACTAATATTAATATTGTTAACACCTAGGTAAAAACTAATACGAAAAAAAAACAACTAAAGATCAATCTATGTCTTATTTTTTCTTATCTATCCATTTGTAAACATTGTTCCATGTTTCATAAAATTTAGTATCCTCTTGATCGTTTAATCTTCTTGTCATCATGTCCATTTCAGCGCAATCTAATATTTTAGCTATGACCTCTTCTTCCTTGGGGATTTCCTCCCCTTTCCAATTTTGCGCATATATTATTCTAGCCGCGGTTAATATGTGTATAATTAAATAAAAATTTTCTTTCTTGTAGATCTGATTTGTGACACCTAGTAGGTAAAATTCCGGGGTATTATCTATATCTTGCTTTATTATTTCTTTTAATATTTTTTCAATCATCTTCCAATATGTTTTTGCTTTGCCACATGTCCACCATTGATGATAATAAGTTCCTATATCCTTCTTACATTTCCAGCATATTGGGGATGTTTTGGGAAACATTTTTGCTATCCTATTTGGTGGGAGATGCCATCTATAAAACATTTTAATTTGATTTTCTTTCAGGGAAACTGATTTAGTCATTTTCCAATTATTAATCCACACTTTCTCCCATGTATCTATATCTATTTCCTTGCCAATATTTCTACACCATCTTATCATAGTATCTTTTAGAGTCAACTCTATATTTTTATGAGCGATAAGTAATTTATATATTTTCCCTATCATTTTTGTTGAATTAGTTGTAATTAAAGTAGTTAAAGGATTCTTACTTTTATTAAAAATGTAAAGAGTTTTATCCTTCTGATATCTAGATCGGATCTGGGCATAGTGCCACCAATCTATTATTATCCCTTCTTCTTGTAGTTCAATTCTAGATTTAAGCTTCATCTGATCATTTAATAATTCTTTATATCTATGAGTTATTTTCTTGTCCTTTATAGACTTTGGATGTGTTATTGCTTCTAAAGGGGCTAGCCATTCTGGGATACTTAAAAAATGATTTTTCTTTATGTCTTTCCATACTTCTAATAAGTATTTCCTTAATGTATGCCTTTTAAAATATGAATGGTTTTTGTCCTTATCATACCATAAAAATGCATGCCATCCAAGCATTAAATCATGTCCTTCTAGGTCAAGTGTTCTTTTATTATCTAAGGTTATCCAATCTCTAATCCATGTTAATGCAGCGGCCTGATAATATAGTTTCCAATTTGGAAGGCCAAATCCTCCTCTTTCTTTAATATCTTCTAAGCAATTCATTTTTATCCTTGCTTTTTTGCCTTGCCATATAAATTTTTTAACTAAGTTTGTTAAAGTTTTTAAAAAGATTCCCCCTGGGTTTATTGGTATTACCTGAAAAAGAAATAAAACCTTGGGTAAAATATTCATCTTAATTGTTGCAATTCTTCCTAAAAAAGATATTTTCAAATTATTCCACATTGCTAAATCTTTTTTAATTTCTGCTAGTAATTTCATATAATTATCATTTTTTAATGTTATTGTTTTCACTGTTAAATTTATTCCTAAATATTTTACCTTTTTTACAATCTTTATTCCAGTAATACTTTCTAATTTAGTTTCTAGTGTTTTATTCATATTTTTGGTCAAGTAATGTGTTTTGCTTTTATTTATCTTTAAACCTGCTACGTTTCCATATTGTTCAATGGTTTGTAGTAAAGTAGGAACTGTTGTGGTCGGTTCTTCAATTATAAACATTAGATCATCTGCAAAGGCCTGGAGTTTATAGGTTTCATCTCCTACGGTTAAACCTTTTATTTTAGGGTCCGCTCTTATTTTAATTAATAAAGTTTCAAGAGTCATGATAAATAACAGTGGTGATATAGGACATCCTTGGCGAACTCCCTTGTTTATATCAAGTGTTGGTAATTGGCTATTATTCAGTATTATATTCGTTGTTTGTTTTGAATATATGGTATCTATTAGGTTAACAAATTTTGGACCAAATCTCATTTTATTTAATTGCATTTTTATAAATATCCAATTAACGTTGTCAAAGGCCTTTTGAGCATCTAAAAACATTAAAGATGCCGTCTTGTCTGGGTGTTGTTCATAGTACTCTAGTATATTTATTACAGTTCTAATATTATTTTTAATTTGTCTCCCTGGAAGAAACCCATTTTGGTCTTGGTGTATTATTCCATTTATAACTCTTTTGAGTCTCTCTGCATAGATGGCAATAAAAATCTTATAGTCTACATTTAATAATGAAATAGGCCTATAGTTTTTAATTTTTTCTGGTTCTGTACCCTGTTTATGTATTAAGGTTGTCAGTGATTCTGACCAAGATTTGGGAATTTTTCCCTCAAGTCTACATAAATTAAAAGTTTCTAACATATGGTTTCTTATTGTTTCATTGTCTATCTTGTACCATTCCGCAGGTATGGCATCTGGTCCTGTGGCCTTATTACTTTTCTGTTTTTTAATTGTTGTTAGGAGTTCCTCCATTGTTATTGGTCCATCCATGGTGGCCTGTTGGTCTTCTGTTATTTGTGGTAAATTTGAAGTTTTTAAATAGTTAAAAACTTCATCTTCAATAACATGATCTTTAGCATATAACTCTTTATAAAAATTATACACAATGTCTGCCTTACCTTCTGTATCATATTTTATTATACCGTCTTTGTCTTCTAATTTTTGGATTAATTTTGATTGACTCTGTTTTCTAAGTTTATACGCTAGCCATCTGCCGGGTTTATTTGCATGTTCAAAATATTGTTGCTTTGCTCTTTTAATCTTTTCAGTCAGTTGGTTTTGTTCTATAACTCTAATTTTATGTTTAATTACATTTATTTCTGTCTTTAGATCTCTGTTCTTAATGTGTTGCTGCGATAAAGATTCTAATTGTTTTAGTTCATTTGTTAATTGTAAGTACAGTGATCCCTCGATCATCGCGAGGGTTCCGTTCCAGGACCCCTCGCGATGATCGATTTGTCGCGAAGTAGCGGTGCGGAAGTAAAAACACCATCTGCGCATGCGCAGATGGTGTTTTTATTTCCACAGCAGCAGCGAGGAGCCGAAGATTGGGTTTCCCCGCCGCCTCGCTGCTGCTGCTTGTCCGCGCGCGTGCCGCCCGCCCCCCGCGCTGTTGCTGGGGCCGCTTCTCAGCTGAGAAGCGGCTCTGGGGTTTCCTCCGCGCGCGCGCGTGCCGCCCACCCCCCGCACTGTTGCTGGGGCCGCTTCTCAGCTGAGAAGCGGCCCTGGGGTTTCCTCCGCGCGCGCGCGTGCCGCCCACCCCCCGCGCTGTTGCTGGGGCCGCTTCTCAGCTGAGAAGCGGCCCTGGGGTTTCCTCCGCGCGCGCGCGTGCCGCCCACCCCCCGCGCTGTTGCTGGGGCCGCTTCTCAGCTGAGAAGCGGCCCTGGGGTTTCCTCCGCGCGCGCGCGTGCTGCCCACCCCCCCGCGCTGTTGCTGGGGCCGCTTCTCAGCTGAGAAGCGGCCCTGGGGTTTCCTCCGCGCGCGCGCGTGCTGCCCACCCCCCGCGCTGTTGCTGGGGCCGCTTCTCAGCTGAGAAGCGGCCCTGGGGTTTCCTCCGCGCGCGCGCGTGCTGCCCACCCCCCGCGCTGTTGCTGGGGCCGCTTCTCAGCTGAGAAGCGGCCCTGGGGTTTCCTCCGCGCGCGCGCGTGCTGCCCACCCCCCGCGCTGTTGCTGGGGCCGCTTCTCAGCTGAGAAGCGGCCCTGGGGTTTCCCCGCGCGTGTGCCGCCCACCCGCCCACGCCGTTGCTCGCGCCTTACCGGGGCAAGAGGGGGAAGACCCAGGGAAGCCTCTGCCCGGCGGGGAAACTCCACCATCTACGCATGCGTGGAAGGGCACGCATGCGCAGATGGTGGAGTTTACTTCCGGGTTGAAAACTCGCGATATAGCGTTTAGCGAACATCGAGATCGCGAAACTCGAGGGATCACTGTACTCTAATTTCTTTTCCTTATTATGTTTTGCTGTATAAGATATTGTTAAGCCTCTTATATACGCTTTAACTGTGTCCCATAAGTTCTGTGGGGTAGTGTCTGATGTTTTATTAATTTCAAAAAATATTTTTAATTCCTTTTCAATCCAATCCTTATATTTCTTATCATTTAATATATACCTATTCATCCGCCAGTTGTTCTGTTTATTATTCATCGTCATATAGACCACTATTGGGTTGTGATCAGCCCATGTATTAACGTCTATCTCGACCTCTCTTATTTGTTCTGCCACCGTTTTTGGTGCCCATAACATATCGATTCTCGTCCAAATTTTGTGGGGGTTGGAGTAGAAGGTAAATTGCCTTTTGTGAGGGTGTCTTTCCCTCCAAATGTCACTTAGTAATAATTCCGCTTTCATTTTTTGAAAAGTACTAGGTAGCAAGTTCCTTCTTGTTTTTTTACCTTTTCCCCTTTTTTTGTTACCTCCCCCTCCTGAATGGTCTAATTGTCTATTCGCGATAGCATTGAAGTCACCTATTATCAATACATTGTCGATAGCTAGGTCTATTATTATTTGGTGTAAATTTTTATAAAATGTCATTTGATCTTCATTGGGAGCATAAATAGAAACAACCACTAGAGGTCTAGGTTCAATATCAACTTGTACAATCAGTATCCTACCCTCTTTATCCTTATATATTTGTTTGGAATTTATAGCATTCTTAACATACATCACTACACCTCTTTTTTTTTGGTCTGCTAATGCAGCATACATTTTTCCAATTTTGGGATTCAACAGTAATTTTTGGTTATCTTTTTTAATATGAACTTCTTGTAGTATTGCAATCTGAACATTTTGATTTCTAATTTTAGAAAAAATTTGCTTCCTTTTTCTTGGTTCGTTAAGTCCATTGACATTTACAGAAAAGATTTTTAAGTCTTTATTTGTTGTCATTTAATGGGTTTTTTGGTTTCTCGCTGAGGTTGAACTCTTCTAGGACCTTGGTCCTGCTCTATTACTTGAGCAGTAGCCCCCAGATCTTCTTCTTGCTGGGTTGGTAATTTTTCCCCTGGTTGCTGTTGAGCTGGTTGTAGTTGGACCACCTGTTGCTTACTTGTGTGATCGGAGTGGCCAATACCACTCTTTTCAAGAAAGTACATGGCTTGTTCTACGTTTTCCAATTTGTATCTTGTAGAACGCCATGTCAGAGAAAGTCCTTGTGGAATAAGCCAACGGTAAGTGATATTTTCTTTGATCAAAATTTTAGTTAAAAAGTGATAATCTCTTCTGTTTTCTCTGACACTTCTTGGAACTTGTTTTAATATCTTTATTTCTACTCCCTGTCGTTGAGGCGGGGAGTTTCTTGAATAATGAAGTATCTCATCTCGCAACGCCTTTCTTGTAAACTTAATATGTATCTCTCTTGGGAGGTTGTGTCGACGGATATAGCTATTCGAGATTCTGTATACTTCATCGATTTCTCTCAGTAAGGCTATAGGGTCCTCTTGGAGTATAGCTCCAATAATTTCCGCCATAGTCGTTTTTAAATCTTCATCTTTTTCCTCTTTTATATTCTGAAATCGAAGTCCGTACGAAGCTCATTGCATCTCCAGCTGGATGATAGATTCATCATATCTTCTGTATCTTTCATCAGCTCTCCCTTCAAGATAGTCCATTCTTTTCTCATTTTTATCAGATTGCTCTTCAACTTTTTTAACTCGGTCATCACTTTCTTGAAGAGTTTGTTGGATCTGCTTTATCTGGTCTTTCATCTCGCCCATATCAGCTTTCATTTGGGCCATCTCCACTTTAAATTCTGCCAAGTCAGCTTTTATGGCTTCTCTTTGTTGTGTTGCCTCCTCCTTTATGGCTTCTCTTTGTTGTGTTGCCTCCTCCTTTATGGCCTCTCTTTGTTGAGTGGCGTCTTCTTGTGATTTAACCATAAAGTCCTTCAAGGTATTTAAAGTCTCGTGTATAGTTGCAAGGTTGGACTGCATTGTTTTGTCTTTGTCTTTATCTTTGGTAGACATGGTTAACACCTGGTGCGAAGGGGAAGAATGCGGTGACACTTGTGGAGAAAGGGTAGTTGGTGTGGTTTGTTTTTTTGCTGTTTTAACAAGGGTTGAGGTATGGGACATTATCAAATTAGAATCCACTATTTCAAATTTTAAAATTGGTTTCAATTTATATATAGTGAAAAAGAAAAAAATTACTATAAATTCCAAATCTGTTCAGTGTATTTTGTTAAAAAGAGAAATTCCCTTATGATATAACTATACCAATTCAATAGCAATTCAATTAATAACAAAATTCAAAAAAGAAAAAAAAAACCTTATTATTTAATGCCACAAGAAAAAAGAACAGGTATTAACCTTTGCAAGTAAGAGAGAGACAAGAAATAACAGAAGGGAAGGAATATCAGCTGTATATAGAAAACAAGAAGAAAAGCATTGGAGAGGAAACTTTGGGAGGAGGAAAGGAAAAGGAGAGGGGGGGAAAAGAATAAAGTGAAAAGAGTTGTTCAAAAGAGGAAAGAAAGAGGGTAGTATTTTAATTCAACTATTTAAAATAGAGCAGGAACCCAAGGGTTATTAACAATGCATATAGTTCAAACTAAACTTCTTCTAATAATAAAAATACCCAGGAATAGAAAAGAAAGTCAAAGGAAAATCAGGAAGAAAACAAATAATTATTCAAAGACACAATAACAATATTGTATACTTAAATTCTTCTTATAAATCCTGTAGTTTTGCTAGAGAGTAGAGATGAAGATCCAAGTCTCAGAGGGTGATTTTAATTCAAGATTCAAAGAGTAAGACAAATCAAAGGCTTGCTTGTATTCAAAATGAAGTCAGTTTATTTTCCAAATTCAAAGCAGGAACAAAGAAACAGATCCCAAGATGGAGTCAAGTTAAATTCCGTGCAGCAGGGCAGATGTTAAACAAAAGAATTCTCAGCAAATAATCCAAAAGGAGTCAGCAAATAATCCAAAAGGCTCAGCAAGTAATCCAAATAGGTTAATCCAGCAATAAGTAATCCAAAAAAGAAGTGATTTCAATCTCTTCTAGATTCCATTTAGTTCATAGTTATTAAGTTATTTCATGTTGTGAAAAAGAGCAACAAGAAGAGAAAAAAAAGGCAGCAAGATTGTGTTCCTCCGCTTCAAAAATTAAGCCCAGAACATTATGATTTTAAGAGTCTATCAAAAGCAAATTCTGGTCATCTCTAAAAATTTCCTTTAGCAGTTAAAATTTTCTAAATAGTCATGTCAGATTTAAGCTATTTTGTTAAACCATAAAGTCAGAAAATTATTTTATAGGTTCCAAAGTTCACGTTCAAGATGGAAAAGTAAAAGTAAAAAAGATTAGGTCCGGCTGTTATTAGCGGATGAATTCAAACAGGGAAAAACTTTCACTTTCGCCCTGAAGAAAAAAAACCTTTTACTTAGAACTTTCACGATCTTCTGGTTTAAACACGAAACGCAATGGAAATTTTTACCTTAGGTCCTTTCTCTGCTATATTCTTTTTCAATGAAGATATTTTGTACTTTCACTTTTTAGATTTTTTCTTCTTCCCGCTGAGTGAGGGGAGAAGGCGCTGGCCGGTCCTCTTAAGCGAAGAGGAGCGGTTCTCCCGTCTCCGAAGCTGCGGGGCGAACCGCTGCCTCTGGAGTCCTGGCGATGGGTCCTCGGGCAGAGGAGAGCCCCCTGTTCATGGATCGGGCCATCTGGACCCGATCCGATCGCAGATGCGACCTTCGGAGGGGGTAGAAGGGATCGCCTGGCAGAGCCCTGCCAGACACGTCCCGCCGCGATCTCCACCAAACCGGAAGTCGGAATTGTAACTTTAAATGGTCACTAAATGAACTGTTGTAAGTCGAGGACTACCTGTACTTACTGTAGCTTCTTCTCCCCAGAATCCTCTTTGATTTTGACATATCCTCCTGGAACTTTCTAACACATTATCCCTGATGCCATAGTCATTTCCACACTCTTTCTTCTATAGGAACTAAGCTAATAAAACCTTATCATCAAGCAAAGTACAGATCAAAAGGAAACAGATTTTTGGGGGTCAGGGGGAGTCATTTTCCCACCTCCCAATACCTCCTGTAAACACAACTACATTGATCCAAGACTGGTCACCACCAAAATATGGCTGACTGCGCGCTTGCCACAATTCCAATTACCTTTTCAAGAAAAGAGCATTCTGTCATTGTAGATAATACTGGGCACTCTTCTTTTTCCTATTTCCCTTCTTGCTGCATTCCTCTTTCCCATGTTTTATAGAATATAGCGGTGATGATCTGCCACTGTGGGGCCTTTCCTTCCTATAGCTCCTGTTCTCAAAAGGCTAGTGACAGGGTTATTACAACCTGCCTCTCAAGAACGCTGTTGATTCTAAGAGGATGAATGATGGTGAAATAAAAGGCAGGAACTTTCAGCTGTTTGATATAAATTGCCACAAGAAATGAAGAATTACTCATTCTGAGTAATTATTCTTTTAAACCAAGGGATATTGGGAAACTTGAATTTCTCTGCTTTATTTAATTTATTTTCAAGAAACCTTTTGCTATAGGAACACAGAAAAAAAAACCAGGAAGCTGATTTATACTATTAGTCCATTTAATCAGAAATACACAATTTTTGGAGGGCCCACACTGAATTTTGGAGTTGCAATCTTAATGTTTCTCTCTGGTTCCTTCCACTAAGCAAAGCTACCAGCTAACCAAAGTATGGGATTTAAAACCATTCGTTAAAACCAGCTACAAGCCACAGATTGCGTCTTGCTCTCTAAAACATTTCTTGTGGTTTTACTTTTTGTTCTGAATTTTATTTATAGTACAGTGAGTAGTATATACAATTTTGCTATCTGAAGTTAATATTCTCAGGGCTCATTGGAGAAAATTAATTTACTATAGATGTTGATGTGCACACACGTGAGTTAATATGATATAAGACTGTAAGGATGCTCAATAAATCACATGTATTAAGTAGAGGTTTTCCATGTGGCAGAAATGACTGTACATTGATGGTCATATTCGTCTATGTATGGTAGAATGGTAGGTTTTATCATACCACAATGAAATGGCATTAAAGTGTCTTTCATATTACTTGCCTTCATCTCTGTTAATTTTGTATTTTCATTGATCCAAAGTGCAGCTAAGTTGATACTAAGTTTTAAAATTACAGCCAAAAGTCAGCGTACATAATTTGTCAGTCATTTGTAAACTATATCCTACCCATCACAGCTAAATTTAATCAATAATCTCTTTAGTCTATAATAGATAGCTGGTTTCCTGGTGGAGAACTCAGCAGAAGAGAAGTGAATTTGCTGTTGTCCTTTTTACTCCCTATTGCTTATAGTTGCATTTAATATACAAATATATAATTTATTTTTATGGTTAATTTTTCATAAACAATACACTGAGCCCTAACTGTACAATCTTGGCAATTTTTGTGTTCACCTACAGATATCATATTTTTGTACTTTTTCCCCTTTTGCTTGCTTGTTTTCCCCTCCTTTTTAAAACTAACAATTGAAAACAACAAGAGGAGAGCAGGCCTGTGATTTCATTTGGTTATTTGGTCTCTTTCCAAACCCACATAATCATCATTTTATATCTTGGAGAAAATATTCCTTTCCAATATAAATTATACCATTAAGGAACTAGACCAAAATTATATGAACTGAAAGGCAATACTAAGCACCAGACTATATAGTTGACAGAGTTAATCAGTACAAGAACGTTTTACCTTGCCTCTGTGATCACATATAACCATATTTCAGTATTTGGCAAATTACATACATGCTATCCTTTCCTATTAACATTTATTAACAGGACCCACAGAGATTCTCAAAGGGAAGGAATGTTGAATAGAATTAATTCCTGAGATGGGAAATGTAAAGCAGCATCAGAATGGAGGAAATCTTGTAAATATTCCCTGAAGGGCTTTTTAAATTGGGGGTCATTAGAATGCTTAACTTTATGGCCATTTCTAGAACTAAAATACTGTATGTCACTAGGGTAACAGACCCTGGTGGCATGTTTAAAAAATAGATTTGCTTCCACATTCCTTGAAAATGGTAGACGCCTATGCAGAACAAAACAGATTTCATGGTGATTGAGAAGGGTACATTGGGAGAGGAAATTAGTATAAAATATTTAAGGAAATGAGGTACCATGACTCAACAGGCAAACCACATATCAATAACTGCTGTTGAAAAGAACAGTATTTCAAGTATTGTAATTTTGATTGACATCAAATGTGAACACTTCTAAAGATATTCAATTATTCTGAACATATTTCATCTCAAGGTTTACAACAGGTAATTTAGGAAAGTCAAATATGAGTCATTTTTATTTCTTCACTTTTATTTAACAATGATAAGCAATTTTAACTATCCTGCCATCTTTGGGGATATAACATCTGCAAGAAATTGGTCATATGAAGTAATTCCTCACTAGCTATTCATCATTTTCTCCTTTAGAGAGTGGAAGATAGCACAAAGGTGTCAGTCACCCTCCTCTTATTCTTAATCAATGGAAAAGATTTAGCTGATAACTTGGTGGGAAAAAGACTTTCAGGAATGTTGGGTGAAAGTAAGTATACTGGAGTTGTTAAAGGAAATAAAAGCTGGACTTCAAACAACTAGATTTTAATTAATTCAGAACAGTGATATGTAGGATTCCACATCAGGCGATAATAATGAGAAAAGGAGACCAAAATGAGTGGGAGTTTTTAGTAGGTGATTCTAAATGCATAATTGAAAATGGTCCCAATGAATCTGAGACAAAAGAGAAGGACAAAAAACTGGAAAGGAAGGTACAAGAAACCACAGGACAGTTGGTCTGTCACTGATGCCTGGGAAAATTCTAGCCATTAATCTATCAGCATCTTGAAAAAAGTGCAGCAATTATGAAGGGGCTAGCATGGACTTATCAAGGAAACATTTTCCCAGATTAATTATATCTGATCCAATCTAAATAGATCATAGGAATTCTGTAGACATTATATACCTTGATATCAAAATAATACTTAACGAAGTGTGGCATTATATTTTTTTTATTATTATTTATTTATTGGATTTGTATGCCGCCCCTCTCCGTAGACTCGGGGCGGCTAACAACAGTAATAAAAACAGCATATAACAATCCAATATTAAAGCAGTTAAAAATCCGTATTATAAAACGAAACATACATACAGACATACCATGCATATAATTGTAAAGGCCTAGGGGGAAAGAGTATCTCAGTTCCCCCATGCCTGGGGCAGAGGTGAGATGGGTGGCACAGACATTGAAAACATAAATAAATAAATGCATACACAGAGAGACACAGACACACATACAGCTGATCATAGTTCCTTATCAAATCAAATTGAACTGAGGTACTGAGTGGTTGAGTCTTGCACTCTGTACTCTTTAACATTTATCATAATAATAGCTTGATCCTCACATTAATGAAGTACTGTTTAATTCTTACTGTGAACTGTCTGAAATAACATCTTATTCAAGCCAGGTTCCATTACTTTATTTTATTTTATTTATTTTATTTATTGATTTTGTCCATTACACAATGAGGGTTATAGTGGGTATACATATAGTAAGGATATACTCATAGAAAAATATATCTAAGAAAGAATAGAAGAGAAGATATAGGAATAAAATATATCAATGAAAGTTCTCAAGTTTTCTTCCAGAATGTCTGAAGGCACTCAATAGAGGGCCTTCCAAAATCCTTTTACTCCCTAATTTCCTTATTAGATTGTCCTTACTTCTTTTACTCTGTCCTTGTTGTATTGAAGCAAAGATAAGCAGAAAATCTATTCATATCCCCCCTACTGAGTTTGATGATGTCTGGCATTGCGCAGGATTAGAGTGAATGAACACAAAGAATAGTTAAGTAATAGTGCAACGTACCATTTGCAAATGATTGGCTAAGCTATCAAGGAGAGAAACTCACCTGCAACACAGTGATGGGCTGCCACAAGAATGGTCAGGAACGCAGTTCCGGTAGCAAAATTTGGAGCTCCACCCCAGAGCACCCAATTTGCACTGAAAGATGTTGAAACAAAATGCATAAGCCACGCCCACAGTGTGTAGTGAAAATTTTGGTGGCCCATCACTACTACAACAGGACCTTCAAATTGAAATTGGCTCAGCTGTTTTAATAGGAAAAGTTGAGGATCATAGAGAAGGAGGCATTGTCAGTCTAGAAAACAAGATGTAAGGGGGCATTAGGCAAAGTGAATTTGCAGGGACTAGGAAAGGAGAAATCAAAGAGAAAATGATACATAGGAAGGAAGGTGGAAAGAGAAAGCCAGACTCTCATGTTTCAGATGAAAGGGGAAACCAAAAGACTATGAGGACCCAAACTGTTGAACCTCAGATATATTTGAAATAATAAGCAAATCTGTGTGTGCAATATGTTAGGCTAGTCTCTGTGTAAATGTGCATGCATCTTCAGAAAAAACGTATTCTCTTCAAACCATCAGAATGTAGAAGAGGTTAATTTTTAAATGAAAGAATGTTTTAAAATGAAATCTAGTAGCAGAGGAAGGTGGTGGGAGCCATCCCAAAGGAATGATCAACACTTTCTCCTAGACAATAGATTGTGAGTTGCATCTGCACCTCCTGGCTACAGTTTCACACCAAACAAAGCAGAAATACATACCAAAGTTAGCCTAAATCTGAAGCCTCACTCTGTAGAGGAAGCCTGTTGCTAATAAACAGACGAATGTAGGGTCAGTTACAAGTAATCTATCACAGGAAACCTTGACTTACCTATAATTCACACAGAGAAATAATTAGATTTGGTTGCTTTTACTTCAGTAGAGTTGGTTTCATAAAAGGAGGTAGATTTGTACCTTTTGGTCAATTTGGAAGCACTATGTCAAATGATCTCCCCAATGACCGCATTGGAATTACAGTTCAACACATCAGGAGAGCATTTGGTTGGGCCAGGTTGTTCGCTTTCTATTTTGTAGTACAAGTTGCAGGTATATAAATCACCTGAGAGTCTGAGACCAGGGAATCTGCCAAGGTTCATTTGGATCCAAACCCCAGAGCAGGGGTCTCCAACCTTGGCAACTTTGGGACTTGTGGACTTCAACTTCCAGAGTTCTTCAGCCAGCAAAGCTGGCTGGGGAACTCTGGGAGTTGAAGTCCACAAGTCTTAAAGTTGCCAAGGTTGGAGACCCCTGCCACAGACAATTCACAGATTTTGAGACCAGAATTGTAGAATACTCCATTGAATAACGATGGAATAAAAATAGAAGGGAAACACTGTTTTCTACTCCCCCAAGTAACTGTAATCTGCTTCTGCTGAATACTAAATAAACCAAGCATTTTAATACAAATTTTAAAAAATAAACCATATATCAAATATGTGGGATGGGTTGAAACATTTATCTCACTTATCCTCCTACATCACAAATAATATTTTATTGAGAACCTTTAAACATTAAAACTAGTGTAAGGTAAATGATTAAAGGAAATCCACAGCTTCTGTTTGGGTACTGGTCACGTTTAATATTGTCCTTAAGCAAGGCAGTGATAATTTTTCAGTCCACTGGCAGTTCATCTTTATTGCTTTGTGGCTACTTTTAGAGCCTCATTCTGCCCAGTGCTAGCTGCTCTAAATCCCAATTTCCACAATATGAGTCAATCCAAAATGAAATATAGATATTACAGAATAAACTTCAAGAGAAGAGGAAGAAGTTTGCTGTACCTCAGGGATAGGTATCCTTGGGCTTCAGAAGTTTTTGAACTAAAACTATCTGCAACCCCAGCCAGTATATATAAATTGAAGGAATATTGGACCATCATGCTTTTAATAATAATTCATAAAAATATGGCAGGCAGAGAGTGATAAGGGATGTTGCTCTGATGTAGATAATATTCAGAAGATGTGTACTTCACTGTCATTGAAATACAGGCAGAGCAAATGTTTTGCTTCAAAAACTGAAATAATATAACTTTACTTAATTTGTTTTCCTTTCTTGTTTACTCCTTGATTTTTATGAATAAAAGCAGATGAATAGATCAGCGGTGAGTTACTTCCAATTTGGACCAGTTCTTAGAACCAGTAGTGCAGGAGGCTCCACCCATCCACTCAGGACACTTCTGTGCATATGCAGAAGCTTCTGCACATGTGCAGAAGTGTCAAGTGCACATGCACGAACCAGTAGTAAAGGGTTTTAGAACCCACTACTGGAATAGATCAACAAAGGATTAAAAATAGTTACAGTTCATATTAAAGGGCTTAGAATCAAAGGGCAAGAATATAAACCTCAAGCTTTTGCTGACGATCTATAAGAATTATAGAATCAGGAGAAAAATTACTTGAAGAAATCACTAGATTTGGGAAAGTAGGAGGCTTAAAAATAAATAAACAGAAGACCAAAATACTAACAAAAAATTTTGCAAGCAAAGAAAAACAAGATTTGATAAATAAATTGGGCTTACAAATTGGAAAAAAAGTTAAATACTTGGGAATAATTTTGTCTGCTAAAGCGATATTACTTAAAGAAGATAATTATATGGAATTAATTTAAAAAATTGAAAAGAAATTGGAACAATGGAATAAATTACCAATCTCCCTTATTGGGATAATTTCAACAATTAAACTGTCAATTTTACCACAAATACGTTATCTTTTTCAAACAATTCCAATTTCTCTAAAAAAAGATTTCGTTCACAAATTGAACAAAATCATAACAAAATTTATATGGGTGGCGGAAAAAACCTAGAATTAGAATATGGTATTTACAAGATAATAAGAAACAAGGAGGCTTTGGACTATCAGATTTTGAATTGTATCGTTAGTTGATTGGTTAAGAGATTGGATTAAGCTAGAAAATAAGATTGTTGTCATTGGAAGGACATGACCTATTGCTAGGATGGCATGCCTTTCTGTGGGATGGAAAAGACAAAATTCATAAATATTTTAGGAAGCATGTAATTAGAAATGTGATTTATGAGACATGGACCAAAATTAAAAGAGCCCACTATCCTCAAATTCCACAATGGTTTTCCAATATGGAAGCCATAATGCATCCCAATACAAAAGATATCACTAAAATGATCACATGCCATCAAATATTGGATGAAAGAGGAGAATTAAAGACCAGGGAACAATTAGAGAAGGATGAGGTAAAAGTGGATTGGTGGCCTTACATACAGATAAAATCAAGATTCCAAGAAGATGGAAAAAGATGGAAATACAAAAAGGAAACACAGAATTAGATAAAATAATTTTAGGACAGAATAAAAAAAAAATCTAAATTATATAAATACTTTTTGAATTATAAAATGGAGAACTATATAGTGAAAGGGAATATTCATAATTGGAACAAAATTTTTGGATATAATATAAACCTAGACAAATGGGACATAATTTGGTCTAAAAATTATAAATTAATGAAATCAACTGCTTACAGGGAGAACTTATACAAAATGTATTATAGATGGCACCTCCCTCCCGCAAGACTTGCACAAATGTATCCTAAATTAAAGACACACTGTTGGAGATATAAAAAAAAATATGGGAACCTGTTATCATATATGCTGGACCTGTCCTCTAATCAAGAAATTTTGGACCAAAATACAAAAATGGATAATGAATATAATCAAAGTTAAAATAAATAAGAAGCTGGAAGCATTCCTTCTAGTAATTATAGATCAAAAATTGGACCAAGATAAGTATTACCTAACGATACACATTTTAACAACAGCTAGAATGGCGGTAGCTCAAACTTGGAAACAACCAACTCTACCAGACAATTCATTGATACTTTAAAAAATCATGGACTGCGTGGAGGCAGATGCTTTAACACTAAAACTTAGAAACAAAGAAGATTCCATCTATTATAAAATTTGGAACTCCTTCTATGACTGGTTTAGGAGAAGGAAAGAAGGGTAAAACTAAAATAGGACTACAATTGAATTAACAGAACTAGAATTTTCAGATTACGAAAATAAGTATTTGTGTGATATATATTTAGATTGATGATTTTTAGGATTTTGAATATTGAATATATAATTAACATAAGGTGGTAGAAATAATAATTCATGCTATAGGTAGAAATTAATAACCAAATTAATTAACTTGGATGCCAATTGTATTGCCAGAATTTAAATGAACAGAAAGGAGTGATAGAATAAGTTTTCTTTTTTTAAAAAATTATTATTAATCTATGAATATATATCTTTCCTCCTTCTGAGATGTAAGTTTATATTTGTTGTTATTTGTAAGTGTGTTTTTCTTCTCTTTTTGTTTTGTTGTGTTGTTTCATTTCTTTTGGTTTTTTATTTTTGGCTGTTTGTAAATATGTTCATTTATGATTTGTTAATGTTTTTAAAGAATTTCAATAAAATACATTTTAAAAAAATGAAAATAATTTTTTTTAAAGGTTACAGTTCAAACCATTAGAGATAGTCCTTGTTTTATGACTACAATTGAGCTCAAAATTTCTGTTGCTAAGCAAAACAGTTGATAAGTGAATTTTGCCCCATTTTATAATTTTTCTTGCCACAGTTGTTAAGTGAATCACTGTTGTTGTTATTACTGTGGCTATTAAATGAATCTGGATTCCCAGTTGACTTGCTTCTCAGAAGGTTTCAAATCATGGCCCCAGAACTCTGCAACGGTCATAAATATGAACCAGTTGCTAAGCATCTGTATTTTGTTCACATGAGGGAATGCTGCAATGGCCATAAGAGTGAAGAATAATCATAAGTCACTTTTTCAGTGCTGTTGTAACTTCAAATGGTCACTAAATGAATGATTGTAAGTTGAAGATTATCAGTACAGGGGGGGGGGAAAGGAAAGGAAAATAAGAGGAAAAGTGAAAAGTGTCAAAACACATACTGTATTTTTGGAGTATAAGTTGCACCTTCCTTCCCCACCCCAAAGGAAGCTAAAAATTTGGGTGCATCTTATATTCAGAATGTAGCTTTTACTATGGTTTTTTTTTAGCCTTGTCAAGGTGCTAATATGATCTTCTGTGCTTTGTTAGCTCAGTGATCTTCCCTTTGCCTGCTTCTTTCATTGCTGCTCTCTCTGATAATCAGCTGATCCTTTTTTCTGCCCTAACTGTGAAACAATCTTCTATACTTTGCTAGCAAGCGATCTTCTGCCCTTTTTTTCTGGCCCTAGCAAGGCGCTAATGAGTGGAGTGATCTTCTGTGCTTTGCTAGCGAAGCAATCTTCCCTTTGCCTGATTTTCTCATTGTTTCTCTCTGAAGAGAGAGAGAGAAGTGTTTTAGAAACTGTTTTTTATCCTCAACCAGGGGATAAAAAGCAAATAAATGGGTTCAAAGCCAACAAACTAATGTGTTGAAGCTGACCAGACTAAGGACTGCTTACCTGGTAGGCAGAATTTGTTTGTTTGTTTGTTTGTTTGTTTGTTTGTTTGTTTGTTTGTTTGTTTGTCTTATATGCCGCCCCACTCACAAAGGACTCTGGACAGCTCACAGCCAAATACAGATAAAATAACATAAACACCCATAAAAACAATGAAACAATCTAAAAACAGCTATCAGATAATTAAAACAATTAAGAACAACCATGCATACCCCAAGCCTATGGAAGAGCCAGGTCTTATGGCTTTGCAGAAGGCCAGAAGAATGGGGGCAGTCTGGATCTCGGGAGGAAGCTGGTTCCAAAGACCTGGAGCTGCCACAGAGAAAGCTCTCCCCCGCAGGCCCTCTAGCCAACATTGTTAAGCTGATGGGACCCAGAGAAGATTGACCCTGTGGACCCTTATGGGTCTCTGGAAGGTATGCGGTACGAGGCAGTCTCACAAGTAGATTATTTTTTCCCTATTTTCCTCCCCCAAAACTAAGGTATGTCTTATACTCCAGTGCATCTTATATTCTGAAAAATACACTATCCTTGCCACTTATAAGAATTCTAGTCATGACTAGAGATGGAGGAAGGCCTATAAAGACATGTAAAGCCTCCAACCAGATAGACTGCAGATATTCTGAGTATGTGTTCTCTTGGGTGGGCCTGGCCTTCCACACATACACAAAACCTATGAGATCCTGTCAAGTTGTTTCAATGAGAGATTGCAGGGAGGAAGAAGCTGCCCCAAAGTTGGGGGAGAAAGGGTGACAGAAAAGTCTATTAACAATTTCCAGCCTCTGATTAAAGCCCAGTTTCCTAGGGGGGTGGAAAGGAAATTCATGTAATACTTGAATCAAAAAGAGAGTCTGATTCAAGGATATGTCTATAATCTATAGAGGAATAGGAAAGTAATTCAATAAGAACTACAGCAAGTTTAACCTTTACATTCAATATTCTCCAATAAAGTTAAGCTTTTGGTCTCTTGAGTATATAGCTTTATGAAACACACAAAAATTACATTAAAATTGGAGCCTAATCATCCAGATCCTATTTTACTCTCTAATGATTGAGGAATTTAATGGTTGCAAACACAGAGACAAAGAAAAGTAGTTTGAATGCCACCCTATTTTTCCCCATAGAGGGAGGGGGAGATACCTCTAATTACATGCCTTGAATGCCAAACCTTAGTGATGGCACTAGTACTTTTTTATATTTTGACTTTCTAATTGATGGAGTATAACTCAGATAATTATGGGAGGCTTATCTCTCTCAGACACATCAGATTATGCAACAGAGATGTCAGCAGCCAGAATAACTGTGCCTTTGCCCTCCCATCTCACCCCCCCCACAAAAAAAACCAGGAGTCAGAGTCAGAATAAATATCCTAGAGAATTTCTGAGAGAGATTTAACGTTTCTATTATCTGCTATGTATTTACATATTTTAAATTACTATTATTGTTCTTATTAAAATTATTTTAAACTACTGTGGGAATGCTATGCTTCATCTCATTATAAACTCCACATGGAAACATTTCAAAGACAGAAGAAGTAAAAATATTTATATGTTGGAATCACTTGGAAGACACCAGATGAAATCAAGGCAGTGATTTGTTGGACACTTCAAATATCCCTCACTTCAAATAGCCATCCCAGCCTTCCTGGAACTCCTGTAACCCCTTGTCTACAAATGGGTGGCAGAAATTAAAGGGTGGGGCATATTGTGGTGTTTCAGCAATGTTTAAAAACTTAAGACTCCTGATAAGTTTACATAATACATTTTAGAAAGTTCAGTTTTGCTTTTTATTGCCACTGACTATTTTAATTTTTCTCTGCTGGATTCTTTAATAAATGTATGTAGGAGAAAAAAAATATGTTGCCTGATCAAAAGTTAGACCTTACTAATTTGGTGTATATGACAAGTGTTAGCAGCACATCTACCTTTAAAATGCATATCAAAGAGGAGTCCATCCTATTCTGTCCTACAGAGTTGGTTGTCGCAGGTGTTCCTAGGCTATGGAGAAATGAAAGAAAACTGAATGAGTTAAAGACTTTTTGTAGATTTCTCCACTTAATTAGGGGAGGATAACCATTTATCAGATCCATTTTTGTGGTCCAGAGAACCCTATAAGTAGCAAATAACTTAATTTTTAAAATGCAATTATTTTAACCCTTCCTAACCTCCCCAACATCAGCCAATTTCTCCTTTAATATCATCATATATTTGACCTTCAAATACAAACAAAACAAACAAACAAGATTGCAGCCTCAAGCCACAAAAGATTGCATCCCAATTCATATTTTAGAACAAGATCTTCTTGTTCTTTTTGCTTCTATAGTTAATACTTATAGTCATTTGTATTTAGCAGCAAACTTTGAAATAATCTGTAAAATAATTCTGCCTATAGATTCACAGCTCACAAATAAAAGTCTGTGGGGCATGTGATCTCTCTTGGCTCTTTCTCTCTATGCAGCAATTAAGTTTATTTTTAAAAGTTTAATTGCTATGCCAGGAAGATTTTCCGAAGAATTACAACTCAGAGAAGAAAGGTTAACACTTCTTGAATGTGATGATGAACCCCTCCCACAAATCCTTCAATGGCAATTAGTCCTTTAAAAATAATTTAAATAGCAATATTATTGAGATGGGTTTAAATTAAAGAGTAGTAGGACAGGCTATTTTTTGGTAGTGTCTACAAAAATCAGTAGGAATATGGACATGGAAAAAAAGCAAGTAGGAAAACAAATTAAAGTAGAATAAGTGCAGAAACAGAAAATATAAATCTTATATAAGATTTGGGCAAACCGAACCTGCAAAGTTTGGGTTCGTGCCGAACTTTGCAGTGTTCAGCATGCCGAACCCGAACCCAGACGTTTTTGTAAAGTTCAGGTAAAGTTCGTGTTCGGCCGAACACCGTGAAACACCATGCCTGGGAGGAGAGTGAGGAATCCCATTGTGGGATTTTCCACCTCCTTTTGCTTGCGGTGCTGCAAGCAAAAGAAGGTGGAAAATCCCATAAAGGGATTCCAGGGTGGGGCTTTGACATCACGGAGACTACTTCCTGGCTGGCCGAAACGAGGAGGAAGGAGTCTCCGTGACGTCAAAGCCCCGCCTCTTTGTTTATTTTTACAGAAATGGATGCCACAGTGGCTTGCTGCAAGCAAAAGTTCGGGTTCAGGTTCGGCGAATTCACCTAAACTTCACAGCAAAGTTTGGGTGAGTTCACCGAAACTGAACTTTGTTGGGTTCACCCAACACTATATATAAGCTATTAAAATATAACTCATCTCTCAGAAAAATAAACATAAAGCAGACAGAAAGGAAGGAGATATGGAAGCTGTTTGGAATAGATTGACATCAGTAGTGGGTTCTAAAACCCCTTACTACTGGATCGCATGCATGCATGTGACGCTACTGCACATGCGTAGAAGAGTCCCAGTGAGTGGGCGGAACTTCCCACCATCTGCGCTTCTGGTTCTAAGAACCAGTCCGAACTGTGAACAACCCACCACTGATTGATATCAATTGTATCTCTGACAACTGTGGTTTATTGTGAGTTATTCGTAGACACCCAGACTAGCACTTCATGCTTGGTAACTACAAGAAGTTGAAATTAGAAATTAGTTTAATTTCCTATGGGAAAATGTTCCCATGCAAGAAAGAAAGACTATTGAGCTGGCCTCAGAAGTAGAGTCCTAAATAATCAGAGGTATGTGTTGTGATTCAGCCTGAGGCTCCTCAGGGACCGGCTGGAGCTCTGCCGGATCCATGCCCAGAAGAGGAGGACAGTGACCAGGAGGGGGAGGACCAGGCAGACAGGGGAGAGGAACGTCAGGAGGAGGAGGAGGAAGAGCAGCCTGAGACCCCCGGGGGAGGCCTCTCCCCAGCTAGTAGCCTGGATTCATTGGATGAAGACGCACAGGCTATAATAGACATGAGGCAGAGACATGCAGCTCAAAGAAGGGGCCAATTAGAAAGATATTTCCATCCCTGAATTGGCAACAGCAGGGTTTGGGTGTGGTTCTCCTCAGCAGGGTTGAAAAGGCAGGCCCGCCCTTACAGTCTTGTGGAGAGTTATCAACTGGGAGTCCTGTGACCTTGCTTCGATTCTTGGCATCTCTGATCTTGGCTTGTGGCCTAGAAGCCTGGAAGACTTGGGGGAGGCGTGGGTTTTATTATCTCCAGAGTTGTTTTTGTCAGCAAGAATCCTGTTTTATTGCCTGGCCTTCGTGAAACCTCTGTGAAACTGCATCGTGTTCCTGTCTGTAAGAACAGTTTTTGTTACCTGTGTTTGCTTTCTGGTATATAAACTGCCTTTGCTTTTTACCAGTGTGTCTGGATACTCTTTTTGGTTGGTGTTGGCGTCTGGGGGGACCCAGACAGAACAGTATGCTGGCAAGGCATGGAAAGAACTGGAATGGAGGTGTCATCACTAGCAATTAAGATGGATCCAGATAGAAGAGATGGTTGAAAGTGGCTATTAGTTAATTGACAATCATCGCTGGTAAATCTGTAATAGAGGGGATGCTAAGGGATTAAGCGATTTTGGCAGTGGTCCAAAAACCATTTAGCAGAGAATTGCAAGACTGCAGAAGATTGATGAAGACTTCAAAGAGAGAATGTGGCACCACAGGACATGGTCTGTGATGATACTTCAGGGATTAAAGATGACAATTTTCTTTACCAGCATGAGGAAAACTAGCTGCCAATACTTTCAAGCCCTTTCTTAATTCTAGATAATGGCAATATGTACAAACATAGAAGATATTATATAGACTAAACTAAAAGTATATGAAACTCAAATATTTTGGCTGCCAAATGAGAAGGAAGGACTCACTGGAGAAGAGCCTAATGCTGGGAAAGATTGAGGGCAGAAGAAAAAGGAGATAACAGAGAATGAGGTGACTGGGTGGAGTCACTGAAGCAGTCAGTGTGAGTTTAAATGGAAGAGGATGGTAGAGGACAGGAAAGCCTGGCAGAAAATTGTCCATGGGGTTGTGATCGGTTGGACATGACTTTGCAACTAACAACAACAACAAAAAGTATGGTTTGCAAACATATAGGCTGTTAAAGGAACTTTGAGCATAAACAGCAGTCACCAACTGGTGGCCCATGGACCATTGGTGGTCTGCGAAAAAAGTTTGGTGGTCCACAGAAAAATTATTTACATTTTTTATATTGCACTAAATCAGGGGTCCTCAAACTACAGCCCATGAGCCAGATATGTGCAATGAATGTTTGTGTTGCTGCAGAGAGTCTCCCTCTTCAGGTTTCTTTGAAGGCTGGAGAGAAGTACCATGGTGGCAAAGAGCCAGAAGCCCTTTTTTCCAGTGGGACTGTATCATGGTCTGGAACTGGCTGACCATCTTAGCCCACTGAGCCTCCAGGTGTTGGTACCTGGCCTTCAACTCCCACAGGTCTTTCCTATGCTTGGAAAGCCTATGCTCATAGACCTCAGTGAGGTGCTTCTGCTGAGCCTCCTTCTCAGTTAGATCCAATTTGAACTGAGCCAGCAGTTTTCTTTCTCGTGGTTGCTGCTTGGCTCAAACAACTGCTTGCTGTTGGGGCCCTAAGGAGCCTGAGCAGGCAGGCAAGCAGTGGCTGGGAGGGGAGGGGTGAGGAGAGATTGTCAAGTCGCCCCGTTATGTGAGTGACATCAAGTTGGCCACACCCAACCAGTAAATGATCATCTAGCCACGCCCACCCAGCCAGTCATTAAACAGACCATATTAGTGGTCCATGGGATTTAAAATTATGAATGTAGTGGTCCCTCGGGTCCAAAAAGTTGGAGACCCCAGGCATAAAGGAAGAAATTCAGCTTGGCTGCTGTTTAAAATCTGAAGCAACTGTGCTGTTCTTAAAATGAGCATAAGGAGAAGAGTGCATGGAAATGCGACATTTTAGCTGAGCATTCTATTTGCAAAACTTTGCAGAGAAATCGAATTAAATGCTATTTCCTTGGTAAATAAAAACACATTATGAAGTGTTGTTTTGCACTGAGCTTTCACTTTCTGCAAGCGATATAAGCACTAATATCCAAGAAAGATGCAATGAACAGGAAATCATAAATTCTATAAATGTTAACCAAAATCATAAGGCTGCAGAGGAGGATAGTGTAACAGAATAAATATTTCCTTATGGAATGGCTTGTACTTCTCACACATGTTTTGCAAAGGCTGTATCTGTGGCTGTCAACCATTACAGTTTGCCTATATAAAGGAAGTAATAGCAGAATACATACTTTTAACATAGTTTGTTAACTGTGTCTAAAAAGATATTTGGCAAATTCTGATTAAAAACAAAAAGGTTAGTTCATGAGAGGTTAATTCATTAGAGATGACAAAAACTGAGAAATGTGGACATACGTGTTCTGGCAGGGGAAGATATAGATCAGATTTTGCTCATGAATATGTCATAATGTAACAATATGAGAAAAATCATTTTACAAATATCAAAATAGAATATGATAACTTTAATAGGAGTAAAATTATGGAATATGACTATGGAGTGTAAGTATGATGAATGCAGGAATAGCAATATGTCACTGAAGTGCTGTTAATGGAAGATTCCTTAGTCAATGCTTCAACACCTGAGCAAGGGATAATATAACTATATGTGATGTCTCAATAATTCAATGTATTTATGGACAAATCATTATGGAATGCTTGTGGTGACATCAGAGGTATGGAATGTGAATTAGTGTATATACTTTTATATGCAAACAATGCTGCGTTGTTTGCATACAAACAACAAACACTGTGTTGTTTCCATCATCAGTGATGAAAAATAGAATAGGTAGACGAATTTCAAATTCAGAAGAACATTTGCTAAAATGGGGAAAGAGATGGAACTATTTTAAAATGGAAAATGCAGAATACACACTTAGCAAGTAGTATATGACCCGTTACTTGAAATGACTATCTGTTGAGAGAAACTTAAATGGTTATGTTTTTGCCTGCTTTGTTATGTCGTGGTGAGAGTTGTGTACAATAAAAGAAACAGGAAAATAATTTAAACAGAGTAAGATTGGTATACTTAACACGGGTGGCAAAACAAGGGATTTTAGGATCTAAAATGAATGAACAGGACATGAATGTGACTTGAATACCAAAGTCAGCAAGCAGTACAAAAGAAGTATGCTGAGGTGGTTAAGGTATTTAGAAAGAATAATAGAAGATTAAATCACAGGACAAATATATGAAAGAAATTGATTGAAGGGGAGGAAAGTAGAGAAAGTTGTGGTTGAATAGAGTTGATGAGTTTCTCAAAAGAGAAAAGAAAAGCATGCAGATAAAAAAGGGATGTATGAAGCAGTGTATGAACTATTATTTGCAGAGACAGAAAAGGGTGGGGAGGTATAGTAAACAATGTAAGTGTAAACTACAGTATATTTACTTATATTTTCCCAATTCCTACCTTTAATTTTGTGTTATTCATTCAAAAAAGGGGGATTAAGATGGGTATACTTAAACAGTGAGCTGTTCCCGATTTGGACCGGTTCTTAAAACCAGTAGTGCTAGCAGCAGGAGTCTCCGCCCAGGTGCCCGGTGTCAGGATCAGGCCTACCTGAGAGAATATTCCAAATTGCAGAGAGAGAATTGTATAACTTTAACAAGTAAAACTGCCTAGTCACTGTGAATATGCAAATTGTAATGTAACCTGATTGGCTGACAAAAGTACATAATGCACCTTTGCATAGGTGTGGGGTGTGGCTTGGCTTGAAGGTATTGTGGCTTAGTATGATTTAGAGTGGCTTGTAAATTAGGTGGCTTGTGGTGGCTGAATAATTATAGCTAAATATTGTAACTGAGAATAGTAAGTAGAGAATTGTGAGTACTTTGTATATTAACTACTAGAGAGCTACAGTGTAAATAGTTAGTGTAGGTTTTCTACAAAAGAAGTAAATATTTTCCTAAAAATCTCTGCAGTACGTTCTTCAATTATCTTCAAGATAGAGATTCCTGATATCCTGGTCCGAGGCAGGCTGGTTAGTTGCTGTGGCTATCTGGGTGGGCTAGCTTCTGCAAAACATTACTCCAACACCCAGGATGTTTCTGCACATGCGTGTGTGCAAACTGGTAGTAAAGGAGTTTAGAACCCACTACTGTATGTATAGTTTTCAAGTAATATTATATTGTTTTGTTAATACTCCAGTATAAACCAATACTTTGCACCATATTGTAACATTTCAGTTGGTTCATTATGTTGTTATTTCATAATTTCAATCATTTTTATCCCTTTATTCACCTTCAGATTTCCATTTGTGTCAGATTATGTTTAAATGTTGGGCCTGCCCCAGCTAAATCCCTAGGAAAGAAAGACCTTTGACTTCATTTGAATGAAGTGATAGGTTAATTTAATAAGCATTACTGATTGCAGCAAAAGCAAGGCTAGAACTAAAATTCCAGAGCAGAGTTTTACAAAGTTTTCCCTTCTCCCTGGCCCTCCCCACTCCAATACGGCTCCAATACGGCTCCCCACGCCAATACGGCTTGACATTGCATTGTTGTCTAATGGTGTGCTACATGAGTGTTTTGGGAACAATTGATGTAAGCTTGCATTTCTTTCCCAGGCTCTTGAAAACTGGAGCAGACCAGTTCTCACAGCTCTTTCTCATGTCCATCCTCTACATGCTAATAGCTTGTTTCCCTTTCCCCTACCTCCTCACAATTTATGACAGGATGCCATCAAAGCACTAAACTGAAGATGGCAGATCTGACAATAGGATGAATTCTGATAGGACAAAATATAGTTATAAAAGTTGAGACTGGGTTAAATGCCAAAGCAGTAGCAAATAGGCTTTAGAAAAACTTTTTGGAATAAACCCAGTGTTTTTTACTGGAAAGGCATTAATTTGCCAATACGGCTTGTTTTTACTCAAAATTTTAAATAACAAGCTATGTAGCAGAATACAAAATAAGGGAATATATTTAAAAGATATATTTAGATATACTGTGGTGTTTCTGATTTTTCTGCACAAATATATAATCACCTTTTAAAATTATATTTCTGCAACTAAAAACATGTCCCTCTTATGCTATATTTAGATGTGCATTTATATTTACATTTGTTGTATAATGATTCTCTGTGTGTGCATACACCTAGGCATTTGATGGATGCTTTCAAATATAAGATTAGGACCTGGTTGTTAACTAGGCAGGATTACAAGAAGCCGATGAAAAATGCCAAGGAGATTTAGCAGTAAGGTAGCTGTGCTTTATATTTAGAACTGTTTCCCCTTCCTACCCCCAGCTTCCCTCTAAATTGCATGAGAATCTCTGCAATATTTTATAATCTTATTTTCCTTCCACTGCACACTACAAAGGCATGGAGAAATTAAATGAAGCACTTAAGATGCTGTCAGCCTGAAAGATGCTTAGCTGGTCTGCCCTTTGGCCTCCACTCAAACCCATACATTATTTAACCCAAAGAGAATGCATAAATGAGATGGAATAATGGTAGGAGGAGTGATAAATAGTATATATTCAAGTTTCTCAAATCTTGGCCCATTACCTTTGTTTCTTTTTTAGGATGTGGTGTTAATCATGCTAATATTTTACAGCCCAGCTTCACACTTTAGTCATTATTTTAATCAAAGTGATCAGTGTAGAAAAGAACACACTATCAGGTGGGAATAGTAGCTGTCGCTTGCTGTTAATTACTTTGCATTTTACAGCAATCAGCAGCAGGGGCTGAGATCATAATAAATTCATGACTTATGGGGCCATAAAATCATTACGGTAGGAAAATATGTTTTATCAGGGATTCATCGGCCTGTTGCTCAGAGAGAGATTTCTGGAAGAAAATGACACCCATGAAATTAAACCAATCTTTGCAGTCAGCAGAAATGCAAATGTTGGTACAAACACACAGCTGGGCTGGGTTTATGCATGAGGTATTGGGAAAGGGTCTGGATGGAGGAAAAACTGAAACAGGTGGGAACAAATGGGAAGAGAATGTTGGCTGACAAGACACAGAGGCAAGGAAAGAGAAGCTATGAAAAGAAGGAGAAAGCATGTGTGGAAGAGATTTCAAATTTACACTATAAGATCGGGAATCTCCAGATATAACATTCTTAGAGTGTCTGTTTGCCTAGCATAAGCATAACTTTTTCTGTTCCTGGTCCATTCACACCGGTTCGGGTGAACCAGTTATTAATTTTTTGCGTAGTTTGGTGAACCAGTTATCCCCACCACTGATTGGCCCTGCCCCACCCTGTGCCCCATTTGCCATTCAGGGGGGGGAGGCTACAGGGGCATGACTGGGAGCCACACTGATCAACTGGGAGGCTAATCAGTCAGTTCAGTCAAACCTTCCAACTTCGCAAGATCTCTCCCCTCCCAACCCCCAGAAGTTGGAAGGTCTGACTGAACATTTTTTTAAACTGGTAGACACATGATCTTCTTTTGTTGCCTTTCATGCAGGGGAACAGCTGGAAAGCAGGTTAATGCGGGAATAGTGGTTGTTCTGGAATGGGGTTGAAGTGAGGGTTTTGTATTCTCTTTGTCCTGGGATGGGGTAGAAGTGAGAGCTTTGTATTATCTTTGCTAACAAATAAGTAAGAAGCAGTAAAAGAGGAATGGAAAAATCCCTATCTGTAAATGAACAGAAGCAAAAAAAAAGCAAAAAAATTGGTGAAAAAAAGGTAAGAGACCTCCGGCCGCCCCCCGCTCCATTCCAAATTCTGCATCTCCATTTCTTACAACCCTCCCAGCTCTGCCACTCACAGCCCACCCAGCCCTGCTGCTCACAGCCCACCCTATCTGCCTATTTTACCTTTGGTAGAGGTGCTTTCTCCTTCGCCCTCCTTTCTCTGACCCTCCCTCAAGAAAGTGGGACAGCAGCGCTGCAGCACCATCTTCTTCCTGATTCATCCTAGCCGGGCCAAGAAGATGGCATGCAGGGTGGGGAGCAGGCCAGGGGGCCAGAGTTTGGCGCCCCACCACTGCTCTCGGGCATATGTCCCTGTTCTCTTCATGGGAGATTTGGCTTTCTGCACATGCACAGGAAAAAAAATCTCACTCAGGTGCACATGCCCAAGCACCAGTCAGTTAGAGCTGTGCGTGCAATTCCATTTCTGCTACTGGAACAGCATCCCTCCCAGAGGGAAGCAGCCCATCTCTTTACATTTGGTGTATATTTGACTTGGGAGGTTTTTTTCATAACCAAGCCAAAGTGAATGTTCTGTGCATTTCACAGCACTTGCTCACTGGATCTGGATGTCACAAAGAAAAGCCCATATATTGTAATTAACCCCCGCACCCTGTTTTGACTGGCAGAATGCTGCAGAAGGTTAAGTGCTGTCATGCCCCTTGGCCATGCCCATGCAGCCACGCCCACCCAGTCAGTCATTAGGGCAGAGAACCAGTTGTTAAATCCCACCACTGTCTGGACTAACTTTTAAAATCCCAATTCTATCCCAGCTAGCAAAAATCTGTCTAGGGAGAAGACCATTTGATGTTACCAAGGGCAAAAAAATTTACCTGTTAATCTTTGGGTCAGTTTCCAACTCTAACCCAATAGTATATATTGTTTATATGTAATCTGCCCTAATGACTTTATATATAACTATCACACATCCATCATCATGAACTCTCCAGAACCATAAAGCCTACAAACTTGAAATTGGGACATATGTTGTTCTTGGCTTCTAGGTGCCCAGAAAGAAAGGGTTTTTTCTAAATGACCATCAGATCATTAGTTGTTTCTTATATTAATATTTACACACTCTGATGCTAAGGAGTTAGACATTCTACTCCCACTCCCCACCTGAAAAGAACTCTGTTCCAGTGGGCATTGCCAGCACATGACTCATCCAGCCTGCAGTCTAGGAATTTAAACATTCTACTCCATACTAAGAAGTTCAGTTTGCAAGCCTGATGGAGAGAGGCCAATCATAACTACTCATTAATGTTCAAGCTTTGTCAATTTACCAAGCCTAATCGCATAGTTTCACAGTAAAGCATGGGTATCCAGCGTTTAGTGATTTATAAATGGTTAGTTTATAATAACATTATAATAATTTAAGAGGCTTTTTGGTTTAGTAGTTAAGACATTTGGCTAGAAAGCAGGAGACTGTGAGTTGTAGTTCTGCTTTAGGCAGGAAAACCAAGTGGATGACTTTGGGCTACTCAATCTCAACCCAACTCACCTCACACGTTTGTTATGAGGAAAATAACTATGTTTGTAACTTTGAGATATTTATAAAAATAATAAATGTGGTACACACATTTATTATTTTTATAGATACAAAGATTGATTTTTAAAGACAAATAGTATTTGAATATTTTCATAAATGTGCCTAGTTTCTGAATGTTCAATAGGTGGAAGTTGCTTAGCAGTTCAGAAGTTACATAGAAACATAGAAACATAGAAGACTGACGGCAGAAAAAGACCTCATGATCCATCTAGTCTGCCCTTATACTATTTTCTGTATTTTATCTTAGGATGGATATATGTTTATCCCAGGCATGTTTAAATTCAGTTACTGTGGAATTATCAACCACGTCTGCTGTTAAACTAAATTATGATTGCTTAATCTTTGAATGGGAGACCTCCCAAGAATTCTACACTGGGAAGTCAAAAAACCATTCCCAGAAATACAGTGACAAGTTAGATCCATATTGATCCCCTCCCCCCCTCCCCAAATATACTTCATATTGAATACAGTCCCTGAGGTCAAATTCAACTCAAAGAAAATGGTTCAATGTAGAGTTTGCATTGACTTTTTCATATCCATAGGAAAAATTTCCTGGGTGGATTTAAGGTTCTCTATACAACTCCAGAAGAAATGAGAAAAATAAAATGTTTATTTGAAAAGAACAGATTATGAGGTCCACCATAATCAATAATGGACAGCCAAAAATGTTACTGCCACACTATGGGTGTGGCTTATTTTGTGCGTGTGGCTTGATGGTCATGTGACTGGATAGGAGTGGCTTGCTGGCCATGTGACCAGGTGGGAGTGGCTTGAACAATCATCATCGTTCAAGTGAACTGTTATTGCCGCACGATGCCTTTTCATCTCAGCTGTGGGCAGAGCGAGGACTTTGTGAGGGGAAAAAGACCACAGCCCAGACTGCTTCTGCATGGCGCAGCTCTCTTGGCCTTGGGTGGTGGCTGCATGAGGCTGGAGGGGAGCCTGGCAGGAGAGAGGGAAGCTTGTCTGATGCCAGGAAGGAGGAAAGAGGAAAAAAGCAAGGAGCGCACAGCAGCAGCAGCATGGAAAAAAGGAGAGCTGAGCTGAGACCAGTCATCCAGGAAATTACTGTCATCGGCCAGCTGGAGCGGTGCATGCAGCTTCATTTCCACCCCGTTCTGCCTGCTGCCCACCCCTGACCATAACTATATAACAAATAAAAGGACTACTGAGCAAACCTATAGGGAGGTGGAACACTAACCTGGCCCAAATCCACTTCTCCTGTGTTTTGAAAAAGTCTGAGATTTGAAGTATTTGAGAGCAATCTAGGTCCCTAAGGGATCATAATGTTCCTACATCTTTTTTGGAGTGGCCTCCACACCACAGCAAACATGGACTGCAAAGAATTTCATTCCCCATCATTTGCAGCCATGCCTATACAATAAATCCTAAACTGGCATCAGTTTTTTTTAACTCCATGTCCAAAAATAAGGAAAAGCAAAGATTTTTAACCTCACTCCCAGTATGACAGAACCCTGCTGTCTTTGCATTCTCCTCCTGCCCACTGTGTCCCTCACACTCTCCCAAATAGACAGTTACTCAAAGGCTTCTGTACATACAGCATCAGATATTTTGACAGCTGGAAGCTCTTAACAGTAGCCAGGCAACAGCCACTTAAGGTTCTGCCCGTCTCAGGGAGTGACAGCTGCAGAAAGATGACCAGCAGCTACCACAGTCACTGCCAAGCCCAGCTTCCCTCCCGACTCTTGCCAGCTCTGAGGTCAGTGCATCAGGTGCAGGTGATTGCTTTGTAATGGAGGCTGCCAACCGAGTCTCGCCATTTTCATTAGACATTATTTCCTCTCATTAACTTGCATAGCAATGGTCAAACAATAAATAATTGCTTAAATAAATGCAGAGGGAATAGTTTACTCTGGACAATCACTCTGCTTTGTGAAATAATATACTTTCCTGGCCCTGGAAAACAGATTTCTCAGTTCCTTAACTGAGTGAATTTTACAAAGTTTTACCTCCTTGCCTAAGAAATAAGGAAATTAAGGACTGAGGAGTCCAAGTATTGCTAGGTTCCCATTTCTTTTGTAATAATATTATGTGACTTGGTTGTTTTCCCAATTTTCATGCTTTGCCATTCCCCCATGTAACTATTTGCTAACGCCATTTAATTATTTTCTCACACTGGCCACTGGTTATTATTCTCTCTCTGGAAAAGCGTAAAACATTTTTTTAAACTCTGGAAACTCAGTGGTCAGTGGTCAGAGGATTGAAACCAACCATCACTCCTTCTCTGGCTGGTGAGGGAGGTTTGCTACACACACACACACACACACAATGTCCCAGCTCCGTATTACTGGGTCCTCTTCCTAAAAAAACAGACTTGCAGCTTCTTCTTTTAGGGAATTGTAGAAAAATGGCCAGGCATAGAAATGGAAGAAAAAGTCCTTTGTTTACCATATCAATGCGATTTCACTTAATCCCGATTTTTCAGACTAATTAACAAACTGAAATACAATTATTATACTTTTTCAAAGTTTGAACGGTAATGATCCAATTAAAAATCTTCCAGGTAAAAATTACATTTCCACAGCCTATTCCATATCACATTGCCTTTATAATGCATTAGAATCCTCCCAGAATTCAAATGATCAGAGTTCTGATAATCTATTCCATATTACTTAGAAAAGTGATTGGTTAATGTCTTGGCCCAATTTAAAATATTGATGTAACAGCTCTAATCAGTTGGGATAGTGCTATTTGAAGCAACTCCTGAATGCTCATAAAATCTATAGTACATCTCCACAAGCGTTATGAGTGACCACGCACGCTCTATGTACAGGCTTGTAAGTCTAAGTATATAATTATATAATCAAGTGAAAAAGAAAAAGTCCTTTCTATTCTAAACTAAATTTACCATACATTTATTTATTTCAGTCTGTCTTCCAACAGAGTATTATATTTCAGCCTTCTTTTTATTAAAGATGCTCATGGGTTGTTGTTTTTTTCATTCTTGTTATTTTTTAGGGTTAACACATGTTCAATACCATAATGTATTTTACTTGTGTTCTTGAGCTGATTTGGTGTGTACTTTATGCTGTTGTTTTAGTTTCAAAGTATTAAATACATTAAATTCATTTTAAATTCGGTTTACAGTATTGATTATGAGCTACCTTGAGGAGCACAAAATACTGAAATGAATAAATAAGTAAAGAATGTCAGGCTTGGCAACTCCTTCACATGCAGAGTTCCTCATTTTGGTGGAGATACTTCCCTTCACCTTTTTTATTGACTTCTTTGTAAACATTGAACTCATAAGGTCCTCGGGGCAGGGAATGTATTTTTAATTGTATTATTTTGCTTGTGTTTCCAAGAAAGGTGTCATGTACCTGGATAGCATGGCAATAATGATAAATATTTGAAATAAAAAAGTGAACTCCTATAGTCCCTGAAAATAGCTCCATAGAATCCTGAGATGTTTCAAATTTCATCTTCCAAGTTTGAAAAGGCATTTCTGCTGAGAAAAGAAAATCCAATGATGATTTATTCCCCCTGGCACTCACAATTATTCCTTCCCTGATATTGGCACTCCAGCAACAGAAGGAAGGGGTGAAGAAAGGTCAGGGGAGATGGGGAAAGGAAACTTTGGATGCAAGAGGTCCAATATTTTTTCATTCCCCAAGTTCTTCTCCAGCAGAAAAAATTCCCAGCTCTGTCACTGATGTTAAAGAAGTATCTTTCTCCCATTGATTGTAATTAACTCAGGAATCCAAACTTGTGTAAGCTGGATAAAGAATGAGGTTCTTTCCATCTTTTTCTTTTCCACATTAGCATGAGTTTGAAATCACTTTGGCCATGTTGATACAGGCTCTAAAACAGTAGGTGAAGGTTTGCATTGCCATTGTTTTTTTTAATTGACAATGTCCTGCCATCTTTAAAGACTTGATAGAGGAAGCCTGTTTGATTTTTCCTTTAGTAGCTCTGGCATATGGTACTGTATCAAAAATCTTTGTGGGGAAACCTCCACAATGAATGGTGACATAGCAGTTGTGACAATAACATGTTATCAATATTCTCTGTGAGAGTGTAGTGAAATGGTTAATCCTCCAAACATTTTTCTGGTAGAGAATATTAGTATCAGTGAAAATGATGCTGGTTTCCCTGATTTTCATGTCTCTTCCAATTACACTGTGAAAACATAGGGCCTTATTTAGTGTTATTTAAGCATGAAATTATAATGGATCATTTGAAAAATAACCACCGAAGAAGAAGAGTCTAAAAATACATTTTCATCTCTGGTTAGCATCTGCTGAACTGAGGGAGAACTAAGTTGAAAAGGATATCAAAAGAAGCCACCCTACTGCTGCCTATAATACTCAAAGAGCAAAGCAGAAGAGAGATGCTGCTAATTTCAAGAAGATGTAGCTGAGCTGCTTCCTGCTTTGGGAAGAATTATTCCCCCACCAACCACCACCATCCCATAATATATATATCTATCTTGATCACTTGATGATGGTAATGTTAGCAGCTTTCAGGACAAGTGTGAATGGCTAGTCCCAAGTGCAAGTAATGCTGAGAAATTTCATATGTTGCCTTCTAAGGTGTCAACTACAGAGATTCTAATGTAACAATATGTAATGTTGTAAAATTAATTAGGCTGTTAACTATAGAAATGATAAATTATAGACATTCTAATGAAATAAATTATTTTATTACTAATCACTAAAACCTGACTCACATATGCACAGACATCACTTGAGTCCATTACACTAGAACATTGTCAGAGGTGGTATGCAGCCAGTTCAGATGATCCAGTAGCCACCCATTGCTATGCCATCCTATTTAGGCACATGCATGCATGCAAGATGTATGCACCACCAAAGCACATGTGTGGAAGGCTGCGTGCATGCACAGAAAGTGCATGCATGTTTGAAGCGAGTATGTATACGCATGCACTCACATTTGCGAACCAGTAGGGAAAGCAACTGAATACCACCTCTGATCATTTTACATTTGATTGTTGAGAGTGGAATACTAGATAATAAATTACCATATTTTTTGGAGTATAAACTGTACCTTAGTTTTGGGGGAGGAAAAGAATGGGGGGGGGGGTATATATCTACCAGGTATTCATCTGGCTAGTTTCCCTAGTCTGGTCAGCTTTCGCACATCCTTTTATTCCCTGGTTAGGGCTGGGGGGAAAAACCTTTTTCAGAGATAATAGCAGTGAAAATAAGTCTGCAAAGGCTCACGGCTGGGAAAAAACTTTGGAGTAGCAATAAAAAAATCCTGCAAGCTGGGAAGATTGTTAGCATGTTAATAATAATGTATTAGACTTGTATGCTGCCTCTCTCTGAAGACTCAGAGCGGCTCACAACAAAATACAAAGCACAAATCTAATATTAAAAACAATTATAAAAACCCATTATAAAAACAGTCATACCATCCAAACAAACCATACATAAAATGAAACAGCTAAGGGTCAATTAGGTCCCCCAAGCCTGGCAGCATAGGTGGGTTTTCAGTACTTTACGAAAGGCAAGGAGGATGGGGGCAGTTCTGATCTCCGGGGGGATTGATTCCAGAGGGCTGGGGCTGACACAGAGAAGGCTCTTCCCCTGGGGCCCGCCAGATGACATTTTTTTGTCGACAGGACCCGGAGAAGGCCAACTCTGTGGGACCTAATCGGTCGCTGGGATTCGTGCGGCAGAAGGCAGTCCCAAAAGTATTCTGGTCCGATGCCATGCAGGGCTTTATAGGTCATAACCAACACTTTGAATTGTGACCAGAAACTGATCGGCAGCCAGTGCCGGCTGCGGAGTGTTGATGAGACATGGGCATATTTAGGAAAGCCCATGATAGCTCTTGCGGCCTCATACTGCACGACCTGAAGTTTCTGAACTCTTTTCAAAGGTAGCCCCATGTAGAGAGCATTACAGTAGTCTAACCTCGAGGTGATGAGGGCATGAGAGACTGTGAGCAGTGATTCCCTGTCCAAATAGGTCTGCAACTGGTGCACCAGGCAAACCTGGGCAAATGCCCTCCTCACCACAGCTGAAAGATGGTGCGCTAATGTTAGCTGTGGATCGAGGAGGATGCCCATGTTGTGGACCCTCTCCGAGGGGGTCAGTAGCTCCCCCCCCCCAGGGTAATGGATGGACAGATGGAATTGTCCTTGGGAGGCAAAACCCACAGCCACTCCATCTTATCAGGGTTGAATTTGAGCCTGTTGACACCCATCCAGACCCCAATAGCCTCCAGGCACCGACACATCACTTCCACCACTTCACTGACTGGACATGGGGTGGAGATGTACAGATTATGATACCTCATCCCATACCCTTGGATGATCTCCCCCAGTGGTTTTATGTAGATATTGAATAGCAGGGGGGAGAGGACCTCACAACGCAGAAACCTAGAGGTCGACCTCTGACCCCCAACTAACACTGACTGTGACCAACCAGAGAGGTAGGAGGAGAACCACTGGAGAACAGTGGCCCCCACTCCCAACCCCTCCAGCCAGCGCAGAAGGATACCATGGTCAATGGTATCGAAAGCCACTGAGAGGTCAAGAAGCACCAGGACAGAAGACAAGCCCCTGTCCCGGGCCCGCCAGAAATCATCCATCAAGGCGACCAAAGCTTTTTCCATGTTGTAGTCGGGCCTGAATCCTGACTGTTGAGGGCCTAGATAATCAGCTTCTTCCAAGGACCACTAGAGCTGGACCAACACTACCTTCTAAACAACCTTTCCCATAAAGGGAAGTTGGAGACTGGACGGTAGTTATTAAGCACGGCTGGGTCCAGGGAAGGCTTCTTGAGGAGGGGGCGCACAAGTGCCTCCTTGTAAGGAGCTGGAAAGGACCCCCTCCTCAAAGAAACGTTGACAATCTCTTGGGCCCAGCTCTGTGTCACCTCTCTGCTGACCGAGACCAGCCAAGAGGGACATGGATCCAGTAGACAGGTGGTGGAACTCACAGATCCAATGGCCTTGTCCACTTCATCCAGTGTCACCAGGTCAAACTCCTCCCAGACAGATATATGAGGACAGTCCCCAGTCACCTCAACTGACTCGTTGTCAGTCGACTCTGTTATCCAATCGGAGTCAAGGTCCACCCGGATCCGAGTGATTTTATCAGTGAAAAATGTGTTAAAATCCTCGGTGCTGCTCTGCAAGGGCTCCCCCTCAGTTAAGAAGGGAGCAAGTCACCTTAAACAGAGCGTCTGGGTGAGATTCCACTGATGCAATCAAGGTGGCATGATATGCGCACCTTGCCGCCTTGAACGCCACTTTGTAAGTCTTAATATGAGCTCTTACAAGTGTTCCATCGGATTCGGATTTATTATTCCTCCATCGCTTCTCTAGACCTCTTTTCTGGTATTTCAACTCTTGGAGTTCCTCGGTAAACCAAGGAGCTCTCCGGGGTCTAGCGCCATGGAGAGGTCACAATGGCGCAATCTGGTCAAGAGCCTCCATTGCAGCCTGGTTCCAGGCTGCAGCAAGAGACTCTGCCGAACTGTGGACAAGTGTATCTGGTATAACCCCAAGTATCCTCTGAAAGCCCTCAGTGTCCATTAGCCGTCTGAGACAGAACCACCTAGTCAGTTCCGCCTCCCTGCAGGGGGGGGGAGGGATTGGAGCCAAGAAGTCAAGCCGCAGTAGAAAATGGTCTGACCATGACAAAGGCAACACATCTAAGCCCCTTAGTCTTAGACCATTGCTCAATTGCTCTGAGAGAAATATGTCGGGTGCATGCCCCCCCTCGTGAGTCGGGCCCTGCACTATTTGAGTCAGATCCATGGCTGTCATGGTGGTCATAAACTCCTGTGTCAGCCCAGAGGATTCACCATGTGACGGTAGATTAAAGTTCCCAAGACCATAAATCTGGGGTACTCTACTGCCAACACGGCTACGTCCTTGAGCAGCACAGGCAGGGCTGGGAGGGAGGTACATGAGCAACAAGCCCACCTGAACTCCTAGGGCCATCTTCACAAAGACAGACTTGCAACCCGCAATCTCGGGAGCAATAAGTCTACGCAGGCCAATAGTCTCCTTGGCTATAACAGCCACTCCCCCCCTTCCCTGGGGTCACGGCTGGTGCCATACCTGAAACCTGGCTTGCACAAATTTCAGAGAGAGGAACTCTTCCCTCTGGGCGCAGCCAGGTTTCAGTCACACATACCAGGTCACCCTCCTCCTCCAGGATCAAGTCCCGGATAAGGAGAGCCATGTTAACCACTGACCTGGCATTGAGTAGCAGCAATTTGAACCTAAGGCCCAGATTACATACGTCACCCGTACTCCGAGTCAAGCTCATGGAGCTGGAACAAGGGATCTCTTTCAAGCAATGTTCCCTTCTTCCTCCAGAATGGCTTGCCCCATGGCTCCCGCCATATATGCCTCTCCCCAGCACTACCTGAATCTTCTGGCCCTCTGCCACCCCAGAGATAGGTTCCCCTAACCCCCCGCCTCTGTCACCAAGTTAGCTGAACATTCCATCTGCACTGTATCCATTCATTCCATAGTCATCCGTGCCATACTTATAATCTCATTCATTCCACAAGTCACAAGCATACCTAATTTTAAAAAAACTAAAAGCAATAAGCATGAAAAATATGAACGTAAAATATACAAATATAGGGAATAATTAATCAGCTAATAGTTTTTGAAGAGAAAAACAGCAGCAAAATGGTGCCAGACTCCAGGCTGGCTAAGTTCTAGAAAAGTCAAATGCCAGTGTCCAGGTCTCTGAATGCAATAATAAGATGGTCTCCTCAGTGCTGGTCACTGCCACTGACCAGCACTCTGAAGTCCTATCTCTTTACCTTGGGTGATATTGTCCCGGGTTCTTCTCTTCCTGTAGTAGCTCCGGCTCTTGCCAGTCACCCCGGTCACCCTCCAGCAACTGTCAATCTTACTGGGTGACATCTCCAGCTCCCCTTGCCCTCTGCGGCTCTGGACAGCCTCTGAACCACCTCTGGACGGCCTCCACTCGGTTCTGGCATAGTTTGTCATGATCTCCTCCTCTGCAATGGCTTTCCTCCCCATGGCAATAGATGGTCCGTTTTCCTGCATTGGTTGACAGTCCCTCTGATACCAGGCGCCCCCACCATTCGGCATCCTGGCATCCCAGGCCTGTCTGCTCCAGTGGCATAGTTCCCTCTAAGCTGAGCAGTGAGCAATCGCTCACTTAAAAATCATCATCAACTCAGAGTTTTCCAAACCTGCCCAGAAGCCGAGAGGGAAAGAGTGAGAGGGAAGGAGAGAGAGAGGAAGAGAGAGAAACAGATAGAAATAGAGGAAGGAAAAGAGAAAGAAAAAGAATGGGAGTAAGGAAGAGAGAAAGAAAATCAAAATCTAGTTTGAAACTAGCTCAACTATTTAAGTGGCATTTTGATATTGATAGAGTTGCCCTATTATGAGCTCACTGGTATAGACACACAGTACAGTATTTTATTTTGAAATTCTCTGAGGCAAAACAGGGTGGGTTTTTTTATTTGTTTGTTTGTTTATTTATTTGTTTATTTATTATTTCTGTGCCGCCCAGTCCCAAAGGGACTGCCGCTCAGACACTATACTTTTCTGCCCAGCCCCCCCAAAAATTAGAGGGAACACTGTCCAGCGGGCCTGTCTGCTCCACAGCTGTCTCAGATCAATTCAATGTGATTCCAAGAGCATCTCGGTCTTTCCTCGTTTCCTGGTCCTGTAGGCAAGCAGTAGGCAGCAGGCGGCTCTGGCAGCTCAGATTGTAGTTGCGGATGCCATTTTCCGAGCCCCAACTGATCGGTTGGTCGGCTCATGGTATCTCTGACATTTCTCGGCAAAACCGATGGGAAAATGCCATGAAGAGGCAGATTGGCAGGATCAGCAGACACAGTGACTCCTCACCTCCCTGGAGCTGCAAATAACAAGCTGCTACCTGTATATTCAGCTAAATTCCCTATATTGAGATGTTTTCACCATAGTCCGGCAGAGCAGCGATCTTCTCCCTCCTTCCTGCTGCCCCACCAGAACCGGAACCTTGTTAGGGCTTCCCCAAAAAAGCTACATTCGGAATATAAGATGCAACCAAATTTTCAGCCTCTTTTAGAGGGGAAGTGCATTTTATACTCTGAAAAATATGGTACTTGTTTGGAAAAACTCTTGGGCACAGAAGGCGGTCCTTCCTTGTGCATCTCAGCTTCATTACAGAATCTCATTACAACTAGGGGTAAAGGCAAGTAGTTCAAGTGAACCAAGGTTGACATAAACATGGCACAAGGTAGCAAAACAATCCATGAGAAGTCTTACATACCATTATTTACAGATATCAGGTGTCACCTACTGTACTCCAAGAGGAATTTGGAGAATATTCCATTATAGTCCAAATAAGGGAATAATCAGATATCAGAAGAGTTTGATGTGTATCAGATTTACTCCAGACTACTCCGATAGAAAAAATGTGTAGAATTATTCTATGACATACTCACACATGGAAGCAAATAGTTATATACTGTATAAGCAAACCATGATATAACTTACATAAAAAGCCAAACTGTGTTTTGTTTTAACTCATAGCAGGCAGCAAGCAACCTTGAAGTTGTTTTGCAAATGTAGTCTAGAGTTAATCAAAAGCTAGGTTCCTGATATTTTGAAATAACTTTGACTTGTTGAGTAAAATTTAAAATGACATACTTGTAACACGAAAAGGGAAGATACAGCATAATGATTAAAGAACGAAAGAGGTTAATGTGTTTAAGGTTTTGGATTTTGAATATTTTTTTTGTTTTTCTCTGTATTCTAAGGGATATTAGTTAGATATAAGGCATAAAATAGCCAATATAAATTGATATTTCTTGTTTGAAGATAAGTACATTTGGAATTCTTTTTTTTTAAGAGGCATTCAACTATGGAAAATAGGGCTTAAGAAATGGGAATGAATGAGTAAGAATATAAAGAAATGATTGAAACATTATGGCTTAGATTTATTAGGCAAGAGAAAACAGCTAATAGAGAAACAAATTTAAATCTAAATAGAAAACAAAACAATGCTGCAATTCTGTAATCTAGGTGGCAAAACGAGAAAAGGAGGTAGCATGAGATAAATGAAGTGTACCAAAAGTAAATAGATATGAAATTAAGAAGTATTAATGATTATATTTTGACAATAGATATACAGTGGTACCTCATGATATGAACCCCTCATGATACGAACCCCTCGTGATACGAACCCGGGGTTGGGAAATTTTTTGCCTCTTCTTACGAACTTTTTTCAGCTTACGAACCCACCGCAGATCGCAAAATGGCGCTCCGCTGGGCGCCACCGCCCGGCTGTCACCTTTTAAAACAGCCGGGGGGCTTTTCGGTGTTCTCCTGAACCCAAACCCGAACCCGAACTTTTCAGGTTCGGGTTCGGGAGGCTGCCGAGAAGCGCTGCCGCCTGGCTGTCACTGGTCGGACGTCTTCGTGATGTCAAAGCTCCGCCCATGGAATTCCCTATTGGGATTCCCCACCTCCTTTCTAGCCTCCAGATCAGCCGAAAACGCCGCTGCCGATCGCAAAAATGGCGCTCCACCGAGCGGCACCACCCGGCTGTAACCTTCTGAAACAGCCAAGTGCTTCTTGGTGGCTTCCAGAACCCGAACCCGAACCCGAACTTCCGGGTTCGGTGTTCGGGGAGAACGCCGAGAAACCCCCCGGCTGTTTCAGAAAGTGACAGCTGGGCGGCGGTGCTTCTCGGCGGCCTCCCGAACCCAAACCTGAAAAGTTTGGGTTCGGGTTTGGGAGAACGCCGAGAAGCCCCCCGGCTGTTTTAAAAGGTGACAGCCGGGCGGCGGCGCCCAGCAGAGCGCCATTTTGCGATTTTTTTTCTTTTTGCACGGATTAATCGCTTTTACATTGTTTCCTATGGGGAACAATGTTTCGTCTTACAAACTTTTCACCTTACGAACCTGCTTCCAGAACCAATTAGGTTCGTAAGACGAGGTATTACTATATGTTTATTATTTTGTCACCTAAATTACAATTCTGTAATCCAGGTGGCAAAACTAGAAAAGGAGGTAGCATGCAATAAATGAAGTAAATAGATATGAAATTAAGAAGTATTAATGGTTATATTTTGGTGATTGAGATATGTTTATTATATTTGGTGATTGTGATATGTTTATTATATATGAATTGAAGGTATATGATATTTCACATATATATGGGAAGAGAAAAACATTCTCAGAAAAGAAAAGAAGAAAAGTAAAGGATGATCAAAACCCTAAAACTTGTATGATTTTATAGAAGAAATTCTTGGAACACACAAGACATAATAATAACACTGACATTGAACTGAGAAAGCTATATATGGTGGTTGACATATTGAAAGGTGAGAAGAGGTGAATAAATGCAGACGGGGGATAGATGACTGTTAACAATTCTGATATGCCAGAAAAGTTATGTCATTTCAAATACCATTAGCAGAAATGACAGTAGTGGAGTTTTAGAAATAACACTGCTCGTTCTGTACAGATGAATGTGGCATTCAGTTTAAGGTGCCGCACATCAAAGAGGACAGTAACACGCTAAGAAAGCATTGGAAAATGAACTGTATGAACACTCAACAGTCTAAAAGCAACCTTTAAAGCATTATCTATTCAATAAAATGTTAGATTTGGGGATCGGGGAAATGGCTGTAAAAGAGTTTGATAGGGAAAATATATCAGAAACTACTGTGTTGGTAAGGTTTGTAAGAAGAAATACCATTCAATCATACTTTTGCATCTAAGGGTAGTTTTGTTTCATTTATTTGCCTTCAAGTTGCATTGACTGTTGTGGTGACATCTGAAGTATCGTTAACACTCATATTGTCAGCCATTTTATCATTTATCATCAAAGTTGGGTTGCTAAAAAATAGAATGTGCATGTGTCTGTGTTTATTTATTTATTAGATTTGTATGCCGCCCATCTCCAAAGACTCGGAGCAGCTCACAACAGGAATACAAAATACAAATCCAATGATTAAAAAAGCAAAACATTTAAAAACCCTTGATTTAAAAACACTCATACAACCCAAACAAACCATACATAAAACGGAGCAGCCAAGGGGAATCAATTTCCCCATGCCTGGTGGCAAAGGTGGGTTTTTAGGAGTTTGCAAAAGGCAAGGAGGGTGGGGGCAGTCCTAATCTCTGGGGGGAGTTGATTCCAGAGGGTTGGGGCCGCCACAGAGAAGGCTCTTCCCCTGGGTCCCACCAGACGGCATTATTTTGTCAACACGACCAGGAGAAGGCCAACTCTGTGGGACCTAATCTGTCGCTGGGATTCATGCGGCAGAAGGGGGTCCCGAAGGTATTCTGGCCCGATGCCATGAAGAGCTTTATAGGTCATAACCAACATTTGAATTGTGTTCCTTTGAGTCAGTTTTTGACTTTGCCTGGACAAATCCCTATAGCCTTTTTGTTATTACTTTCTTCCTGGGGAGGGAAAGGGAAGAAAGGGAGGGAAGAGAGAGAAACTGGCCAAAGTCAGCCAGTTATCTTTGGGGGGTTGGGAGTGGCAATATGATCTCCCTGTTTCTAGCCTGAGTCTAGACTTTCCTTGAAACCAGTCTTCAGCCACCACTCATTGCTTCTCTCGTGTGCTGAAACCAGATTTCCGGTTCTTCATCACTCATTCACCCATCACCAACTTACTGTTTTTCAAGGTATGCCTCTTTTCACCAATCACCTTTTTCTGGACCTATGTGCAATTTTTCTTTGGCTCACTAATCTTGATCCTCTGATCCAGGGTAACCATCTTTCTGCTGTTCTCTTCATCAGTCACAGTTTCCCATGTGTCTTAAATTCCACTGGAGTCTCTGGGGTGGTTGTCTTTTTCTTCATTACCTTTGACTGCCCTCTTGTTTAGACAGATGGCAAAAGTCTCTGGCATATCTACAGGAAATAAAAGCCCGATCTGACATATCCCGGCTCCTTTTTAACCCTGAGCAAAGTTGAATACATGATCTTTTCAGAGGTGATGATGGAACTGTTGTTAGGATTCTGGGCAAAAAAAAAAGGAATCACAACCTCCGCAGCTTTGGTGGCTAAACCTGCTGTGCACTATTCTTTCTTTAAGCCGGTAGGATAAAATGAGAAAAATTAAATGTAACAGAGATTCTTGTAATTATTTCGTAGACATATTTAAACAGAAGTGTATGGATGACATGAAGAACCCACTACTTCCTATACCAGTCTAACCTTTCCTGATGCAATAGGAAGGATGCCAGGGATGGGCTTCAAAATTTTTAGCAAGAGGTTCTCTGCCTAATTGCTGGGTGGGTATGGCCCAATGTTCCCTCTAAGCTGTACGCGCATGTGCGTGCACAGCCATTAAGACACCCCCACCCACCCCGCACAGAAACTTTTGAAGTGGTGCAAAGCCACGCAGTCCTGGATTGCTCGCTTCTCCAGTCAGCAAAGCCGGCTGCCCGGTTTTGCTGGCCGGCGCAGGAAAGCATCACGTTTGAAAAGTACGCATTTTAAAAGTGTGCCACTTTCCCGGGCAGCCAGCTTTGCTGCCGGAGAAGTGAGCAATCCATGACTGTGGCGCCGTGGCATCCTTCAAGCGCGGCCCTTCACGTCTCCCCACCATCCGTTCCTGTAGGTAGAGGTCGGGTGCTTTACCAGGAGGCGGAGGCGGAGACGGCGTGGGGCCGGGCGCTGGGTGCCCTGGACACTGGGGAGGGCAAAGGGGTGGACGTGGCTGCTGCCTCTTAGCTGCAGAGTAGGACGGGGGCAGAGGCGATGGCAAAGTCCAGCACTGGGGCCGTGCGGGGCCGCTCATCCAGGGGGCCATGGACCGGCAAGCTGCCCTCCGCTCTCTCTCTCTCTCTCTATCTCTTTCTCTCTCTGTTGCCGGCGTGGTATATGAGAGAGAAAGAGAGAGGGAGAGAGAAAGGAGAGGAGAGAGAAAGAAAGAGAGCAAGAGAGAGAGAGAGAAAGAGAGTGTGAGAGAAAGAAAGCAAAAGAGAGAGAGAGAGAAAAGAAAGGAGGAGAGAGAAAGAGAGAACAAGAGAGAGAGAGAGAAATCAAGAGAGACACAGAGCAAGAGAGAAAGAGAAATGGAGAGAGAAAGAGTGAGAAAAAGAGAAAGAAAGAGTGAGAAAGAGAAAGAGCAAGAGGGGGGAGAAAGAGAAAGAGAGAGATAGCAAGAGAGAGAGAGAAAGAAACAGAGAGAGAAAGAGAGTGGGTGAGAGAGAGAAACAAGAGAGAGAGAGAGAGAGAGAAAGGAATGAAAGCAAAAAGGGGAGAAAAAAGAGAAATGAGAAATATTTGTTTGTTTGTTTGTTTGTTTGTTTGTTTGTTTGTTTATTGACTTCTGTGCCACCCAGTCCCAAAGGGACTGCCCCTCAGACACTATACTTTTCCTCCCACACCGAAAAAAAATTAGAGGGAATATCGGTGTGCCCATGGTGGGCACGCCTCCTGAACTATGGTAGGGGGAGCGTTTTGCCCTCCCTGGGTTCCAGAAGCTTTTCTTGAACTCCGGTTGAGAGAAAATGGCCTCCGCAGGCTCCAAAGGCCCTCCTAAACGTCCAGTACGGCTGTTTTTCACCTTCTCCAAGTCTCTGCACATGCCCTGCTCTTACTTGCATCCAAAACAGGCCATGTGGTGATTCTGGGGAGGGGAGGGGTGGGCGGGGCCAGTCATGAAGGGGATTTGCGGGTTCTCCACACTGCACAGAATCTTCGCTAGAGGTTCTCCCAAATCCCTGCAAACCCCCAGCAGCTCACCCCTGAAGGATGTGTATCTAAAGCAGTGTTTCTCAACCTGGATGCTGGCTGGGGAATTCTGGCAGTTGAAGTCCAAATATCTTCAAGTTGCCAAGGTTGGGAAACACTGATCTAAAGCATTACTCTTTCTATATAATCTTAAAGTATCTCAATATTGTGACTAGTCTTGGTCTTCCCTTAAAAGAGAAAAAGTGCATACAGGAGACAGGGGAAACATCTGTTCTCTCATAATTTAATTTGCGATATTATTTGAATGAAGGTTTGACATTCATCCAGAATATCCTTTTGCAAATATTTGCTGATGCACAATAATGGAGTAGCCATCAGGGATTAAGGGCATCCTTAACATTTCCCTTCCTTGATGATTCTTAGCATAACACAGATTTCTGTAATTGAAGGACAAAGATCCTTCCTTGACATCTCAGTGCAAGGCTGTAAAGTAGCAGTCACCAACCAGTGAAAATTTACTCTCACTCCTCCTTTATTGAAATAGCATATCTGACATTTTGACTGTTTCAATTGGTGAACACAGGATATTCCAGATATCCCAAAAGGTGAAAGCAGCCCAATTTCCTCCTACTCAGTTCTTAGTTGCTATAAAATGTAAAGCCAGTCTCAACAGGAGATACCAGTTTCATGCTGTCATAGCCAGAATGCATAAAATTTACCATTATGGGTTAAAGACAGTGCCTTATGAGGGATGCTATGAAGGCTGCTGAAAGTAAGAGCCATGGAAAGTCATATGCAGAGTGATATAAAATTGATCTAGCTGAAATACAAACTTGTAAATTTTCAATAATAATAATAATAATGAGAAGAGTTACCTTAGTTCAGGAATTTTTCAGAAAGGATTGTGAGAATACTAATTTTTGATCTGTAATTAGCTAGGAGTGCCCTTATGACTTGCACAGAAACTAAATTGGTTTCAGATAAGATAAGTCTGTTATTAAATTTGATTGTTCATCAATTGGGGTATATATTACTGTACAGGTATATCCTGATATACTGTTGTTATGATAGAAAAAAGTAGTTTGAGGATATTTTGTTACCTTGTCATGTCCTTGATTGTCCAAACATAGAAACATAGAAGACTGACGGCAGAAAAAGACCTCATGGTCCATCTAGTCTGCCCTTATACTATTTCCTGTATTTTATCTTACAATGGATATATGTTTATCCCAGGCATGTTTAAATTCGGTTACTGTGGATTTACCAACCACGTCTGCTGGAAGTTTGTTCCAAGGATCTACTACTCTTTCAGTAAAATAATATTTTCTCATGTTGCCTTTGATCTTTCCCCCAACTAACTTCAGATTGTGTCCCCTTGTTCTTGTATTCACTTTCCTATTAAAAACACTTCCCTCCTGAACCCTATTTAACCCTTTAACATATTTAAATGTTTCGATCATGTCCCCCCTTTTCCTTCTGTCTTCCAGACTATACAGATTGAGTTCATTAAGTCTTTCCTAATACGTTTTACACTTAAGACCTTCCACCATTCTTGTAGCCCGTCTTTGGACCCGTTCAATTTTGTCAATATCTTTTTGTAGGTGAGGTCTCCAGAACTGAACACAGTACTCCAAATGTGGTCTCACCAGCGCTCTATATAAGGGGATCATAATCTCCCTCTTCCTGCTTGTTATACCTCTAGCTACGCAGCCAAGCATCCTACTTGCCTTTCCTACCGCCCGACCACACTGCTCACCCATTTTGAGACTGTGAGAAATCACTACCCCTAAATCCTTCTCTTCTGAAGTTTTTGCTAACACAGAACTGCCAATGCAATACTCAGATTGAGGATTCCTTTTCCCCAAGTGCATTATTTTACATTTGGAAACATTAAACTGCAGTTTCCATTGCTTTGACCATTTATCTAGTGAAGCTAAATCATTTACCATATTACAGACCCCTCCAGGAATATCAACCCTATTGCACACTTTAGAGTCATCGGCAAATAGGCAAACCTTCCCTACCAGACCTTCCCCTATGTCACTCACAAACATATTAAAAAGAATAGGACCCAGAACAGACCCTTGTGGCACACCGCTTGTAACCTGTCTCTGCTCAGAATACTCGCCATTAACAATAACTCTCTGATGTCTATGCTTCAGCCAGCTTGAAATCCACTGAACTATCCAGGGATTAAGTCCAATCTTCACTAATTTATCTATCAGCTCGTTATGTGGAACCGTATAAAAGGCTTTGCTGAAGTCCAGATAGGCAATATCCACGGCACCACCTTGATCCAACACCTTTGTGACATAGTCAAAGAAATCAATGAGATTAGTCTGACATGATTTGCCTTCAGTAAAGCCATGCTGATTTGGGTCCAATAAGTTATTGTTTTTTAGGTGCTGATATATCCTCTTTTTGAGTAGAGTCTCCATCATTTTAACTACAACTGATGTCAAGCTAACTGGCCTGTAGTTACCAGCTTCTTCTCTACTGCCCTTCTTGTGGATAGGCACTGTGCAAAGACAGTGTGGTGGCAAGGAGTACCTTCTTTAGCTGAAAGTAATCAATCCATTATGCCCCTTCTTGGAGAGAATTAAAGTAGCTACCATTATCCTATCTGTCATGGGTTAGTTTAATTTGGAATAAGTGATAAATGAGAGAGAGAGACAGAGAGAAAGAGAGAGAGAGAGAGGAGGGCAGGCAGGCAGTTTCAAATAGATAAGAGTGGGGGAAAGAGTTCAGCCCTGGCTGGGCACCCCACATAAGAGAGTTTATGGCTGGACCTCTCCCACAAGCACCAGTTGAAACCAACCTTTGAAGATGGAGCAAAACAGTAGCCTCTATTCTCAATCCCCAGGATGCCATGCTCAATCATGCTGAAAGCCAGCAAGAGATCTAAGAGAGCAAGGTGAGAGTCACACATGCATACATCACTCTGAGTCCTTCAAAGGAGATTCATAAGCACAAGCAATGCCATCTCAGTACTATAACTTGGCTTGTAATCTGGAATTTCTGCATTGTGACAGAGGTATTTGTGGAAATTATAATGAGTCTGCTCTCAGTCATAGAATATTCTTCCCTCTTCATATTTCCATGAAAATACCTAAATAAACAGCTAATATTCATGTTGTTGAAAAGGAACTCAAATTAGGTGCTGGTTTAGATGGGAAATAGTTGTCATAAAAGAATAAGGGATGGTAGATTATAGAGTGGAACAGAGAAACATCGTTAAAAAACACAATAGACAATTCTGGAAACAAAAACTTTGCAGACAACCCTCATGCCGTTAAAGACCTTGGAATACTCATATCAAATGACCTAAGTGCCAAAGCCCACTGCAACAACATCGCCATAAAGGCTTCAAGAGTTGTTAACCTAATCCTATGTAGTTTCTGCTGCGGTAATCTCACACTACTAACCAGAACATACAAAACTTTCACCAGGCCAATCCTTGAATACAGCTCATCTGTCTGGAACCTGCACCACATTTAGGACATAAACACTGTGGAAAATGTCCAGAGATACTTTACTGGAAGAGCCCTCCACTCCTCCACTTGCAACAGAATACCCTACGCAACTAGACTTAGAAACCTAGGTTTACAAAGCTTAAAACTACGTCATATTAAACATGACCTAAGCATAGCTCATAAAATCATCTGCTACAACGTCAACGACTATTTTAGCTTCAACCACTACAACACAGGAGCATTCAACAGATACAAACTTAAAGTAAACCACTCTAAACTCAACTGCAGGAAATACGACTTTAGTAACTAAGTAGTTGATGCATGGAACTCACTACCAGACTACCAGACCCTGTAGTATTATCACCTAACCCCCAAAACTTTACCCTTAGACTATCCACAGTTGACCTCTCCCAATTCCTAAGAGGTCAGTAAGGGGTGCGCATAAGTGCACCAGAGTGCTTTCCGTTCCCTGTCCTAATGTTTTTCATTCATTCATTCATTCATTCATTCATTCATTCATTCATTCATTCATTCATGCATTCATTTATGCCACCCTTCTCCTTAGACTCAGAGCGGTTTACAACATGTTAGCAATAGCACTTTTTAACAGAGCCAACATATTGCCCACACAATCCAGGTCCTCATTTTATCCATCTCGTAATGATGGAAGGCTGAGTCAACCTTGAGCCAGTGATGAGATCTGAACGACTGACCTGCAGATATAGCAGTCAGCTTTAGTGGCCTGCAGTACTGCACTCTACCCACTGTGCCGCCTCGGCTCATTTCACTAGTGTCATGTATATAAATATTATATCTTTGTATACTACCAATATGTACTTGACAAAATAAACAAACAAATAAATAAATAAATAAAAAGCTTGGGAATGGAGGTGATGGCTGGTAACCACAATCAATAAGTTAGACCAACAACTATAGTGGCTTGGAAACACTCTTGAGTCCAGTCCAGAAACAGAATAGCTAGTAATCCTAAAATGAATTAAACAGTCTTTGCCATGTTGAAGGCTGCCAGTTCGGGAGTTGTCTGGTCAATAAAATCCTTGAAGGGGATTAATATAGGGGAACAGTGGAAGAAGAAGAGCAGCTAATCATTACTGTGAACCTTTAGTTGGACTGAAATGAATGGAAGAAAGGTCAATGGTTTAACTTATCAAAAGATCATCATGGCCAGCTTCCTATTCATTTGGTTAAGATAGAAAGAGAAAAACCTACCACTAATACCTGCAAAGTTTTTGTAACTCTTGCACAAGATGGTAGGTAGGGTTAGTGGTAGGATCAGAGTACAGCATATATTCTGTAGTTAATATTAAGTAAAAGCATTATCAATTATAGGTACATACGTGTTGAAAGCTGATATTCAGAAAAAGTGTTCTTGCTTATCATGCAGTCAGCTAGAAGCTGTAAATCATACTTATAAAACTTAAGGCTGAAGAAATGAAAGTATTTTTGCTATGTTTTATCAGTTATTTGATTTTTTAAAGGAGAGAGGATGGATGGAATGCTATTTTTCACAATGGCACTATCTATGATTAAATTTACTTGGGCCATGAGAGTCTGGACTTTTATTGATCAGTTGTCAAAATAATCATTTATTTTATTAATTAGATTTGTATTCCATCATTCCTTCAATATCTCAGTGTAGCATATATTAATAATCCACCTTCAATTTTATCCCAAATAATATGTCCCTGAGATAGGCTGGAATAAAAAATTATAATTGGCCCAAATCACCTAGTGTCATAATCATAAATGGATTATGATCCATGAAAGTTTATGTAATATATAATTTAGTCTTGATGGGATTATGCTTGCAAGCCTAATGGAGGTAGAAGAAAGGTAGTGAATACATTTAATGGATAAGATCAAAAAGATGTCCTCAGAAATCTTAAAGAAAGTTCTTAAAGAAAGTAAGATGGCTACCATTTCTCCATATTGTTGTCAGTGACATCCTACCAGTTAATCAGTGAACTAAGATATCAACAGACAGTTGTTCTTGTATTGAAAACTAATATGGAAACTAATATGGAAACTAATATGTATAATAATTAAGAGCTAAATCACACTAGTTTTCTTTTGAGAGACAATATACTTTTATAGAAATTAACCAATTAAGTATATTCACATCATCATGCAGATTGCATCTCGTTTTGCTTCTAGCCAAAGTTCTACAAAATGAATATCTTTCATCATTCCATTGGTGAGATCTTTGACAAAAAGAAGTGTACTACTGAGCTGATTTGCTAAGATCTGTTAGAGAGGATAATCTTGCCATATTCTTCTGAACAAGACATTTGGGGTAGCCACTTAGAAGCAACATTTCCCCAATGGTACCACATTTTTGAGAGGCCTGTCTTTAAAAAAAATATGTTGAGATATTTGCTTTGCAAATTTCCATGTTACTTAAACTTGTTTGGAAGAAAATACAAGGAATACAATAATGGCACACAGCTTGATCTCTTGGGAAGGTGGGAGAGGGTCTCTCTTTAATCCTTTTGATTCTTGGTAACCTCCAAGGCACTCTTAGCAACAATAAAGAAGTTGTTTGCCATAATTTGCTGTCATGGCAAACATGCTTCAAAACAGCTTACAGTTCTTACAGCCAGTAGCCTCTCTTTAATCCTGATTATTTTTATCAATGTCAGCTAAGGTTGACAAGGGGCCATCAAATCGAAATCGAACAAACAGAAATTGAATCCAAGGAACATGGCTTAAGTATTGATCTGGGAATTTGAGCAAATTGACTTCTTTCTGGATCTGGTGGGTGTCCGGAAATATCTTTTAGAAAACCTACTAGTGGGCAAGATAGCTGGTTGGCTGAAGATAGAATCAACATTAGGAAATGAGTTTAAATATGAGTTTAAAGATTGACAAAATTGACATAGCTGTCAATCACATCCCCCTTTTTGAAATCAAACCTACTGCTATCTTCAATCAATCTTGTTTTTTTTAAAAAATCATCTGCTAGATCTTAAGGCAAACATATTTTAAATTCCCTACTTCAAATAGCCAGCAATACCATTATGAATTATCATGTTCAAGTGTTTCACACAGACTAATAGCTAATGTCTGTGTTCTAAAAAGCAAGCTCATTCAAGCCAGTAATTGAAAAAGGCCTTAAGATACTACTACAGAAGGCTTTTGTTCTATACAAGCTTGAATCCCTTCCAAGACACCATTATGCATTCACTTTCATTCTCCTATTATATATAGACTTCTCTCACAATACTTTTATGTTGATTTTCTACTGGCTCCATTTCTAAAGAAGTGTATGTATATGGAGCTTCTATCATAATAAATAACATTTTAGTAGTCCCACTGAATGGTTGTGCCAGGTTTACCAGCTCTTACAGCAGCCTACTTATGCCTTCTTTATGAGCTGTTTCAATGTGAAATGGAATACATCTAAGTAATTGATAGTACATTTAGAATAACCAAACCTTAACCTTCCAGGGAGTGGGCCAATAAAAAATAAAGGGTGAGTAGTACATTTATTTTCCATGAAGGACCATAAAGTTTGCACCACAGTCTTTCTATTAGTATTTATTTATTTCCTCATTGGAGTGCTGTCACATTTGTGCTCATCCTCTTGGTCTTTGCCCAATATTCAGAATTAATGAATGATTATAATCTTACGACATATGTTTGAAGATTGCAGGGTTTAACAACAATATTTGATTTACAAGAACATGGCTTTGAGAAATATCCCTTACATGGTTGACAAACTGTCCGATATGAAACACAAATTGTTCCAAGATTGCTTTGCAAAAGTGAAATCATTGTTAGATCCCATGGCAAATTCAGTACAAAATCTTTTTCCTCCCCTTTTCCATTCTTCTCAAATAGTCTAGAGGAAATGGTGTTAGCTGGAATAAGCTGATGCTGAAACTATTTCTACAGTACTCCAAGCAAAATCACTTATATGTTCCACTTCTAAGTTGACTGAGAGAAACAAGGACAGTATGAAATATGTCAATGCTGTATCTGCTTCATTCATCATAGTATAGCTTCTTCCTTGGAAAACATCCCAAAATGCAAAGTATCTATGAGAGTGTAGCCTGCATGACATTGTATTAAATTATGGATTGATGCAACACAATGCAACAATAAGGCATAGAAATAACAAACAACATGTATTAATTTGGGAATAGAAAACTGATTTTAAAAAAAAACCACAAGGTGATGTGCTAGACCCTGTTTTAATGGAAACATTTCTTCAGTTGCAGTAAAAAATAGGGAGGGGGTACAATTGTCTGCCAAGGGTGTTTTGCATCAATATTCTGAAACTATTGAAGTGGGCAAAGAGAATGGTTTGGAGTAAGAGGAGGTCAAACAGCTACAGTAAAGACAATCCAGATTCCTTTAATACTTTTGTTATACGCCCAAAAACTAGATAGCTTAGCTTTCAAACCATGGAGATGGAGATGTTGCTAGCTACCTTAGAAAAAGAGTGACCTTGTGCCATACTATCAGGCATGTTTTTAAGATCTATGTATACCTCATAAAGGTGGGAGGAGGGGCTACGTCTATAGGGAGATGGGGGAGGGAACTACCTACAAACCAAATAATCAAATGTACTTAATACTATGATAAGGAAACATGTCCCCCATGGCTTACAAGGCAAGCTTCCAGTGCCATTATTGAAGCCTCTGAATTTTCAGCAAGCAATATTTAGTATTTGTAAACCTTCTTCAAGAACACATGGTGAACCAGGTTGGTATAGCGGCTAAAGCAGGAGGCTAAGAACCAGGAGACTGTGAGTTCTAGTCCCACCTTAGGTACAAAGCCAGTTGGATATTCTTGGACCAATCATTTTCTCTCGCAGCCAAGAAGGAGGCAATGACAAACCACTTCTGAAATTTTGGCAAGAAAACTACATGGATTTGTCCAGGTAGTTGCCAGGAATCAAAGGTAGCAAAGCTCATAAACAAGAACACTGTCTCACACACATACATAGGCGTACAGGAACATATGATCAAGCAAACAAAATGCTAGCCCTGCATTTTGTAATGAGATCACCTAGCCACCGAAGAAGGGATGAGGGGACAAATGATGAAATGCTGTATGCAATTAGGTATTGGGCAAAGCCTACCTCATGATATCATGATGCCACTTTATTCTGAGAAAATCTCAGATACTCCTGCTTTCAACTCCTTGGAGTACTCATATCCAAAAATCTAAGATTTAAAGCCCACTGTAACAACATTGCCAAAAAAGCACTAAGTCAATCTAATCTTGCGTAACATCTTCTCTGGCAATATTACACTGCTAACTTAGAGCATGCAAAACATTTGCTAGACCAATTCTCCAGCTCACCAGTCTGGAGCCTGCACTGCTTATTGGACATTAATACAATTGAGAGAGTCCAGAAATATTTCACAAGAAGAGTCCTCCACTCCTCTGCTGGAAATAGAATACCTTATTCCACCAGATTTGAAATTTTGGGCTTTGGTAGATTAGAACTATCTAAATATAAATATTTCATAAAATCATCTATCAAAGTGTCCTGCCTGTCAATGAATACTTCAGCTTCGACCACAAAAATACACAAGCACACAGTAGGTTCAAACTCAATGTAAACCTCTCCAAATTCGACTGCAGAAAATATGACTTCAGAAACCAGAGAGAGCAATGCCTGGAATGCACTACCTGACTCTGTGGTTTCTTCCCCAAACCCTAACAACTTTAACCTTAGACTGCCTATAGTTGATCTCACCCTATTCCTAAGAGGTCTGTAAGGGGTGTGCATAAGTGCACCATCATGCCTATCATCCCTGTCCTACTGTCCTATTATTCAGATTTAACTATACCTATTTTACTTACTGTATGTTTATGTTTATTCAATACATGCTATCTTGTACATGTTTTGGCAAACAAACAAAGAAACAAATAACCATCCCTGACATAAGATTGCTTCCTGAACCTCAGTCATCACTACTAGGTCAGACAACTCCATATTATGCAAGAAACAAGGGTAAAATGTTGAAAGTACAAAGAAAGATGATAGTAGAGAAGGGGGTATTAAATAGCCTTGTGGCTGGTGAAGTGGAGCTGGCACTGTAGCCAGAAAAGAATGAATCCTATTTTTCCCAAGTGTCTTTTAAACTACAAAAGAGCAGCTATCGAGAGAAAGGCATGCTATCTTTTCTTCAAGACTAGCCATATTGCCTGCCTGCCTGATGGTCTCCCAGGTTTTTTATTCCTTGACAGTCAAATAGTGTAGAAATGTCTCCGCTGCTTCTATCACAAGAAACTGATCTTGAAAAAGATGCCCCTCTTTTTCAACTGCTTAGGAAGCCAAGGCATTAGTAAAGGGTTTTTTTTTTTGCTCTGGATAGGAGAGCAGAGAGAATTAAGAGTTTTCTTCAAGAGCAGCTCTTTGCATGTAGGTCAAATTACTTGACTCCACTTAAGCAGTATTCTTCCTATGGCCCAGATCACAGACTGGGGCCAATTACAGGGAACAAGTGATTCCCGTGAAACAAAAGGTTCACTGGCTACTGGGCACAATTCAATGGGTTGGCTGTGATCAATTTAAGGCTATATACAGGACTGTCTCTTGCCACATACCTCCCAGAGACCTATAAGAGCACACAGAGTTGGCCTCCTCCAGGTCCCGTCAACTAAGCAATGCAGGTTGGTGGGACCTCGGGGGAGGGTTTTCTCTGTTGCCACCCCGGCTCTATGGAATCAACTGCCCCCCCTTCCATGTCCATGCTGCTCCCACCCTATTGGCTTTCCATAAGGCCACGAAGACCTGGCATTGCCAGAAAACCTGGGGGCCATGAACCAACAACAATAATGACCAAATTGTATGAATGGGTTAGTTTATTATGGCTTTTAATTAAGGTTTTATAACTCAGATTCTATATTTGACTTCTTTTTTACTGTTTTTGTATTTTATGCCGTTGTAAGCTGCCCTGAGTCCTTCGGGATTAAATAAATAAATAAACAAGCAAACAAACAAACAAAGCCCTATACATCTTGGAACTAGATTGGTTTAGAGCCATGATGGCGAACCTGTGGCATGCAGAGCCGTACCTGAGGGCATGCAAGGCTTTGCCCTATGTCAGCTCCAGCTCCACGCTGGCCAGCTGATTTTCAGCCTTCCAGAGGGCAGTGAGAGGTCGTTTTCACCTTCCGCAGGCTTCAGCAAAACCTCCAGAGCCTGTGGATGGCAAAAAACAGACCCAACAGCCCAATCGGAATTAAAGGATTTATTTATTTATTTATTTATTTATTTATTTATTTATTTATTTATTTATTTATTTATTTATTTATTTATTTATTTATTTATTTATTTATTTATTTATTTATTACTTAGATTTGTATGCCGCCCCTCTCCGAAGACTTGGGGCGGCTCACAACACGTGGAAATAAATCATAAATAATCTAGCGAATTTAAAATATTTAAAGATTTAAAAAAAGACCCCATATACTAACAGACATACACACAAGCATACCATATATAAATTAAACATTCCCAGGGGGGAGATGTTTCAATTCAGAAAGATTTACTTAGGGGACCACCTCCTGCCACATGAATCCCAGCGAATGGTTAGGTCCCAGATTCGGCCTTCTACAGGTCCTGTCAACTACACAATGTCACTTAGCAGGACCTAGGGGAAGAGCCTTCTCTGTGGGGGGCCTAGCCCTCTGGAATCAGCTCCCCTTGTCCCCACCCTCCTTGCCTTTTGTAAAAGTCTAAAGACTCGCCTATACCATCAAGCTTGGGGTCATTAGATTCTGCTTCCAGCCGATGAATGTGTAAGTGGGTATGTTGATTGAATGGATATGTAGCCACCCCGAGTTCTCAGAGAAGGGCAGCATACAAATCTAATAAATAATAACCATAACCATAACCATTACAATAACAATAACAATAATAATGTACGTATTTTAATTGGTTCTTTAGTTTTAGATGTAATTCTTAATTTTAATTAATTGGATTTCTATATATATTGTCTTTTTATATGTTGTAAGCCGCCCCAAGTTCTCAGAGAGAGGCAGCATATAAATCCAATAAAACTTAAACTGAGTATGTATCCTGTTGCTCTTGGGAGAAAGACTGGCCCCAATAGGTAGCTTCTCAATTCACTTTGCCTTAGATTTTATTGCAAAGGTGCACTGGCAAATATTAGATAATGTAATTGTTATATAGTACAGTCCTACAGTTTGAAAATAATTGCATAATTTTTCAGGTTAATTTATTCCCTCGTCTACCCCAAAAGAAGCATCAGGCATCAGTACAGCATGTGGGAAGGAGAGTTTTCAGCTTCCTTAGAGCCAGACCTAATCATTCATTAAGAACTGGATTAGGTATAACCAGGTGCAGGAAACACATACACACACACACACACACACACACACATGAAATACACACCCTGAACAGTTCAGTATTGATCATCTCAGGATTTTTTAATGTTGTTTTTGCCATATGGGCTTAAGACAGGAGAAGCAAACTAGCTTGAAATGCAAATAGAAAGGCTTGGCCAGCTGCATGACTATCTCTAAGCAATCTTTGTGGGTACAACTCTTCACTTCTTGGTATCATGTTAGTTAGCAGCAAACTAAGGGCAAAAATGGCAATGGAGGAAAATTAGCAGCAATTAAAGAAACCAGCATTTAAAAATGGGCAAGCAGTGCTGGGCAGATCCCAGCCCTGGCTACATCTTCATCCCCATGATTATGACACAAATTTTTCATATGGCAATGCTTGGATTGAGAAAAGATACTGAATATGCTGCCAGATTGGCTGCAAAAGATCCAGAGAAAGATCGTCTCCTGTGTTTAATTTGGGTTTTTTTAATCTGACGTTTCTACTACTTTGTTTATTGAATGTCTACTATTATTTGTATTTCAGTTTTTTAATATAAATATTTTATTATAACATTATAATATACTGTATATTATAATGGATTAAAATATTGTATGTGTGTGTGTTATGATTGTTATTACTCTGTTGCTTTGCATGTGTACTGAGAGCTTTTGCACTTGAGACAAATTTCTTATGTGTCTAATCACACTTGGCCTGTTCTTTTCTGTTCTGTTCTCATTCCATTCCATCCCATGCCATGCCATCCCATCCCATACTATACCATGCCATACCATACCATACCATACCATACCATTCCATTCCATTCCATTCTATTCTATTCTATCCATGTTCCCTGGCAAGATGGGCTATTACTTAAGGAAAAATTCTACCGAGGTTGCCGCCCTCTTGTTGCTCAGTGGTAAAAAAAAATGTGTGTCTTTTGGAGAGCTGTAAAAAAAAAGTCTATATATTTAAATTTTCAATGAAATAGAATTACCATTTTTATTAGTCTTGATCTTAGATAAGACAAATGCATTAAAGCCACTGCATATCAGGAACAATGCCTTGTTTTTTCTATCTTTCTCAGAGGTTTTCAGGGTGCTACTAACTAAAAGGGTGATTTGTTCATTCTTCAAATTAAACACAATTTGCTGTGTTCCCAGAGGCTAGACAAGAGCAATGTATCGTGCATGAGTACAAGCACATGAATTCCTATGGATTTATTTAACAAGCATCCACTTTCTACCCTTCTATATGAGTGTTTGTAACAAGTAGTAAACACTTTGAAGTGTGTTTCAGCATGAACAAACAGCAGACAAAGAATTCTGGCATGAAAATACATCACATGTATGCAGGACTATCACCATTTTAAACTGTGACATTTTGGAGAGCATAATCTGGTGATCTAAATCATCAAATAGTTGTCCAGTCCTGGATGCCTTATGATGCACACTGACATATTGGAATATGTTAGAGCAGGTAACTAGAAAGCTGCCTAGAAACGATTTTTTCTTTGAAGGAGAGTGAAGAGCTAATAATGTTTAACATTGGAAATTAGTACAAAAAGGAGACATAATGAAGATTTTCAAACTGCCACGATGGAACTGCTAGATTTTTTTTATGTGGGTTCAGAGAGCAAGACAGCAGCTTACCAAAAACAAACCAATGAAGAAAAACAAAAAGACGCCCAAATTATGTTTTAGGAAAGGAACATCATCATGGAAATCCAAGTCTGCACGCATCACATTCTTTCTCCATCATGCAATTTATTGTTAATTTGAAGGTAAGAAATTCAATTCCACAATTTGTAAGGTAAAATTTATTCCAACTAAGAATATGTAGACTGGTAGTAAAAAGCACTTTTAGCTTCAGAAGAATGTCATTGATCTGGAGGCATTTATTTCTATTTATTTTTCTTGTTTCTTCATTCTGATAAAGAAAACAACAGCTGAACAACAGAGAGGAGAAGAGGCCGCAGAAAATTGATGACGTGATATTTCTTGCAGGAAAAAAAATGATAAAAGCAAGACATGGCAGGACTGGGAGAAAATTGCAAGGCATTTCAGTTTTTTGTTCTCAAGTTGAAGGGTGTTTTTTTTAATGGATTTGTAAAAATACACATGCAAGTGTTGAGATCTCATCCCATTTTGGCAATAGTACATCAGTGATTATGTATACTTCATATCCAAGGAGACAATGAATATAGGAATAGCCCTAAATGCAAAAGAACTAATACAGCACATAAGAGAATACTGCAGTCCACTACCTATGTTAATTCTTCATATGGAATTCAGCCTTTTGCTTCTGAGCCAGGTCACCTACACGACAAATGGTGATGCCTATTTAATAGATTCCATGTGGCCAGCAATCATACAAATAACAGAAGATTTGCCATTCTAAAAACAACAACAAGAATGAATTCAACTTGAAAAATAAATGATCAGAAAGTAAACAAGAAATGATAACATCCCCAGTTGAAGATTAATGGGACCTAAAATACATTCAGAATTGAAACATTTAAAAAGACATTTGCAGGTTTTCTAGACATAACAATCAGAATCTGTTGTCATGACCCTATTCCTTCCAGTGCAGAATGCAAAGCCTATTCACCCTTCTTTCTTTTCAACTCTTTTCCATCTCTTTTTTCCAAGTGTATTGTTCATATAGATTAAACTTGTAGATTACACTTTCAATCCTCCAACACTGTGTTCTTTTCTTCTTAGAAGATAATTCTGAGATGCATACTGAAATTCTGAAGGTTTTTTTTTAGATATCCTTGCTTTTAGGAACTTCAAGTATATTGAAGTATATTCATATTGAAAAGCAGGACATTTTTTTAAAAAAAATCAACTAAAAATAAAAGATTTATTTTATTTCAATTAGATACACATCCCCAGACTTCAAAGCATATTTTCAGCATGCTTTGTACATCCACTTGCATGTATTTTTGTTTCCCAATGAAAAATAAATTACATAAAAACTTGGTTTACAGTGAAAACTGGTGGCAACCTGATACATCCCTGCAAGCAGTTATATAAGTGGGAACTTCACCATGATGGAATCCCCAGCCATGAGCCAGTTTCTGGGTGCTAAAAGTGTTTCTGGAGATAAGTTGAGTGGCTTGGGAACCACGAGATTTGCAATGCTTTCTTAATCATTGTCCAGTCTTAATGGATATTTGACTGGGGAAGAGCCTCACTTTCTTAAAATCTTTAGACTAAATGATTGCACAAGCTAAGAGAGATATTCCAAAGAGCAGTGAAGATCAAAGATTCTCAGCGAATGCCTTCTTTTTTAAATTAAGAAGAGGGAACCCCTCTCCCCACTATGTTAAAGGGCTTTAATTTAAAAGCAAAATGGTTTACAAGATTGTGATCAAAGACAGATTTAAATGGATAAAGAGGACAAGTGGTTTTTCTGACAAATGTGCCTTTAAAAATAGCAAAATTAATTGGGCCAATATGACTGGACTTTTGTGGAGCTTTTGATTGTTTATTAAGGACAGAAGATAATTGGTGGATTTTGCAAAACAAGAAGATAAGAGTAATGTCAGATAAACTGGGTCTTTAACTATAGAGAACTAATTGGGAGTAAATTGATAAAGACAGAGAAAAGTAAAACAGAACAAAATAAAAGAGAACTCTGCCTTTTATTTTCACTAAAGTAATCGACAAACTTTTACTTTCTCACAATGGCAACATAAGTAAAACTGCTAAATTAGAAGAAGAATGCAGGAATTAGTTTATGGATAAGGGCATTTTCTGCAAATTTATTGCAGAAAATGTTGGAAAATGTTAACAAAAAATTACTGCAATGGTTAAAAGGAAATGCAAGTGGGATTTGCAGAAATAAAAAAGGATGCAACATAAAAAAGCTAAAAAGATTGAATAATCTGCATGTCGCTTGGCTACATATTCAAAAAAATATATAAATAGAAAGATAAGGAAGATTGGCAAGTTGGCATTACTGGAATTGAGAAAAATAGATTTTTGCTTAAAATTTAGAGCAATTGAATGAAAACACAAAGAAGATATCAGAGAAAGGATAATTAAATCTCTAATTTCCTCAACTGGGGGAAAGATGACACTGAAACAGAGACTGAGAAAATCTATAGGATTAATACATGCTTTGCAAAATTAGGAAATGTTCCACTAAATGTCTTTATGCACTTTGTCAGGAAGGAGACAGGAGACCAGGTTTCACAGCAGCATTTTAAAAGAGGTTTGATATTTACAGATGAAATTAGATTTCAGAATTTCAATTAGAGAAAAAAAAAATTCTGACAGACTCAAATATAGGAACATTCCATTTAGATGGGATAAGTTGAAAGAGATGGTTTTTTACATTTAAAAAAATATTCCAACTGAACCTTCTGGAAAGCAACATTTATTTTTGGAAAAATAAAAAGGAAATACAAATGGAAAACACAATGACAGATGAGACCAAACAAATGCAACAATACAAGATACTGAAGAGGATTCCACTTTAAAATTCCACTTTTCCAAAATCTTGGCCTAGCTATAGATTACAAATGCTTCAGGTGGAATATTAAAGTAAATAAATAAATGCTTTTATTTATGTTCCTCAAAATAGAACAATACTGTATAATTATTTCAAAAAGTTACAATCATGATACCTGTACAAAAAATAGGTATTGGGAGAAAAATATGTAAAATATTTAATTCAGAAAAATCTGGGAGATAATTTTATTTTAGCAAGATTTTTAAAAAACGGACATGCTTTGTGCAGGTATTCCTCAGGTTACAACAGTTCATTTAGTGACCATTCAAAGAGATAACAACACGGAAAAAAATAACTTTAGACTATGATCACATGATCAAAATCCCAAAGCTTGGCTTTAATTCATATTTATGACAGTTGCAATGTCCCAGGCTTATGTAATGACCCTTTTTGACTTCTGACAAGCAAATCAATGGGGAAGCCAGATTCACTTAACAATTGTTATTACTAACTTAATAACTGCAGTGCTTCACTTAACAACTCTGGCAAGAATGGTCTTACAATGGGGCAAAATTGACAACAATCATCTTGCTTAGCAACATAAATTTTGGAATCAATTAAGTTCATTAAGTCAAGGATTGCTTGCATATAAATTCTTAAATACATCTAAAATCTATATTGACTGATGATTATATGTTTATACAGTAGAGGCATTATCAAATACTTCCATATCGCAATGTTTTGAAGATCTGTTTTTACAAACTTTACACAAAAATGATTATTATTCTACAAATTGGAAGCATTCCTTATAACTAAAAAGAGCAAAGGGACAATATTTGACTTTAACAAGGAATTATTGAGAAATATCTATTGAATAATGTTTACAAACTGTTTACCACAATTTTGTTTGAAAGGTTAAAGATAAATTTTATAGAATGTTATTCATGAATATCAATGGTTCTTTTTATCTAAAACAACTACAAAATAATATTAGAAATGTTTTGAATATTATGGAATATTAGAGCAACATAATGAGAAAAAAAAACCCTACCTGCATTGATATTCTTATATGCAGAGAAAGACTATGACAATTTGAATTGGATTTTTCTATTTATAGCTGATATTAATTTTGCAGATAGTTTTATTAAATCAACAAGATTGATTTATATTTCTCAGAAAGCACAAATGATTATAAATGGAGAATTAATTAATTTGGGATCCAAAGAGGGACAAGACAAGGATTTCCACTATCTTGACTTTTGTTCATTTTGAAATACTGGATAGAGATATAAGACAAGATGAGAAAATTATGGGAGTTAAGATTTAAAAAGAAACTGATAATTTTTTGATGTTTGTGGATGATTTGGGTTAGGGCTAGGGCTGTGGCTTAAAAGGGGACATTGCCAAATTGGAGTGATCAGGGTAGAGTTCCTAGGAAACATGATTGACAGTTCTGGAATCTACCCCACATTCAAAAATTAAAGCAATTCAGGATGCCCCTACCCCTTGGAACCAGACTGAACTACAAGCAATCCTCAGGCTCCTTGACTTCTATCACATTTTCCTCAAACAGAAGGCTATGGTACCCAAGTTGCTTCACAAGGTGCTGGGGGGAAAGGCAAAATGGATCTGGGGAAGGACTGAGACAACTGCTTTTGTGGCTGTCAAACAACTACTTTCTACAGAGAGCCTCCTGATCCAGTATAATTGTGTTTGCCAATGTGTTCATCTGCGATGCTTCACCCTTTGGCATTGGGGGTGTCTTCAGCCATTGCCTACCCAACAGCACCGAGGCACCCATCGCCTTCTATTCTAGGACTCTGTCCACTGCAGAGCTGAAAAACCAACTAAACGCCCTGCCTATCTGTGTGACTACTTCACACATTGGGTTATCCCAACTAAGAGGGGAGGGGTATTACATTCTCAGATTGAAGCACATATGCTTCAGTCAGGTTCTCCATTCTGGAGGAAAAATACTGACTGCTGATTGGCCAGATTGTCTGGCAGCTCCTTATAAAAGGGCTGGTTGTCAGACAGAGGATTTGCTGGGTTGTAAATAGTTGCCAAATAAAGAGCTGCTGTCTTGAAGCCACTTCTGTCTGCTTCTTCCATTCACCATATCTAACAGTCTCTAAGTAACACCATTGCCATCACAGGGTGCTCTTCATTTATTTGAGGAAAGCTGCCTACTTATTGCTGTTAGCAGGAGTTCAATTTGTTCTGTTTTAATATTAGACAGCTAAAGCCTAGACTGCATGTTGTTGTTAATGCAATCCCCATACTGCCACTCTTCTCCCCACACCACTCTGACATTCCCATAGCAATGGTTGCTTAATGTACCAGATAGGAGCGATCATACCATCAAATCAACTATAGCATGCATTTTTCAGGATGATTGAAATTGCCTGAAGGTTTTAAAACCTGCAATTAAAAACAAACAAAACAGCCCATAAACTCTTTACACAAACTGAGAAAGGTAGCTCTGATTTCTTCTGAGACACAGCTTGCAATGTAATGAAATTTCAGAATAGGAATTAAATTTATTCATATGGCTAATGTAGGAATTAGTAGCTCAGGATCTAGTATCTAGATACTGATGATTCCCAAGAAAGACAGCAGAAATGTACAGATTGCAAAAGTACATTCACTCTGTATTCTAAACTAGTTACAAGTTATTTACTTATTTATATCCCACCTTTATTGGTTTTATAAATAAGGCAGATATCATATCTAATACTCCTTCCCCTGTGAAGTGAGTTGGGCTGAGAGAGAGTGTCCTATCTAACTTTCATGCCTAAGGCAGGACACGGATTCATAGTTTCCTGGTTTCTAAACCAGAGTCTTAATTTCTAGAGTCTAGACCAAACTGGCCTAGTCCTGGATTAAACCTTTGAAGCTTCATTGCCACACCATCACCATTTGCCAGCACAGAGATTAACACACTGCACACTGTTCTTATATTTATTTTATACCTCCAATATTTCACAGGTTATTCTTTTGCATTAATGAAAGAATTATATCTCCCATTACAATGGACTAAGGGTCAGTGGCTTATTCATCACCACCATCAAAAATCAAAAATGCCACCACAAGACAAGAGAAACCAAAAATGAAAACGAACAGATGGTGCATATGACTGAAGAACTAAAGCAAAACCCACATCACATGACAAATTAAATGCATAATTTTTGCATATTACATTAGATTTATCCTAGTCAGGGAAGATTAGTCTCCTTTAGAAAACATTAGTTTCTTTTTACAATAAAAGAATACAAAGATACAGCAATAAAGAAGAAATTCCCAAACCAGTTTGTGAAGACGCTTAACAAATATGCCAAAAGCATTTATTCACTGTTCCTAGAACTAACAAAAATGTACTGAAGATTGAAGATACAATACTGAATAAATTTATGTTTTCTCTGTAGCAAGTTCAATTGAATTTAAGGAGGTTACTCCCTAATGAACTAGTATAAGATTGCTATTTACATTTGAGAGCTCAAGCATACACAGATTATTAGGAAAATTGGGATTATTATTCCATTGTGAAACACAGGTTGATAAAGTTACAGTATATCTAATAGGCAAACCTGCTATCCATCATAGAACTAATCAAAGTATAGAGAGAACAGATTACTGAACTAATGGAGTTTGTTCCTCTCATCGCTTCATATGGAATTGGGTTTGCGGGAAGAAATTCCCCCTAGCAACTCAAGCATGTATTTCTATTGGAAAGTAAGGATCATTTACTTTTCTACACATATGAATACTTTCCCAGCGTCTCTTTTTTTTCTTCCTCCTCATTCGCCTAACTTTGAAATAAAAAAGGCAACTATATCACACAGAATGTGTATGTATTTTGTTGATTTCTTCTTTCACTTATACCAGTTTTAAGAACCAATACATTCTGTTCTGCCTGGCCATGGCGACCCAGGAATGAAGTAATTAAATCAAACACACACACGTAGACTTGTAAAAAGAAAGTAAGGCTTGGTTTTTATATTCAAAAGGCTGTACACTCCGTGAATTCAAGAGCAATGCTAGGTTATTAGTCCAGAAGGTCAGAGTTACTCACTCAAGTCAGCATAGTACTTTCAGCCTTACGTCAGCCAGTTACTCACTGCTTGAGTGTCAGAAAGTTCACAGAGATCCAAAGGCCAAAACAAAACCACGATGCATCAATGTCTCCCTCCAAAGCTGAACGATAGACTCCCACACAAATCAGTCCAACCCTCCCCTTTTTCAAGGTTGCAGCAGCGTCATTAAGTGACCTATAATTTGTATCTGCATTTGCACAGCTGCTCTTGTCTTCCCAGCATTCTCAGCACCCAAGCATTCAGAATAGGGCTGTTCATTAACTCTTCCCATTCTGATTCAGATGAACCTCTGGCTGGAGATCTGACTGACTCCATTCCCCTCTCTGTCTCTCCAGTACCTTCCTGCTCTCTCTGCTTGTCTCTGCTTCTGGTTCACTGTCTGATTCGTCCTCCAGCTAGACTGGTCTTCTGTAAACAGACGACTCCCACTCCTCTGCATCAAAATCAGCATCCACAGGAGCTGGCCTGAAGCCAACCACAACACATACTTTTTTTTCATGACTTAAAATACTCCATCCATGCCATAAGCATTAATCTTATCATTCTAGCATAATGCGCAAATGTGGAAATGGACTATTTTGAAGGAAACATGATCAGCATGGGTATTTGTTTATTATTATTGTTGTTGTTGTTGTTATTGTTATTGTTGTTGTTAAATTTATAGGCCGACCTTCACCTTGTGGACTCAGGGCAGGTTGTTAGTTACCTTCATGTATTGCCATATTTACAGGAAGTAATAGAAGTCCAGTGACACCTGAGGACTGCAAATCTCTCATCTCTGAAGTATTATGAAATAGCAGATCATAAGTACAGTAATGATAATATGCTGTTCTTAAATGTTTTTTTACTGAACCTGATTAGTAGCATTTTTAATAAATTATAGAATAATAGACTTGGAAAAACCTAAGAACTCATCAAATCCAACCCTCTGTACAATGTAGGATTCACTGTACCCTCCCAATAAACTTTTCAATGTTTGTTTAAAAACTCAGTCAAGGGGAAGCAACCACTCCATATGGTGACTGACAGCTGTATTTGACCAAAAAAAATTCTTTATGTTTAATCTGTAGTTATATCTGTTTGCCAGTTTGGTCTAGTATCTAGCATTAAGCAACAGACTAGAAAGTGGGAGACTATGAATTCTAGTCCTGCCTTTGGCACCAAACCGAACCTAGGAAGGAGATAGTGGCAAATACCTCCAAAGACTTGCCAAGAAGGCTTATCCAGGCGATCACTAATAGTGGTAGCTCCGGCTCTCTGGAACCAACTCCCCTTGGAGATTTGCACCACCGACACCCTCCTGGCCTTCCGGAAGACCTTAAACCCATTGGTCAATTGAGCAACAGCACCCTGCTCTGGCCAGAAGTGATGAAAGAATGTCTTTAATACTGGGGTTTTTAATTATTGTATTTTGTCTTTTATTGTTGTACACTATCCAGAGTCCATCTGGAGATAGGTGGCTTATAAACCGAATAATTTCAATTCAATTCAACACCTACCTGAAGACTCATACATCCACATCTGTGAAGTTTCATGCTATTAGTTCTAGTTTTAGCTTCAGAGATAAGTGAGAATAAGTTCAAGCTCTTGATAATGTTTGACAGCCCTTCAGATATTTCAAAACAGCTATCACATCACCTCTCAACCTTCTTTTCTGCAAACTAAGTAAAGAAAGTAATCGCCACAAATCCTGTGACTTTAGTTTTCATTTTCTTCCTTTCCAAAAGTAATCAGGTGTTGCTGAAACATTAAGCTTAAGTTTCAGGGGGGGGGTTCTTCCTACTTTGAGAATTTTTCAGTTTTTACATTTCCTTCATAGATTTTTTTTAACTCCTTTGTCCACCCCTTGCATTTTAAGACCTCACCCCTCTCCCATTTGTTCCATTACCTATGGATACATTTTTATTGTATCTCACATGGTGAATTTTGCTTGAATTCTGAGGAGACTATTATCTGATGTAGGGAGCTGTATATAAAGATGGGGAGACACTCTTTGAATACAGAACCTTTTCTGGATGATGGCTTTTTTAAAAAAATTGGAAAATAAATGCCAAAAGAACTTGCTTTCCCTGATAGAAGATACAGATAAATCAGATTAAGCAAGACTTACATCAACAACTTGCTGACTATGGGAAAATATGATAATTTAAAGGAAAATGCTAGTTTTTCCCTCTTGGCCCTGGTGATTTTCTCTTTGCCTTTGGCTGTGCCTAAGAACTAAGTGGAATAAATCTATTGACTCCATTATATTCCTTACACCATCTATATTGGTCACCTGTTCTTTTGTTTCAACACAAAATTACTTTGGTAACAAGAAGATGCTATGATGACAGAAAAATGTACCAAAACTCACTAGTCATGATATCTAGACAAACCAGCAACCTTTAACTTTGCTATTGGCTACATTCCACATGATACCAGACCACAGTAAAATTAAGAAGCATGAATAAAGAAGACTGGCATGATTCATTGTAGCATTATTATCCTTACAGAACCAAATAAATAACTACTCTCTATGTGTGAGTGTGTGTATGTACATGCATGTTGCTATATGTCAGATCTGAAAGCCTGGGCTTGCAATTTGCAGCAGAGATAGGAAAAGCACTTGAAGTTGCCTTTTTGATCAGAAATTCCCTCTCACCATATGCTTCTGCCTGCCTTTCCCTTCTCCTTCTAGACAGTTGGCCACCATTTCACACTACCCATGCATTTTTAAATATTAAGTCATGGAAAAGTTCAACTTTTATTAACTGACAGATGTTCAATATTGAGCCATTAATGTATTAAATACCACAACAAATATTCTGACTTCTGTCCTTTGCATAAGTGCAGAATGTGAGCAAGATCAAATGAAAACAGTTGTCCAAATTGGATTTTGAAGACTTGAAAGAATCATAAAATAGAGGGGTAGAGAAAGCACCTCTTTCTCCCCTCCCCCAAGGAAGAATCAAATGAAGAATGATTCTGCAAGAGATTAAGTTCATTTCTCAAATTATTCAAATCCACTTCATAAACTGCAATATATTAATCTGCAGCTGAAAACAGTGATAATACTATATATAAGTATTTCTAGGTGGTGGAAAAGCTCAAGTAGAGTTGGATATCCAAACAATTGCCTTTCTTAGGGATGAAAAAGAGTCCACAGCTTGAGATTCTCTACCAATTCTTCTTGAATGACCTGTACCAGCAACTATGGATTCTTTCTTAAACAAAACAGTGTCATAGACTCTTTGGAGGAAGAAGGAATACAATCGTCCTCCAACTGTTTTTACTCTAAATGACTCTTCTTCTTCCCTGTAGTCTTTATTACATAAACCCAAAGACACTTTCAAAAAGATTCCATAATCTGGAATCACCAGCCTATTTCAATACAAAGGATTTGTTTTGGAGATCATAATGAAAAGGTTGTCTAAATCAGAAAATTCATTTTCTCTGCTATCCAAGATTATATAGGGCAGCCATACCTGCCTGACACCTTCTAGATACATTAAACTACAAATCAATTGTCCTGGTCAACATTGCTGGAAACTACGGATTATAGCTCAATTCTTTTTTTTTTTAAAGATACTTTTTGAAATTTGTATAGAAACAAACTGATAAGCAATAGAACTGATTACACAAAACTTTAGCAAATTGTACCTTGTCAGTGTAAGCTCCCAGTGGATAACATGCCACAAAATCTGCCTTACCATTGATCTCCTGCTTCTTTGGTAGCTTAATGCCCAAATTGGATTATTTGTACAAATGCATTGGAAATCATCCTATTCATTATCTGTTTCAGATAGTAATACTATATATATGCAGGGTATCTTTTAATCAATTTGCTTTTTCAGGAAAGCTGTGCATTGTTGACCTTGTCATAAGGAAATCTCAGTGGGAAGATTTAGAACTGTTCAGTCATTATCTAGGCCAGAGGTGTCAAACTCAAAGCCGCCGGGCCAGATCCAGCATGCAGGGTGCTTAGATCTGGCCCATGAGGCCACCCTGGAAACAGCGAGGGACTGGCCTGTGGTGCCTCTATCAGTGGAAATGGAGCTCAGGAAGAATGCACATTATTATTATTATTATTATTTATTAGATTTGTATGCCGCCACTCTCCAGAGACTCGGAGCGGCTCACAACAAGAAAAACAGTACAAATTCATTAATTAAAACAATTTTAAACCCTCAATATAAAAACAATCATACATCTCATACAAACCATACATAAAACGAAGACGGTCCGGGGGAATCAATTTCCCCATGCCTGACAGAGGTGGATTTTAAGGAGTTTGCAAAAGGCAAGGAGGGTGGGGGCAGTCCTAATGTCTGGGGGGGGAGTTGATTCCAGAGGGTCAGGGCCGCCACAGAGAAGGCTCTTCCCCTGGATCCCACCAGATGACATTGTTTCGTCAACGGGACCCGGAGAAGGCCAATTCTGTGGGACATGGCCTATCCAGGCTCTGTTTTTGCTGGTAGAGGGCTACAGAAGGCTATCATGGCCAAAAATGGAGCCCGGGTGGGCAGTTGTGATTAAAAACAGAATCCTGGCCACATGCCCCAAACCTCAAGGTCAAATACAACTTGGATGCAGCCCTCAATGAAATTGAGTTTGACACCCCTGATCTAGGCTCTTCTTTCTTTGACTCTTATTTAGAAAAACGAAGAGAAACAAATGAGTTTTGGAGAAAGCTCATATCATGTTAACACAGTATAAATAATAAGCCATGAAATTTAATTTATTGTCAATTGTCTGATCAACTCTTTACTTTCAATGTAGAATATTTTAATCAACCAAGATTCTAGAAAAGTGGACAGTAACCAGTGGATACCTCAAAGTGCATGGAATCCTTTCAGTTGCATCTTTGGTACTGATCTACTTAAAGGAAATTTGTGATAGGTATTTTACTAATTAATTTATTGATTCACTCATCAAATTTATATGGACATCCATCTCAGTGAAGGATGGCCATCTTGGGCACTACTGGTGTGCCCTCTGAGTCCCTCGCAGGCGCGCATGTGTCTGGTGGGGGTACACCTACCCATCAGCACAATATTTGGCTTCTGCACATGTGCAGCAAGCAAAATCTTGTATGAGGACACATGCGCGAGCAAAATTTTAATGATTTTCACTGATATTTTTGCATGCGCAGAAGCAAAAAATCAGCAAAAATGGCAAAATCTCACTCAGATGAGCATCTTCACATGAGATTTTGCTTGCTGTGTATGCACAGAAGCCAAATGTCACATGGGCATGCATGTGTGCATGTCAGGGATGTGCAGCTGCATGTGCATCCCGAAAATCTCTATTGGAACATAGTACCTTACCGTTCCAGTAGCAGGCCATCACTAATCCATCTCATGAAAATATTGTTCTGGGCAGCGTACAATAAAACTATGTAACTGTTAACATATAAAAACAAATATTTTAAAAAATAAAAAATTGCATAGAGCAAGAGAGGACAGAAAACAACAATGGAGCCATCTTAGGAGCTTTCTGGTCTCTGACTTGGGTGTAAGATACCATGACTACAAATGGCACAACTGGTGCATAATATAAAGCTGTGCAAAGACTCTCCTAGATACTTTCTGCTCTTTGAGCAAGAATCATGAGTCCAAGAGAACTCCCAAGTTGTATATCAAGTCTGTTCATCTTGCTCCTTCAGGAACTCTCCAGGTCCACAACTATCCAAGAGGGTATGACACATTTGAAACAGGATTGCAGTATGGTTATCCTCACATACAATAAGAATGGGAAACTACTATTTCACCACTCTTAAGAGATACAAGGTAGGGTTTAATAGCAGTACTAACTCATGTTAGTTCATCCTCTACTGAACACCAAAAATTGCCTAGATGTATGTCCTATCATTTCTCCTCCTTAAGCTGTTCCATGAATTTCATGGAGTGATGGGATTCATGAGAGGGGAGAAGTCACAAAGCCTCAATCCACCCCATTCCAAGCAGCAACCAAGGCTTACAATCTTGAAGTTCCCCAAGATTGTAAGCCTGGGGAACTCCACTGCCAACCCAGAAATGGGATCAAGGAATTCAGCCAGAGGAATTGCTATGCAATTGATACAATAGCAACAATCCCAAGTGATCTATTAACAAATAGGGACTCTTGAAAGCTGTAAAAGACTCCCAGATAGCTATCAATATATGAAGGTGAGCTGACCCCACCCCATCTTAGACACCTCCGCTTTAGTAGTTCTCTGTGCCATCAGGATGCTCAGTAACTACCATTCCTACTTACAGTCCACACACTCAAAAACACACTCCCATTCACAACATAGGAATCCCTCTCCTGCCGGTCTCACTAATTGGTCCAGGATTCTAAGGTTCTATTAACCACAATCCCACAATTCCTCTCCTCTGGCTCTCAACAGGAGACCACTTGAACAATGAACATGAGCTTTTTATTCTTTTACAAAAGGGCAGTTGAAGGAGAGTTCTCCAACTACAATAACATTCTGAACTGAATGCATTTTCAGGTTTACAGGCAAACAACAATTTTACTTCTCCCATTTTATTGTACACTCGTTTTACATAACACTTTTGGCACCTTACTCGGGTGACTTCCAGCATGGAAATTCCCTAGAACTTCACATCATTTCTGACATCTGCATACTTCCTTTTTCTAATGTCAGCATGTCCCTATCTCATACTTTCTCTTCCTGTCAACATTACAATCTGTTATTTCTGTTTTCTCTGGGAACAAAAAAAGCAGAAAGAAAGCTGACATGCAAAAATCATATCTTGAGTATACGTCATACCACATGGCTGCATTCTTGCTTTTAAATTTTAGAAGAAGAAAGTTCTATTTCTCACAATAAGAAAGCAAAATGGTCTTTACAGGGAGATGGGGGTAATTCTATGGTCAGCCCCTCTCTGCCCAGCCACTGTTAACTCCCCCAGTCTCCTTATGTCCTGGATAGCCTTTCAGATAGAGCTACCAAGATGCTTCTCCCAGGAACAACCACTACAGGCTCCCAAAAACTACTGCACATTACTTGTTGATGCATCCAATCTCCCACTGGGCCACCAATAAGTCAGTTAAAACTAAATCAATATTCCAGAAGGCCACTGTTAATTCCTAATGGATCTCGCTGTTGTGTTTTCAACTTATATTAGCTACTGATTTTCAAATTTTTAACACTGAATCCTCATGCTTATTAGAGACTCTGAGCCAATACTCCACACTGCCAGCAATTTCATGCACTGCATATAAAGCGCCCATATGAGATCTAATATATGACTGAGAAAAGTGAATCATGTAGATCACCCTTTTTTGGGGGGTAGGCACCTGGCAGCCCAGGACAAATGGTTGTGGAGGGTAGGAACCAGAGGGAAAATATATTTTCTCTACAATTCACACTAGCTAATTGGATCTAATGAGAAAATAAAGAAGCATAACACACTGCACAAGCATTGCCTGTATCAGCAGCAAAAGATAGGTGGGGGATGCCTTCAGAAGAGGCTGCAGGAAAGTTGCAAATATTGTTGTATATTCCTGCCTTTGAGAAATGGATAGTAGACCCATCACTGTGCTGGGATAAGCAAGGTGAGCAAATGAGTTCTTAGCATCCTAGGCCTTTGATATTTGGGCTATGTTCCAACATCATACTTAACCTTATTACTGAATTAACTCACTTGCTGTGTTTGCATAATACATTGACTCATAAACTAAATGGGTTAGATATAATATACCAAATCACAAAACAAAACAAAAGCAAATCAAAGCTTCATTTGTGTGTGAATAGACTGATGCAGATGTTATAAGAACACATCTTTGAGAGCCAATCGCACTAGTTGTTCTAGTTATCTTCGATTGAAAGATTGGTCACTGAAGGGATGCCCAAATCATAGCAAATAGAAGTCCAACAATTTGAGAAAGAAACAACATTTAAATCAAGCCCATTTTGTGGAATAGTTTTTTTGAATGGCCTGAGGACTAAGAGAACCATAATCAACCAGTGCAGGCTGCCCTGACCCTGAGGTAGTTAAGTATGCAAGCAGAACAAATGTTAATCATACCTCATTATCCAGCAAATACAAAAAATGTGGGGAAATCAGCACATATTTTAAAGAAATAAAATCATATTTTATACTAACTTCCTAATCAGGTGGTCTGCAGATAAACTAAGTTTACAATTCCCAGAATTATCAACTTTGACAAAATCCAGATCATAAGTATTTACTTGGTATTGATTGAATCTGTAAATCCTGGCTAGAGAACAGCTATAATCCTCAGAGTTTATTGGAGCCTTAGACCCCAAGTCACTCTGGTCACTCTGCCTTACCTACAACCCAGGGGTGAAATGTTCGTGCTGTCAGTTGTAGGAGAGCCAGTCATGAAGGGATTGCGAGATTCCACCCACCTGCCCGGAAACTGCCTTTTGGGTTATTTTACCCTCTGTGCATGCACAAAGCCCTCTGTGCATGCTCAGATGGTGAAAGAACCCAAATGGCATAATCCAGGCAGGTGCTCCCTTCATGGCCGGCTCTCCTACAACCAATGGGCATGAGTGAACTGGGAGCATTTCATCCCTGCTACAACCTAGGAAATTGAACAGTTTGAAAGATGTGAAGTCTTTGGTCCACTGTTAATGTCAACAACGGGTGCAACATTGGACTTCCTCTAAAGCTCCTGATATAAAATATTTCTTTTTCTTCTAGATGTTCAAACACACACATACAGTACATTGTCTCCGGGCATTGCAATATTACTACTTAAATATTTCATGCTCTTCTATACTGTCCCCTTGAAAAAAGCAATCAAAAGAAGTGTTCTCATCTCAAATAATTTATTAAATGGATCAAATCCCAATTTAATTATAAGTGAAAGGATATTGAATGGCATAATGAATATCTTTTGAAGAAACACAAATGATTGTCAATGAGGAGAACAAACCTATATTCTTAATTTCTCCAACAGGCTGCCATATCTTACAAGGACTTTTGTCTTTCTTGGTTCATTTAGTAAAGGCTAGATTCAGGAAGCCCTGGGAAGCTACAACGTATCTGGCTGATCTCTATCACATATGTTTTTTCCTCATCTCATCTTTAAAAGGAGAAACAATAAACAAACAAACAAATATTCACGTAGCTGTGAATCTCTCCTGAAAATTATTTTGAAATGATACTCTAATTAGAACTTTTGGGGTAGCTCTTTGGTTTAGGTTGCTCCACAAAAGGGCAACCTGTAGGGTTGCCAGTTTGGAGATCAGAGGTCACTCATGTGCACATACACAGGTGGAGCATTTGAGAATATTTGTTATCCTAAAATACCCCAAATTAATAGTAAAGCACTTTGTGCTCAGAATTTTGACTCACCCTAAAAGATGCTGAACTCAAAGAGTTTTTAAAATTTCTTCTTTAATTTTGTTCCTTATGTCTTGGATGAATAAACGTACACAACTACAGTCTCATGGAGACTGGCAAGCCGCTGTTCCTCAGCCTTGGTGCTGAATGTAAATCTCTCTATGATTTACATGGTTCATATCATATATACCATTGATTTACATAGGTTGGGCCTGCTCTTGGTATCTGAACAGTAACACTGCCACCTAGAGGCCTGATGTAAACTGATTTTTTTAAAAAAATCCAAAAGAATCTTTTACAGATAGTCAACATATTTGCAATTAGGATTGCTTAAGATATCCTCAACAGCATTTCATCTTTCAAAAGTCTTTATAACTGCATCTCTTCAATGGCTCTATCATGCCCAGTCTCACAATTCTTATTTTATTTTGTTTTAACCATTTTCATATAACAAATGTCAGGTATGATGCAAACATGTGCTATGTCTTTTCAGGAAAATAAAATATTATGCAAAATAGAAATAAAAGAAAAAGAAACATGCTACATGCTGTATATTTTACAGCAACAAAATTAACCACACCTCTTAATTGTTGCTGGCTTTGCTTTTCCCTTGTCCATAGACTGATTCATATATCTCCTTTCATTCTTTAAATTTCTTACATATCTTTAAGAATTTCATCCACTCCAGTCAACTTGGTACAATATTAAGTTCTATACTTTCTGTTATATTATAAAATCAATTGAACTTTAATGGCAAATTGTTCAGGTTCTCAGCTCAACATAGTATCATGTGCATAGGAAAACACAATAACATCCCCAAACCGAACCACTTTTAGCATTGTCATAAGCATTGCTTATACATTTGTCCAGAAACACATTAAAATAGAAGAGGGACATTACACATTCCTGTCTTATTCCCTGCTCAATCTTGAAGCATTCACTAAGCATTCCATTATTTTCATACATACGGTACTTTACTTGGATTATATGCTACTCTTACTTCAATCAGTAACCAACCTTTAACTCTACATTCATAGAAAACATTTCATAGTCGTGTCTGTTCATTGCATCATATAGCTTCCCAAGATCAACCAAACACAATAAATTCCTCATACACACATTCACATATTTTACAATGACTCATAAAACACAAAAGAACAGATTTGTTCTGGATTTTTTTCTTCTTCTTTCAATCTTAGCAGCAATGTGCTCTTTTGGACTATATTTGCTGTGTTTGTGTGTGTGTGTGTGTGTGTGTGTGTGTGTGTGTGTGTGTGTGTGTGTTGCAAAATATTGTTTCTAACCTTCATTTATTTGGCATTAATAATTCTCTTATTTGCTTTTTTTCTTCATCATCTCTTTTGCTTCTTTATTTTATCAAGCATGCTTCCCATTAAGGTAATTACAAGCATTCTGTGACATATCATAACTTAATTCTTTTCATTCTGTTCCAAGCACATTCTACATCCAGTGTTCTATTGGAAGATGAATGTATGTTCCATATTTTCTCCTTCTGGAATCATACTTTCTGTTTCTCTATTATTTTAATTTCCTGCTCAGGTCTATTGTTTTTTTTTTCCTCTTATGATAAGACTCTTTCTATCTCCTTCTCCTCAACATTCAAAGCAGCTTGCACAAAGTCTGAATATAAAGCTAAAACCAAAGAAAATTCCAGGTAACACATTAGAAGAAGAATCTTCTTGGAGGGATCAATGGTGTGTGATTTCTTTTAATGGCTTTACAAACTGCAATTTGACAACAGCAATTGTTTAGTTCTATGAACAAAATCCCAAAGACCAAGCTCTGCTACTTTAATGAACTATTCTAATGTGAAGCATATAGCCTGAACATAGAGCAACAAAAGATCAAAATAATTTGCTATAGCATCCTTGGGAAGGGGCTCTGTACAAATCTAATATATTATTATTATTATTATTGTTGTTGTTGTTGTTGTTGTTATTATTGTTATTATTATTACATAACCCCAACATCCCCTTAAACAGTACGTCCAGTATGTCCAGTGCTGCTGAGAACAGTATAACCCAGCCAGCTCACCAAGGCACAATTATGCTAGTACATAAAGATTTCCATAAGACCTTTGCCTATTGCCTTTCTTGAAAGATGCTGATAGTAAAGGGAACCACATGATATTACACTACTGAACTTTTCTTACAACCACAAATATCTCTATTTTTTTTTAAAAAAAAATCATGCCATGTATGAAGAACAGCTTTGTTGTTATTGGCACATCACTAGCAAACTGCAAACGTGATAAACCTATGTGCCCTCTCTTGGACTTCAAGCTGCATATTAGTATTCCTCTGGGGTACTTATGAACGTGGTGAGCTATTTATTTACTTTGCGATTTCATCTTAAATACACATTGAGGAGAAAGCCCTTGAAGCTCGTTACCACTGACTCCCCTTCCTAAAAGATATATCACACTTTTAAGTAAGAAGGGAGAAGAAGCAAAGAGAAGAAAGCATGCAGAGAAATCTAAATGACAACCCTCACATCATGTAACTAACACACTGAATTTAGTGTTGTGCAGGATCATAATACCCTCTAGTTGAGATTTTCTGTCAGAGATGTAAAATAAATATTTAAAGCATTTTATAATCCATGTCACTGGTTTAATAGTTAGCTAATTAGTTAAATTAATTAAATAATGGACAGGTTACAGATGGATCAGAGCTATCTATCTAGTACTGTAATAGTGAACCCATGCCACAGGTGGCACACGGAGCCACATCAGAGGGCACATGAGACTTTGCTCTATGTCACCCCCAGCGTTCATACACTCATTGCCCGACAAATTTTTGGCCTTGGGAAAGGCCGTTTCGCCCTCTGGATTCTTCAGGGAAGCTTCCCTGAAGCCCCGGAATGCAAAAAAACCCAACCCAACAGACAAACCGGAAGTTCAGAAAATGCACTTCCCATTTGCTTTTTGTGCTGGTTTTTTTGCACTCTAGAGGGTTCAGGGAAGTTTCCTGAAGCCCCGGAGTGCAAAAAATAGCAAAACAGGCAAATCGGAAGTCCGTTTTTCTGAACTTCCAGTTTGTCCATTTGGCCGTCTTTTCACATCCTGGGCTTCACTGAGGCCTGTATGCATGTGAGGGGGGGCAGGGAAGATGTGTGGGCATATGCACCCACACACATCCTTTTGGCATGCAAACCAAAAAAGGTTTGCCATCACTGATCTAGTTGATAGATAGATTGAATCATTAAGATGGAATTCCAAGTAATGCTATAGCCTAAAAAGTATAGTACACCAGGAGAGCTGATTACTTGATATTTGGGACCATCTGACTGATCACCCAAAAAAAGCTGATTGCCCTGATAGAGAGTTCATAAGATTGAGTCAGAAGGGCAGTTCTGATATAAGATTTCTCACACAGATGGTGTTAGAAATGTCCTCCAGCACATAGGAAGAGCAATTAGTTATTAAACAACTTGCTCGTGCAAGTAAAATGTAGACAATATAGCAAGGGGATTAGATCCAATACTGTTATTATCACAGAAAAGCAGCCATACTGGCCTATTTCCCTGTCAGTGCCTTCTTTCAACAAGAAGTCCATTTTGCACATATTTCATCCACCCACCCCTTTGTAAAAATGGGAGCTAAATGCATTTAACATCATCAGTTAATGTGCGCAATCACTGGTTCATTAAATATGAGGAAAGAGGCAAAAGTAATCAATGCCACCATTCCCAAAGCAATTTTAATTAAAAATGTATAGCATAGCAAATTAATGGGCTAGTAATACACACATAAGATAGATATTGTGCTGTATAACAATTCATCTCACATTTTCTATATTTATGGAACACACATTACATCAATTGGAATGGAATACAACAGTGATGGTGAATCATTTTTGGCTCAGGCACTAAAAGGGTACAAGTGCACATGATGGCATGCACCATGCCTGCCCACACCCATAATTCAATGCCCTCCCCACACATGCATGCACACAACCTCTCTGCTCTGCCCCCCCCCCATCATGTGCACAGGCCTCCCTAAAGCCGCTGGGCCTCCAGTAGGCTCGTTGGGCTATTTTTCGCCATCTCCGGGGTTCAGGAAAGCCTCAGTAGGAGCTGTCTACTTATTCCACTTATTCTACTTATTTCAGCTGGCAACCTTCTGTGGCTTTTGGAGTTGCCTACTATGAAGTTGGAATTTAAAATACACTGAACTATAGCCTTTTCAGGCTTCTGGTGATGATTGATAATGCCTGGTGAGTGAAGTGACCTTCAGGAAAGTCTGACTACCAATTTTCTTATTGTGAACTTCCTAATCAGTTTCCCAGAAAACAGGATGGGAATCATCATCCTCTAATTAAAGCAACGTCTTATATATTCCTGAAAAAGAGGAGGAGGAGGAAGAGGAAGAGGAAAGGGAGGAGGACGAGGACAAGGAGGACGATGAGGAGGAGGGGGACAAGGAAGAAGAAGAAGAATCTCCATTGCCCTAAGTAGCCTATGTCATTCAGTCAAATTGCCCATGTCTTCTAAAAGGCGATGAATGGTCTATGTGCCGTTTCTTCCTGTGAAAAAGGAATCTCTCTTTTAGGGAAAGCCAATCCATTTGCATGTATTGACCCCATACATAAGTTAATAAAACATGAAAGCAATAGTGGGAGCAAGATTATGGATGCAATCCTGCTCCCCCAGGTTAGCTTAGAAGTTTTCATTTATGTACAATCTGCAGAATGAGCTCTTTAAACACCAAAGCTCCACCCCAGAAATGGGAATCTGCAGTGATGCGATCGTTTTAGTTGTTTTTCCTGGGGTGAAGCAGCTGTAAACAGCTTGTTTGAATGTCCCATTTTCAAAAGCATTTAAATTAGTGCAAATCTATAGGCATCTCCAAAGGAGAGCTTGTGGTTACAATGTAGTCTGAAAATGCCTGAAGACTGCATTATTCAAAATGTATCCTTCTTTCCCTGAGTATGAGTCAACAGGATAATGCCCACGAGGTTGGTAAAAACAAGAACATTACATTCAGAGTTTCTGCATGCTGAATAAAATTTATAGATCTTTGTCATGTAATAATTTACATATGCTGGCAGGATTTTATATTATGCTATGTGAAATGATATTAAGGAGTTAAACATGATCCAGATATCAAGGCTCTCAAATTGACCAAATTGCACATCGTCGTATATTTTCTATCCCACACATCCTTTGGAGAATCAGTGCAACCAAGTCAACATAGAGGAGATGAGAAAAAGAACATCAGACTGTTTAATACATTTCATGTATACGAATAGAAAAATCCTTATGAAATTGTGCTCAGATACTCTGATAGTCAAATCCAAATTATGTTTGTGTAGGTGTTCATGTGAAAGCTAAACCTACTCTTTGGGTTAACAGCAGAGAAGAAATTTAGATTCAGAAACATGGATGGGCCTACTCAAAGCAAATATAACATCAAAAACTCACTGTGTCAACAGAGAAACCTAGATTGCTCTATCTAATATTGCAAAATCAGCATCTTAGAGCTGTTTTACATGACCATCCTATCCCAATTGTAAAACAGGCCTCTATGCATTTCTTTAGGACAGAAACACATTATATTGTATTTTACTCAACCCTAGACAATTGAGAACACAACCTCTACTAATCTTTTCTTGCTATGAATAAAAAGTATTTTCAGATTTGTACCAGCTGGTGCTGTTGTTCAGATCACCAGATGCATTATTTTTTAAATAAATCCTGCCAATTCAGTACAAATTGTGCACTCTGGCAAAAATGCCCCTTTTCCTTCCTGTCACTGGCCCCTGTCATCCAAAATCATTTTTATGTATTACAAATTCTCTGATGAGACAAGCAGTTAAAAAAATTGAAATTACCAAAGATTGTGCCAATTTCATCTTATAACCCAAACAACAATAGAAGTGATTAGTGTCGTTTTCTTCTTCTTTTCATTTTTACTGGTTCAGGAAGGTAAAAAGAACATGAGAAGCCAGCAAATTAGCCCATCACTATGGCCAAAATGGATGACCGGATGAAAAGTGAAAGGGGTTTTTTGACTTTGTTTTTTTAAAAGCTGGCTTCATTTCCAGATGGTTTTACAAAAAAGAGTCAAATGGCTGAAAATTGTAACTGGAAAAATCTTAGGCAGACACACTTCATGCTGAAGATGAAGCATTGTTTGAAACTCCTACATGAAATTTGTTTTCCATCAAAACTTATTATGTTAAAAAGAAAACACCCAGCAACGTTTCCCCATAACCTCAATTTTTCCAGACATAACTTCAAAACTGAGGTCATAGCTACTAAGATAAAAAGTTGCAGCCAGAGTGCAGAAAAGGGGCCAGATTTAAATACCAGAATCTCATCTATTCGTATTCCATTTAGCTAAATTTCGTCTTTGTGTGTTTTCATGAAAGTATTATGGCCAATCAAGTGATTTCTCAGTCAAGCTATGCTCTTAAAAGGCCAAACATGGGCCATCTTAACATTTTATCATGGCTTTTTTGCAGTGAAGTACAATGTAGCACGCATGCACGAACACACACACACACACCTACACATTTTATTTTTATTAACTGCCTTACTGCAAGAAATAACACTGTACAATCCACTTCCCTATTCTCATTCTTCTTATTTTCATTCTGCTGGGAAACATAATAGTGGTGAACATCTGCTGTTTTGTGCTTATCTTTGTGTATGAAAGCATGTATGTCTATATGATACGATATGCATGTAAGAGAATAGTATCACCTATCAGTATTCCAATAACAAAATAAGGCATTATTTGCAATAACATCTTTAATCACAGGATTCATGAAGTCAGCTAAAGCAGATTGATGTGAAAAGAAATTATCCCAAGAGGACAATGCTTGAAGCATATTGGCTAAACACAACACCCCCCCAATTGCTTTTTCTTCTTCAAATGTGTACTGTCATACTGGCGTGTTTGTATACAGGAATCATTTTTCTCAAATAATTGCAGATAGATGAGCCATTTCTGAATATACAGAAATGTCAGTTTGTTGCATGTAAAGGTAAAGAGATAGTAGAGGAAAGAAGCAACTAGTGTTCAAATATGTTCCAAATAGTGTTTTGCTATTTTAAAATCACCTTTAGAAGACCTGAAAGACCAGATTAGGGACAGATCACCATAAAGAAAATCTATCTATGTGTTAGCTAAGAGTTGATAACAACTTGATGGCACATATGATGAATCAAGTTTGAAATGCTGGAATTCCAGTGCAGAAAAATAAACAAGGTTAAAAGTGCAAAAAAGACCTACATATATGCTCACAACAATTCTAGGAACAGAATGGGGAATGGGCTATGTATGAGTACCATTACTAAAATCAAAGCTACCAATCCCTCTTTCAATCACTCTCCATCCAAAACAAAAACCTTTGGCTTTGATATGCTATAAAACATGCATATATAAAACATATATGCACATATATAATTTGTTTGCTTTTCAAATGTACAAGATAGCAGGTATAGGTATAAATATAAACATAAACAAACTAAATACAGATAAATGTCCCTTTCCAGGCACTTTAGGTTTCGGCTTTTCAGTTTTGGCAGAATCCTTTTCTAGCCTTTCGACTTTAGGAGAATCTCTTTACAGGCGCTAAAGGCTTCAGGAGAGTCCCTTTTCAGTCACTTTGGGGACGGAGCCTTAAAGGCACTTCAAGGAAACCTCATGGAGACTTTATGTTTGCATAAATGATGTTCGAAGCTATGCATAATTTTATTCCTCACATAGTAGCCACTCATGTTACTCAAGGAGCTGGTGTTTCGGGATCACTATCATGTGAAGGTAGGAATGCGGTGGGTGGGTTTCAGAGCAAGAGCCTCACCAGCCTAACTGGTCATGAAATGAAAACCATTTCATTTTGGGGTAAGCAACATTATGAAGAGGCCAGAAATGAAATAAGGAATAGTAAATCAAAGAAATTAAAAGTCTGCCATAAGAAAAAGAAACCTTTATCTGGTTTCCGTTAACATCATTCACTGTATCTCTCTTTTTTTGGATTTCAAGCTTGCAACATAGCCATGCAGTGCTTAAGGCATTGACTTTTATTCCATTTTTTTTCCACCTCCCACTTTTGAAAATCTCATCAACTCCATCCAGCCACACCTTTCTTGCCCTGTCTTCTCTTTCCTTTTGATCAATTCACTGTTCCATCCCGTATTTTTCATTTGCAAGCTGATCCTCATTCATTGTCTTTGAAGCTAAACTACATCAAGCTACAGGTATCTCTTTCACACTTGTCACTCATTCAATCCATATTTATTCATTACCCATTCACTTTTGACCCTATCACTTCTTATTATGCCACTCATACTTCTTAAACACCCTATTCCTACTGCATTCAAATTACTTTCACATCTCTCTTAGTCCAACTCTCATTTCTATATAAAAAATTCAAGAGACACTCAAACTAACAAACCACTATTTTCACTCTTTTCAACATTTATTCACTGCCACAAACCATTATCTCTTTACTAGCTTTTGCATATCTTAACCGGGTTTTTAAAAAATAATCTTTATTAAGTTTCTACATATAAAAACAATCTAAACAAACAAAACATACAAAAATGAAGAAAGTAGACCGTTTTATCTATTTCCATATTTGTTAACATTTAAGGAGGTATACAAATCCATGAACTTTTTCCAACTTTTTGCCATGTATATGCAACTTTGCTCACTTTTCATGTCCTATACAATGATATTGATCATTTATATGTGAATTCTTAGATATATACAATCTACTATATACATTTCATCATAAAATCTGTTCAACTTTTGCTGCAAATCATTCATGTATGTACGGCACCATCTGTATACAAACTGCATAATATATCACATCATCAATCAACACACCTTTAAGATTCCCACAAGCAATCCTTAACTATTCCTTATTCTTTTTGACTCTACTTTTTCCTATTTTTCAACACTATTCTTCTCTCACCCACATTTTTGAAATAATTGTTCTCTTATATGAATTTTTCACTCACAGCCTCTTTCGTTTAATTGCATTGAGCATACTTTTTCTTATTTCATATTAGTATAACACCACACTTTTTGGTTCATTTCTTTTCATTACTTCCAAGCAGCTTCCATATCCTCTTTTTTTAAATATCCTCTTTTTATTCTTGAATCTCCAATGACCCAATTATTTTTTCTGTACTGTCATATCCCAATCCCATTCATCCATTCGTGTCCAGATACCCAAATATTCTGCTCTCCATCATATTCATTCAGAAGGTATAACAAGCAGGAAGAGGGAGATTGAGATCCCGCTATATAGAGTGCTGGTGAGACCACATTTGGAATACTGTGTTCAGTTCTGGAGACCTCACCTACAAAAAGATATTGACAAAATTGAACAGGTCCAAAGACGGGCTACATGAATGGTGAAAGGTCTTCAGCATAAAACGTATCAGGAAAGACTTAATGAACTCAATCTGTATAGTCTGGAGGACAGAAGAAAAAGGGGGGACATGATCGAAACATTTAAATATGTTAAAGGGTTAAATAAGGTCCAGGAGGGAAGTGTTTTTAAAAGGAAAGTGAACACAAGAACAAGGGGGCACAATCTGAGGTTGGTTGGGAGAAAGATCAAAAGCAATATGAGAAAATATTATTTTACTGAAAGAGTAGTAGATCCTTGGAGTAAACTTCCAGCAGACGTGGTTGGTAAATCCACAGTAACTGAATTTAAACATGCCTGGGATAAACATATATCCATCCTAAGATAAAAATACAGGAAATAGTATAAGGGCAGACTAGATGGATCATGAGGTCTTTTTCTGCCATCAGTCTTCTATGTTTCTATGTAATGTTGCACTATTTTCTCAAACCCTTCCTATAATTCTCCATAGCTCTACTCACTGGATTTAATTTATTGTGTGGAATGGTATCTTCCCTATGTGTGGTTTCCCATTTCACACAGTGCTTATCCATGGCTCAAATTCATAATTTCAAAAATCCACTTTGGTCCTTTCATTCATGGTTAAACTTGCATCTCTGCTTCCCTGTATGTATTCATCTGAAAGATCAGAGTGCCTACATTCATATATACTATACACTTTTCCATTTTCTAAGTTTTATAGGCAGATCACAAATATATTTTTCTTTAATTTCTTTCATGTTTTCACGCTTTTTATCATTTATTCCTTTTATATTCCAAGTCATTATTTATTTATTTATTTTATTTTATTTGTCAACAAGGGCAAGGAAACAGAACACATGAAAAAAATGGCATAAATAAATGGATATACAGAAGCAAAACATAGCCATAAAGACATGATATGATATGATAGTATGTGTGAGATTTTTTTATTTTAAATGTTTAGTTAAGAAATTTTTTTAAAGTCATCACTCTATTAATTGGCCTAGAATGTTTTATTATTGTATTTTTCACTAAAATGTTGTAAGCTGTCCCGAATCCACGGAGAGGGACGGCATATAAGTCCAATAAATAAATAAATGGGAACAATAGGACAGGGACAGTAGGCACACTGGTGTGCTTATGCATGCCCCCATATTATCTTCTATATTTCAGGATTACTAAATATGCCAATGATTACTGGGTTATGCTGTCTGTCATGGTCAGTCAAGGCCTTCATATAATGCTTTTTAGTATGACAGAAAGTGAGTACAATTGGATGCAGCATACCCTAATGATAAAGAACACAGAGATATTTCCTAGTGTATAACGTTTTGGTTAGATAGATCTTCCTCGTTTAAAAAGGGTTAAATACCAAAAGAAGATATTAATGTTTTGGTAATATATGAATTAAAATAATAAAATGCATTGCAGAGAAAGCAATTTATCTGGAATAAAAGTTTCTTTCAGTTGTGTAGTTGAACTTTTGTTTTAAAAAAATTTCATGGTCCCAATTCAGCTAGGAACTTCTTGTTGTTTTTTGTTGCAAATTTCCTCTATTGCTTGTTGCCTCTGAAAAATTTATTGCACTTTTGAGGTAGATGATTTCAGAAGAAAACTAGTGTCAGGAAACTGCAGTTGCTTTTCTTTTCCAATGCAAATAACCAGTTTAAATGCACTGCTTAACAAATGTGGCTGTCATCATATATCTTTTCTTTCCCACATATTTCAGTACATGAAGGTGAAACAAACCCAGACTAAGGAAAATATTGCGCAGTGCAATATTCTATGAGTACATTTTGTTTTGACAATACAAACATGACATTTAACTTAGGAAGATAATTAAATTGGGAGCGATCAACAGTGGTTCAGTAAAATTACAGTTCTATTTCTAAATTATTTTGTATACCTTCACTGACATTTTCTAATCCTTCCAGTTGTACGAAATACTATTGCTATTGATGAAAGGCAATTCTTCAAGCAAAACAGAGTTATAAAATTGCAGTTGACCTCAGCTATGAAGAACAAGAATCTAATAAGCAAATGGAAAACTTTTTGGGAGGAAAAAAAACCTTCTAATGATATTGCTGTATTCTCCTTTTCCTACCTCCAAGTTCTTGCCAGTCCAAAAAAGGTTCCCTGGAGAAATTATTTTTAATCACATCTGAATTTTTGTAAGATAACAATAAAGAATGGTGGAGCCTCTCAAAATATAACTAAAAACTCAATTGTTCTGCTTTCTTCTTCATTCATATCCTACTTTTTGGCAAGCAACTATTGGCCTTTTTGATGGCTTTTTAACCTTTACTTTCAATATTACCTATTTACCCCCGGAAGCCGAGTAACGACGCTGAGATATGCTGTGGATTAAAATTGGGTCATTTATTGAATTAACATAAATTTAAATAAATTTGCATACATTTGCATACATTTGCATATGCCAATTTCAATATTTAAATTCAGAACGAACTAAGGACCTGCAGAGGCCAAAACTAACGGGGCGGAAATTCCTACCATAACATTCCTTGGCAACATTGGGCAAAAACTCCCTGCTGACCCAGGTGAAGGTACCACCTTCACCTGGGTCCAGGCCATGCCCCTTCATCGTGTGGGAGGAGTCCACCCTCCAATCCCCGTGGGAATTGGATCTGGTGATTCCCATGGACATCCTCTCTCCAATCCCCGACGTTGTTTCAACCTCTAGTTCCTGGAGAGAGGCGGTCCATCACCCTTTAAGAATGCCCGAAAGGAGCATGCGCAGTTGCTTCTAATTGCCCATTTCCACCCCTAACCTGCCAAACCCCAATGACCAAAGGGAGGCCTATAAACTAAGTGCGCCGCACCCCCTAACCAATCCAGTCCATACCCTCAGTGTGGAATAGGCGAAAAAACGGCCGCCTCTAAAGGGGAGGCCGTAAAAAATTCCTATTCGGCCCCGAGGCGACCTCCTTAGGACACACTGTTGATAGCGGAGGGTGGGCGGGTGTTCGCATGCAGAGCCCAGGCAAGGGGGAGATCTTGTCCAGATCGCCCTTAAATAGGGCGATCCAAGACCTCCCACAAATCCCAACAGGCAGCGCGCCGCCCTGGCGTGCTGCCAAAAGCCGAATTTCCGGGTTCAAAGGAACCCGGAAGTCCGGACTTAGAAGATCTGCCGGCAGCGTCTCTCGGCCCCGCAGGTAATTTCGGCTGGCGCTAAACCGTCAGCCGTGCATTTCTGTTTAGTACTGCTACTGATCAGAACTACTGCTTTAAAGAGGAGTGTATGACTCCTGCTCTAATGACCAATCATTTTTTCTGTTCTACTTTCTGTAACAGGAAGAAAACCTTGTCTCTGCTTGTTATAGACCCAGGAGATACATATGAACAATAAAACCCTACTGTGTGCTTGACCAAATAGGTTTTCCTATCAAGCAACCAGAAAGCCTTAGACTGATGATGGCTAACCTTTTTTGGATAGACTGCCCCACTCCCATCTGCACACACAAGATCCTCACATGTGCCTCCCATGCAGGAGTGGGCCACCATTCCCGGCACTACCGGAACGGGCCGGGAGCATGCACAGAAGAGAGGATGTATGTGTACAGGATTTTGGGTTTTTTTCAGTTCTGCACATGCGCAGAAGCAAAAACACCCAGAAAAAGACAAAAATAAGGTAAGTGGCTGCCCACACTGCTGCCGTTCGCATCTCGCTCTCGGGGTGAATGCCTGCAGTGCGGGTTGTGGGGGGGGTGAGCCGGCATGAGCGTGGGTGGCAGGGCAAATGGCGGTAGTGCAGGCAGTGGGGGGGGAGCTGGCATGAGCATGGGTGGAGCTGGCAGACACGCAGGCGGTGGGGCAAATGGCGGTCACACGGGCAGTGGTGGGGAGCCAGCGGGAGCACATGCGGCAGGGCGAATGGCAGCAGTGTGTGCAGGGGGCAGCATGAGCGCAGGTGGTGGGGTGAATGGCAATAGCGCAGGCAGTGGGGGGGGGAGTCAGCACGAGTGTGGGCGGAGCCGGCACAAGCGCCAGCAGCAGGGCAATCAGCAGTAGCACGGGTGGTGGGGAAGGAGCCAGCATGAGTGTGGGCAGTGTGGGGGGAGCTGGCATGAAAGGCGAGCAAGAGGCAAGGGACTTGTGGTGGGAGAAGACAGTGCTTGCGGCAGGGCAGAGTAGGACAGGCAGAGGTCCAGGGAAGCACTGGTTGGCTTGTACGCATGTGCACATGTGTGCACGCCCGGCAACGCCACCAGAGTTCGCCTACATGGTACATTGCCACCACTGGAACCACATTCTCTCCCCATTCAGGGTCTGGCCCACCCTTGCTCCCATGTGTCCACAGGAGAGACCCATTGACCTAGGGCAAGGGTAGGCAAAGTTGGCTCTTCTATGACTTGTGGACTTCATCTCCCAGAGTTCCTGAGCCAATCATGCTAGCTGAAGTCCACATGTCATAGAAGAGCTAATTTTGCCTACCCCTGACCTAGGGCAACATCTTTGCCTACCCACAGAGAGGATGCTGTGTGCCACCTATGGCACGCATGCCATAGGTTCACTATCACAGCCTTAGAAAATGAAAGAAACCCCAGGACCTTCTTCAATATTTTGGAAAGGATATTTCCTCACTTTGGAGAAGATTCAATTCATTTGAAATATGGAAAACAATTTCCATTTTCTGAAATTTCAGATGTTTCTTGATATAAAAATTAATGAACAATTATAACTTTGTCTTCACCATTATTTTTAAAGGGGAGCCAAGTGTTATTTAATTACAAATTCATTATTATAGGGCATTTTATAATTTCAACATTAAACTTGAAAAACTTTCTGAATATACTCTATACAGATTTTGTGCAAGTTTGTGCAATTAATTCCAACTGTTCAGTCATGGTCCACAACTTCATTTCAAAACTCACTAATTGGGTTCAACAGTAAGCACATTACTTGACGTTGAAACTAAACAGCAAGTTGCCATAGTGGGCCTGCTATTTCTTTCCAAAATCAAACTCTAGTAACAGAAATGAACCAAGTGGAGAAAAGCAACTTCACACAGCTGGACAGGGGTAGTTAAAGAAAGGAACGGAAGATTCATTTCCATTCCCTGAGACATTTTATAATAAAGGTAAGCCAATAGGTGGACTATTTATCTCCAAATTAGTGTCTAATTAGCAAATATTAGTTTGCATGGGTTTGGTCCTAAGAGAACTCTGTTTCATTCCAAATGTTTGGGATTTGATGTTCATTCCATATTGTATCTCTTTTACCCTCATTCAGCTCTGGAGCACTTTATGTCAGCTTAACTGAGCTGTGACCAATCCCTGAAGCTTTATTACTTATTCATACATTCCTTATTTTTTCACAAAAGTCAGTTTCTCATAACATAATTAGCACTGTGTTGACAATTCAGCAGTTCATTAGACAGTTTTTATTTTGTTACCTATTCAAAATATGCTTCTTGCTAGTAAGTAGATAGCAATCATCCACATTAGGGCTTTTTGGTTCTTCTTTGAGCAAGATATTTCTTGAAATAATTAAGTGTTCTTCACTCTGCTTTGTTATTAATGCAAGACTAGACTCCTTTTAATATTTCAGTATCATTGATTTGAGAAATGGTTCACATTCACTTAGCTATTGATTCCAGTCTCAAGTAGCATGACACATTAGACACATAAGTGGGTTTACAATATACTACTTTATTGCTGCAAACCTCATCTTAAGCAAAGCATGTAGGTCTCTTATATCATTTATGTCTAAGGTGCAAAACCTATGCCAACAGAGAACCAGGGGATTGTAGCAACTATGAATTTTAGTAGAGCTGGTAGAGACCATACAGGAATGATAGTAGCTCTATCTTCTGCATGGAGACTGAGCATGTGATCTTTATTTGCATTGCTGATCATTCCTTCCTTCCTCCTCTGGTGATTCTCCACTTCAGTGAAGGGACAATGATGAAAGGACTTGTTACTTATAAAACAGTAGCCCTTCCTGGACTGACAAAGATGTTAACAAAAGTGGGGCTGGATGCTCTGTACCGGCTCTACTAGAAATGGCGTTCAGGTAGGACCAATGCCCATTTTCCCAAGAGCTGGATCAAGAGCATCCAGGAATGGGACATACCAAAGCTGGCCCGTCTCTTACAGGTGGGTGCAGTCTGGTCCTAAGTCCCCCTTGACATTATGAACTCTGGAGAAGTTGCCTCCAAAGGCCATATCTGCCAAGGGAAATGAATCCAACTTATAATGTTGAATAAATGAAGATGGGAAAGACCATGTAGCCACTCAAAACACTTCCTCAATGGAGACCTGTGTCATCCATGCTGCCATCATAGTCATGGTTTTAGTGGAATGTGCTGTTATAAGCCTAGGAGTTGGGAGGTTCTGAACTTGGTACACCTTGACAATCCAAGCTCTAATCCAGTGCCACACTGTTGAAGGAGTGACCTTGTGTCCTAATGTAGATTGTTGAAATGAAAAAAAACCCCAAGGATTCCATCTTCCTGAAGAAAGACGTGTTTTATGTGGATACGAAGGGCCCTTCTAACATCCAAGCTGTGCCATCTCTGTTCTAGAGCATACCTTGAGCCTGGGCAGAAATTGGGCAAAATCAACCCTTGAGCCCTATGAAACCCTTGAGCCCTATGAATTGACTTTGGAAATGAAAGAAGGGTCCAAACATAGGACTATTCTGTTTGGATGGAAAATGCAGAGGCCCGGTCTCATGGAAAGAGCTGCCAGTTCTGAAATCCTAGAAAGACCACCTTAAATGTGAGGAAACATAGACTGGATGAACATAATGGCTGAAAGGCACGCTCCATGAGGGCCTGTAAAACCTCAGTTAGATGACCAAAATCTCCCTGGCTCTGGGCAGAGTCTGAAACTTGGTCAGGATCCAAATTCATTGTGGCCTTGGCTTTCTGCACTGATGACTTGAATAAATCCATTTTATAAAGACCTGTTAAATGTGATGTATCTGGATTCAGCCCTTCATCACTTGAAAAGGCCTGGAATTCCTCCTACTCAGCCAAGGAACTTCCACTCCTCATGGAAGGGACAAGAGAAGAAAGATCCATATGGTCTAGCCCAGGAGTAGGCAAAGTTGGCTCTTCTATGACATGTGGACTTCAACTCCCAGAATTCCTGAGCTAATATGATTGGCTCAGGAATTCTGGGAGTTGAAGTCCACAAGTCATAGAAGAGCCAACTTTGCCTATCCCTGGTCTAGCCAAGCCTTCTGCATCATGGGCTGTGCATGATGATGTTGGTAAGAAGAACCCCTTGAGAAGGCAGATTAGTCTGCTGCAGCTATTCCCTGTGTGATAGCCTGGGAAATAATCTGTCTTAAATGTTCCGATAATTCTGAACCAGTCTCCTCCACTGGGCAGATCCCCACAGATGTAGGAGTAAACTAGGCTTCTGGTGTAGTTCTGAGAGAAGGGATAGGCTCCTCTGATCCTGCTGCAGACAATTTGGTACTTGCAAAGGGAACTGCTTCAGCTGTATCCAAAACCTCTCTTGTATAATACATCTGTCTGGTGCCATCTGGTGACTATTCCCTGCAAGAGGCAGTTTGCAGAGGTCCTGGCTCATTAACAGGAGCCAATGGTTTGTCTTTCTGAGGGCGGGAAACTCTGCCCCTCCCAAAAGGGAACCTTCGTGATCCAAGCTTTTCCTAGCCTTCTGGATCTTAGCTAGTTCCTTTTCTATCACCTTTTGGTGTCATTCTGTATCCCTGGCAGCCATTTTGGAACTCTTGTTACTCCTGGCTCCTGGTAGCAGCTTCCCTTGCAGCTGCTCTCTGACCAGAGGAGGCCGGCTGTGGAAATTGAGAATGCCCAAGACCACCTCTCTTGCCACGTGCCATGAGATGCCATCTTCCTCTCTTAGAAAGACAGGCAGACCCACAATGGGTAGCTGCTTCTGCTGCTTTAAATGCACTTCCCCTGGTGCTCCTGCCACTTACCATATGCCCCAGATGCTGCTGGGAAGTGACCTAGTCACTTCTACCCTCCTGCTCACCAAGGAGCTGGATCCTGGAAATAAGCCCTGAATGCACGTTGTGGCAGGCTGTGACATTGGCTAAACAAAGCGGGCAATAAAGACTTCCAATCAGTGGACCAAAAGGATGTCTGATCACAAAATAATCTCCTGATTAAGAAAAGGAATTTAAGGTTACAATTTGGAGAATCCTGGCCAAAGGTGCAGCTCTCTCCAAGAAGGCAGACAGAGCTGAACTGGGGAAACACCAGAGAAGGAAGGAAGGAGTAACCAGATATGCAGATAAATATAACGTGCCCAGTCTCAATGCAGAAGATAAACCTACTATCCATTCCTGGATGCACTCGATCTAGCTCTAGGGAGAATAGTCAGTCTTTTGTACCAGTTCCCATGAAAATGTGAGGACTATATGATAAATAGTAGTAAATCCACTCCTGTTTGATTCCATTCAGTCTTTCCCAGACAAGAAGAAGAAGAAGAAGAAGAAGAAGAAGAAGAAGAAGAAGAAGAAGAAGAAGAAGAAGAAGGGGAGGAGGAGGAGGAGGAGGAGGGTGGGAGTGAGAGAGGGGGTGGGAGGGAGGGAGGGAGAGAAAGAGAGAGATGATAGATTTCCCAACTACAAGTAGTCTTTCACTTATGAGCCTAATGGGGCCTACCCATCATAGTCATAAATCAGGTCTTCCACAATACCAACCCAATTCAATTATTCCCGATGGGCTGGTTTAACTGAAAACCAGAAGTTATTGTCAATTTTCAATAAAACACAATCATATGAACATGGGATGCTGCAAATGGCCATAAATGTGGGCAGATTGCCAAGTGCCAAACATGGAATCATGATAATGGGGAAGGGGGGCACATAGAATTTCAGAATCGGGCCATTAGTATCCCCAGGGAGGTCCATTGTAGCTTTAAATTATCATAAATCAAGGACTATCTGTATCATAAGAGCTGACAATTCAGAAACTCAAGATGCAAAATGTAATTGTATCTTACAGGGCCGGAGGGGAATGGGCAGGAATTCGCCCAAGCAATTTGCTGCTCACCCTATTTCTTCAAAGGAATTTCAAGAGTTTAGCTAAGGAGGACAAGGAGGGACAAGGTAAAGGGACCTGGGACAACTCCTGAAATGTAACAAGGACAAGCATTTTTGAAGTAGCAGGATCCTCTGGCATTTGGGCCAACTACATGCGCTCTGGGACTAGATGCTCCTTCCCTTGTTTTCCCAAACAGCTGTATTAGACCTGAGGCAGAAAATATTCCAGCCTACTTTTTGTATGAAGGAAGATTGTAAGAAAGACAGCTTTGGAATCCTTTCCCATTTTCTCCCAATTATCCTTTATTATGATTATCATGATATGCCAGTACCTGTCAAAAAGGAAAACGGCAATACACTATAATCCCCAAACCTAATATGTGCCATTCAAGTCAACAAATGATATATTTAAATAGATATATTTAAATAGATGCTGATCTTGCCAGCTACCATTTTGTCCAAGATGGGGCATCTTTTGATTATTCTGGTTCATCCCCTCTTTAAATTCCCCTAAGTGCTCTTTATATATTCAGCGATGCTTACAATATTTAAAGTGCTCAAAGCTCGCTATCCCAGAATCCTTGGAATCCTGTAGGAAGGAAAGCCAATATTATCCCTGGGTTTCTGCAAGGGAAGTCCCAAAACTCACGATAGGGGCTGCAACCCTACAATTGAATCCTTGCCCCCTCTTTACAGAAAAAGGGGTGGGAGTTTAATAATAGGCTCATGGGCGCCATCTTGTTGGGTTATTTTAAATTCATCTACCCTTCCCCCACCCACCCAAATGGATGTCTGATATTATCAGGCTGAGATTAGAGATGGTGCACAAAGTCTGCAAAATGTTCTAATTTATTTGTGTACGTATTCAGTTAACTAAACTATACCAGTTCTTGCCAGTTTATTTTCTAAGGCTGATTTCCCAATTTCTACATATCTAGCTTATCATTCCATTTACCAAAAACTAGATTCATTTTTTAAAAAACCTTTAATCTAATGGCCCGTCAGTGGGCAATGTTTTTCTCTATATCCTGCTGCTATTTATAACTCCCTGGAAGGTTTCTGATTGGCTTGATAGAGTCATTGAAATTGTAGGTACACTCTAGAAAAAAGCCCTTACAAAAACCAAGATCTTAGGCCAAATAGAAGGTTTAGGAAAAAAAGATTTAAAGTTGGGGCGCAAAGGGCAAAATCAGAACTACAAAAGGAGGCAGGCATTACAAGAAAGCTTTGGTTCCAGCTGTCAGGACAAATGAAAATGCTAACAATGAAAGAGCTGTAAGCAATTCCAAGAAAATCTCCATGCTGCCATAGCTACAGTTTCTAAGCATAGTGTTCAGAGCATGCATTTTATATATAAAAAAGGAAATTCTGTGTCTGCAGATTTTGTTTGTGCAACTTCCTACTGGTATTTTCACTTTTGAAGTTCTTATTGAATCCAATAAATGTCTTTTTCTTTATGAAAAGATGACAAAGTCTCCCAAGTAGTCAAAAAGCACTACATGCTAGGAAAACAATAGCTCTTCTGAGAAGATCTGTGAGACTGTGGATTCACTTTCTATAGAAGCATCTCATATATCAAGCAGAAAGTTCTCCTTTTCGAAGAGATAAACCTGCAATCATAAACAATAAGGTTAGCAAACAAAGGCACCTATAATAAAAATTCAAACAGTCTTCGGAGAGGGGCGGCATACAAGACTAATAAATTATTATTATTATTATAATTATTACTATTATTATTATTATTATTATTATTATTATTATTATTAAATATGAAAAAAGCATACTTACAAAACTGTATGTATTAATTACTTGGCTTTAACAGTTTGATGTTTGCCTTTCAGCCTTTCCCCCTCCCTGTTGTTAGTAATCTGGAATTTTCTCCCTAAAATATCAGTACCACACCCATACTGAGTTCTACTCATTTCCCTCAATATATCATGGACCATGATCGACAAAGCCTTTTCCTTTTCCATTCTTCTGCACAGAGGTCTTTCAAAATATTCAAGCAATCCTATGCCCTCTCTACAGTGAAGGGCTGAAAAAATATTTACTATCACACTGTGGGCATGGCTTATTTTGTGGGTGTGGCTTGCCAGCCATATGACCAGGTGGGAGTGACTTGATGATCATGGGGTGGCTTAAAGGTCATGTGACTGGCTTAAAGGTGGCCAACTTAACATCACTCACATCAAAGATTTAGATTAGGGTTAGGGAGCCTGGCCTCTCACCTCAAAGAGATACAATTTCCCTATCTATTTACTCTTCCTGAACATCCAAAATATATTATTTAATTCTATGTATATATGCCATATGTACACATACATATTACACACAGGCACACAAAAATATACATTATCTACTATAAAAATTGTATGTGTATGTACAGAAACATATGCACGCACACCTCTTCTAAAATTATACACATTCAACCTCATTTACTGTGATAGGAAAAACAGCCCTCGGAGAGCGGTGGCATACAAATCCAATTAATAAATAAATACCCAGAGCCCAGAGGGGGGGGGGAAGGAAAAAATTCAAAAATTTTCTATTGGTTCTGCGTATCTGACTGTACCCATAGGAGCCCATCACTGCCTCTCTATACTTTCACAAACCCACTATATTTTTCTGTGAAGTATATGGCAGACCCAATACCTCAGTTTTTCTGATCTGAGATATATACTGAGAGATCCAATTATGGGTATCTCATATCTCATCTATTCCACTAGAAATATTGAGTAATGTATTATTATTGCACTGCTGACATGATACAAGACCAACTTGGCAGAATATAATAATGTGCTTAAATGAGTATGATTTGATGCATTTTTGTCTGTGCCCCATGCTTTAAATTAATTCACCATGGAAAGCTAGATAGGATCCCATGTTTTAGGTGGATAATTACACAATTTGCTAGTTTGTGCTAGTTTGGTGTAGCAGTTAAGGGTCTGGTCTAGAAAGCAGGAGACTCTGAATTCTAATCCCACCATAGGCATGAAAGCCAGCTGAGTGATTTTGACCAGTTACCCTCTCACAAGGTGGTTATTGTGGGGAAAATAGGAGTATTATGTATGTTTGTTGCCTCAAGTTACTTATAAACTAATGAAGGCGGGAGGGATCTAATAAATAGAAATAAATAAATATCAACCAGGAAGAAAAACCTTGAGTTTTTTAAACATTTTAATTTTTTTATTATTATCTTTTATATTGTTTTTATATGTTGTATGCTGCCCGGAGTCCGGAAGGAGTTGGGCAGCCTATAAATGAGATTAATAAATAAATAATTTTCCCAAAATACTAAACTTTGACAAACTACATTTTAAAAAACAAAATCACATTAACATCTTTGATGGTTAAATAATTTAACATAGATCTAATGCATTTCCCTGAAAATAAGACTGTGTCTTATTTTCTTTTAGGCTTGAAAATAAGCATTTGGGCTTACTTTCGGGAAGGTCTTATTTATTTTTTTCAAAAAAAAATTTTGAGATGCAGGAAGCAGTGAGCATGGTCACTTCATGGCTGCTGGGCCCCTTAACTGCAACCTGGGTATCAGCTGATCCAGCGAAGGCAGGGAGTTCTGTCTCTCCAGGTGCCTAGAGATATTTCTAGCACACTCTTGCTAGCCCCCGCCCTGCCTACATTGCCAGGCAACCTTGCAGCCAAGGGTCCTCTGTTCTGCAACTTATCTTGGGGCTATGGAGCAGGTGGCAAGCACAGTTTGCACTCCACCAGGCCTGAACCTCCAGTATTGCTCAAGCTGCTGCTATGATGAGGCAGAAAGACATGTGACTCATTGGAATCAGCTCCGCCTCCACCTCTACCCTGCCACTGCTTGAGAAAAGGACAGGCAATTGTGGAAGTTTGTGGGAAGTGCATGCTTATGATAGAAGCAAAGCCCAGCTTGTCCCTTTCAAGCGATCAAATGTCTATGTTTGTGTGAAAGTGAGAGAGAGAAAGAGGGAGGGAGGGAAGGGAGTAACAAAATTTGCAGGCAAGCTGTTTGAAAGGGGTTCCTCTATGCCGTTTCTCTTCTCTGCTTCACCTACCTGCCCACCCATAGCACCTGGGCCTGTCAGCCACCATCTTCCCCAAACCAAGTAGCAGGGAGTACCTGCCGGCAGTAAAGGGTAGACATTCATGGCCCTACTGGAACGATCTGGTGGTGGTGGCACACATCCCCTTTAGCTTCCTGTGCATGTGCAGATTCATACCCGAAGCACAGTGCTGGATGCCTGGACCAGAAGCACTCCAGCCATGGCCCACAGCATCCGTGGTGGCTGCTTTTTGGACCTCGATCCCGCCTTCCCATGGCCCTCCTGCTGCCTGTGGGTGGCATGGGCTCCAGCAGTACCTTGCCGGTCTTCACCCTGGTTCCCTGCAGCTCCTTGGTGGGTGGGCCACTACATCGGCCACCTCTCTGAGATGCTCGCCCCGGAGATGCACCTGCCATCCCGCCTTCTCAAGCAGTGTGGGGGCAGGACAGATCGAGTAGGTGTGGCAGTGGTCCAAGCAGCTTGGAGAGATGGCCGATGTAGTGGATGGCCAGGCGCTGTATGCGGAACTTCCCATGGTGGCTAGCATTCTGCCACTGCCCACTGCCAACTGTGCCCGCCCACATGCCCTACCCTGGAGGATTTCTTCCCGCTGGCTGGCAGCTCCTGGATGGGACTGACCACCAGATGAGCGCCACCTCTCTGGGCCCACCTAGCAGGGGGCACTGTTGCTGCTGGCTGGGGTGGAGAAGCTGAATCTTGCATGCACAGCACATGCATGGTGCGTGCATGGCTGGGGGCAATGGAGATGCTCATGAACCTCCATTTCTGCAGTTGGAACAGTGTTCCATACCATCCCAACTTTTGCCCATCCCTGCCTGCCGCCCTGGCAAAAGTGAAGTGGGAGCAGGCAAGAGCTATGTGGGGCTTATCCAATGGCGTGCCCAGCCCCAGTGCTGCTCAGGGGCAGCCCATATATGAGGTGTGAGCAGTGAAGGACTGCATTTACCTTTGTATTCCAGTATGTCTCCAGGTGGACAGCAGGCGTGGGTGGGCACGCCAGTCACAGTTGCATGGGTGGGGGTTGAGCATGTGACCACAAGATTTCAGCATTTTTCACCTTTGTTTTTCTTCCGTGCATGTGTGCTCACACGAGATTTCACTCATGCCCAGCCACTGGTCAGCTGGAGCTGCTCCATTTCCACTATCCGGACAGTGTTTCCCTCCCCTCCGTCTGGGCAGTGACCCTTCACTGGGTGTGAGTGCAGGTTAAGTTTGGCATCTCCTCTTCCTGCCTTTTGCGAACTTTTAGCTGATTTATTTATTTGTTTGTTTGTTTGATTGATTGATTGATTTATTGATTGATTGAATGAATGATTGATTGATTGGTTTTTATGCTGCCCTTCTCCTTCTCCTTAGACTCAGGGTGGTTTACAACATGTTAGCAATAGCACTTTTTAACAGAGCCAGCCTATTGCCCCCACAATCCGGGTCCTCATTTTACCCACCTCAGAAGGATGGAAGGCTGAGTCAACCTTGAGCCAGTGATGAGATTTGAACCGCTGATCTACAGATCTACAGTCAGCACTCTACCTGTTGACCTGGAGTACAACACTCTACCTGCTGCGCCTCCCCAGCTCATGCAACACTTACATCTAACAAAAGCAGCAGAAGCAACAGAAGTCTTTGTTTCTCTCCCCCAAACTCCCCCAGAAATGAATTTTTGTGAGACTCCTCATGCCGCCACAACCTCTTGCAAGGCTTGTTGTGCCAATGTGTGCATGAACAGCAGCACTGCCACAAGCTTCATCAACCTTTCCAAGTTCCATTTTTGTTGGCAGAGACACTGTGGGCCAGTTCTTTGCTGTTCCCAGGGTGGCCCCACAGACCAGATCTAAGTACCCTGCGGGTGAGATCCTGCCCGTGGACTTTGAGTTTGATACCCCTGATCTATTGTCTCTTTTGTTTCTTTGCACTTTGAATAGTTTGATTATTTTTCTATTTAGTCTTGATTAGTTTGAAGAGCTTGCACTTGCACAGTCAAAATCAAGTACAGTATTCAATTCCTTTTCCTGATGCCATTGCCAGGTTTTATCTTAATTCACTTTCCCCTCAATCTTTTGTACAAATTGACTTTGTAATGCTTTTCCTTGTTGTTGAATCCTATGTAAATAGTTGGTTCCATGAAAAAACGCTGTCTGTGCTGAAACAGGAAGTCGCGCCTGATTGGTTCAGACGCTGACTGCTCTCTTTTGGCGGGAGCCGCAAAAGTATAAAAGAGTGGCTACTCTCCATGTTAACCCAGACATGTTCCCGCTGATTGTCACTTCCCTTTTAAGAGCTGAATAAAGGAACCGTCTTTGCTTAGCCTTTGTCTCTGGACTCTTCACTGGCGATGACGGACGGAAGAACCACGTGTGCAAGATGAACAACCTTCAAATCGGCCGGGCTCCTGAGTTCTTCGATCCGGAGAAATCCTCCTGGGACACCTACATGGCCAAGTTCGAGATCTTCCTCGAAGCTGCCGGAAAAGGGGACGCTGACGCCGAACGGAAGCAGCCAATTTTCCTGAATTACTGCGGCCCAGAGATATTCGATCTCGCCCAGACTCTCACCGATCCGCTTCCAGCCAAATCCGTCGCTTGGGACGTCCTGCAAACCAAGCTCGCGAGCCACTTCAAGCCTACAAAACCAGCCGTCGTTTTCCGGCACCAGTTCTCAAGAATGGCCCAGCTCGAATCCGAATCCATTAACCAGTTCGCTACGCGTCTTCGAACGGTGCTTTCAAAATGTAAGTTTGATAGCCCGGAAGCTCGCCTCACTGATGCCCTAATCTTCGGCATGAGAAATGCCATGGTCCGAAACAAGCTCCTCACCGAAGACGAGCCATCTCTCCAGGCAGTAATCAAGCTGGCACAAACCGCAGAGGTCGCCGACGCTGCTGCCAAAGAGCTGAAGGAGCATGACAAGCAGGAAGTCGTCGCCAAGATCAACTCCACGGTTTCCCGCGCAAAGGCCCCAGATGACCTCAGCCCACCTGGCCTCAACGAGGACAGCTGTTTTCTGCTGCAACAGGACCAGCCGAGACAACCCAGATACCCTCGCCCCGTCGCCCCCTGCTCCGGCTGCCGAGGAAACCATCCACGCCAACGCTGCCCTTTCCGGGACGCCATTTGCCGCCGCTGCAACCGACGCAGCCACATCGCTGAAGCCTGCAGAGCACCCTTGCCTGAGGAATCTTTTTCCACACCTCGTCCTCCTTGGTTCCAGACCCAAACACCTCAACCGCGCGAAAACCGGTTTCCTCGGTTTTCCGGCCGCAAGAACTACTCAACCGCTAACCGCGACTACTCAAGAGGTAACAATCAATTTTCTGTAAATAGCACGGCAACAAAAAATGGGAGCAAGATTGTAATCTCACTGCTCCTAAACAACAAGCCATGCACTATGGAACTTGACACGGGGTCTAAATACTCCATTATGCCATGGGAAAAGCTTATAATGTACATGCCTAGCCTCTCAAAGTCTGACCTTTTACAAACTTCATTGGCAATTAGAGATTTTCAAGGGGGGAGAATACCTGTTTTGGGCCAAGTGAATGTACCTATTATGTTTAAAACTGTTAAATGTACCCTTCCTATGGTTGTTGTTGCAGGGGCTAGACACTCTCTCTTGGGGTTGGCTTGGATGGAACCATTGGGAATTGAAATTTCTGGTATTTGTACTGTTAACTCTGATAGCATTCCAAATTTCTTACAGGAATTCCCAGAAGTGTTTAGCCCCACCTTGGGATCGTATAAAGGGCCCCCTATCTCCTTTTCTATTGACCCCAAGGTTCCTCCTGTCCGGCTCAAATCACGCAGGGTACCCCTCCCGCTCCTTCCCAAGCTTGACCTACAGCTAGATAAGCTCATAAGCCAGGGCATTTTAGTTCCTGTAGAGCAGGGACCTTGGAAAACACCCATAGTCACGCCTCTTAAACCTGATGGCTCTCTGAGGGTTTGCGCTGACTATAAGTCAACGCTCAACAAAGCCCTCCAACATCACCCTTACCCCATTCCAGTGGTACAACAGCTCCTTCACTCCCTGGGGGAAGGGAAAGTGTTCACAAAAATCGATTTAGCCCAAGCTTACCAGCAACTCCCTGTCGATGAACCGACAGCACTCGCTCAAACCATTGTCACCCACAGGGGTGCGTTTAAATGCACCAGATTACAATTTGGAATAAGCATAGCCCCTGGGATTTTTCAAAGCATAATGGAACGTTTGTTGTCAGGAATTAAAGGGACCATTCCCTATTTTGATCACATTTTAATTTCAGGAGAAAACCAATCTCAACTCAACAAAAGAATAAGAGAAGTATTACATAGGCTACAAGATAAGGGGCTAAGGATCAAACCTGACAAATGTGTGTGGGGAACCAGCAGTGTAGAATTCTTAGGATATAGAATCGATGGGGAAGGCATCCACCCCACTACTGAAAAATTAAAAGCCATCAGGGAAGCCCCAGAGCCACAGAATAAAACAGAATTGCAGGCATTTTTAGGCCTTCTAAACTTTTACTCTGTTTTTTTTAAAACAGAAGGCAACAGCAGCAGAGCCTCTACACCGGCTGCTTCAGAAAGGAACCCTTTGGACATGGGGGAGAACTGAGCACGAAGCCTTTTTACAAATAAAGCAGTTGTTAACTTCCACAAGTGTAGTAGTCCAGTGTAGCACTTTGCTACCCGTCAGGCTTACGTGCGATGCGTCCCCATATGGCGTGGGAGGGGTCTTGGCACATGTTTTGCCGAATAATACAGAGGCCCCAATTGCTTTCTTTTCCAGAACAATGACCAATACTGAGAGAAATTACAGCCAACTAGATAAGGAGGCTTTAGCGTTAGTGGCTGGGGTGAAGAAGTTTCATAACTATCTTTTTGGCAGGAGTTTTGAATTGGTTACCGACCACAAGCCTTTACTAGGCCTCCTAGCCCCTAACAAACCAACTCCCCCATTTATGTCTCCAAGACTAATTAGGTGGGCCTTGTTTCTCTCAGGGTACCAGTACGAGCTCATTCACAAAGGGGGTAAAACCATAAACCACGCAGATGGTCTTAGTAGGTGCCTAATGGCAGAGTTAGTAGAGGACCCTGCCCCATCTGCTGATGTTTTAATGATAGAACTCGAAGATAACCCACTAACAACAGCAAGGGAGGTGGCTGTGCACACGCAGCAAGACCCAATTTTTAAAAAGGTGGTAAACTGTGTACTCAAGGGGTGGCAAAATGACTCTGTAGAAACAAACTTAAGTGAATTTAAAACCAAAAGATTGGAATTGTCATATGTTAAAGGTTGCCTGTTGTGGGGTGATAGAGTAATCATTCCTGAAAGTCTAAAGACCAAAGTACTCACCATGCTACATGTGGGCCACCCTGGTATTGTCAGGATGAAGGGTCTAGCTAGGGGGCACTTATGGTGGCCAGGTCTGGATACTGATATCGAAAAGTGGGTAGCCAAGTGTGATCCATGCCAAGAGTCTCGGCCAAATCCCCCCAAAACAACTCCAGCTGAGTGGGAGCAACCTGCAGGGCCTTGGTCCAGGGTCCATATTGATTTTGCAGGGCCAGTGGGGTCACAATATTTCTTAATAGTGGTAGATGCATTTTCCAGGTGGGTTGAAATCATTGCAATGAATAATATAGCCACTAGTGCCACAATTAAGGTTCTGCGCCATTTGTTTGCCACCCATGGCTGTCCTGACATCTTAGTGTCAGACAATGGGCCCCAATTGACAGCCAGGCAATTTGAATTGTTTTTAGATAACTTGGGGATCAGACATGCTCTCATCTCGCCTTACTCGCCCTGGGCTAACGGGTTGGCAGAACGGTACATTCGGGTTGCAAAAGAAGCATTGCGCAGGTCAGGCCCTGGAGATGTACAACAGCATCTGGACCAATTTTTGTTAACACAACATATTACACCAAATTCCCACACTCACATAAGTCCTGCTGAAATACTAATGGGAAGGAAACTTAGATCCCCACTGGATAGATTACACCCAAGGTATTGTACTCATAATTCTATGTATGTAAATCCTGAAAGACAATTGTACTTGGGTCAAAGTATTTTTGCAAAGAATTTTGATGGGGGTTTGAATTGGATGAAGGGAACAATTGTACAACAAACTGCTCCTAAAACATATACTGTATTGTAAAATTGGAAGATGGCCGAATGTGGACCATGTACGAAGGCGCATTGAAACCTCCCCTGTGCAAACCGCTAAAACAGACTCTTCCCCTCTAATAGACTGTAATGCGCAACCCGCTTTAATGGACATTCAAATGGACTTACCGAGCCAGGAAAGGTCCTCCAGCGACGCCGAGCCATCTTTGTCCTCAGAGGCCAGTGTTGTGCCTGCCCACTCAACTCAGCAGGCCGGAGCCCAAACTCGGCCCCAGCCGCACTGGGGAGGTACAGGCGAACCGACCTCCACCGTTGGAAGCGAGGACTCAAATGATCTGCGCAGGTCGGAGAGAACCCTGCGTAGACCGAGCAGATTGGAGGATTTCGTCACATGGCTTACTTGATTGATGTATTCTTGACTAAGGAGGGAGGGGTGTTGAATCCTATGTAAATAGTTGGTTCCATGAAAAAACACTGTCTGTGCTGAAACAGGAAGTCGCGCCTGATTGGTTCAGACACTGACTGCTCTCTTTTGGCGGGAGCCGCAAAAGTATAAAAGAGCGGCTACTCTCATGTTAACCCAGACGTGTTCGATCTGATTGTCACTTCCCTTTTAAGAGCTGAATAAAGGAACCGTCTTTGCTTAGCCTTTGTCTCTGGACTCTTCACTTGTCAGCATCTAATTTTGCTTGATCATATTATTTTGATAACCATGTTTTGTTTTCCAACTGTTAATTTGCAACAATAGTTGTTCTTGGCTGTGTTTTACATAATCAGTCAATACATAGGGTTTTTTTTGTCAAGGCAGTTTGTTTGTCTTGAAGTAAATCTCTGTCTCCATTTCTGAAGGGCAAAATCTACCACTATGGAAATGTAATGCACAGTGAATGGTCATCAGTTTTCTTGGGGGGGTTTGATCCCAAATGTCCGGTTCATATTTGTTCTTAATTCCAGTTAATAATTCCAGCAGTGTATCCTATCACAGGTATGCCCAAGATATTGATGGCTTTTATGGTGTTTCTACCATTCAATTTCACCTTTAGGAACCTTTTTGCTCTTTGGAGGTGTTCTTTTCTAATCACAGTGTTAATTTGTCCATGCTTGACTTGTTAGCCAACTGTAAAATGCATAGATGCCTATAGGTTTCATCCTGATGGTTCCTGGTGCCTTGGCGATTCAGTATTTCAATCCCATTACTATTCATGGTTTTACCCTAATTTATTGTTATTGTAGCATATTTCTCTACATCAAGTTCCTTTGCTGCATCAGTGCTAAAACTCTTACAGTATTTATCAATGGCTTGATTTCATTTTCTGATTTCTCATAAAACTTCAGATCATCCATATAAATCAAAGGCCAGGGGTTTTGTTTTTGTTTTGTTTGTTTTGTTTTGTTGTTTGATGAAATCACTGAAAATGAGATTGTAAACAATAACAAATAATTAAGAGTGATAATGAGTCATACTGGAAGTTGCTTCTTCTAATGCTGACAAGCCTATCTTTTTTTATATCCAAAAACCAGTTTTATATTCTATAGCTTCATTATTTTTTCCTATAAATATTTTAATGTTTTTACTGACACCAGTTGCTTCAAAATCTTTGCTGATCTAACTATGTAGTGATGAATCAAATGGCTTTTATAAGCAATACAGATCATATATAAACTGATTTTTTGGCTTTTGCAATTCTCCAAAATCATTTTAGATTCTTTCTTCTAAATAACTTGTTATAATTGATCACATTGTCAGCCAGATATTTAGACTGTATTTGACATTTTTATCCACCTTATTGTATCCTTCCTGTGGACTTGGGATAGGTAGAAGTTGTTTGATGGTATTTTAGGTACAGGGATGTAAGCTGTTCTCAATAAGGCTGCTTATTTGCAATTGATTGGTGTTGACTTTATTATTAATGGGCCAATGAATGTTTAATTTTTTTCTCCAATTTAGAAAAAAATCTTTTCAAGTACATTGTTTGCAGAGCCCAATGCACTTTAAATACATTTTTCATAGATCAACTTTAATCTGAAATAGTGTATGTTGTGATCATTTAAATGTTTTGAAGGATGTGAAGCCATTCATGGAGCTTTATCAGAGATTCTAGATTTAGTGACAGCTACCCATATCCTCTCTCAAAAGCCAATACAGAAACTGTAAACAGAGTTGTATCTCAGGCAAGGCATTGCTCAAAAATGATTTATGCATTCTTGCAACTTCAGATCTTTATTCTACCTATTTGTACCTAAAAGGGTACACTTTTAATTTCCAAGCATTTCAAGTCTGTGCCTGGATTAATATGAAATACTGTACTAGAATTATTTTTAGTTCAATGGATTTTAATTTATTCTATTATTAGAATATTTTCTAATAATAATAATAATACCTACAAAGGCAAGCCAGAGGCAGAATCGTTTGAGTTTTTAGTAGTCACAGCTGGTAACAGAGGAATTTCTTTTAATTGCTTGAGCAAAATTAAGAGAAATTCAGTTGCTTGCATGTACAATCCATATCCTGCAGAGCTATTATGATAAGAACATTTTTGTCATTTGTCTCTGTAACTGAAATGTAGCGGATGTTTCACTGAAAAAAATAAGGAATAATTTAAATTATGGAACAGAGGGTGGAGTGAAGATCAGTAGGAATCTGCTAGCACATCAAATCAAAGAAAGTCAACATGTTTTAATGATAGGCACCAGGCATAACCAGAAATAAATGTTCAGAAGGAATATACAGTTATGTAAAATAGTCTTCCCCTCTAGCTCTACTCCAAACTCTGGGTTCCTATGAAGCTTAATAATTATGGAAGATGAAGGGCAGCAATTGGGGAAGATTGTTTCCACCACCCTTTATTCCAATCAAGAGAAGATTTGATCCATCAATGCACATGGCCCTCCCAAGCTCCATTTTCATTAGCAGAGGGTTGCAGCAGTCAGTCACAGCCAGAAATGGAGCTTGAAAGGGCAGCATGCATTTCTCCTGAGCTTCATTTTCACTGGAAGAAGATTGCAGGAGGCTGTCACAGCTGAAAATGGAGTTCGGGAGCCTGTTTTCGTTGGCAGAGACTCAGGCCACCACAGGCATCCCCGACCTGAGTGACCTTGAGCTAGCCACACCCACCCTGGCCATACTTCCTCTGCCAACCTTCATTGAGGCCCTCAATGAACTAGAGTTTGACACCCCTGAGTTGAATCATCTCATTTCAGCCCACCCTGAGACCTAGTTTGCACCGAGGCAGTACAGCTGAGTCAAGCTTCCCAACCAGATGCACTTCAGATGTGTTCAAATTGCCCAGAAATACTAGCAAATGGCAAGACTGAGGAGAATTTACCTGAGGAGATTTACCTCCAACTCAAGCTGGAATGGTTGCTATTGTGCCTTGAATCTTCAATCTTTTTTAAAACCCACCCCACGGTATTTAAACAAAACTAAGTAACCATCAATTCTGCTGGGCAAAAGCAAGGAAGTGGGGGATTAGTGGCATTTTATACTGCCAAAATATACAGTGGGGAATGAAAGAAGAGATGGAAGATTGTCCTTTCCAGAAACCTCTGTCACATTCGGTTCCAACCTTATATACACAACTCACTTGGTGACCTAGGACCAACCCAACTTAGTCCATAAAGGTTTTGAAAGAATTATGTCTAAGCAGTTCACACAAGGCCCTATGTCTATAGATCTAGTACTACAGAGTGAATTCCCTAAATACATATATTTATCTATTGAGTTTTTATCTTACCCTGCTGAGGCTGCAATACTTTTTGTCCAATTTGTTATACAGCACCAAAATGCTATTATACACCACACAGTCAAGGGAATGTGTTTCCAGCCTTTAGGCAAACACAATCCTATTATAAGACAGGTCTTGATTCTGTCCTTTATTTACAGCAATTGCTATTGTAAAGAATCTCTGGGGAAATCATGACACCAAACATGGTACAACAAATTCCTCTATGTATTACATAAAAACGACACTGTGATAATCTCATTTAAGCATCACAATGCAAACAATCATTGTGTTTTCAGAGCTGTGGATTTAGGGAAAGCCAGAAGCAGAAAAGCTGGATTATTACAGAGCAAGAAATTAACTATAGGAAATATGTTTTGGTTTGGTAGCTAATCATTTCAGTGATCTGTTTAACCATATCCAAACTGTTACTGCCAATAGCCACATCTCTTTCCCCTGCTCAGTGATGGATACATTAGGTCCTTCCCACTTATCTATTTGTCCTTGCTCTTGAACATCATCCGTCTTGATTACTATATCATTTTTCTCTCTTCCATTCATTTTAAATCTTTTACTTCTGGCACTGAAGTCATTTATCTCCCAAGATCTAGTACCAATGTTTTAAATGAGGGCTGGACCAGATCATATTTCTGCAACAGTGGTCTGTTGAGAGCTACCTCCCCCTTCAATGTTGGTGGAGCCAATGAGTGGGGCCTTTAAACTCTGGTGATAGCAGTCATTTCATGAGATTCCAACAGAGAAATAAGAAGCAGAATTACCCCACTGGTGCCTAAATGCTCATTTTTATTTTTATTTTTTTCCATATCCTATGTTGTTCACTTGTATACTTTTATTTTACAAACTGTTTGGCCAAAAAGAAGAAAAATGACTCCAATAAATAATAATTATTATTTACTTATCAAAATTATCTTATTTAATTTATTAAACATTTACGCACCCATCTCCTCAATAAAGTGACACTACACAACATCATGAAACATTAGAACATTATTTTGAATACATTTACGTAACAATCAGACATTTTTTAATGTATTGTGTATTGCATAAATATGCAAAATAAAAAAATAAATGACATTTGTTTTTTTAAAAAACGTATCTACTTTTTAGTTTGTATTTCTCTGTTTTGTATCTATTTGTGTGTGTGTTATCATTTTAAAATAAATAAAAATTCAAGGATGAGGAATTAAACCAACTTGAGTCATTGGATATGAGATGGGCATCAAAGGAATTTCATAATAATAAAAAAAACCATTATATATGCAGTACAGTGCAATGAAATATATGCAGATTTGTACACTGGTGAAACAAAACAATCACATCACAAACACATGGCCTACCACAGGAGAACAAACCCATCAGGACAAAATGCAGCAGCCCATCTGTATTTAAAAAACAAAGGTGACTCTTTTGGACAGACAGGATCGCTAGTTTGAAAGACGGGTCAAAGAAGCCATCTCAACAGAAGGGGAGGGATATGACATTATCTATCTCCAGTCTTTCACATAGTCCTTTCACAGCTGTTCCAAGAAATCTCCTCTCCCATTTGCACTACTCAGGTGACCCTGAAAACACAGACAAACCACCAAATAGCCTAAACAGCTCTCTAAAAGAATGCAAACGATCAGTTATCTGCAAGGAATATAAATCCTTCCATTCCCCCACTAACCAGTCAGAACTGAAGAATCTTTTTGGAAGAGAAGCAAAATGTCTGTAAAGAAAAGCAAGAAAGTCCAGTTGCCTTTTGAAAAAGCACTTTTGGGACAACTATGAACTGGATGGCTGAGACTCTCCATAGACATCTTTCCATGGATTCTGGTGAAGAGTTCTTGTAGATGTAGTACATGAACAAAAAAATTCCACGTACTGAAAAGAATTCTAAATAAATTCTGGGAATAAATTCAGAGATGATGCTTTTGCTTTGGGCTACATGTCTTTGGCCAGGGGGTAACATAAATCAAGATAAATTTAACTTTCTTATTTACAGTTTCAGTTCCAAGGGTCATAATATGAAATCCAGAAATACCAGATTTGGGTCTTGAATAGACCTCGCAGAAACTCATAACATAGAAAATTATTAAAACAGACATCATAGTTACCAGAGAGGAAAGTGCTAAGTTCAGAAGAGTTTAACGAAAATCAGAAATGTTAACGATTGACATGTCAGATGTTCTTCATACTTGAACTAGAACACAGTACAGTGGTACCTCGAGATACGAGTTTAATTCGTTCCGGACCTGGGCTCTTAAGTCGAGCAGCTCTTATCTCGAACGACTTTTCCCCATAGGAATTAATGTAAATAATTTTAATTGGTTCCAGCCCTCAAAAAACTCACAAAGTTAGTCTAAATTATGCAGAAAGACATGTTTTTAATGAAGAAATGTACATGTACATATAAATGAATAATGAAGTTTCTTTCACTTAACTTGTAAACTTTCTTAAACTTTTAAATTTACATATGTTCAACTTCTCTGCCACCCAATCCTGTAGGACAGAGGTCCCCAACCCTTTTTGCACCAGGGACCGGCTTTAAGCGATCAAGAGAGGAATGGGTGAATGAATGGACGGAGGGTGGGAAGGAAGGAAGGAAAGAGGGAAGGGACAGGAACAGAGGAAGGAAGCAAGGAAACTTATGAAAGGGGAGAGTAAGAGAGGAATGAGTGAAGGGAGGGAGGGAGGGAAGAAGGTGGGAAGGAGAAAGAAAAGAAGAAATAGAGGAAGGGAAGGTAAAAGAGAGAAAGAAAAAGAGCAAGAAAGAAAGCAAGAAAGAAAGAAAGGGGGAAGGGACAGGAACAGAGGAAGGAAGCAAGGAAACTTATAAAAGGGGAGAGTAAGAGAGGAATGAGTGAAGGGAGGGAGGGAGGGAAGAAGGTGGGAAGGAGAAAGAAAAGAAGAAATAGAGGAAGGGAAGGTAAAAGAGAGAAAGAAAAAGAGCAAGAAAGAAAGCTGCAAGCACCCCCCCCGAGCCCCCCAGGCCGACTGCAACCTTTTAAAACACGCGCGCCGCTTCGCAGCTGTCTCCTGAAGCCGAACGCGGAAGTTAGCGTTTGGCTTTAGGAGACAGCTTCTTGGCGCTTGTATCTCGAATTTGGGCTTGTAAGTAGAACAAAAATATCTCTCCCCTCCCAGCTCTTATCTCGAGTTGCTCTTAAGTAGAGCAGCTCTTATGTCGGGGTTCCACTGTATTGGAACATTGTATAGATCCGTGATGGCAAACCTATGGCATGCGTGCCACAGGTGGCAAATGAACCCTTGCCGTAGCTAAGCTTTTTTACATGCATAGAGGCTCTGGGAGGACATTTTCACCAACCCTGGGCTCCAAGAAAGCCTCTGGAGCCTGGGGAGGGAGAAAAATGGGCCTACTAAGTCAGGAAATGGGCTGTTTCCATCCTCTAGATCAGTGTTTCCCAACCTTTTTTGAGCCGCGGCACATTATTCATATTTTCAAAATCCTGGGGAACATTGAACGGGGGGTGGGGGGTGGGCGGCTAAAGAAAAGTTTGGACAAAAAAAAATCTCTCCCTCCCTTTCGCTCTATTTCTCCCTCCTTCATTCTCTTCCTTCCCTTCTTTCTCTCTCTCCGTCCCTCTTTCTTTCTTTCTTCCTCTTTTTTGCTCTCTCTCCCTCCTTCCCTCCCTCTATGTCTTTCTCTCTCCCTTGCTCTCTCTCTGTCTCTCTTGCTATCTCTTTCTTGCTTTTTTCTCTCTTTCTTGCTCTCTCTCTCTCTTTCACTGCCTCTTGCTATATGTCTCTTTCTTTCTCTTTGCCTCTCTTGCTATCTCTCTTTCTTTCTCTCTCTGTCTCTCTTGCTATGTCTCTCGCCCCTGGCTGCTCGCCACTGCCTTCGCCGAAAGCGCTTTTGTCCCGGGCTCTCAGCGAGGGGGCTGCAGGACAGGCGGCGAAGGCGATCTCTCTCGTTCTCCGGAGGCTGGAGAAAGTGATTTTCAATGTCGGGGGCGTGGGCCGGCGTGCGCTCTCCCCATCCCCCTGCCGGCTTGGGCAGGGGGATGGGGAGAGCGCACGCCGGCCCGCGCCCCCGACATTGAAAATCACTTTCTCCAGCCTCCGGAGAACGAGAGAGATCGCCTTCGCCGCCTCTCCTGCAGCCCCCTCGCTGAGAGCCCAGGACAAAAGCGCTTTCGGCGAAGGCAGCGGCGAGCAGCCAGGGGCGCGAGGGGCCTAGAGGCGCGGGAGGGCGGCCGCGGCTTCGCCCTTGGAAAAGGGTGTGTGGGGGGTGTTTTGGGGTGCGCTGGCGCAGGCGTGCGCAGCCCGGCACCCTCCTGCTCCCACCGCCCTCCCTCCGGGCCCCAAAGGACATTGGTTGCCGCCCCCGCCAGGGAAGCTCCAGCTGGGCGGGGCGCTGCTGGTGCCTCCGCCCTGGAGCTCTTGCCACCGCCATCCCCCAGCTACTACTTGGTGCCGTTGCTGATGGCGCCCTCCTCCTCTTGCTGCTGGTGCGAAGAATGAAGCTCTCCTTTTCCCCCGCCTTCCTTCTTTGGGGCAGGAGAGCGCCAGCAATAGCAGCATCGGAAAGTAGCCACACCGGCAGTGCCCCGCCCAGCTGGAGCTGCCCTAGGAGTTTGGCGGCACACCTGACCATGTCTCACGGCACACTAGTGTGCCACGGCACACTGGTTGGGAAACGCTGCTCTAGATGGCCTCCAGAGAGGCAAGGGGGGGAGGCTTTTCACCCTCAGCCTCTGGAGTCTGAAGAGGATGAAAAATGGGCCTATTGGGCCCACCAGAAGTCAGGAAGCAGGTCATTTCCAGCCTCCAGAGACTTCAGCATGGTCTGCTAGGCCCAAAACAGGAGGTAGAAGTGCGTCATGAGCACATATGAGGGAGATGTTGTGCGCATATGCAGGGAATACAGGGAAGCACTGAATTATAGGTGTGGACATGCGCTTTTGGCACCTGAAGAAAAAAAGGTTCACCATCACTGGTATAGATACTTGTATCAATCTATAGATACAAATTTATTACATATAAAATAGGCTTTTTATGATTTAAAAATTAAGTTAAATCGTGATATGACATCTCACTTTGAATCAGTGTCTCTGTCAATCCAACCTATGTAGTAGTTGTGGGGTGGAGGGAGGGAGAATGGGAAAGGAGGTATCATTTCATAACCTTATCTTACAGATCTACAAAAAAGGGATTGAATTCTGAGACATCCCTTTTGGGAGGACCGTCTGATCTAATTGCCCTTCTAGATCTTAACATGACAGTGCCCCCTTACATTGATGCTGTTGAGCCGCTATGCTTAACCTAAGGCCAGTCTTTGAACTTTCCTCCTTCTTCCAGTTTCTGCTCTTTTTGCTGCTTCAGTAAAAAAGGGACAATCCCATATGGTGATTTCTCTCTGCTCAAATGTCTTTTGTTTCTGATATCACCTTTTCATTCACACAGTTAACAGGCTGTGCATCTGATTTCCCCTTATGTCCTGGGCTCCTTGTTACCTACACTATTAGAAAGAAGATGTAGAGGAAAACCCACAGCTGGCTTCACAAGGCCAGCGAGCAAGAAGGCAGACCTCAAGCAGTAGAACATTAAACATTATGGCAGAGTGGTATTAATTATAAATACAGAATGAGTTGGTGAATCTATTGGGGCAATAGAGTGTTCAGAAATATGCTTGTTATTAAATTTTTCAAATGTTTTTAATTTTCTGTTTTTAATATTCTACTCTATGTATGCAAAGATAGCCAAAATGTAATTCTTGTGGTTACATATCTGCAGACCTGATTCAAGTAGGTTAGACAAAATGGCTTATACAAAAGACAGGGTCATCATGTAACTTTAGAATTTGTCAAGGTGACATATTGGAGAGAGACTGGCAGAATCAGGCAGAGGACTCAAGCAGGGAATTAGTCTAGAATCCCTATATGGGCACAGAAAGGCAAAGGCAAAGTCCAAACACCCTCGAATGCTGAACCTTATCTAGCCCTACCCAAGTACAAACCATTAGTGTGCAATCGATCGATCAATTGATTGACTGACTGATTGATTGATTGATTGATTGATTGATTTATCTTCTATGCCACCCATCTTGCCAAGGAGCCTTAGATTTCTATAAATATGCTTGAGCAATAAAACAGCTAATTTAATTCTTCATGTGTGTACCTGGTGGTTCACACCTGCCACATGAAGAATATCAGAAAATACTTCTTATACTTGTACATGCTTCTTTTTTCTACTTTCTTCTTTCTTTCCCATTGCATTTTAAGCTTTTTCTTTATATCTCTTTTTCTCTGCTCAGTTTTAGTTTGTATCTGTTATTATTGCTGTTAAAACTTTCAGTAAAATTCACATTAAAAACAACAAAACAGCATTCAGGTCCAGCTGCAAATCTGAAACCAGGGGTGAAATGCTCCTGGCTCACTCGTACCTGTGGGTTGTAGGAAAGCCGGTCATGAGGCTCTGCTCACCTACCCGGATGCCATCATTTGGGTTCTTTTACCTTCTATGCATGCACAGAGGGTAAAAGAACCCAAATGGATCCATCCTTATAGCTATCCAAATGGCTAGTGGGTGGAGCCTCATGCTCCCTTTGCGACCGGCTCTCTATGGCCCACAGGCATGACCGAACCAGGAGCATTTCACCCCTGCCTGAAACACAAAGTGACAAATTATTTCTGAGCACGTGCAGAGTGCCTTTTTCCTTTCAGGTGGGTATCTGCAATCAGTCTTCAGCTCTTTTCCCTTAAAAGAAGGAGTTTTCAATCTTCTGCATAAACCTGAACTCTCGCATCGTTATAGGATGAGTGTTCCAAACTTTCCTAGCCAACAGGGATACGTAAGCAACATTCAACCTGTTTCTTGAGATAAAACACACAGACATAAAAATACAGGCCCCTTTACTTTCAATTCATTAACAAACACATGGGCTTTATTTAAAAAATCATGGTGGCAATGGTGATTGTGTAATAGAAGCCCTGTCCCTATTTTATGTGTCCTGTGCATAGTATTTGTAAGAGGCAAGCCTTCAATTGTGAAATTATGCCTGCCCATTTGATTTTTTTTTTATCTCTTTCCCTATGGACACCATTGTTAACACATAAGGAAAAATCTGTTCTACTTTCTTCTTCCCATATGGAAGCTTGGCATCAAGCACTGAATGAAACCATTTACCCACACATACACACACAATTACTTTAACTTTATTAAGAACAGAAATAGCCCAGCATAATATTTTTGCAATTCTAACACTATGCACAGATTAAAACATACAGTTAGAATTTTCATACGAAAATGAATTCACATGTACTCCTAAAAGTAGAATGATTCCAGAGTAAACAGGTCTTCAAAGAACACAGCCAAAATTCTGTGCTTTTACCAAGAAAATATATAATTAACACCTTATACCATTTTTGTTTTAGATTATATTTTCCAATATTGCATTAAAAAACTTTATTTAATCACTGCTTTTGAAAAAAAAGTGTTGCAAATTCTCCAAAGATTTTTTTTTAAATAAAAAGATCAGACCATGCTCCATTTATCTAGCAATGTTAACTTCTGATTATTGTTATTTTTAAATCCTTTGCATATTTTCTTGAGAGTAATTTCAGCTATAATATGTGGGAATTTGTGGTTGGGTTACAATCTGCCTGAGTTCTTTTGGAAGGACAATTCAACAGGGGTGTGATTCAGCAGGTTCTCACAGGTTCTCAAGAACCTGTAGCAGAAATTTTGAGTAGTTCAGAGAACAGACAAATACACCTCTGCCTGGCCCCAGGAGTGGGGTGGGAATGCAGATTTTGCAGTATCCTTCCCCTTCCACACCCACCAAGCCATGCCCACAGAACAGGTAGGGAAAATCTTTGAATTTCACCCCTGACACTCAGCTTGTTACTCAGAAGCTTCTGTGTATTCAAAGTATTCTGTCTTTAAATAACTGCCCTGCCCTGTTCAAGTTTGTCCTTTTCTTTTTGAAATCCCCTGAGTAAGGAAAAATATTTATGGTACCAGAAAAATTCTCCGATTCCAGCATTACACTAGTTTAAAGTACAAAAGATCATGTAATGGAGGCACAGAGCCATTACTACCTTCAATCTCCCTCTTTGGGGCACGGATGCTGAAAGAGAGATCTATTTGTACTTGCTTGAATGACAACATAAAAGCCTTATAAGCTTTCACAATGAACCAGAGGAAATGAGACATCAGAGGGCAACTTAGGGAAATGCCATGTGTTTCAGGGCCCCTTTCAGACAGAATGCGGCTGAAAATCACTAAAGCAGCACACTGTTCTGTATGTGAAAGTGATGGGCTATCTGCTAAAAGGGAGCATGCACTTGAAAGAAAATTGGTGTGCTTGTAATTGTGGAGTCTGTCTGGCAAGAACAAAGAATGCTTATTCACAGAGAATATGCACATGTAACACTTGTAATCAATTCTAGTCTAGAGGACTTACAACAGTAATGAAGAGGTAGAAATCGTGCATACCTCTGTTAAAAATTAAGACTAGGAATAGTCTTGAGGAAACATAGAAACACAGAAGATTGACAGCAGAAAAAGACCTCATGGTCCATCTTATACTATTGCCTGTATTTTATCTTAGGATGGATATATGCAGTGAAGGGCTACCAAATTTTTTACTACCACACTGTGGGCATGGCTTATGCAGGATGCCCTGCATTTGTTTTCAACATTTTTCAGTGCAAATTAGGTGCTCTGGGGTAGAGCTCCATTTTTGCTACTCCACTGTGTTCCCCACCATCCGGGCAGCAGCTTACCCCTGGATATATGTTTATCCCAGACATGTTTAAATTCAGTTACTGTGGATTTACCAACCACGTCTGCTGGATGTTTGTTCCAAGCATCTACTACTCTTTCAGTAAAATAATATTTTTTCACGTTGCTTCTGATTTTTCTCCTAACTAACCTCAGATTGTGCCCCCTTGTTCTTGTGCTCACTTTCCTATTAAAACACTTCCCCCCAACCTTATTTAACCCTTTAACATATTTAAATGTTTCAATCATGTCCCCCCTTTCCCTTCTGTCCTCCAGACTACACAGATAATATGTGTATAGGAAATAGTATGTGTATTAGATAGCTCCTGGAGCATTCATTAGCCAAGGTTTAAGAATAGGGATGGCTAAAGACCAATAGAACAATTGTTAGATCATTAGTAAAATGTTTATTAAATTATTTGTTTTGTATATCCTGCCTTATCCTGCCTTCTGCTATAGTGAAAATGTATGCAGTTATCTCTGGGTGTTTAAGGGCAAGAATATTTCTACTGCTGAAACATGTTGCTCTAATCATCTGTGTTTTGAACCTGAAAATACAAATGCAACTCAGAATAGATCACATGCAATGGTAGCTAAACAATTACTGCAACACAGGATAAAGCACAAACATGCACAGAAATAGTATGAAGCAGAGTTACATCTGCTGCAATAATTAAGAACAGTGAAAACTCTTTCACATTAGAGCGCCACACAGTACAGTATCTCTGGACTTTTTAAAGCCTTATTTCTCCAAGCAAAAAGAAAGCACTTAGAACTCAGAAGACATTAACAAACATATTTTCTTTCCTTTTTGAGGAATTAAAATCTTTCACATTTCAAATACATAAGCAAAAAGAGGTTTTTCTGCAAAGGGAATCTTTATAACTCTGGAGTCATTTTTTAAAAAATGCTTCCTTAATCCTCTGAATAAATGAATAATTCCTATCACCAAGTTAGTCCTTGGTTCAAAACCTATTACATTATAAAAGGGGGAGTGTATGGTGTTTGTTAATTTTGAGGTAGGAAGATTCCAGCCCTATGTGTCACCAGGATCATCCAGAGAACTTTTTACTGATCTTGTGTTTCTGTGTTAAGCCTTCCAGCTAAAGCTTTGCTCTGTACTCAAAACTTCAACATTTCTGATGCTGTTTTTTAGCAATTTCCTTAAGTGTTTACTTATCACTTTGAGAAAACTATTTCACCACATAAAAAGCATGGGTTTGCTTTTAAAAGCTTTTGGACTTGTTATAGCTCAATTCAAGGACTATTCTTTTAGATGTGCTTTTGGTTATGATCCTTCTTTGGTTATCAAATCTTAGAGAAGGGTCATAACTAGAGGACATGTGTTTTGCATGCAAAAAAAGTTTTAAGTTCTTTCCAAATTATGACAGAGAGAGGGAGGAGGGGAGAGAAAAAGCTAAAATAACCCACTGATAAAGATAATAGGGAAAAGACCCCTGTCTCCCAAAGATTAATAAAGACCAATATTGTGGAAATATAATAAATAAAATATGGATAAAAGTCAATTGGAATTGGGAAGAATAAAACTGAATTTAAAATAGAATTATGTACAAATGATAATCATATAAGTAAATGAGGGAAACTGATGTTAAATTTAATTATAATTCAAGAGAAAAATGATGTACCAATGGTATGTGCCAAAACCTAAATTGTCTAAAATATATACAGGAATAACAAATCGGTGTTGGGAATATGAAAAGCAAGTGAAAAAGCAAAATAAAATCTGGCACAAATTCATGGAATGATGCTAAAAATATTACAGACTAATAACACCATGGAACCAGAATTATTTTTTCTGGATTTTATGGACAAGAAAGTAGAAAAGAAATATGGGAAATATGGCAAGATTACAGAAAATGAATAAAATGCCTACAATGGAAGACTGGATTTTATAGAAAGTTAACTTGCAGAAATGGCAAAGTTTTCTCTGAAGCAGTTAGGTCAGAGGGGAAAAAAACTTTAAAAAATAAGACTTCTTTGTTGAAAGAATCAAAAAGTCATAATTATAGGATTTGGGGATTTAAAATGTGATAAAGGGACTTGGAAAAGTTTAAGGACAATTACCCTGTAGAAATAAAGGCAGATTGTACAATTATGGTTTTTTTTCTTTTCAATTTTTTTTCTTGTTTCTGTTTTTCTTAACCCAGAGATGACACAGCGAAATCATTTATTTGCTTACCCCTCATGGATAGAGTCTTGCCAGCCTAAAGTTATAACCATCCAACCTAGTAGATATATCCTGAGACATTCCAGCATGTGGCTATATCTAGAACTCTCTTCTCACCACCATCCTCTATCTTCTAGCTCAGAACTGCAGCCTCTCAATTTGGGCTTCTTTCTGATGGGCTTCTCTTTTTCCACCCTGGAAAAACTCTATGCTGCCAATGCTCCTCTCCACTGTCTCTCTAGGTCAGGGGTGTCAAACTTGATTTCATTGAGGGCATTGGGGATGAGCATGGCCAGGGGGCATGGACAGCTCAACATCACTTGTGTTCGGGCACCTGTGGTAGCCCAAGCACTCTGCCAGCGAAAACAGGCTCACTAGCTCCCTTTTCACCTGCAGAATCTTTTACAACCCTCTGCCTGCAAAAAATGGAGATTGGGAGGGCTGCAGTCAGCCCTCCCAAGCTCCATTTTCACTGGAAGAGGCACCATAGGCCAGTCCTTTGCTGTTTTCAGGGTGGCCCCATTGGTCAGATCTAAGTACTCCATGGGTCAGATCTGGCCTCCGGTCCTTGAATTTGACAGCCCTGCTCTAGGTCCACATTTCATCATATTCAGAACATATGAATTATTTAACTTAGTTTATCCTTCCTCATGCCGGTAACTTTCAGATGGGTTGCACTACAATTCCCACAAGTTGAATTGTAGGTTAAGCTATCTGGAGGGCATCACCTTGAGGCATGGTTGAAAAATTATGTGCAATTAAGCCATCAATGCAGTTTTCATCCAAAAGGCATATTGACAAGCATAACAAAGCAATTAACTGCCCTAACTAGCCATAATTCACATTCAGCTCAGTATCCACATCCAGCTACCATAGTGAGACACAAATTAATGAGACTATCAAGCATCATGCTTGGATCCATACATATAGAAATAAATAAACAGACCCAAGAACAACAACCAAGGAGAATGCATAAAAATATGTGAGAGCAGGGCTTCCAATTCACTGATCATTGTTCTGGAAACAATTAAGCTTAATAAATATACATGTTAACAAATTCTCCATACCGGGGCTTATTGAATCATTACAGTAGATAGCTTAAACCTTTATGAAATACATAGCAATCTGTCATGTGTCTATTTGAGGGATATACAAATGTCATATCAAAAGGTTTTTTTCTCTATTTGGAAAAAAAGCCATCCTTTGCTTGCAACTGGTCTATTTCCCAAACAATGCTTTCAAATTCCAAAAAGCCCCATGAAATTGTATTAGTATGGCTTGATTAATTATATCTTTATTTTATGCTGCATGTCTATAAAGGATTCATTATATCATCTCTGTCCCTAAACAGTTCAGCTGTTTCAGCTCAAAACCTACATGCAGATTTTAGTTTTGGGTAAATACATCTTGAAAAGGGAAACAGAATTTAAGCAAATGTGTATAATATACCATCAAAACAAAAATGGGAATATAGACCATACAAGAAAAGTTGCTATGAATCCATAGTAAGGGAATTATTTTTCTGAGTATAGTTCTATTCATGAGCCTATTTTACACCATAATCTTCCTCCTTCTACTAACAACACATTTATACCAACTCACATATATCTATGCATGCATATATGTACATTTCAGAGCAGCTTACAACAACAATACATAGTACAAATCTAATGGTTAAAAAGGACAGTTTAAAACCCCATTATAAAAAAAGGAGTTATTTAAAAAATGGAGTAAAATAGAAATTAATAATTTAACCGACCCTCTGAAAGCAGGTTTAGAAATACGGTTTAAATGGCAGGGGAAATGGGGAATTAGAAACTCAAAATTATCAACGTTACATGTATTGAATACAGGTAATGACGTTAACTTAAGCAGAATTATAAAAGAGTTAAATAGCAAAGGGATAATGAGAATTGAACAATTATATGAGAAGGACGGGAGAGTTAGCAGAACTCGGCTGGAATGGTGGCTGGGTCAACAGAAATGGCTGCAGATTAATGCAATAAGTAAATACTTAAATAAAAGTGAGAATAAAGAAGCTTTCTTGAGAGAAGAAAATTGTTTAGAGAAAATAATAAAAGAAAAGATTAATAATACAAAAGCTCAAGCTAGCAATATATATAGAATGTTATTGCAAGCAGAAGAGGAAGTAATAAAAGGTTTGACAAGATGCTGGCAAAATGATTTACAAATAGATGAAAGTGAAATGAAAGAAATAGTAGAAAATATACATATTAAAAACACAAGAGTTAAAGAGATGAGAAGAAAAATCTTACACAAATGGTATTATACACCAGCACAACTTGCACACTTCCAGGGGAAAGAGAAAGGTAATTGTTGGCATGGTTGCCAAAAGAAAGGAATTTTCATGCATATGTTCTGGGAGTGTGTAGAAATTCAGAAATTTTGGAAGGAAGTGCAGAATGAAATAAATAAAATGTTAAATATTAATTGGACAATTACAAAAGAAATAGCAATTCTAATTAAACAAAGAGAACTAAGAGATTTTAAAGAAATAAAAACTGCAGCATTGGAAAGTGCTCAAGCGGTAGTGGTATTGGATTGGAAAGAGTCTATAAAATGGACATTACAGAACTGGTACTGGTACATGGTGGATCACATACATTTTGAAATCATGGAAATAAGATTAAACAACTTTGATGAAAACAAACTGGAGAAGCTGATGGTACGATGGAATAAGGTGAAAGGTTATATGTTGAGTAGAATCTGTGATGCAAATGTGAAAAATAAACTCCAATCACTCTTTCAGTAATAACAAATGCAAAGTAGAGCCAAGGAAATATATACATATAAACTAGTAAATTTTCGAACCCCCCGCAATGGGTGGTGGTGGTGATGGGGGTTCTTTTGTCGGTCAGGTGATGGGCACGTGCACTGTGCACTGTTTTATGTTTGTTTTTTATGTAACCATATTTACAAAATCAATAAAAATATATTTTAAAAAAATCACACACATATACTGAAGTGTAAAGTTATTGCTAATTATTTAGAAGCGAGGGTTACCTTTTACTTGTACTCATGCATGTGAGTATATTCTCAAGTAGATTCAAGCATATATCAGACTGTTTCCTTGATGGATCATTTTGATAACACCAAGTTCTAGAAATCCTTGATTTCACTTCTTCATCTTACTGTTATTTATTAGTCATAGACGTTTATATTTATTTATTTATCTTCCAGAACTCCACAAATAGAAATTGCTACCATTAAAGGACACTTGCATCCTTAACATTTTGCTAGTAGGACACTAACAATCCAAAAAAGAGTTTGATGATAGATCTCAAATTTGATACTGAAATTTCAGAATGTTTTCATGTTGCCTGGTGGAACTTTCCCCATTCTCTGTAATTTTGTAGAAGTACAATTAGGAAATTTCCCTTGGAAATAGGCAGTCTCTTTAGACTATGTTCTGAATCAATGAAACTGCTTGATTAAAGACTCTTCTCCTTGAAGTGCAGCCCAGTGGGTATGGTGCCTGCAGGGAAATAAATTCAAAAATGCCCAGCTGCAATTGGCGCAGGTGGGGGCATGGGGGTCTGTATAGCAAAATAACTCCAATGTGACTCTTTGGAAGCAATCTGAGCCAGTATATTTCTTTACTCAATACTGAAACAGATGTAGAGCAGCTGGGTGGTAGCTAATTGCCTCTTCTACATGCTCAGCTTTTTCAAGTAATTGTGTTCCCTTGTAGCTATAAAATTGTAATTCTATTCCCCCTGAAGCATCAACATTTCTGTGTGCTCCTGCTTTCCTAAAGCATACTGACATTTGAAAATACCTAGTCTGTTGACATGCAGGATAATTACACCTTTGGATAATAATGCATGGTGTTTAAATAATACTTTATACAGTATCCAAAGCACTTCATTTTCACAATCCTACCTGTAAAGAATGTATTTAACATGGCTTAGCATGATCATTTGGGTTGCTGCAACAGATTGGGTTTGAACTTTTTATGAAGCAAGTAAGGCCTTATGCTGATGATAAGCTACTTTGCCACAATTTGGTGCCTCCCAGTCTGCAACTTTTAGATTTCCAGGGCAGGTTGTGGATTCCAGAAGTTGTAATCCCAACATATCCAGAGAGCAGGTACCATATTTTTCAGAGTATAAGATGCACCGGAATATAAGACGCACCTTAGTTTTTGGGGAGGAAAATAGGGAAAAGAATCTGCTTACCAGGTATTCATCTAGCTAGCATCCTTAGTCTGGTCAACTTCAGCACATTATTTTATTCCCTGGTTAAGGGGTTATTTTTTTTTAATTCTGAGAGGGTAACAGAAACAGTCTGAGCCAGTAGAGCAATGAAAAACCCCCTGCAAAGACTTAAGGCTTGGAAAACATTCTTCTTTGCAGAGAGTAACAATGAAAGAGCTTACAAGCGGGTAAGAGCTGGGAACATTGTTAGCACCTGGTTAGGGTTGGAAAGAAACATTTGGAGCAAGTTAGACCAATGGAGGGAAAACCTGAAAAGGCTTAGGGCTTGGAAAACATTCTTCACAGAGAGAAACAATGAAAGAGCCTGCAAGGTAAGAGCTGGGAAGATCGTTCACAACTAGATATGGCTGGAAAAAAGCTACATTCAGAGTATAAGATGCACCCTAATTATCAGCCTATTTTATGGAGGAAAAAGGTGTGTCTTATACACTGAAAAATACAGTAATGTAATCAATAATGGCAAGCAGCTCTGTGTTCTATGGAACTTGCTGTCCTAAATTCAGAGAACAAACTTTGCCAGTTGCATCCTATGATTGATGTGGGGCATGTCCAGAGTTTTTGTCTCCCAAGTTTCAAAGTGGCCTTTGAACCATCTCAGAAGGATCTTCATGATCTATCTGCCAAAGGAGGAGCATAAGTGCCAGCATTCTAGTCAGTGCAATAACCCATGTCATCGTTGCTTCGTTATACTTGTTTTGTTGACAAGGAGGAAACAGCAGCCATTGTGTAGGAAAAAGAAAAACAAGCCCTCAGTCCATTAAAGAAAATTTGGAATGGCAGCAAGGGCCTATAGTATTTTGTCATGGGGAAGTGGGAGGGGGCCTTCCAATGTTAGTATAGGAATTCAAGCCAATGAAAAAAGGCCTAAACTTTGCAGCCCTTCCACAAAGCACCACCTCTGGAGCTGCAGCTGAGCTAGAATTAGCTTCTCAGCTACAGATGATGTCGCCAATTTCACAAGGATAAGGGATGGTACTGATTTCAGATTGGAATAGCCTATATTCGTTGTTGTCTGACCAAATAAATAAATAAATAAAATCTGTGCTGATTTGAAATACCTATGCAAATTGGCACAATTCTATTCAGGATTTAGCAAAACCTAATGTATAGGTCTCATTTTTCAGGCCAGCAATTGAGATAACAAGGAGCCATCAATTTGCCTTTGCATTCAAGCCAGATGTATTTATTTTCCATCACTCCTAGCCAGGGGTGAAATTCAAAAATTTGCCCTACTAGTTCTGTCAGCGTGGCTTGGTGGACATGGCAGGGGAAGAATACTGCAAAATCCCCATTCTCTCTCCACTCCTGGGGGAAGGAAATTGCAAAATCTCCATTCCCATCCCACTCTGGGGCCCGCCAGAGGTGATATTTCCTGGTTCTCCGAACTAATCAAAATTTTCACTATCAGTTCTCCAACACCTTTCAGAACCTGCTGAATTTCAATCCTTGATAGCATTTGTTTAACTAAAGTCATATATATTGTTAATTTCTTCTTTTAATTTTTATTATATACACAAAAAAAGATATACATAAACCAGACAGACAAACTATATGGATACAATTCCCCCTTGTTTACAGTAAGCATCTCTCAGTTTGTATCCACCAATATATTTTCCCTACAAATATATTTACATTTTTATAAATTGCTTGTTCTTTCTCTCTTGTTCTTCTAAATTATTCTATACAATGATCCATAAAGGTTTGATGTTATTCTTTCAAATTTTTATAGTTCTAGTTCATCTTTTATCCATTTTTCTTTCTTTCAGCCATTCATATAATTTATTCCATACTGAATAATATTCGGTATCTTCTTTTTCTTTTATTTCCCTCATTAATTGGTCCATTTCAGCGCAATTCAATATTTTGGTGAATTTTGAACATCTTTTGGTGTTTCCTCATTTTTCCAAAATTGTGCATGTATTATTCTAGCCACAGTAGTGATGTATATAATCAAGTACTGTAGTTTATTTATTTTTATATTTTTGTCAATTATGCCCAATAGAAGTAATTCAGGCTTCTTCTCTATATCTTCTTTTATTATCTGTATCAGCCAGGATCTGATTTTACTCCAATGCTTGTTGCCTTTGAGCAACTCCACTATAAATGGTAATAGGTTCCAATTTCCTTCTTATATTTCCAAAATATTGAGGATTAATTTGGGAGCATCCTGGCAATCCCTATAGATGGTAAATGCCATGTGTAAAACATCTTATATTGGTTTTCCTTGTATATCACCAACATTGTAAATTTCCAATTAGTTGTCCAAATTTTTTCCCATTTCTCCAAATCAATAGTGTGACCAAAATTTTTCGCCCCTCTAATCATTGTGTCTTTAACTATCTCCCCTTCCATTCTGTATCTTATCAGAAATTTATAGATATTGCCTATTAGTTTTTCATCTTTATTAAGTAATATTCTATCAAGGTCCTTTAGGTTAAGTTTTTTTCTGGATTTCATACAATTTTGTATCTTTGCGATATTTGGTTTGGACTTGTATATAGGTCCACCAATCAAAGCTAATCCCATGTTTTGTCAGATGTTCTCTAGTTCTCAAATTACCTTGTTCATCTAATAAATCTTTGTATCATATAATTTTATCAAATGTTTTAGGATTTGGATGTTTTATTGCTTCAATTGTAGAAAGCCAATATGGGATCTTTAAGTACTGATATATTTTAATATTCGACCAAATTTGTAATAATGTATTTCTAAACAAATGTCTCTTGAAATATGTGTGGGCTTTATATTTCTCATCCCATATAAATGCATGCCATCCTAGTTGAAGATTATGTCTGTCTATTGTCAGTATTCTCTTATTTCTTAGTTCTATTGATTCTTTGATCATACTAATGCCACAGTTTGGGAGTCCAAGTACACTCCTTTCTTTGTTATCTTGTAATAGATTCCATCTTATCCTGGGGTTTTTTCCCTTTCCAAATATACTTTGTGGTCATTTTTCTTAAGTCTTCAAAAAAAGGTTTTCCCAGGATTTATCAAGATTACTTGAAATAAAAATAACCTTGGTAGGATATTCATTTTAATTGAGGATATTCTTCCAATCAATGACAATTGTAAGGCCAGCTACTTCCCTGAATTCTTCAATCTTTTTAATTAATTTAGGTCCTCATTCAAGTGGTTCTTCCATTATAAATGCTAGATTGTCAGAAAAGGCTTGAATTTTATATTCCTCTTTTCTAATAGATAATCCTTTAATTTTCTCATCTTCTTTTATATTTATCAATAAAGTTTCCAAAGTTAATATAAATAAAAGAGGAGATAGTGGATATCCCTGTCATACCCCTTTTTCAAATAATTCTGTATATTCCCCGTTCTCAACTCTAGCTTTTTGTTTTGTATAAATTATTTCTATCGTTTTTATAAATTTCATCCCAAATTTCATTATATATGAAGTTACCGAATCATAAATTTCCAGTTAACATTATCAAAAGCTTTTTTGGCGTCAAGAAAAACCAGTACTGCCTGCTTCTCAGGATGTTCCTCATAGTACTCAAATGTTTTCATTATTGTTCTCAGGTTGTTCTTAAACTGCCATTTTGGTAAAAAGCCATTTTGGTCTTGGTGTATGCTTTTGTTAAGTTTTTTTTTTAACTCTTTCAGGCATAATTGATATAAATAATTTATAATCCAAATTCAATAGAGAAATAGGTCTATCATTTTGAATTAATTGGCGGCCCGTATCAGTGTTATTAAAGCCTCTGGGAGGTATTCTTGTTTTTTTAATACATTATTGAATAATTCTAACATTGTCTCTTTTAGGTGTTTTTATATATTTTTATATATACTTCAATCGGTATCCATCCGGGCCAGAGATTTATTATTTTTCTGTTTGTCCACAACCATCTCTAATTCTATAATTATAATTAATATATTTAATCTCTCTCTTTGGTCTTCCGTAATTTGTTTTATGTTTGTTGATTCTAGGTATGTTTTAATTTTTTCCTCATTGACATCTGCTCAGGCATATAACTTTGTATAGAAGTTTAATATTATACTCTTCTTTTCTTCCCTATTGTGTTGGATCCTTCCTGTAATTTGTCAATCTTTTTTTTCTCTTTGTTTTCTCAAGTTATATGCAAACCAACAGCTTGGTTTATTTTTGTTTTTGAAATAATTTTGTTTGGCCATCCTTATTTTTTGTCCCAATTCCTCTTGAGTCATCAAGTTTATCTTGTTTTATTATGTCTCTTTGTTCTTCTACTCTTTTGGGGGGGGCATCTTTTGCAAATTTATTTCCATTTAATTTATTCATCCTGTAAGGCCTCTTGTTGAAATCTTTTTTCTTTTATTTTTCCTTGCCAAGAATGCTATTGTTAAAGCACATATAAAGGCTTTTGTTGTATCCCAGAGGTTTTCTAATGATGTTTTCTCATTCTTATTAATTTTAAAAAATATTCTTAACTCCGTTTCCAACTTGTCATAATATTCTTTATCTTGGACTACCAATTGGTTCATTGTCCATCTAGTTCTCCTTCTCTTCCCTTTCCAGGTTATTCTTAAGGGACTATGATCTGCCCAAAGATTAGGTTCAATGTCCATTTCTTGTACTTCATTACACAACCCTATGATCACCCAAACCATGTCAATCCTTGACCAGGATTGGTGTGGCTTCGAATAGAATATATATTGTTCTTTTGTTTTGTCTTCTTCTCTCCATACATCCTTAAGCCCGAATTCTGCTATTATTGCCCAAATGATAGAAACATAGAAGATTGATGGCAGAAAAAGACCTCATGGTCCATCTAGTCTGCCCTTATACTATTTCCTGTATTTTATCTTAGGATGGATATATGTTTATCCCAGGCATGTTTAAATTCAGTTACTGTGGATTTACCAACCATGTCTGCTGGAAGTTTACTCCAAGGATCTACTACTCTTTCAGTAAAATAATATTTTCTCACGTTACTTCTAATCTTTCCCCCAACTAACCTCAGATTGTGCCCCCTTGTTCTTGTGTTCACTTTCCTATTAAAAACACTTCCCTCCTGAACCTTATTTAACCCTTTAACATATTCCAAATGATTTTAGAAGTATATTCATATTTTTATTTTATTTTTTTACTACACAGTTTACAATAGCATTGAAGTCCCCAATTATACAAATGTTTTCATATCTCAACTCTATTGTTTTTCTCATGTATTTTTTATAAATTTGAGTTGGTTATTTTTCAGGGCATATATTGTTGCTAATAAAATGGGGGTCTGCCCTGTTTCCAATTTAATCATTAATATCCTACCTTCCTCATCATTATAAATCAAACTCGAATTTATACTTTCTTTTATGAATGTTGCTTTACCTCTTTTTGTCTTATCTATTAGAGTTATTATATAAAGTGTCCCTGATTTTGGATTTTCTGGTGTTCTTTTTTTATATGGACTTCTTGCAGACAAATTACATTGGAATTTAATTTCCTTAATTTAGTAAATACTTGTACTTTCTTCTTAGGTAAATTAAGCCCATTTATATTTTAATTTCCTCTTCCATTTATTGTTGGTATTGTTTTTTTAGTACTCCTAGTTTCTCTTACTACTCTATTCTTGGCTCTTTCTGATTCTTCCTGCCTTTTTTCCCTTCTCTTTCCTTTTCCCCTTCTTCTATCTGTCCTTCCTCTTCCTGACTCCTGCTCTCTACTTCTCCCCTGCTTTCTCTACTCTCCTGTTCTAATTCACAATAATGCTCAAAAAATTCTTGGGCTTTTTCTAGTGTGTCAATTTTCATTTAAAAAAAATCTTGCTAGGATGTTAATAAGCCTTCTGACATCAACCATCTAAACATTATTTTGTTGTTTGTTAGGTAGTTTGTTAGGAATGGATATTTATTATTTATTTATTTATTGGATTTCTATGCCGCCCCTCTCTGAGGACTCGGGGCAGCTCACAACATATATAATATACAATGCAAAATATCTTAATCCAATTAACTAATTAAAAATCTTTTTAAAACCCCCCAAAAACATAAAAAACCATCATTCCATTCACTCCACATTCCCTCTTGTTCTCAATTGTTTTCTAACATTTCTGACCCTTCAAGGAATCTGATTTAATATCATGATTTTTTTGGTTTTGCATATAATGGATTCATCTCTAGATTTCTTGTATATCTCATCCCTAACTGTTCTCCTAGCAAATCTGATATGTACTTCCCTCGCCTTTTTGCATAATTGATGTGTACACAGTACACCTTATCTAGCTCTTTTCTCATATCTTGTATGTTTATTTGGAGTATTTCCACCAAAATTGCAGCCATTGTGTCCTCTAGATTTTCTCTGTGTAATATTTTGGAATCTCAAATAGAATGAGGCTCATTCCATCTCCAGTTATATTATTAATTTTTAATAGTAGGATGTAGAACATTTTGGATGCAAGCCCAAGTCAAATCAGTGACTCTCTGAATTAAATCAAGAAAAATGTGAGTTACTTTCCATTCAGCAAGTTCATATTAAAAGTGAGTTTTGCAGTCTCCACATCCACCTAATAAAACTGTCTAATCTGGCCCGATTTATTTTGGTTTTCTTCAAAAGGTTCCTGGAATGAAGAGAGCTTGTACTAATGATGGATTTATGGAATAAACAGAGCTTGTAGCAATTGATTGATCCCAGGATAACTGGTTATGTAATTTGTTACTAGAGCCAGATCCATTCACTATTGCTTGAATTTATATTTCCAAGGGAAATTCAGCTGAACCTAACAGAGCTTTCTTCTGAGTAGACTAACCTGCAAAAAGTTACATCGCTTCTCTTTGATTCTGTTTATAGAAAGAACCCAGCTGATAATACTAACCAAAATCTGTTTCAGCAGATGATGAATGGAAGTTCTTTGTTTAAGCCAGAACATGCCCAAAAATCCTCTGAAGTCTTCTATATTTTAAGAAGAATTATAAAAACCTGGAAAGAATCTCTACAAGTACCAGTTTACAGTTCTCAAGGGCAATTCTGACAGCCACATCTCCAAATTTATATTTTATCCTATTTTCCAAGTCATTTCATCCATTTTGCCCTAGATGGGTGACAACTCCTTGATAAAGGGTAGAGAAGGGTGCAAATTTCTGGAGGTTTTTTTTAACAGCTTAGCTGCCAAGAGCACATATGTTAAAGGTTGTGTCACAGCAAGGTGCTAAAGGCTGCACAAAAATTTAGAGAGCATTAATTATCTCCCTACAGCTGTTCTTTAACCCTCTGCAACTCAGCTTTCAATTACTGCCACAACAACAGATGAGAAATGGGCTTTAGGCAGAAGCTTTGACAACGCTGAGGAGGCAAGTGAAAGGTTAATGTGGAAAGAAAAGCACCCTCCAAACACCATTTCAGATGGCTTCTCTGAATAAAGGGTGGCATCTTCATTTAGAATTCAGACTCCTGAGGGGACAATTGAATATTCACACAAATGGTGCAGGTTAAGGAACCCACAACTGGTGGGCTTGAAGAATACAGTAGTGAGGTGATTTTAGAATTTAAAATGTAGCTTAATGCTTTCTGAGAGGTGATGAATGTTGCAAAGGTTTAGACAGTTACATATTTATTTATGGAATTATATTTGTGAAACAGAAGCCCTCCAAGGCAGCCTGGAAGTGTGGTTTATCTGTGCTTTAAAAATAATCCCACAATTTCCCCAGCAAACTACTCAAATTAGATTGCCCAATGTAAATGCAAAAAATATATATAGAGAGAGAAACAAAGCGATTGAAATAAATAAAACTAAACTAACACTCAGGAAATAAAATTAAGCAACACCACAGGGATAGATTCTCATTTTCAACTGAATACTGGAAGATTACAAACCTTTGGGGGCAGCAAATCATATCTCCACATCCTGCCTTGTGTGTGTTGTCATGCAAGCTGTGCTTCTAAAGGCAACAAAGTACACAAGTAGCAGCTGTTCTTAACCAATATCTTGAATTGCAGTCAGGAATTAACTTACTCCCATAGCCACTAGCAGCTGATTCTTATTTAAAACACCAAGATGCAATGATTGCAATGATCTATCTACAAAAGATAATACCAGTTGGTCTCAGAAAATAGTATAAATCCAGCAAGTCTAATTGTTAAACTGGTTGACCCATTTTCTTCTCAAACATGGTTAACCTTGAAAACGTATTCCAATCCCTGTTCAGTCATATGCATTGTGAGACTTTGACTTCCTCCATTCTTATGCTACTTGCTCTTCAACCAATTAATATCCATTCAGTTCCATTAAAACTGACTTACTAAATGTCCTGAAAAGTACATTTTCAGGAGAAACCATGCTAATAAACCACAGCTTTTCCCTATTTTCAAAGGCAATGGAGCCACAGCAAACTCACCTACCTCACAATCATCAAAATCCATCTAGAACTGTAAAAAAACAAATAACCTCCATAGCTTTACCCATGCAAGCAGATAATTTAAAGGGATGATAGGCTTTTGCCAGTTGGAGAGGGGCTGAAAATGCCCAAACTCATTATCTTCTGGACCTTGCCCTGCATTTGATTCAGCAAGGTGCTGAAAGAATTCAAAGCAAGATTTAAATAGTTTGTCTTTGCTGAGAATGTCAAAAGTTAATGTAAGTAGATTTCTCTATACTAAGACCTAGGTTTTTTGCCACTTGCTTTGATTTGCTGTTTTCATCTTTCCCATTTTCTTGATTTAACATCCAATTATTTCTTGTCCTGTTGCCAGCAAAAATAATTTTTCATAAGCTCTCCTAAGCTTCTTTTTTTAGATACTATTTTAAAGGCAAATTTTAGGTTTTAATACATGCACTTTTTATGATGGGAATCTGGCATTCATTACAGTACATTAAGTGTGGCTGGCTTCTGATTCTTAGGCAGCTGCAGGAAGTAAATAGGGTAGTGTAGAGCAAAGGAGAAAAATATTTTTTCTATAGAAGAGGGAGTTTCATATACTCCAAACATACAGCCTTATTTGCAAGCATCTTATTTACCTATATTTATCATATTTAAAAGCACCCATCTAACCCCACAGAGAGAGGCACCTGTTCATCATCCATCTTTTCCCAAAATCATATATGCTGGGCAGAACTTGATGCTTTCTAAAAATGTGTGCAGGCAACATATGTTCACTAAAATTCTCATTTTACAATTTTATTCAAGTCCCTTGGTCTCTAGAAACCAGGCTTTTGGGTGGGACAATTATGCATATTATCTCTAGTTTACATGCATATAAAATGCATGGGTAAGAACAACACCATGATCATTCACAGGAGAGAGAGAAAATAGAAACAGGGCTAAAAGTTTTAAAGTTTAGCTCTTCACCAACACTTTTTTTTAGCACACAGCCATCTCATATGGGTAACAGAAGCATTTTTAAGCCAGTTAGGCATGATTAAAATGTCTTTTCTCTCCTCCTCTTCTTCTTCCATTTCTCTTGTTATGTGTTATGCATTTTATATTTTAAGCTTAAGGGAAGAACTGTCTCCCTGCTATGTGATTTGAGAATTTATATTTTGAGCATTTTTAGGGGAAGTGCAACAGAAAAATATATAACGTATCAAAGGTATAAAATACAATTTCCTTTTTTTAGTTCCGTGCATAAAATGCCAGGTAATTAAACTCTGTTATTGTGTCTAGAGTTCCTGGCAGTTCTTTAATAAATAGATTTCTATGCAGCTGTGCGTGTATGGCTACACATAATAGCATCGTGCCTATCCAGCACACATTTGTTGGATTTACACATAACACTAAGCCATAATATGATTTGTTCAATTTTATTCAGTAGGATGTACAATATTTTGGATTCAGTTCAAAAATGGAGGATTTGGAAGTAAGGGAGACATGAACATAGTTACAAGAGAAATTATTCTTAAAGCAATTTCCACATGGGGGAGAGAAGAATGATGAATCTAACTTTGTGATGCTATAACACAATCCATGTGCCTGAGGTGCATGTTTTGTAACTTTGGAACCATCTTGATTTGTATGATGTTACCCAGGATCACAGAGGGAAGCCATACAATCTCAGGGAGAAAATGTAGCTACTTTAAGGTGGATAGAAACTGCTGCTATGTTCACACTTCCATGTGCTCTGAAGCATCCCTTTGAAACCAAATCCTAAGTTTTACACGACCCTAATGCAAACTGTACTGATGTGGTTTATCTTAGGAATAAACTAATCTACTTTGGTTTGTTGGGTAAACCATGATTTTAACATATTTATTTATGTATTTATGTATGTGTTTATGTGTTTATGTGTTTGTTTGTTTGTTTGTTTGTTTGTTTGTTTGTTTGTTTGTTTGATTGATTGATTGATTGATTTTTATGCCGCTCTTCTTCTTAGACTCAGGGCAGCTTACAACATGTTAGCAACAGTCCTTTTTAACAGAGCCAGCCTATTGCCCCCACAATCCGGGTCCTCATTTTACCCACCTCGGAAGGATGGAAGGCTGAGTCGACCTTGAGCTGGTGATGAGATTTGAACCGCTGACCTTCAGATCTACAGTCAGCTTCAGTGGCCTGCAGTACTGCACTCTACCTGCTGCGCCACCCTGGCTCTATATATCCTCACTTAATGTTATTGAGTTAGTATAAGATACCTGAATGTGGCAAATACCTCACTTTGAGTTCTGGATCCAAAGCTATGTGTAATCATTACACATACTCAGGGGTGATTATAAAGAGGTGGGGGGATCCATATCCCTGTGTTTACTTTGATGGCTTTTGAGTATCAGTTCTGGCAACTGGCATAAAGGATTAAGCCTGTTTTATTTATTTTTACTTATTCAATTTATACACATCCTTTCTGCTCAAACAAGCTTTATTCAGGCCAATATTATTCCTGCTGAGTGGTTGACAGGGCTATCAAAGACTGAACAAATGATTGGAATTCTAATATCAAATGACCTAAGTGCCAAAGCTCACTGCAACAATATCGCCAAAAAGGATTCTAGAGTTGTTAACCTGATCCTACGCAGCTTCTGCTCCGGCAATCTCACACTACTCACCAGAGCTTACAAAACTTTTGCCAGACCCATCCTTGAATACAGTTTATCTGTCTGGAACCCATACCACATCTCGGACATCAACACCCTTGAAAATGTCCAAAGATACTTCACTAGAAGAACTCTTCACTCCTCCACTCGAAACAGAACACCCTACGAAAATAGACTAAGAATACTGGGTCTAGAAAGCTTAGAACTATGACACCTAAAACACGATCTAAGTATTGCCCACTAGATCATATGCTGCAACATCCTGCCTGTCAATGACTACTTCAGCTTCAACGGCAACAACACAAGAGCACGCAACAGATTAGAACTTAATGTTAACTGCTCCAAACTTGACTGTAAAAAATATGACTTTAACAATTGAGTGGTCGAAGCGTGGAACTCATTACTGGACTCAGTAGTGTCAACCCCTAACCCCCATCATTTTTCCCTAAGACTATCCACGATTGGCCTCTCCAGGTTCCTAAGAGTTCAGTAAGGGGCTTACATAAGTGCACCAGTGTGTCTTTCGTGCCCTGTCCAATTGTCTCTCCTTTATCTCATATATCTTTTCTTCCTTTCATATATCTTCTCCTCTATTTTTATATCTTTTCTTCTATCCTTTTCTTTATATATATATTACTACATGTCTATTCTCTTCAATATGTGTATTGGATGGATAAATAAATAAATAAATAAATAAATGAATGAATAAATGAATGAATAAATAAATAAATAAATAAAATGTGGGGGTTTTTACATGTAGTGCCACTATTTCTGTATTAGCCTTCAAAATTTCTGTGTAACTTGCCAAGTCCTGCATCAACAGAAAGTTGATCCAAAGATTGCTTGAACTTCTGCTAAACAATTAGCAAAGCCTTCCCAAGAAGGCATTCACATTCTAGGAATCCTCTTGTCTGCCCAGATTTTTTTTTTAAAGCTGCTCTCCAGAAGGCAAGTGCAGCAGTTAACATTGACATGTTTGTTCTTCTGCATTGACCAGCTTGCCATAATTGGGAGCTGTGAAATATACTCTAGTTTTCACATCAGTTGGGGGTTGTAATTTTCCCTTTTATAAAGCAGACCAAATTGATTTTTTTTCCCCCAGTAAGGCAAAAATAGGAATGGAGCAGGTCTGTGACATGAAATTGATTGTTTAAGATTTCAGAAACAGCATCTGCTGGGTGGCTTTCTAGATTAGATATGTTTGACTTCCTCCGAAGGATAGCCAAAATTTAACCTTGCAAATGAAATTAAGTTACCTTTAAATGCTAGCTTTCCTACTGACACCTTGTTCAGCAACAATAAAGTGCCTCTGTCATTCTGTTTATATTCCTAAACCTCAACTCTTATCTCAGAAAATGTTTCATCCTTATGGTTTAATGTTTTCTATTCATGGCAGCTTCATGGCAATGACGCACTTCAAACATTACTAGAACAATAAACAGAAGTTGTCCATGTGGCTGACTCTCTGCTTACCAAGTACATATTTTGCCACCTTGAATTCAGCTATCTAGGTGGCTTTGGTTTATATAATAATATAATAACTCATTTGGGGGGTAAACCTCTAAGTAATTCCATAGTATTGTATGTCCCTAGATATTGCTTTGAAAATATATATTCATGTAATCCATTTGAATTATATGTTCAGTTATAAACCTCAATAAATGTGTGCACAGCAACATTTTTGTCTGCTGTATGTGGCTCTTTAGACGAACTTCCTGGCACAATCCATCATTCCATTTGAAACCAGCTCTAACTTCAATCATTCAGATGCTTTAAATTAAGCATCCAGATTTAGAGAACTGAAAATGAAAGCCATTTGTCTTTCAAATCATCTACAACCCCAGAGTTAGGTGTAGATAAGGGGAGGTTTCCTCTTAGCTCTTATTGGTGCGCTGCGTGCACACATGTGTACTCTAGAGAAATTTTGCTTCCGTGCATGCGTAGAGGGACGATTTTCCTTCTGCGCATGCTCAGAGGGAAAAAATCACCAAAAATAAGAAAAAAAGATGCACGGACTGGCAACACCGGAACCATCACGCCCAAATTGCCTAATCAGCGGGCCACTACCAGAGCTGCGCATTGGATTGCATTGGTAGGAACCTGCCCCTACTGTAGATGGAATAATAAAGTGCAATATAGCTACTTGCCAACACTTATTATACATGGATAAGCCCTACAAACACAATCAGTGAGGGCAACCATAAGGGCAAATTAGTATTATCTCCAAGTGACCCAACAGGAACACTTTGGAATATATGTCCATCACAAGGAGAGGTGCCAAAAGGAAACCAAGTGCACAAATGTTACTAACCCTAACTTGCTGCTCTATAATTTGAGCTCACACAACATACTAAACAAAAAAGGAATTATAATTTCATTTGATGTGATGTGAGAATAGGAGGGCCTTTGGAAAATTTGGAAATTTTTGCTAGGGAAAAAAGGTTGCTTTAAGCTAAATTTCCTAAGTCCTTCTCCAAGAGCACTCATAAGAACCCCTTAATTAGGGCTTTCAGTACTTGGGGAAATAAGAATTCATTTCAGTCAGTCAAAAAATTTAAAAAATCAAGATATATCCTAAATAGAAAGACAGATGAATACCGAAAAGGAGACAGTATTTCTTTTGCCACATAATTACAAAAGAACCAGACAATATCTGTGAGAACCATTCAGTCAAGTTTATTGGATTCCCCAAACGGGGATCTTGTGTCGAGAACTAAAGACGACTTGATTAAAATCCAATTTCAAAGGTTATTAACTTTTGAATTAGAAATGTTGTTTGGGTCTGGCAAATTATTTTTGGCCTGAGGCAAACATCACAAGTGGCTAGAGACCAAGGTTGTGAAGTATCTGATTAGAATAGAGAAACTGTCTTCATCTTCATCTTCATAAAAAATAATAAATAAATACTTTTCTTCCTTCAGATCTTCTGAGAGGCAGTATAATGAAGGGACATTTCCCCCTATCTGAACTATTGTAAAGGAAATTGACCAGTACTTGATTTTTACTTTGTTACTGAATCACCACAAAGATACATGCTAAGGACATAACCTAGAGACATGATTGCGAACTTATGGCACGCGCGCCACAGGTGGCACATGGAGCTATGTCGCCTGGCATGCCCAGCAACAGCCATTCAATTTCTGGATTTCTGGCATTAATCTGCACAAAACAATCAGCAGCCAGCTCATTATCGCACATGCATGTACCCAGTAGACAGAATACTAGCTGAAACCGAAAGTTAATTCAGCTTCTTTTCCCAGTAGCAGGCTTGCGAAGCTGAGTTATTGGCTATTCTCTGAATCCTCACTATCTCTATTTGTTGCTCCCACTCCTCACCCACTTAGTTGTAAGTTGTCCCAATAAAATTGGGCTGGTACGCCTCAGAGGAACTTTGGTTGGTCCCCACCACCACGCTTCAGTCCTGCACTGCCACAATTGAGGCTGGCGCATGGGGTGGGGTGGAAGCCTGCCTGGTCCTCATTGCCGCTTCTGCCCTTATTGAGATAGGCTGGCACGTGGAATAGGATGGAAGCCTGGCTGGTCATCACTGCAGCTTCTGTTCCAATCAAGTTAGTCTTGCACATGAGGGGGAGGGAAGCCTGGCTGGTCCCCATCGCTCCTTAAACATAGAAACATAGAAGACTGACGGCAGAAAAAGACCTCATAGTCCATCTAGTCTGCCCTTATACTATTTCCTGTATTTAATCTTAGGATGGATATATGTTTATCCCAGGCAGGTTTAAATTCAGTTACTGTGGATTTACCAACCACGTCTGCTGGAAGTTTGTTCCAGGGATCTACTACTCTTTCAGTAAAATAATATTTTCTCATGTTGCTTTTGATCTTTCCCCCAACTAACTTCAGATTGTGTCCCCTTGTTCTTGTGTTCACTTTCCTATTAAAAACACTTCCCTCCTGGACCTTATTTAACCCTTTAACATATTTAAATGTTTCGATCATGTCCCCCCTTTTCCTTCTGTCCTCCAGACTATATAGGATGAGTTCATTAAGTCTTTCCTGATACTTTTATGCTTAAGACCTTCCACAATTCTTGTAGCCCGTCTTTGGACCTGTTAAATTTTGTCAATATCTTTTGGTAGGTGAGGTCTCCAGAACTGAACACAGCTCCTTCTGCCCCAATCGAGATGGCGTATGGTGGGAGCATTTATTATTTTGTTATAATTAAATAAATATTTTTATTTTTTTTGTATTAAATATGTGCATTTCATATTAATAAAATGGATGTTATCTAATTATTACTTTACAAATGTGTTTAAAAAAATTTTAAAAAATCATATTAGTACTCTGAAGAACTTAAAATTATGAATTCAGGTCTGTGGGATTTGAAATTATGAATTGGTGGTTCGCGTGATTTAAAATTATGACCTTGGTAGTCCCTGAGGTTCAAAAGATTGGAGACCCCTGCAACAATATACAATTATGGTTGTGTTTGCCAGGTTTGTTGCCCTCCAAAACGTGTGTGGTTGCAGCTCCCCATCCTTCTCAGTCTCACTCACCCACCCACATTGGCTGAAAAATAAGGGAATTGGAGGCACTAAACACTATTGCTCTATGTCTATAAATCTTAAGCATTTAAAATGGATGGTTTGTCTGGGGAAATTCACACCCACTCCCAGACCCTTTTGAGATCAACCAGGATAACTGTAGCCCTTGTTTGCCTCCTGGGGCTTTGGAACATGTAGAGAGGATGCTTTTGAAGGAGCCACAAGGGGGAATGAAGGCTGGTTTCTGTCCAATAAATAAGATTTGGTCCAGAACCAATCCCAACATGAAGCTCTTTACACTTTTGCCATTTAAGAAATTAAATTTCTGATGATGTAAAAATAGCTCATAACTTTTTTTTTATTAATTTTGTCCAATACACATTGCATATAGAAGAGAATAGACATGTAGTATTATATATAAAGAAAAGGATAGAAAAAAAGATATAAAAATAGAGGAGAAGATATATGAAAGGAAGAAAAGATATATGATAAATGAGATAAGGAGAGTCAATTGGACAGGGGACGAAAGACACACTAGTGCACTTATGTACACCCCTTACTGACCTCTTAGGAACCTGGAGAGGTCAATACCTTGCTAGACAGCTATTTTACTATCTAAAAGCAAGATACTCTTCTCATCTTTTGTACCATTTAATCCAAAACTTGGCTTCTTGAAATAAAATATAAAGTAAAAATGAAAAGACAAGGAGGCAGGGGAGGGCTGTAGGTGTCCTGGTTGATCCCAAGGGAGTCTAGGAGTGGATGTGAATTTCGCCAGATAAACCATCCCACAGCCATCTCCATCCCCTCTTCTGTGAAACTGATTTCTTCCACTCGCTGGTGGTCAGCAAGTTCAAAAGGAATCCCCAGCTGAGAATTACTGCTGTAGATTGGTTGATTCAGGGGATTTCTTTAGTGTTAATCAGAAATGGCTAACACTTTTAGTTAACTCCCAGTCTTGAATACCCCAAAATGAGTGAAGCAAAAAAAGTGAAAGCAGATAGTGGAAGACCTTTCCAAGAGTCATCTAGAGTGATTGAACACAGTGGGAAAGCATTATGTACTTTGTGTAATGAAAATGTTGTGTGTCAAACATCAAGTGTCAGAAGGCACTTTGACACCAACCAGAAAAATGTTGCTGAACTTGGTGCAACTGAAAGAAAAGAGCTTATTGCAGAGAAAGTGAGGAACTATCATTCCCAGTTTCTTAGTTATTCCAACTACCTGAACAAATAATCTGACAGCTGCCAGTTTTTAAATTTTACTGTGTCTAGCAAAACACGGCAAGCCCCTTTCTGATGGGGATATTTTCAAAACTGCCTTGTTGTCTGGGGGTACCTTTTTCACAATTTTCCAAACAGGGATAAAATTATGCAACGCATCTCTGAGGTGCCACTTAATAGAAATGCTATTAAAGATCGAGTCCAGCACATGGTAATTGATGTTAATCAACAGCTCACCACTGACTTTACAAAGGCAGCCTGTTACTCTATGTCCTTGGATGAAAACACGGAGGTAAATAATCATGCAAGGCTAACAGTGATTTTGCATTATGCTGCTGGTGACATCATGAGAGAAGAGCAGATGAAACTGGTGTGTGTCCCCCCACCCCTTTGCTTTCTCGTCCCCCCTAACTCTGCAGAAGCACAAACTGGACTTCCAAGTTTTAGCAAACCAAGAAAGAAATCCAGGTGGGTAGTTAGGGGGTAAGTGGGTGGAGTGAATTCTGGGTGTTGAAGTCCACTAGTCTTAAAACTGTCAAGTTTAAAGACCCCTGGGTTAGGGTTAGAAGTGCAAGAGTCTTCAAACCTGGCAAGATTAAGGCTTGTAGACTTCAACTCCCACTCCTAAAGTAGCATGATTGGTGGAGGTATTCTGGGAATTGAAGTCCACTAGTCTTAAAACTGTCAAGTTTAAAGAGCCCTGAGTTAGAGATTAGGAGTGCAAGGGTCCTCAAACCTGGCAAAATTAAGGATTGTGGACTTCAACTCCTACTGCTAAGGTAGTATGACTGGTGGAGGAATTCTGGGAGTTGAAGTGCACAAGCTTGAAGTCCTTGAAGCTGTCAAGTTTGAAGTTTGTAAAAAGTGTACATGGTTTTAAAGAATATACATGGTTTTAAAAAGTATACATGGTTGTAAAAAGTATTCTGCTACACTGGTATTTTATTAAACAATATAATACTACACCATTTGGTTCAGAACATTTGTTTCCTTGTTTTCCCTCCTCTAAAATCTAGGTGCATCTTATATACCGGGTGCGTCTTATACACCGAAAAATACGGTACGCAACAAGTTGTCTTGGGTGACAATTTCAGGCATGAAAATGTACTGCTCAGACACTATACTTTTTTGCCCACACCGAAAAATTTAGAGGGAACATTGTTTGTGAGCAGCAGTTTTCAGCTTTGAATCACATTCAAATCACAGACAAAAACATTGTTTTTACACACACACACACCCAAAAAATAGCCTGTTTTTCACAAAAACTGGGGTGTTTGTGCCTTCCCCCAACCCTCAGAAGCACTATGCAGGCCTCCCAAGCCTTCTGCACACCATGTTTTTTGCAAAAATGGACCTGTTTTTCAACCATTTTGTGAGAAACAGTGTATGCAAACTGTTTGAGAGGCCTGCAAAGTGCTCTTGTGGGCCAGGGAGGACAAAAATTGTTTTTCTTAGTTGGTGCATCTTATAGTCTGAAAAATATGATAAATTGCCCTATTTGCACTCCAAGATGTGGGTTTTAGGTTGCGTTTTGGGTACTCGGTCTCAAAAAGAGCAAAAGACTGTCAGGCCAAAGCCAATTTATTTGGAATCTTTGGTCTGCTACATTATATATTATTCTATCATGCTTTTTCTATTGCAAGAATTTTAGCAGCAGTCCATTATCACTCTTCATGCCGCCCCTCTCCGAAGACTCGGGGCGGCTCACAATAATAAAAATAGTACAAATCCAATAATTAAAAACAGTTTAAAACCCCTTAATGTAAAAACATTCATACGTCTCATACAAACCATACATAAAGTGGAAACGGCCCAGGGGAATCAATTTCCCCATGCCTGACAACAGAGGTGGGTTTTAAGGAGTTTACGAAAGGCAAGGAGGGTGGGGGCAATCCTAATCTCTGGGGGGAGTTGATTCCAGAGGGTCGGGGCCACCACAGAGAAGGCTCTTCCCCTGGGTCCCGCCAGATGACATTGTTTCATCGACGGGACCCGGAGAAGGCCAACTCTGTGGGACCTAACCGGTCACTGGGATTCGTGCGGCAGAAGGCAGTCCTGGAGATATTCTGGTCTGATGCCATGAAGGGCTTTATAGGTCATGACCAACACTTTGAATTGTGACCAGAAACTGATCGGCAACCAATGCAAACTGTGGAGTGTTGGTGTAACATGGGCATACCTAAGGAAGCCCATGATTGCTCTCGCAGCTGCGTTCTGCATAATCTGAAGTTTCCGAACGCTCTTCAAAATGTATATGAAAAACAAGAACATAATCATCTACCAAGGGGTGGACATATACTGCAGCAGATGCTGTACCATCACAGAAATAGTTGCAATAAAGTAAATAACACATATCGCTGTGATACTACATTTGGATGAAAAAAACTACCTTTGGATGAACTACCTTTGGATGAAAAAACTGTTGAGAAATGGTCAAAGTCAAATTTGTATTGGATATATGGCAACAAAACTTAATAATTGTCATGACTGAACCGAAATCATTCAACTGAGAAATTCACCAAAAACATAGATTTGTACAGTAGTACCTCTACTTATGAACTTAATTCATTCTGTGACCAGGTTCTTAAGTAGAAAAGTTTGTAAGAAGAAGCAAATTTTCCCATAGGAATCAATGTTAAAACAAATAATGTGTGCGATTGGGGAAACCACAGGGAGGGTGGAGGCCCTGTTTCCTCCCAGGAGATTACTAGAGATGCCCCACAGAGGCTTCTCCCCACCTTTTCCAGCCCTGTTTCCTCCCAGGAGATTCCTAGAGAGGCCCTCCTGGAGAGGCTCCGGTTTGTAACTGGAAAATGGGTTTTGAGAAGTGGCAAAAAAATCTTGAATACCCAGTTCTTATCTAGGAAAGTTCGTAAGTAGAGGCATTCTTAGGTAGAGGTACCACTGTATAGTACAAGATAAAGGAGCAAAAAGAAATGAGACAATATTCCAAGTTGTTAAATTAAGAGTTCATTTAAATTTACTAGAAATTAAAACTTTATGTTCACAAAAATTGGCAATGATGAATCTATTCTGATAAATTTATTTCCAAGTAGAACAATATTTTTCTTTGTGGTTAAAATGAAGGTTAACAGAAGTCCTTCAGGCTTTATTACTTTACAAAAAGTATGATAAAAAGACAATTACACTGTTTTCATAATTTTGATTTTAAAATCCTTTTCTTTGGGAACAATAATCTATATAGCTGTAAAGTTTCTTGACAACTAAATAAGCTTTTAAATATCATGTCAGCTTCAGAAGACATTTAAAGAATATTGGTTTGGAAACTTAGAACTTTAAATGTGTTGCTAAGAATTCCCAAACATTTTGAATTGTGGAAATTAATAAATATTGAGATTCTGATCATTGTAACTATTTTTGAATTATTATTATTATTATTATAAAGCGAAAGTCGAACAATGTGATTTCTATTGTGAGAAGGTGCAAATAGCTGAGCTGAATGTTACTGTTGAAGTTTGCACATGTGCAACACAATTAAATATATAAGTATAATTATGTGTACATGATCTCAAGTGAGTGAGAAGTATTGGAACGTTCAGATCATGTACAACTCTATAAAGCTGTGACTTTAAAAATAACTGGAACTCTTTCTGCACTTGTTTAGAGATGCAAATAAAAAGCAAATACTTCTAATCATTTTTGACAGATACACCAAGCAAGATAGACGTATTGGGCTGAGAGTTGAATACCAATTAGTAAAATAATAACTGTTATGTTACAGTCTGACCCCATTTTACATGTAACGATTCGTAGTTACATTTTACCAGGGATTTACTGAGAAATGTTCACTTTCTTGATTATTGCCCTTGGGATGCCACATGCTAAAAACAAAAAGCTAGGAAGTGTGCCAAGCATTAATGAATGGAGAAATAAAGTACATGAATATTCAGTCCTTGCTAAAATAAAATTTATTTAATGAGAGATGGAAAGGAAAGGAAATGGAGAAATTACAGATAGACCTCACTAACAAACTGCCTTGTTCAGCAACCATTTGCAATTATGAGGGAATTGAAAAAGCAGATTTGTGACTGGTTCAATAACAGTAGTCATGTTATCAGGCTTTGAGTGTTTAGCAACTGGCACACATTTGCAATGCAATTATCCTGTTAATTGGCCTAGAATGTTTTATTTATTGTAATTTTTTTTACTAAAATATTGTAAGCCGCCCCAAGTCCACAGAAAGGGGCGGCATATAAGTCCAATTAATAAAATAGAAAATAATAAAATAAACATTCCACAATTACATATTCACCAACTGTGTGCTTCATAACCGACTTGTGACAAGTAAAGCAGCAGTGTCAAACTCACGTCGTCACGGCAGCAACAGACAATGTATCAGGACTTTTTTTCCCCTTCACTAAAATGGGTGGGGGCGTGGCCAGCACATGATGCATCCTTTTGACCAGTGTTTCCCAACCGGTGTGCCACGGCACACTGGTGTGCCACAAGACATGGTCAGGTGTGCCGCGAAGAAAGAAGCTCAGCTTCTGGTCTCGCAACTTTTGTGAAGAGCAAAAAGTTGTGAGACCGGAAGCTGAACTTTCTTCTTTGCGCCTTCCAAGTTTTCCAGCAGCTGCAGCGCCCCGCCCGGCTGGAGCTTCCCTGGCGATGACAGCAGGTGAGCTTTGGGGCCTGGTGGGAGGGTGGCGGCAGCGGGAGGGCTTTGCGCAGTGGGAGGGTGATGGCGGCGGCAGTAGCCGTGGGGTGGCGCCAGGGTGGTCAGCTGTGAAGCGGAGCTCCGGAACGGAGGCACTGACCGCCGGCGGCTGGACATGTTGCTGTAGCCGTGGGGCGGCGCCAGGGTGGTCAGCTGTGAGGCAGAGCTCCAGAACAGAGGCACCGACGGTGGCGGCTGGACATGCTGGAATTGCGTGGCTGGCACTTGCCTGCTGGCTGGGCCGGGACAGAGGCTCCAGCCCCACGTCCATGCCCAATGCAACGCCAGCATGTACGGTGTCTAGCAATACGTCTAGCCGCCGCCGCCGGTGCCTCCGTTCCAGAGCTCCGCCTCACAGCTGATCACCCTGGCACCACCCCACGGCTACTGCCCAATGCCACTGCTGAGAGAAAGAGAGAGGGAGAGAGGGGGGAGAGAAAGAGATAGCAAGAGAGGGAGAGAGAAAGAGAGAGGGAGAGAGGGGGGAGAGAAAGAGAGAGAAAGAGATAGCAAGAGAGGGAGAGAGAGAGAAAGAGATAGCAAGAGAGAGGGAGAGGGGAGAGAGAAAGAGATAGCAAGAGAGGGAGAGAGAGAAAGAGAGGGAGAGGGGGGAGAGAGAAATGGATAGCAAGAGAGGGAGAGAGGGAGAGGGGGGGGAGAGAAAGAGATAGCAAGAGAGGGAGAGAAAGAGAGAGGGAAAGAGGGGGGAGAGAGAAAGAGATAGCAAGAGAGGGAGAGAGAAAGAGAAAGGGAGAGAGAAAGAGATAGCAAGAGAGGGAGAGAAAGAGAGAGGGGGGGAGAGAGAAAGAGAGAAAGACAGCAAGAGAGAGAGAAAGCAAGAGAGAGAAAGAGGGGGGAAGGAGGGTGAGGGAAAGACATAGAGGGAGGGAAGGAGGGAGAGAGAAGGAGGGCAAAAAAGAGAGGGAGGAAGGGAGAAACAAAGAGAGATGGAGAGAGAGGGGAAAAGAAAGAGGAAGGAAGGGATAGAGAGAAAGAGGGAGATAGAGAGAAATAGAGTGAAATGGAGGAAGATAGATATTTTTTGTCCAAACTTTTTTTTAGCCCCCCCCCCCCCCCCCCGCTCAATGTTCCCCAGGATTTTGTAAATGTGAATAATGTGCCGTGGCTCAAAAAAGGCTGGGAAACACTGCTTTTGACAGCCATGAAGTAAAGTAAATGGAGAATCCAACAGTAAAATTATGATTACATAATCATAATTACCATCTGCAGGTGATTCCTTTTAACAACTGCAGCAGCACTGGTGTAGTGAATTCTGCATGGTTACTTAGCACTGCAATGGACTTGCTCATTCCAATTGTGGTAGATAAGTGAAGAATACCTCTATCTTCTTTTCCCCAAACCAGCAATTATTTATTAAGAGAGAATAATGCCCGTGTATCTGTACATAGCAACTTCACATTTAAGTTATTATCTTTTAAGCTATTCTCTTTTTTTACCTTTTAAAAAGTGGCTTTTTCTCCACTTACATGTCACTTACAGTTGTTTAAGAAATGTAGAATTATTTTTTAAAAAGATTATTACCAACATTAAGTTGGCTAAAGACTTGTACAAAGGTAACGATTCAACCTTAGTCACCTATTTGCTTACAAAGTTGACCAGTGACCAAAATCTAAAGTATATACAGATGATCAGTCAAATATTAGACATATCAGATCACTCACCATTAGTGATGGGTGAACCGAACGCGCACAATTCGTGTCAGTACCAAATTTTGCGGTGTTTAGTATACCAAACACGAACCTGAAACTTTTTCAAACTTCGGGCAAAGTTCGGGGTCGTGTTCGGCATTTGGAGCTTTTACGTCACCAGCAGGTTGCTAAGGACGGCAAGGTGACATCAAAGCTCCACTCCCTTCATGGGAGGGATTCCCCGTTCGGGTTTGGGTTTGGGTTCAGTTTGGGTTCGGCCGAATTTTGCGTAAAGTTCGTCCGAACTTACCGAACCCAATGGGGTTCGCACATCACTACTCACCATTACATTCTTTAGTATCAGGTTGCCCAAGATTCTGTTTTTCATACAGAGACAGTGACTATGACTTCACTTTTCCATATATGGATGACGGCAAGAAAGAATAAGTGAAATGAGAGAAGAGAAAATGCTACACCAAGGGGAGGGAAACAAAATAGCTATTTTAAGGGAGCTACTTAAAATTTGTTAGTCTTGGTGCTGCACACTTTCAGTATGTGAAGTTCTCATCAAAATGCCTTGTTGTTGTTAGTTGCCATTGCGAACCCATGGACAACATTCTTCCAGGCCTTCCTGTTCTCTGCCATCTTCTGGAGTCCCTTTAAGCTCACTCCCACTGTTTCTGGGATTCCATCCAGCCACCTCATTCTCTATCATCTCCTTCTGTTGCCCTCAATCTTTCCCAGCATTAGGCTTTTATCCAATGAGTCCTTCCTTCTCATTTGATGAACAAAGTATTTGAGTTTCATCTTCAGGATCTGGCCTTCTAAAGAGCAGTCAGGGTTGATCTCCTCCAGGACTGACTTGTTGGATTGCCTTGTAGTCCAAGAGACTCACAGGAGTTTTCTCTAGAAAGTTATAAGAGAAATAAGAGACTTGTTGGATAAGATTCGTAAAGAGATTTGTGAGGACATTAAAGATTTCCATCATGAAATGAGATCAATATTTGAAATTGAACTTGGAAGAGGATTACAAGCTGGGGATGGCAAAAAGGACATTGACAGTCATTATAATAGACTTGATGAACATGGAGCTGGAGTAGAAGATGCAGGAGAACATGGAGCTGGAGTAGAAGATGCAGGAGAACAAGATGGACTAGAAGCACATAAAGAGAAAATTATTGCATGTGGAAATAAAAGGATTAAGAATGAATTAAATGGAGGATATATTACATATATCGATGATGTATGGTTATATGCTAAGTTGAGCAAGAGAAATCTGAGGGTAAAATTATACAAATTTTTCAAAAAGGTTTGGTTGATGAAGATATCAATGCCCACGATTTAAATGATGAGTATATTAAGATAAGCACTGTTAAAGGAAGATGAGAGCAAGGATATCGGATTTTGCCAACCCTAAAAAGACAGGGAATTAAAGAGAGGAAATTTGCAAAGAGTGGACATTTAAAGTGGACATTTTATTTAAAGAGGAGAAGGGTGAGGAAGAAGAAGAGGAAATTAAAAAAATAAGAAAAAGTGATTTGAAAAAAGATGAAAGAGAATGATATTAACCTTGAACATGGAAAAGGGTTTTTTGAAAAAGGCTGATTGAATCTAGAATATTTTATAATATTTTACAATAGTTTCTTTATTTTAGTAGTTGGTTTTGGGTTTATTTAGTAGATTTATGAATTTTGATAAAGTTTATAAGTAAAATGAAATATATTAAGGTGATTTAAGTAGATTTGATTAAGTTAATTGATGGTTTAAGGTTTGATTATTTTGGCTGAATTAGCATTTTTTGGCTTTCCTAAGATAGTTGGAAAAGGTGTACAGTGTGTATAACAGGTTTGTTTATTTTAGTTTAGCTTATTAAGTGGGGCCGATAGATAATGAAGATTAAAAGTAATGATATAATTTGGATAATGTAATAAGGTCTGATTTATTTTTTGATGAGATTTAAAAGGTATAATTATAAATTATATAAGACTTACTGACTCAAGACTATTTTATTGTAACAAAACAGAAGATATATTGTTTTTTGTATGTTATGATGTGGAGGGAAAAATAAAAAAAATTACCTGGAAAATAAAAAGAAAGTTATGGTCCAACTTTGATAGCCGTACATTGCAACTGGGAAAACCATTGTCTTGTTGGCAGGGTGGTGTCTCTGCTTTTTAATATGTGATGATCTTGGAATCCAGGAAAATAAAATCTGTTGCTACTTCCATTTCTTCCCCATCTATTTGCCAGGAATTGAGAGGGTAGGCGGCATAGGCCAGTGCAGTCTTGCCTACCTCAAATCACTAGCCAAAGGTCCAAAAAATAGCCCTTTGTATGCGAAAACCCTTTGACTTCATAGCTGTATTGTGATGTATTTGATGCAAACATTGGGGCAATATTTAATACAAACACAAATGCACTATCTGGTGATTCCCCTCAAAAATATATGGAAATCAGATGAGAAATAACTGATTCACCATCCTGCCTAAACTGTTCTCTACCTTGTGCCTTTCTCATGTATTAGAAAAAGCAAGCAATCAAGGTAACTGACATGCAGAGCTCTTGTTTTTTCTTTTTAAAACCTGGGTTAGGCAGATAAAGAATAAGAAGCTGTTATAAAAGCAAATATTTACGCTGAGGTGATTTCAATGGAGCAAAACAGTTCCTAGACCTTGCCTCCAAAGGTCACTTGGCCAGATCCAAAAGGAATTGTGTGAAGATTGTCTGAAGAAGCCAGTTTGAAAGTTCATATATAAACAAATAACCTCTAGGGGCTGCAGGAGATAGAAACTGGTATATTCAGAGGGAAACATGAATGCATTAGGCAGCTTCAGACACTTTTTTTGTGCTCTGTCTTTTAATTTAATACGAAGAGTAAGACTTGCACTCTTTATGAAAATAATGGTATCCAGGGAAGTAAGTGTCTCTCTCACTCTCAAACACACACACACACACATACACACAAACAAACACTACCTATATGTATTATAGCAAAGGTATTCATTTGGAAAAAAAACCCCACATCTTATTGGCCTTTTTACACTGATTAACTAGCAGGTGAGTTTTCCAACAGTTGAAAGTGGGAAGAGATAGAGTGAAACTGTAAGGACCTACTCTATCTGGTCTCTCAGGAGAGGAAAACTCTTGACTTCATTGGGTTGAATCAAATGAACCTTTACTGAGAAAAAAGTGGTTGCAATAAAGACAGGCAGAATCTGAGAACCGCAAGCAAAGAACAAAGCAAATCTTTTGTTTCCCAGAACCTAACCACCAATTACCGGCAGCCAATGTGATGCCACAAGGTTGTTTTGATAACATTGAGGTGCTAGGCCAGAGGTCTTCAAACGTGGAAACTTTAAGATTTGTGGACTTAAACTCCCAGAAGTCCAGAAGTCTTAAAGTTGCCAGGTTTGAGACCCCCTGCGCTAGGCAGATAAAAGTTCACTCTCAGGACATGATGGCCTTGGAATCAGGCTGCAACTGGCTGGGAGGAAATCTGTTCCTCTCCAAAGACAATCCTCCTCCATAATTCCCAAGCAATTACAGCAAAAAGTAAAAGCATGTGAAAAATGCCAGCAAGCCATCCTACCCCACTTCCAACAGAATGGCAGGACATGGTAGCGGACCTGACAAAAACCTCTTTTCCCTCACGGTAATCCAATAAAAATGGGAAAAGCAGCTTACTATAATTTACTACTATATTACAATATTATATTCCTCTTGGGTAGCACACTCCTTCAAGGAAAAATTGGATTGATCATCTGTGAGTGAGTGAGTGAGTGAGTGAGTGAGTGAGTGAGTGAGTGAGTGAGTGAGTGAGTGAGGATGCAATGGATACTCCGCTAGGTCCATGGTATTTTTAAGGAGAAAAAAAATCACAGATCCAGTGACTTTTTTCTATTGGCAAAGCAGGGCTCGGCTGAATATTCTTCTCGCTATTCTCTCCCAACATATGCACATTCTGGTCTCATTCCTCCAGCAAAATGAACCTATTCCGCTTTCTTCTGTTAAAATATTGATTGGGGAATTTGAAATTTTGAAATGATTTAGGAGTCCCTGGATGTGAAACGTAATGTACTGTGCTAGCCGCATTATGTGCCATCCATCACTTGTCAGCGAGCTGCAAAAAATGTGACAGAATCAATACAAACGTATCTGAAGATGGTTTTAACTCATTTCCCTTCCCTTCGGGCACAGCTTAGGAAAGGCAAGGAGAACTGTAATGCTAAATACAAAACCAAGTTAAGCGAACAGGACACAACACAGAGGTTTTTACTCTGTTCTGCTTTTATACCCACAACATAAATTGCCACTATTCCCAGGAGAAGCAAATAATTTTGTCGTAGTGAGGGGGGGGACTCACTGGCTTGGACTATTGCAACATACACAGCTTCTCTGGTTAAGGCAAGGTAGCTACCAGCTGCACATTAGCAGAATTGGGTCACACTTCTCAAAACTCTGAAGCTTGGTTCCCAATGTGTGGAATACTCTGCCAGCACACCATCTGTCTCATCCTATAAAGGATGAGCCTAAGGTAGAACAAGTCAAGCAACAATTATTAATAATGTTTATTACTATTATTTATTTAAAATATTGTCCATTCTACTCAGTGAAGGGCTGCAAAAAATGTTACTACCACACTTTGGGCGTGGCTTTCTTTATGGGTGTGGCTTGACACCCATGTGACCAGGTGGTGGTAGCTTGATGATCATGTGACCAGGTGGTGGCTTAAAGGTCATGTGACTGGCTTAAAGGTGGCCAACTTGATGTCACTCACATCAAGGGTTTGGGTTAGGGTGCCTGGCCTCTCCTTGCCTCAAAGAGATACAATTTCCCTATCTATTTACTATTACTGAACATCCAAAATATACAATTTTATTTATTTATTTATTTATTTATTACTTGGATTTGTATGCCGCCCCTCTCCGAAGACTCGGGGCGGCTCACAACATGTAAAAAGACAAATCATAAGTAATCAACAATTTAAAATTTTAAAGATTTAAAAAACCCCACAAACTAACAGACTCAAACACAAGCATACCATATATAAATTCAACGTGCCCAGAGGGGGGGATGTTTCAATTCCCCCATGCCTGACGGCAAAGGTGGGTTTTAAGAAGTTTACGGAAGGCAGGAAGAGTAGGGGCAGTTCTAATCTCCGGGGGGAGTTGGTTCCAGAGGGCCGGTGCCGCCACAGAGAAGGCTCTTCCCCTGGGGCCCGCCAACCGACATTGCTTAGTTGACGGGACCCGGAGAAGGCCCAATCTGTGGGACCTAATTGGTCGCTGGGATTCGTGCGGCAGGAGGCGGTCTCGGAGATATTCTGGTCCAGTGCCATGAAGGGCTTTAAAGGTCATAACCAACACTTTGAATTGTGACCGGAAACTGATCGGCAGCCAGTGCAGACTGCGGAGTGATGGTGAAACATGGGCATACCTGGGTAAGCCCATGACTGCTCTCGCAGCTGCATTCTGCACGATCTGGAGTTTCCGAACACTTTTCAAAGGTAGCCCCATGTAGAGAGCATTACAGTAGTCGAACCTCGAGGTGATGAGGGCATGAGTGACTGTGAGCAGTGAGTCCCGGTCCAGATAGGGCCGCAACTGGTGCACCAGGCGAACCTGGGCAAACGTCCCCCTCGCCACAGCTGCGAGATGTTGTTCTAATGTGAGCTGTGGATCGAGGAGGACGCCCAAGTTGCGGACCCTCTCTGAGGGGGTCAATAATTCCCCCCCCAGGGTAATGGACGGACAGATGGAGTTGTCCCCATCTGTTGACACCCATCCAGGCCCCAACAGCCTCCAGGCACCGGCACATCACTTCCACCGCTTCGTTGACTGGGCATGGGGTGGAGATGTAAAGCTGGGTATCATCGGCATATTGATGATACCTCACCCCATGTCCTTGGATGATCTCACCCAGCGGTTTCATGTAGATGTTAAATAGCAGGGGGGAGAGGACCGACCCCTGAGGCACCCCACAAGGGAGAGACCTAGGAGTCGACCTCTGTCCCCCCACTAACACCGACTGCAACCGGCCAGAGAGGTAGGAGGAGAACCACTGAAGAACAGTGCCTCCCACTCCCAACCCCTCCAGCCGGCGCAGAAGGATACCATGGTCGATGGTATCAAAAGCCGCTGAGAGGTCAAGGAGCACCAAGACAGAGGATAAACCCCTGTCCCGGGCTCGCCAGAGATCATCCATCAACGCGACCAAAGCGGTTTCCGTGCTGTAACCGGGCCTGAAACCCGACTGCTGGGGACCTAGATAATCGGCTTCTTCCAAGGACCGCTGGAGCTGGAGTGCCACCACCTTCTCAACAACCTTCCCCATAAAGGGAAGGTTGGAGACTGGACGGTAGTTATTAAGCACAGCTGGGTCCAGGGAGGGCTTCTTGAGGAGGGGGCGCACAAGCGCTTCTTTATAGAGTGATGGAAAAACTCCCCTCCCCAAGGAAGCGTTGGTAATCTCCTGGGCCCAGCTCCGTGTCACCTCCCTGCTGGCCGAGACCAACCAGGAGGGACACGGATCCAGTAAACAGGTGGCGGAACTCACAGCTCCAATGGCCTTGTCCACTTCATCAGGTGTCACCAGATCAAACTCTTCCCAGACAGGTGGACAAGTACGTGCCCCAGTCACCTCGACTGACTCATTGTCAGTCGACTCTGCTATGCAATTGGAGTCGAGGTCGGCCCGAATCCGAGCGACTTTATCAGCGAAAAACGAGTTAAAGTCCTCGGCACTACTCTGCAAGGGCTCCCCAACTCCCCCCTGATTAAGAAGGGAGCGGGTCACCCTAAACAGAGCGGCCGGGCGGGATTCCGCTGATGCAATCAAGGCAGCATGGTACGCGCATCTTGCCGCCTTGAGCGCCACTTTGTAAGTCTTAATAAAAGCTCTTACAAGTGTTCGATCAGATTCAGACCTACTCTTCCTCCATCGCTTCTCTAGACGTCTCTTCTGGCGTTTCAACTCCCGGAGCTCCTCGTTGAACCATGGAGCTCTACGGGGTCTAGCGCCACGGAGAGGTCGCAAAGGCGCAATCCGATCAAGGGCCTCTGCTGCAGCCTCGTTCCAGGCTTTCGCAAGAGACTCTGCCGAACTGTGGACAAGTGCCTCTGGTATAACCCCAAGCGCCGTCTGAAAGCCCTCTGGGTCCATCAGGCGTCTGGGGCGGAACATCTTAATTGGTTCCGCCTCCCTGCGGGGAAGGATTGGAGCCAGGAAGTCAAGCCGTAGTAGAAAATGGTCTGACCATGACAAAGGCACTGCTTCTAAGCCCCTTAGTCTCAGACCATTACTCAGTTGCTCGGAAAGGAATACCATGTCGGGTGCGTGCCCCCCCTCATGAGTCGGACCCCGTACTACTTGAGTCAGGTCCATGGCTGTCATGGTGGCCATGAACTCCTGTGCCAACCCAGAGGTTTCGCCGAGTGACGGCAGGTTGAAGTCCCCCAAGACAATAAGTCTGGGGAACTCCACCGCCAACCCGGCTACCTCCTCGAGTAGCACAGGCAGGGCTTTTGACACGCAGCTGGGAGGCAGGTACGTGAGAAATAAGCCCACCTGAACCCCTAGGTCCAACTTCATCAGGAGTGACTCGCAACCCGCAATTTCCGGAGCAATGAGTCCACGTAGGCAAAGGCTCTCCCTGGCTATAATAGCCACTCCTCCCCCCCTTCCCTGGGGTCGAGGTTGATGCCATATCTGAAACCCAGCTGGGCAAATTTCAGAGAGAGGAACACCTCCCTCTGGGCCCAGCCAGGTTTCAGTAATACATGCCAGGTCGGCCTCCTCATCCAGGATCAGATCCCGGATGAGGAGAGCTTTGTTTACCACCGACCTGGCATTAAGCAGCAGCAACCTGAGTCCAGGGCCAGAGTTACACTCATCACCAGTACCCAAGATTGGGCTCACGGAGCCAGAACAAGGGATCGTTATTAAGCAACGGTCCCTCGTTCCCCTGGAACGGCTAACTCCGTGGCCCCCGCCATATCTGCCTCTCCCCAGCAACACAGGAATATTCCGACCCTCTGCCACCCCAGAGATCGATGTCCCATCCCCTCCCGCCTCTTGAGCGTCAGGTGGGCCAAATCTACCATTCATACTCCCACCATTCATCTCATCCATACCGTGACCCCACCCACCCCAGTCATCCCAATCATACCGGCCATTCAGCCCATGCACACAAGTAATTCTGTCCCAGTCATCCATTTAAATTTTGAACCCCCAATACTAAAAATAGATTAAATTTATAACAGTTAAAACAGTAAAAACACTAATAAATATGTAAAAAATGCAATTCCAGTTAATTAATTAGTTAGTTAAATATTAAACAAATAAAAATATAAAAATATAAAAATAGCTAAGAATAAAATGTATTAAGATGTATTAAAAATATAGAAAAATATAGAAGAAAAAGGAGCCAGTCAGTAGTTCTTAAATAGTCAATAGCAAGGTGGTACCAAAGTCTAGGTAAATGGCTTAAGATTTTATATAATTGTCCACTTAGCAATTTTCCAGGTTTCTGGGGAAAAAGATCACCAAAGTGCTGGCCCTGACCACTGACCAGCATCCCCAGTCCAAGTCCATATGGTTTAGTTATTGTTTCCCCCAACTTCCTCAACCTTATGTTCTTCTTTTTTCTTGTCGTTTGTTTCAATTGCCTTCCACTGCTCGCTGTTCTTCCTGGGTGGCATCTCCCCTCGCAATAGTCTCTCTGGCTCCAGGCCTGCACCATGGCCCCTGTTTCAGTAGTCCCCCCGACGACGGGCGCCCCCACCATTTGGCACCACAGCGTCCCGGGACTAGATTTAACACTGAAGGGTCCAGCCTTGTTCAATCTTGGTGCTCAGTCTCGGTAGTATTTCCCAACAACAACCACCCGAAAGACACTCCAGAGCTGCAGGTATCAAGGTCTTATTGGGGGTGCTCTCTCTCCAGCCTCCAAATCTCCCCATCCTATCGAGCACGGCAACAGAGGAAGGCAACATGCAGCGGGGGGGGGGGGCGGCTGAGTTCTAATTAGCCGCCGCCATTCCCGCTTCCCAGCTGATCGGTCTGACAGTCTTTATAGCAAAGGAGACAGCGAAGAAGACAGAAGACACACAGAAGACACGCAGCAAATGTTCACCCTCCAAGCCACCGGGCTGCAAACGAGCTGTAAATGGGCTGTCCGGCGCCTCCGACTCCCTCCCGACAGCACAACACAGCTCAGCTGTAAACAGCAGCCGCCATTCCGCCGCGTCTCTGTCAATCCGGCTCCGGGCGTGTTCGCGGCCAAACAGCTCACCCCTGCCGCGAACAACGCTGAATTCAGATCTTCGGAAGCAGGGACACCTCACCTCCAAGCAGGTTGCTCATTTGACGTGTGGGGGGGGTTCTATATTCTCTATATTTCTGATGTTTCAGCCGTAGTCCGGTGGAGCTATGATTCTACCCTCTTTCCTCCACCGGAACCGGAAGTTCTCCATCCCTGCACAGCTTAGAACTAGAACAAAATGCCCAATGGCAGTAGAGTACGGTCAGCACCATCCCGTAGAGGAACAGAATCCCATCCAAAACGTATCATAGCTGTGGTTCTTCTAAAGCTTCTGCAAACACAAAGAGGCCAGAGATCAATTAAAGTCGACAAATAAACAGAGGTAGCCCTCAATTTACAACTGTTCATTTAGTGACCACTCAGAGTTACGATGATGATGTGAGTTGTGTTGGCCACATATGTAAGCCATATGTGTACATACATATTACACACAGGCACACAAAAATATACATTATCTACTATATAAATTTTATGTGTATGTACACACACATATGCATGCACAGCTCTTCTAAAATTATACACATTCAACCTCATTTACTGCGATAGGAAAAACATACCCAGAGCCCAGTTCTGTGTACCTGACCGAACCCATAGGAGCCCATCATTGATCTCTGAGTGGTGTACAACAAACTCACCCCCACCACCCACTAAAACATAAAACCATATGATTCCTGAGCATGTACTGAGGGCAATGAATAAGCTGTGCTTCTCCTAATGCAATGATTCATAGAAGATCCTGGAAGATCAATGGCTCCTGAGGTACTTTAATTAGCAGGATGTAAGGGTTTGTATGCATGGTTTGTTTTCAGTTTAAAAGATTCCTGCTTGTTTGGGAGTAAACTGTTCCTCTGGCTTGTGCTATTGAAAGAAGGTGGGTAGATTCAGGTTATTAAGATCACTTTCTAGTTTTTACTGAGACTCAAGATTTATCAAGTGGAGATTAGATACAAATGCACACACTGAGAATTACAAAATGCTGTGCCCAGAAATTATCAAACCAATTGTATTTAGCACCCCAGAACTAATTGGATCCCCAACTCCATCATAAAATCTCACTATACACTGGCTCTACAGAAACATTGATTTTAAGTTTTGATGATTTTGTTCTTATAAAAATGGCTTAAAATATTGTGAAACCTAAAGCAAAAGCTTGAGGGTTTTTTTTTGGGGGGGGGGGGGTTGTTGCATTTTATCACACATTTAAAAAAATGTGTGTGAAAGGATTAATAATAGAGAGGTCCAGCCTTAGTCGTTGGCTAACTGTGAGCCAGTCTTTTTCTGTCTCTCAATCCAGACTACCTCACAGATTCAGGGGTGTTTTTGGGGGGGGGGGGATGGGAGATGGATTTCTACACATGCTAACTTATGCTCCTTAGAAAAAAGGTAGCATAGAAATTAAAAATAAAGTTATGGACTTTCTGCTATCTACTAATTGTATTAACTATCTACCTAAATCTCTCAATGATCTTCCTGTAAGCACACATCCATCTGTTTTGATAGTGTCCCTATGTATTCTGTTGTATTTTCAATTTGTATATCACCAGATATACCCATTTTTTTCACCGACACAAAAATAATGGTTCCTTTCTTTATAGTATCCTCACTTGCTGCATGATTGAGTTGATTAATATTTACCACAGTTAGTTTGAGGACAGTGAAAGAGCAATGATTGAATCTTCATGTGCAAAGTACTTTTTGTCTCATCTGCCAGCTCAATGGAAAATTAAAATTAGAACATGAACTAACAATCTGAAAGCTAAAATTCTTGTACAGAATATCCTAATCCTCATTAAAAAGAAGTTCAACAGCTACATTCAAACATAATTCAATTTTAAGAAACAGAGAATCATAGAAAAAGAAAAAAATGCCTTCCCCCCAAAATACCTAATGATCCAGCAAGTCTGCTTTTTTTTGTTTTTAATTTATGTATTTATTGTTTTTTAATTTTAGTTTTTTAAATTTTTGTCATATGATGGACATGTATTTTCCAAAGCATTTTATACTCCCTTACTGATGATTGAACTACAACCTCCTCTGGAAGTTGGTTCCAAACTTTCACTACTATTTATGTGAAGTAATGCTTTCTAACATTACTTTTGAACTTCCCTCCTGTCAGTTTCAGGTTCCTCGTATCCTTGACTTTTGCATTAGGTTATAAATTGCGTGGATTTCAAGCAGAGATATTTGCAGAGAAAGAAAAGTTGGTGTTATAAAGACCTTGTTCCTTCAGCAAATTAATCTGCATAACCACTAGCCTATTCAAATGTAATAAAAAGCCTTCACTCACTTTCCCTGGGAGCTGTCTATACCCCATGTGTCCTATCAGGAGAACATTAGCAAGACATCCAGATATTTCAAGCATCTTTCCCAATGGTAAAAGAAGCAGCGTCAGTCACTGCTTGACTGCTGATGTGATAGCTGGGAATACTTCCATAAAAAAGATTGTTTTCTGATCCATTCTTTCTTCCCTATCCTAACCCTAAGATGCCTCCCAGATGTGTAGATCAGCAAAAATAGGCAACTGGTTGCATTTTGCCATTCCCACGATTGGGCGGAGAAGTTTGATCCCTGTGCAAGACTGACTTGTTTTGAATTAATTCTATTCTATTAATTCTTTCAATTCCCTTATGCTTGGGGAATATATTGGCTCTTGTTATTTTCTTGTTGGTGTTCCCAAGATATACAATGGCCACCCTGTTCAAGTTCATTAAATAGGTTGTAAGAAGTACACCATGATTAAGGGAATATCTCTGGAAAGCAGGTTCTGCAAAGTGTTCAGTACAACTGCAAAGTCTCTGCTTGGAGGCTCAGCCAAAGACATCTTAGGGAAAGGTTAGGGGTGGGAGCAATAGTAGGAATTATCAAAATACATGAAAGAATAGGACTTACTTACTTACTTCTGCAGATGTCTCTTGTCTCTATGCTGGATCATTCTTTCCCACCAAGAAAAGTATTGAGATTTTCTACAAAGGAGATTTTTTTTTTAATCATTATTTTAAAATTTTCCTTACACATTAGCTGTCTAACAAGATTTGGGATACATCCCACTGAAATCGCATTAGCACTAGCCTCTTTCAGACAAAATTGGTCCTACAGGGTTTTTTCAGCAGACCTCCCCAGATGTTTGCATTTCTTTCCCAAGCTTTCTCAATTCTAATTCAGTCCAGTTATGACAATGTTTTTTCATGAGAACATCATCCCAGGGAGATGTGTACTTCAGCTGTCTAGTTCACGAACTGCATGCCATTTAACTATGGCCCGCCATGAATAATAACACCAGCTAATAAATTACAGATAGGATTCCGTCACCTGACCTTTAACCTCAGGAGGGCAACATACAAGGTTTTACTGCAGTATTTACTCTTGGGTAATGTCCAGTCTAATTTTTAAATGACCCAGAGGATGAATTTCAAATGTAATGTGCAAAATAGGATCACACTATTGGCTGAATCTGTCTATGAGATTTAAGAGGCTAATATATCAGTTTATACCAAACTGTAATTGAAAAGAAATGTTCAAATAAGAGACACAATTGTCTAGTGTTACAAAGCATATGAGCAGGCAAAAACTGTGAAGATTTTTGTCTGCTAAATGCAGTTCCTTAGATCATTTGTGAGATCTGGGTATGTGGGACTGATTGAGGTAGATTGCAGGGGTGAGACCGGAATATAATTTTATCATATTTTATCCATATCTTAAATGATTGTATTTTATTCAATTTCATTTTAGACTGTATTTTGTTCCAATTTCATTTTAAATTGTATTTCATCAAATTCCATTTTAAATTGTTTTTAACAAATTTTAGTAATAATTTGTTCTGGAACTTTGTACTTTGATATGGCCCAAGGGCTAATTAATAAAGACTCATGTCTGTTCATTTGTGACTGAATCTTTTTTTAGCTTGTTGAAACATCTTTCCATTTTCAGCAAATGAGATAAGCAAGACATTATCAAGATTAGCTCACTTTGAGATCTGGTCCATATACAAGTCAATCTAGAAAATTATTACATTCAATACACTATGCTTAAGCAAACAATAACATCATAATATGTGAAACCAGGGATCTTTCTTTCCTTCCTTTCACACAGATTTATCTATTAGAGCCATCTGCAAAATCATATCCTTTTCCTTGGTATCAGAAGCCACAGGGAAAAGGTACAAAGAAAGCAAGATTCCTACACCTTTAGAAATTATCTCAAAGAGATTATTTCTGTAGCCAACACTTGAAAGAAAAATTGCAATTGTTTAAAATCCCCCTTCCTCACAAAATCCACTTTTAAAATTGCAAAAGCCTTGTTCTCCTTTGTATTTGACCATTTAAGGTGAAATGCTGCATGTGTCCCATTAAAGCTCCTTCTTTTACATACCTATGATACAATCCTGTGCTTTTTCTTGTGAGTTAGTTTCACTGAACATAGTGGGGATGGTTTCTAAATGATTAAATGTTTATTGCACACTTTTTTATGCCACTTCAATTTATTCAATTCAACTAAGTATGTCGCATAAAGAACAGAAACCTTTGAAGATGTTTGAATCAGATTTGTTTAATGCTTTCACCCAAGATGGCAGAAGACATGAAGAGAGGATGCAGCAAAACAGGGGAAGAGTTTGACTGTACCTTTAAAAGAATCAAAAATGTGTAGTAATTCAACCATCTTGGAGGCCTTTTCCATGTACATCTGTCAAGTAAAGATATATGAGCATCTGCAAGAATAATTTTATATTCTGGGACTCTCTCCGAGGAATATTTATACATTTTTAAAGTTGCAACAGTATAAGTCAATCTTTACAATGCCTACCAAAATTTATCAAAGATAATTACCATACTTCTTTTTAAAAGGTGGTGACCTTTTAGCAGTTGTGGGATTCCATATTTTTAACAACCAATTCTGTGGGCATGGCTTGGGGCCATGTGACTGGGTAGATATGGCTATGTGCATAGACACTATTCAGAGGGCTGGGAAAAGTGAATTATGACTGGCCCTTGTACTTACAACTGTCCTCACATTATGCCCCTTGCAACATTCTTAACAACCATGTCACTCACTTCACAACTTGGTGCTTCTCTTTATCACAGTGATAAGATAGGGTGCAAAATGTAAAATGTGAGGACAGTCATAAGTGCAAGGACTGGTCAAAAATAACTTTTTCAATTTTTTTTTGAGTAGTCCCTTTGTGCACCCGGTGTGGCCAGGTGGTCATGTGACTAGGTGGGCGTGGCCAACTCAACATCACTCACATCAAGGAGCGCTTCTCCTTGCCTGGCTTCTCATGATTGTGAGGATGCCGCAATGGCCGTAAGGGTAAAAAACTGTCATAAGTCACTTTTTTCAACACCATTGTAACTTTGAATGGTTATTGACTGAACTGTTGTAAGTCAAGCATTACCTGTACAAAAATACAAAATGTTTCTTCACTTGCAGAAAACTGCCCTAAATACCGATCGTTAGATTAGAAATACCTGCAAGTTGGAGTTATAAATTAGGCAGGGTTTATAATTAATTATTTAAAATAATTAAAATGCAATTGTAATTATCAGCAGCCAATTCTTGCTCATAAAGTGAAGCTTTTCAGCAGACAGGTCACTTAAGCTCTCCAGAAAGAACACACCCAAGAGAAGCCTTCATTAGATCCATTTGCACCACTTAAAGATACCAGCTGGTCTAACTACCTCATAACATATACTAAGGAAATCATCCAAATTTAAGGAAAGATCACATATCCTCCCTCCCAAAAACAGGCAGTGGAAAAAAAATCAGTGCTAAGCTTGCACCCTGCCTCTTGGACAGTGTCAAGAACCACTAAGGCAGTGAAGGAAGATCCTCTCCCCAGATAGAAAAATCACTTGAGATAAGCCTAACTAGAATGAAGCAAAGGAGCAAACACAGTAGCTGTTGCTTGTTAAACCAATTACCAGAACAAATAGACACAGGAACTAGCCAGATTTCTGAAGCTGTTTCTTTTCAGGAACAGAGATTAACATTTTCCTTTCCAAAGCTGAATAGGGAAAATTATCCCATCAATAAACACAGGATTAAGCATCATCAAGCACAGAAGTAAACTTGGGTCTACTTCCCACTCTTCATTTATTCCAATCCTTAGTTATATTTCTAAACCCTATATCACTGATGGCAAACCTTAATTTCATAATAATTAATAATAATTTCAAAATAATTAATAATAATTTCAAAATAATTAATAATTAATTATAATTAATTTCATTGGACAATTCATTGACCCGGTCCCTTAAGAATGCAAGTATGGACATAATTTGGCACAGGAAGAAAGGATAGATGTGTCTATCATTCAAAAAAAAAGCAAGTGAAGTAGACAACACTTGTCTGACCATGGAACTCAATTTGCACACAACTTGCACAGACCTGTTTTGTCTCCCAAGATCATTTTCTTTAACCCCAGAAACAAGTTAGCCTACCTCCAATTTGTCTGTATGGGCCAAGTCAACCTGTTTGCAACAGATTACTCAGGTCCAATGAAGTGGGGAGCTAATCAGATTTCTCTTGGCCTTATTAAAGTGGTCCTAAACTGAAGTATTATCCATGGAAGAATCTATTCCTGGGAAGAATGTGGAGCTCCACAAGGCTTTTATTTTTATCATACCGTTATTTTTACTTTCTCCAAACCATTTCAAGAAAGTTTGCCAGTTGATTATTGCCTTTAAGTGATTTCCAAAGCAGCGACAGGCCATGCAATCTGAATCACAGCTCAAGTCACAGAAGATACACTGTTTAGCAAGTTTAAGCAATGCAATTGCCACTGTGACCCACTTCCACATTGCTGCTGTCACCAATGATCATGGCAAATCTTATTATTTTTTGATGCATCTGGCTTTTAATCTGGTCATTTAATATAATGGATAGAGGAAGGAACCCAAGAGTCAGAAGCCTGCTGTGAATAGATAGGGTCTTTTTTGTTCTTTTTTTTTTGCTGTTCTGCTTTATTGTCCCTAATAGGTTTTATAAATGGTTTCCAAATCCAGCAGCAAAGGTCTATTTGCTGCCTAGCATAGCATGTAATCTTTTCTAGAGGTGATATTGATCTTGTTAAAGGCTCTCAGCCATTAAGTATGCCTTCTTAGCAGCCACTTTCCTGTGACAAAGTGGATGGTGTCCTTTTCATCCCTTGGCCATTGACCAATAAGCAGATGCTGATGCAGGATGAGCATGAGTAGCTCTTAAGCAAACCAGCATTTTTTTCACAACATGAGTGATTGATTACATTGGCCTACCTTACAAGGCTGTTATTATTTCATTTTGACTATATACCCACCCTTCAATAGGTACAGTATGTAATGGGCATCTCACAACAAAACATTTAAAATGCAATAAATGTTATAGAAGAAAAAAAGCAGTACATCCATATAAACAGCACTAAGTAAAGCATATAATACATATTTTAAAAGCCTTTCAAAGGCTTGGTGTTTAAAAGACAAAAAAGTAGTTGCCACATGAACCTTTCCAAAGCCAGGCCACCACAACTGAAAAGGTATCTTCTGCCTATTTATAAGTATGTTGGAGTTTGAATGACAGAGAAATCCATAGACATATATTTGCAGGTTACTATGACAAGCTATTCAAACATAGTTTGCTTTTCAAACATACTCTGGAAAAATGTACTATGTAAATGGTAAGAAGAGTAGAGAAAACTGTGTAGAGTTAGATAGATTAAAAATAAATATAGATACTTCAGGAGCATGCAGTTGTGCTGCAGTGGCTAGAGAGTTTGTTAAGCAATTGCAAATTAAGATGCCATTATAATAGATGTTCGTAACAGTAAATACTTTTCTGTGCATCTTGAAAACCATTCCTGTGTGGTGTCTGCCTGCTGGGGGAATAGGAAATGACCTTGTAGGATAGGAAGAAGACCAAAGTAGTGGTCAGATGAGAGGGAGCTGAACCTGGGTCAAGAAATTAGTTTGAGTAAATGTCTCAAACAGGATTCTACCTAGTACATGATAAGATAAAGTGAAATACTCTCAGACTTACAAGTTTCTATTACTGGAGCTCTTTAGTATATGGCATTGGTTTCTTAGTCTGGTCTATTATATTGAGCTGATATCAATCTTGCTTCAGACTTAAATCCCTCTTATCTGACTGTTGTCTTGCTTGCAGTTCTTTCTCCTGTCCCTCAAGACCATTCACTACGACATGTATCTGAAATAGAATTCCCAAAATTTCCAACAATCATGGATATCACAACTGGGCAACATTTCATCAAAACTATGGGAAGGTAAAAATAGCAACTTCAAAAAAAAATAGATCTAGAAAATCCTTTGCATTCTCTCTCCCCCTTTGCTCCATATCAGAGAGCCACTTTGCTCTAATATTTAATGCACCAGGCTAGAAAACATAGAAACATAGAAGACTGATGGCAGGAAAAGACCTCATGGTCCATTGAGTCTGCCCTTATACTATTTCCTGTATTTTATCTTAGGATGGATATATGTTTATCCAGGCATGTTTAAATTTAGTTACTGTGAATTTACCAACCATGTCTGCTGGAAGTTTGTTCCAAGGATCTACTACTCTTTCAGTAAAATAATATTTTCTCATGTTGCTTTTGATCTTTCCCCCAACTAACTTCAGATTGTGTCCCCTTGTTCTTATGTTCACTTTCCTATTAAAAACACTTCCCTCCTGAACCTTATTTAACCCTTTAACATATTTTAATGTTTCAATCATGTTCCCCCTTTTCCTTCTGTCCTCCAGACTATACAGATTGAGTTCATTAAGTCTTTCCTGATACGTTTTATGATTAAGACTTTCCTCCATTCCTGTAGCCCGTCTTTGGGCCCATTCAATTTTGTCAATATCTTTTTGTAGGTGAGGTCTCCAGAACTGAACACAGTATTCCAAATGTGGTCTCACCAGTGCTCTATATAGCGGGATCACAATCTCCCTCTTCCTGCTTGTTATACCTCTAGCTATGCAGCCAAGCATCCTACTTGCTTTTCCTACCGCCCGACCACACTGCTCACCCATTTTGAGACTGTCAGAAATCACTACCCCTAAATCCTTCTCTTCTGAAGTTTTTGCTAACACAGAGCTGCCAATACAATACTCAGATTGAGGATTCCTTTTCCCCAAGTGCATTATTTTACATTTGGAAACATTAAACTGCAGTTTCCATTGCTTAGACCATTTATCTAGTAAAGCTAAATCATTTACCATATTACAGACGCCTCCAGGAATATCAACCCTATTGCACACTTTAGAGTCATCGGCAAATAGGCAAACCTTCCCTACCAAACCTTCCCCTATGTCACCCATAAACATATTAAAAAGAATAGGACCCAGAACAGACTCTTGTGGCACACCGCTTGTAACCTGACTCTGCTCAGAATACTCGCCATTAACAACAACTCTCTGATGTCTAAGATTCATCCAGCTGCAAATCCACTGAACTATCCAGGGATTAAGTCCAATCTTCACTAATTTATCTATCAGCTCTTTATGTGGAACCGTATCAAAGGCTTTGCTGAAAACAAGAGACTATGAATTCTAATTCCACCTTAGGCAGGAAAACCAACTGAGTGACCTTGGGCCAGTCAGTCTCTCTCAGCTCAACTTCTCTCACAGGGTTGTTGTTGTGGGGAAAATAGGAGGAGAAAGATTTGTCAGGTTCATTCACCACCTTTACTTGTTTATAAAAATAATAAAGGCAGGATATAAATAAATAAAATAAATAATAATAAACATCTCTCCAAGTTCCACAACATGGATTGATTTCAGCTTCCTTGTCTATTTGAACACCCAGTAGACAAAGTGGGCCAGAAACTTTGCTCCAGCAGTAAATCAACTGCATGGTCCCAATTTTAACTAATTGATTTTGCTACTCTCACAGTATATGTATCTGAACCAGAGGTGAGTTCCTGGTGGTGCGGTGCGATGCACCACTCTGGTAGTGGCCTGCCGATGATGCAATTTTGGTATGATGGCTCTGTACTGTTTTTGCTGGGCTGTGTAGGCCGCCATCTTTTTTTTCTAATTTTTGGTCAATTTTCAGCTCTCTGCGCATGCACAGAAGGAAAATCATCCATGTGCGCATGCATGGAATCCAAATTGTATGAGGGCATGCATACACACATGAGCATTGCTAGCGCAGACGTCCAAAACATCACGATGCACACTGGTAGGAGGAGGTAAGAAATCCTGATCTGAACTAAAAAAGGGGAAACATATGGAAAATAAACTTATAAGGGAAATGTATCAACTTAACATGTTTAAAGTAAGCAAAGTCCACAGTAGGGGTCTTGGTTGGTACCATGTCCAATTTTGACTGAGGTTATGCTTGGCTGGACTGTGCTTTGAAGAAGAAGCGGTTGAAGAAGCGGCTGAATTTTCTGCCAAAGGGGATTAGCAGATAAATTGTTACAACAAATTTAGGTTTCAAACTTGAAGTCAATCCTTAATTCACAGGAAGGCCAGCACCAGAAGAAAGTCAAATGACTGACTTCTGGTGTCCCAGTTTCTATATAATTTTTTGAAAAATCTTTCAAACTGAGAGACAAACTGTGAGAATTGGTAGAACTAATATTAATATCAGCCATGTTTGCTGATACCCATTGTCATGTGTAGCAGTTTATTAGGGGTGTGTAGTTGTAACCCACCATTTATAAAACCAGTTTATAAAACAGCAGGGTGTAATATAGAAAGAATAAATATATACTGTAGTACATTTTATGATTACTAATTAATTGAGAATACCATGATCTGTCATTCCAAGAAAGAAAAAAGAATGCTACAAATTTTACATTCTCACTAAAAGCAACAATTCTTCTACTTGAAATAAACAGAAATAAGATGAAAGAGAATTACTACTCACGTTCTGGATTGCCAAGACATATATTTCATCTTCATTTCTTGGTTGATTTTCACAAAGTTATAGATATTAAAATCATTAACCCATGAATAACTATAAATTTTGGGTTAGTTTGTCTTTGGCAGATTTTTACAATCGTCAAGTCTACATTTACATCTATTCTAGATAAAGTCACAAAGCAAGCCAGCTCAATCAACACAGGTGCCAGCCAGGGCTGAGTGCTTTCTCCATTACTCTTTTCTCTATATACCAATGACTGCATTTTGAAAGGTCCCTCTGTTAAAGTACTGAAGTTTGCAGATGATACAACTGCCATTGGTCTCATTCAAGATGATGATGAGTCTGCATACAGGTGGGAAGTTAAACAACAAGCCTTTTGGTGTAGCTGGAACAATCTGGGGCTGAACACATTTAAAACTGTAAAGAGAAAAGTGGATTTTAGGAGGAGACTGAAATGATCCGAGTAAACGGCACTGAGTTAAAACGCTTTATTCTCAACAGGAAACTAACAGCCGCGACTTACTTTCACTCCCGAATGAATCTGACAGGAGGCGCGTAAGCCCGGTAGCACAGGAAAACTTTCGCCCGGCAACAAGCGACGCCTGACAGCTCCTTCAGTTTGGCGCCAAAGCCCAGCGGCCAATCAGAGGCAAGTAAACAGTCCTGTCTGAATATAGTGACTTTTGCTTAACAACAACTGCTTAACTATTTTTCCTGGTTACAGAAACTTCTGGATTTAACATCCCTCCCCCTTCTGGTTGGTTTATTACAGATGTTTACTCAGATAGGTATGTAATAAATTCGTCCAAACGTGCTGGTCTTCTGGGTGCCCGCTCAGACCTTCGGGGTTCATGGAGGACCTGGGTATCCACCGACGAAGATGGCTCTTCCGGATGTGACTGTCCAGCACCCCCATGGCTGGAGCCTGGCTGAGCTGCAGCTGCGCTGGCTTGACTAGTAAATCCAGGTAAGTCCCAGTCTATTTGTTCCTGATTCCTAGTAGGTCTTGAGTAATTTCCTGTGGGGTGTGAAGGAGGAGAGGCCCCATTACCTATGGTAGCCATATTGTCCCTTATACTGGCAGATGCAATTCTCCCCCTGATGTGATCTATGTGCCTCTTCCAGAGGCGGCCATCATTTAATGCAATTGTATATGTCTTTGGACCTGTTTGTTCTGTGACTAGTCCACTCTCCCAAAGTCTGCCCTTGTCAAAATTTTTAACATACACATTTTGACCTATACATACCGAGCGTTCCGGAGTTGTGACATTTACAGTTTTTAACTGGACATATGCTGGGTGCAGCCTATCCAAAGGTGACCTCAACTTCCTCCCCATAAGTAATTCAGCAGGGCTTCTATTTGTAGTCATACTTGGTGTGATATGTTGCATGAGAAGGAAAGTGTCCAGTCTACCTTGAATTTCCCCTGGGGATGACCTTTTGATGGCCTCCTTGGCCACTCGGACATACCTTTCCGCCATCCCATTAGCCCACGCTGCGTGGGCTGAGACTAAGGCATGTTTCACCCCCAACTGGGCTAGGAACATTTCAAACTCCTTGGAAGTAAATTGGGGGCCATTGTCCGAAACTAGAACATCTGGACACCCATGTGTCGCAAACAATTTACGTAATACATTTGTCACTGATGTAGTTGTAGTGGACCCTAGTAACAATATTTCCAGCCACTTGGAGTATGCGTCCACCACTATTAAGAACATGTTATTGTTCACTGGCCCCGCTAGGTCGATATGTATTCTTGACCAAGGGCCCCTAGGGGTGTCCCACTGTGCAGGGGTGGTTTTGGGGGGATTTGGTCTTGTCTCCTGACAGGGCTTACATGTGGCAACCCAGTCCTCTATAGCCCTGTCCAGCCCTGGCCACCATAAATATCCCCTTGCCAAGGCCTTCATCCTGACCACCCCGGGGTGCCCTTGATGCAGCATCTGCATCACTTGAGGTCTTAGGGAATGGGGGATGACTACCCTATCACCCCACAACACACATTCATGCATAACCGACAGTTCCAACCGTTTTGTTTTAAACTCACCCACTATGGGGTCATCTCCATTAGCTGGCCATCCCTTTAAAATATAGTGTAGGACTTTTCCTAATACAGGGTCAAGTTTGGTTTCCTTGGCCACCTCTTTAGCTGTCACCAGGGATGGTGTGCCTATGTCTATTAAGAGGACATCTCCTGCAGGGGCTGGGTCTACCACCTGTTGGCCCAATGGGCAGCGGCTCAAGCCATCGGCATGATTAATTTGAGAGCCACCTTTATGCACTAGAACATAGTCATAGCCAGCTAAAAATATAGCCCACCTTGACATGCGGGGGGACATGAATGGAGGGGTAGGTTTCCCAGTGGCCAATAATCCCAGCAACGGTTTGTGGTCAGTAATCAATTGGAAAGGGCGCTCCAACAAATAATTATGGAATTTTTTAACTCCTGCCACCAATGCTAAAGCCTCTCTATCAATTTGGGCATAATTTCGTTCAGCCTGGGATAATGTCCTGGAGAAGTAAGCTATAGGTGCCTCTTGACCAGTGGGTAATAGATGGGCTAGGACAGCTCCCACCCCATACGGAGAAGCGTCGCATGTGAGCCTAAGGGGTAATGTGGGACTATATTGAATGACCACACTTTGTGAAGTCAGGAGTTGTTTGACAGCAGTGAAAGATGCCTGTTCTGTATCTCCCCATTGCCATTGCGCCCCCTTGTGGAGAAGGCTATGAAGCGGCTCAGCTGCAGAGGCTTTATGCTTCAGGAAAACCGAGTAAAAATTCAATAACCCCAAAAAGGCTTGTAGCTCTGTTTTACAGGTGGGGGCAGGTGCGTCTCTAATGGCCCTAATCTTGTCATCAGTGGGGTGAATTCCTGCTGCATCTATTTTGAAGCCTAGGAAATCTACAGACGGAGTTCCCCATACACACTTGTCAGGCTTAAGCCTTAACCCTTTAGCTTGTAACCTGGTCAACACCTGCCGGATTCTAGAGTGTAATTGGTCCCTTGTGTCCCCACAAATTAAAATATCATCGAAGTAAGGGATTACCCCCTTAAGCCCCCATAGTAAGCGTTCCATTAGTCTCTGGAAAATACCGGGGGCTACGCTAATGCCAAATTGCAGGCGTGTGCATTTGAAGGCGCCTCTGTGGGTAACTATTGTCTGGGCTAAAGAAGTGGCTTCATCAACGGGGAGCTGCTGGTATGCCTGGGCAAGGTCCAGCCTCGCAAAGACCTTCCCAGACCCTAAAGTGTGCAGCAAGTGCTGCACAACTGGAATTGGATAAGAGTTGTGCTGCAATGCCTTATTCAAAGTGGATTTGTAATCAGCACACACACGCAGAGATCCATCTGGTTTAAGGGGGGTTACAATAGGTGTCTCCCATGGAGCGTGCTCAATAGGAACCAAAATGCCTTGAGATTGGAGTTTGTCCAATTGGGCATCTAATTTGTCAAGCAAAGGCAGAGGTACCCTCTGAGGTTTCAATCTCAAGGGGGGAATGGCTGGGTCTAAGGAGAAGGAGATTGGGGGTCCCTTATATGTTCCCAAACCTGGTTTAAACACATCTGGAAACTCTTGCACAAAATCAGGTGTGTTGGGTGCAAAAATTTTGTGAACACCGGTGATGGCTAATCCTAAGGGAGCCATCCAATTTAAACCCAACAAAGAATGATTTGCCCCTTCAACGATTAATAGAGGCAACCTATGTTGCACATTTTTAAAAGTGATAGGGATGCTAGTAGTACCCAACACACTAATTGGGTGTCCCTGAAAGTCTTTGATAACAATATCCGATGGCAGCAAAGAGTCTCGAGACAAGTCAGGTAAATAAAGTCTTAGTTTGTGCCACGGCATCAGAGTATATTTGGAGCCCGTATCTAGCTCCATGTGGCAGGGATGTTGATTTAAGAAAAGAGGGACAATAATTTTATTAAGGGGAGAAGGAGTAGTTGCAGAAGCAGGGCTTGCAAGGTTACCTCGGTTGTACCACGGTCTCCGGTTTCCCCGTCCCTGTTGCCGAAATGGCCGGTAGGAACGCTGGGTAGGGAAAGTTGGCAGCAGGTCTTGGTTCCCTGAGTTGTCATCAGGCAGAGAGGCACGGCATACAGCAGCAATGTGGCCTCGTTTGTCACAGCGGCGGCAGAAGGCGTCCTTGAAGGGACATCTGGAGCGGGGATGTTGACCTCGGCAGCCAGCACAAGCAGGGAAGTTTTGGCGGAGTTGCCGGGGAGGGGGTCCTCTAATCAGGCAGCAGTCGTCGTCCTGGGCATCAAAATCAGAGGTGTAGTAATCTAAAGAAGAGTTGACTTGTGCGCGAGGATGTGCTGTGAGTTTGCAGACAGTTGACAGCTTGTCATTTGATTTTAATTCAGCGGCAGCAGATTCTGCCACTTCAGCTGTCTGAGCAGCTTTGATCATGTCTTGCAGAGTAGAATCCTCAGTCGCTAACAGCTTATTACGGATGGAGACATTCTTCATGCCGAAGATAATGGCATCTGTCAATCTAGCCTCAGGGTTTTCAAATTGACATTTTGCCAATATCGTCCTGAGGCGAGTTGCGAACTGATTAATTGTTTCCCCTTCGGCTTGGGCCGTGCGGGAAAATTGGTGCCGGTAAACCCTAGCGGGCTTAGTGGGTTTGAAATGAGTGGCTAACTTCTCTTTTAGAATTTGCCAAGAGACTGAATTGGCAGGCTCCGGGTCTGTCAGGGTGCCCGCCAGCTCAAAAATTTGAGTGCCGCAATAGTTAAGGAATAAAGCCCTTTTGCAGCTGTCAGCGGCATCTTGCATGCCGGCTGCTTCAAGAAAAATTTCAAATTTTGCCATATAGGCAGTCCAGGTTGACCGTTCAGGGTCAAAAAGCTCCGGCGGCTGTATGATTGACGGGGTAGACATACTGATTTAATGAGAAAAATCTGTCCTCAAGACCCTCGTCGCCAATGAAATGATCCGAGTAAACGGCACTGAGTTAAAACGCTTTATTCTCAACAGGAAACTAACAGCCGCGACTTACTTTCACTCCCGAATGAATCTGACAGGAGGCGCGTAAGCCCGGTAGCACAGGAAAACGTTCGCCCGGCAACAAGCGACGCCTGACAGCTCCTTCAGTTTGGCGCCAAAGCCCAGCGGCCAATCAGAGGCAAGTAAACAGTCCTGTCTGAATATAGTGACTTTTGCTTAACAACAACTGCTTAACTATTTTTCCTGGTTACAGAAACTTCTGGATTTAACAGAGACCTCCTCTTCTGTCATTTCTTCCATTAGACAGAGTCAACTGTAGAGACATATAAATTTCTGGGTTCTATAATCTCCCAGGATTTGAAATGAACACCAACATCAGAACCATAATTCCAAAGGCACAACTAAAGAATGCTCTTCAGTTGATGCAGTTCTATAAATAAACAAACAAACAAACAAGTTTGATTGATTGATTGATTGATTGATTGATTGATTGATTGATTGATATGCCATCCTTCTCCTGAGACCCAGGCGGCTTACAATATGTTAGAAATTTAAATAAAATTACATTCTAAAAATCTGATAGTTAAAAATTAGACAAACAGATGCATACATCCTACATTCATTCATTGGGCAGGGCAAGATATCAAAGTATCAATGGTCCCAAACCTGCTGGCAGAGGTCAGTCTTTAAAGCTTTACGAAAGGCAGGGAGAGTGGGGGCAGTATGACTCTCTGGGGGGAGCTCGATCCATAGGGCCAAGGCCACCACAGAGAAGGCTTTTCCTCTAGGCCCCACCAGACGACATTGTCTGGCTGACGAGACCTGAAGAAGGCCGACTCTGTGGGACCTGATCGGCTGCTAGGACGCATGAGGCAGAAGACAGTCCCATAAGTAATCTGACCCCATGCCGTATAGGGCTTTATAGGTCATAACCAACACTTTGAATTGGGTTCAGAGCTTGCAGAGTACTGTAGAGACATGGGCATGTCTCGGAAGGCCCATAATTGCTCGTGTGACTGCATTCTATATTACCTGCAGTCTCAAATTATTGAGTCTGTCATCTATACTTCTGTAACTGTCTGGTTTGGTACAGCAACTAAACATGACAGATACAGACTTCAATGTACAGTTAGGACTGCAGAAAAAAACCCAGCCCTCCATTGAGGATCTCTATAATGCACAGGTCAGAAAGAAGGCTGAGAAAATATCTATTTTCCGTCACATCCTGGACATAAACAGTTTCAACTCCTCCCCTCAGGATGCTGCTATAAGATATTGTGTGTCAAAACAATTAAACATCACACTACTCACCATCTAATTACCAAACTACTGTCTTAAGTCTAAGGATATTTACCTATGTAGTATGCCTATATTATTTTATCCTTCTCATCTTTTCTACTACCTTCTATTGGTATCTTATGATATTACTTTGTTGTTTGTATGCCAACTCTTTCTCATGGTGACTGCTTAGCTCCAACAACTGCTTCCTGTTGGGGCCCTAAGAAGCCTGAGCGAGCAAGGGGAGGAGTGTCTGGGAGGGGAAGGGCAAGTAGAGGACTTCGGGATGCCCCTCAATGTGAGTGACATTGAGTTGGCTACACCCACTCAGTCTCATGACCACGAGTCATGCCCAATTATCTGGTCTTTAGGCAGATAATAGTAATAATAATTTATTAGACTTGTATGCCGCTCCTCTCCGAGAACTTGGATCATATTAGTGATCTGTGGGATTTAAAATTATGAATGTAATGGTCTCTGAGGTCTGAAAGTTTGGCGACCCCTGGTGTATGCTGATATTATACATTCAAAGATGTGCATACGAATGGCAGAACCTTTCAACATGCCTACTATCCATCTCTTCAGGTAGACCCTGCGAGGGCATTTATCATCCAAGAGCCTGCTAATTATAAAAAGGAAGGTGGAAGGGAGTGAGCTGACTTCCTGCAGTCTTCACTCTGTCAATATTGCATGCAAACCCATCTATCACAAGGTCAGCTCCTGCTGGGACATAAAGGGTTGCTCTCTGCATTGCTAGAATATTTGTCTTCCTGGGCTGCAGCACCAAGACAGCTGACAGTTTGACTGGTTTGCTTGCAAAGAATGGTCCAGCCTCTTTTTCTAAAAGCAAAATAAATCCTCTTCCTAATGGAGAAGGAAATTGCTGCATGAAAGTTTAGGGTAACACTGGCCTTGGGCAGACAAATAAACTGGGCAAATGTTTTTAAGTACCATAGAAGCTGATTTTTTCCCCATTGGCAATTTCCCATGTGCCTTCAAAATAACAATTTTCCACATGTCTGGCATAACGTATTTCCTTCACTATTTACTGTCAGTTTTGACTTTGGCTTCTTTTCTTTGCAAAACATTACCCCTCTGGTCCATGCAAAAATTTCTCTATTTTTTCCCTCCCTCCCCATATCTCTCTCACACAGAGAGAGGGGGGGGGAGAGAGAGAGAGAGAATTATAAAATGTAGGGTCAGAAAGACTCGTTTTTGTCACTTGCTAAACAATTTAGAATCAGAAGTCCTTACTGTCTATTGCATTAGCCCCAGAGGTCTATTTATAAATTTCCTCACTACTTTCTGCACACCATCACACTAAAAATTCCAGAGAGAGTTTAAACATTAACAAATCTATCATGTAAGGAGAAGGGTCAGCACTATTCAATTTTAAGTGTTCTCCTAAACTGCCAAATATATGCATATACATATAGTATACATACCCTGGGCGTTTGAAGGAGAAATGCTTGTGATTTCAAGCAGTGAGATCAGAGGGAAATTAAATGGGAAAACATTACAGATTGTGACAATGACAGCAACAACAAGCTGGTGGAAAGCAATTTCTTGGCATTGGTAAACTAACTGGTAGGATAAGATCTTGGTTCAAGCCACAAGTAATGGAATCAGGTTTCTTCATCATTACATTCAGTGACTTCTCAAACATCCCTTGGAAATCCTAGTATTCAAAAATGACTGTTTTAAAGTCATACCCAGAAAGTCTTGGGAGAATTAATGTTGACCTTTCTGATATTATATTTCTGTAATTTATTCTTTTGCACCAGAGATTTTCTTTTTCAGATTCACCATCAAAGTGGCTGCATTGGTACAATATGATAAACCAGACATCATGTTGAATGAATGACAAGGCTGTGTTCACGTAATAAGTCAGACTAAACAAAGGGCATAAGGGATGGCCAAGTTATACACTACAAAAGATGGTTCAGTCTGAACTGTTAATTATACAAAATATTAAAATGCACCTGCATGTGAGAATTCTGCACTGCTTTGATAAAGTTCTGATCTGATTGATTCAATGCTGGCCATTTTGGAATGCATTGGTCTCTTTGTCTATACTGAGGCTATTAATTTGTTTGGCAATGTAATGAATTGCTATAAACTCCGTGGAGCTTACGGGAGAGAATTTTTGCTCCCCAAGCCTCGCCTGTTCTAAAAACTCCTTCCTAGAGAATAGCATTTGGGGAGATATGCAGGTCATGCCGATTTTTTTTCCCAAGAAACCAAACAAATAAATACAAGAATTTGGTATGGTGTGTTCTTTTGTTCCCTATATTTAGTTTGTGACAGAATGACTCCCAGTTCCAAGGAGGCTGGGGAGCAAAAGTAAGGTGAATAGCATTATAGCAATGGAAGGTGTTCTCTATGTACCAGAGATATAGCTAGTGTAGTGGCCTGCTAGCGGCCAGTGGAGCTGGTGGCAGACTCAGACAATGAAGCAGCTGGGAGGAACATAAGCCAGTCCTGGAGTCTGGGGAAGGTGCTGATGAGTGCTCTGCATCGGAGGCAGAGATGGGGCCAGGGCTGTCCGACAGTTATCAGCTACCTTCAGAGTCAGAGATAAGTGAGGCTGAAGAACAGCTGGAGCCTGTTCCTGAGGTGCGCATGCGCAGAGTTGTCAGAAGAAGGAAACAATTAAGGAACAGAGGTTAACTTAGGAGTAAAAGCACAAGGGGACGCTCAATAGCCCCTCCCATAGGAAATAAATAGGAGAGAAAGGGGAGTGGTGTTTGCAGGAGACAATGTGTGAATATTTGCTTATCTGACAGAATTCTTGCCAGTATTTCTTTGTACAGCGCTGCCTCAAGAAGATATCTGCCTGGCAACTACCCAAGGACTGATAAGGTTTGTGTTTGCAATTCACCTTTGAAAGACTGTTTGCCAGGACTTTGCTGGATATGAATGCGAGGAATTCACATTAGCCAAAAAAAAAGGGGGGGGTTCAGGACAAGGAGTATAATTCGTGATTTGGTGAAGCCTAGGTCAGAACAACTATGCAGAGTTAAATCAGAAATACTAGCAAAATTATTATTCCATAAATCCATGGACTATGGGTTCATAACAAATGGACGGCTTCCCACAAAATATTATCCCCTAATTTTGCTACCGTGTTTCCCCGATAGTAAGACCCCCCCGATTGTAAGACATATGGGGGGTTTTAGGGGGGTTGGCTAATATAAGCCATACCCCGAAAGTAAGACATATGTCTTACTTTCGGGGAAACACGGGGGTATTGCGGGGGGGAGCCCGATGACCCGCCGAGCAGGTGGGAGAGCTCGGCGGCAAGGCACAAAGGATTTCCCTCAAGAGAGAGAGTGGGGGATAGTCATCGTCAGAGCGCTAAAGACCAGGGCAGAGAAAGCGCGAGCTGCATGCGGGAGAAGCGGAGGAGGAATCAGGCAAGCCGAATGGGAGCCTGTTCTGTGTGAGTCCGGTCCGGGTTTTGCTTACAGCCCCGGGCATTAGCAATAGCAGCGGCGGCAGGAGAGGCAGCCCTTTGCAATGTGGTCCGCCTGTCTCGGCACTTGCAGAGCGAGGATGTAGAGGTGGTTTTGCGGAGGAGTTGCTGGCGGGGAATGGAGCGAGGGAGGGCAGGGGAGGGATTCCCATTCGGCTTACCTGATTCCTCCTCCGCTTCTCCCACATGCAGCTCGCGCTTTCTCTGCCCTTGTCTTTAGCGCTCCGACGACGACTATCCCCCACTCTCTCTCTCTCTCTCTCAAAGAAAAGCCTTAATTTCGTAGCCATCGGTTCATCGGCCTTCCAAGGCTGGAGTTCGTCCTTTTGGGGGATTACGATCGCTTAATCCAAACCACCGCCGCTATCCCCCCCCCCACGCGATTCCTTGCACCTTCTTCCCAACGTTATATCTGCGGTTCAGCCTCCTTCCCCGTCGAGAGAATTCCGATAGCAATACTAAGTTCTTTCCCTTTAAACACAAGCATAAGCACGCGACCCAAAGTAGAGATGCAAAACTTTGATGCGCTAGTTGCGGGAGGTTAGATTAGCTGGGCTGTTATTGCACCACGTTCAGCGTTCGTCGGTCCAGTTAGGCAGGTGGGGCTGCCCAACTGCGCACAGCGGCTCCTCCCCTCCAGACACACGCTTCCCCAACACGCGTCTGCGGCTCCACGCGTGCACCGAGGGAAATCCTTTGCCGCTAAAAGGACCCTTTCAATTTTTTTCCAATGTAAGACATACCCCGAAAGTAAGACATAGGGGGGCTTTTGGGGGTAAAAAGAAAGTAAGACACTGTCTTACTATCGGGGAAACACAGTAGTTTTTTTAATGTATTATAGAGAACTATGTTTTATATAAAAAAGCAGAGCATTTCTCCAAAATTAACCTTACTTAAACTGACTCTCTAAACACAAGACTCCAGCAGGGTTTTTTCTTTCTTGTCACCTCCTATCACAATCTGGGTAGCAAATGTTGCTAAACAGATTTGGATTATCTCATTGGTAAAATAAAACTGTTGTTTTTTTTAAATAATTCTAAACTGAGCATAGTATAATTCTTTTTCCTTTGGAAAAACAGACCACTTTGCAGAACAGACCACTATAGCATAAATAGTCAGCCTAGGAGAGTGAGGCTTGTCCTGGGATTCTTGAAATGGGACCAAATAAATTATAAGCACAGATAATAAGCAAAACATTGAAAGGCTTGCATTCACCAGCTGAATCCTATCTATTAGATTCCTGCTGGAAGAGACAGAAGTATTGAAGTTGGAGATGACACTTCTGATATCCTGTTGCCTAAGGGCAATTTCATGCAAATATCAGCTTTGCCTCTTGCCCTCACCCCAGGAATATTTTTACTTTGATTTTGCAGCATTGAGCTGACCAGCATGTTCTCTTGCTGGCCAACAGGAGAGCAAAATAATGTCACAAACAACCAGCAAGTTGTCAATGACTTTTTAAAACTGAACAAAGCTTATGAACTGCTGTCTCTGTGAGTGTTGTGTGCATGCATGAGTGCATGTGTTCAAGCTTGCACCCTTGGGTCAATGTTATTTCCTGGAGATTAATCTCTGCAATTTTTTTGACAGGTTCAAAAGTAGTTGGCTGATAAATGATAATAAAAAATAGGTGCAAAATAGGATATATAATTTTGCTTGATTGTATAAAGAAAATGCAAAAGTATGTACAGTATGTTATTGATATGATTTTAAGATATACGTATTGATGTATACATGGCGATTTTGGGGGGAAATAAAAAAAATTTTATTTTAAAAAAAGTATTTGGCCCTTGGCTTCTTCCAAGTGCTTAGAGAGAGCGACTGGCCCAAAATAACTCAGCTGGATTTATGCCTAAAGCAAGACAGTCCCCTGGTTTCTAGCCTGGTGTCTTAATCATCTCACCTAACTGGCTCTTAGCCATTTTGTAGGATAGCACTAAATCTACCCTCCAGAGGAGCTAAGAAAGATTAGGGAACACATTAACACTCCCCTAGTACCTTGAATACAGGTGAGAGGAATGGAATGCCTGGAGCCAGGCAGCAAAATTTAGCACGAGTTCTCGCCAGTAACAAACTCCTCAGATTGCAAAATTGACCACATTTCCTCTGGAGCAACAGTTGAACCAAAATTAATTCAAAGATATATTGAGAGAAAATAGAAGGCCATGTTAGAACAGCTCATACATGGGCAAAGCTAAGTGAGCTTATCAAAGTAGAATGTAAGGCTTCAATCACTTAAGGCTTTGATCCAGTTGTAAAATTAGTGCTTAACAGCAGCTGCAGTAAACCTCAATGATTATGTAGAGATATCATCACACATTTTATCACTGGCTCTGTTGCTCTCTTGCAGACAGCTATATTAGTGTCCTCTTTTTCATGTTTCCAAAATGAATTTATTTTGCTATATTTATTGAGCTTAGTGCTGAACTATACATTGCAGTATTTGCACTTTTTAAAAGGAATGCTGCTTTTATTTTGTGACAACTCATCCATGTCAACAAAAAGAAAGTATCCAGTGGGATATTTCAGAATTTTGCCTTAAGGCCTGTGCTCTACAGCATTTTATAAATGACTTAGATGAAGGGATAGTTGAAATGTTCATCAAATTTGCAGATGATGCAAAGTTGGCAGAGATTGTCAACATCTCAAAGACAAGCTTGAGATTCAAAAAGATCTTGATAGGTGTAAACACTGGGCCCTGCCCAACAAAATACAACGCAGAGGCAAGAAACATAAGGTTCTTCACTTATGGATAAAAATCAATTGCACAGGTATAGGATTAGTGGTATGTGACTCAAAAAAAGTACGGTGAGAAGGATTTGAGTGTCCTGGTTAGACCTATGTGATTACAGCAGCCTGCAGTCATGTGATCATCATTTTTGATGATCTGCTGTCTTCCCCATTCTTTGTTTGTCAGAAATGGGCAGTGAAGGACACAAATGGGAATCATGTGACCACAGGATGCTGCAACCATCAAAATTGCAGGCCCATTTTGAAGTGCCTAAGCATGATCACATAGCTACAGGAACATTGAAATGATTCCAATTATAAGAACTCATCATAAATTCCTTCATTCAGCACCATTGTAACTTTGAAAACTGGTCATTCAGTGAGGACTGCCTATAGTTATGCCACTATTCAAGAAAGATTTCCCCCTTATTCCAATATCTCAAGGTATATAAAATCAGTCATTTTACCTTTATAGTGGATGAAGGTTGAAACTTGAAACAGAAGCAGGGTAGGAATCTGTAATAGAGGTAGCAAATTTTGTGCCAATATAATTTTCTGCCCAAGTGGGAGTCTTAAGAACCCTAAGAAGATTTTCATAGGTAATAGATGAAAGCACAATACACAAAAATAATTACAAGGATGCTGAGTTAAGTGAAGGATAGATGATAGATGATGAAGAATAGATGATATAAAATACCTTACTCCGCCAGACTTGAAATTCTTGGTTTAGACAACTTACAACTCCGTCATCTCCGTTCCGACTGAATTATAATTCATAAAATCATATACCAAAATGTCCTACCTGTTAACGACTACTTCACCTTCAACCGCAACAACACACAAAATTGATTTAAACTAAATGTCAACCGCTCCAAACGTGACTGCAAAAAATACGACTTCAGCAACAAAGTAATCAACGCCTGGAATGCACTACCTGATTCTGTGGTTTCTACTCCTAACCCCAAAACTTTTAGCCTTAGACTATCTACAATTGATCTCTCCCCCTTTCTAAGAGGTCTGTAAGGGGCATGCATAAGCGCACCAATGTGCCTACCGTCCCTGTCCTATTGTCTTCTTTTGTTACTTTTTATCATTACTTATCTAATGTTTTATTTGTACAAATTACCACTCTATAATTGTTTGACAAAATAAATAAATAAAATAAAATAAAATAAATGATAGTGCAATAAAGAGTAGGCTTCCAATGCAGTATGACAAGTTCAGAAAGGAATTTCATTCACATCCAATTCCTTAGGAATCTAATATCTTGTGGTGGAAAATTCCATGTTATAAAATTCCTAAACATACAGGGACTCCAACTTGACAGTTTCTATTGTATTCTAGAGCTATTTTTTCCAGCACTACATACTATAAATGGTTGCAGCTATTTGTCTTTTAAATGCAAGTGCAGAGTTTATGGCATTTAGCATATCTGAACACAGCCTATGTATGGGAAAGAAAGCTAAATTTAAATGTGCTATTTCACAAAGAAGGATTCTTTATAGTTGCTCCATTTTTCATTTTCCTTAAGTACTCTTTGCTAACCTTGGAACTTCAGGTATTTTGGATTACAAATTCAGTTATTGTACAGAGGATGTAGAGGATGGCCTTGACAGAGAGAAGGAAGATTCATTACCAAGGCAACGAACAATAAAAAGGGCTTAAACCAATAAAAAGAGAGAAGTGTATTGAAATATCTCAGACAGGAACACCATCAACACCACCCTAATTCACTATACAGTTTATAGTGAATTAGGCTGATTTGATTTCCCTCCCAATTAATCTCTGCTTATTGTTTGCCATACATCTCTCACTTTTAAAACAATATTAATATTTGTTGACAAATTACAAGAAAGTCAGTACAGTGTTCCCTCGATTTTTGCGGGGGATGCATTCCGAGACCGCCCGTGAAAGTTGAATTTCCGTGAAGTAGAGATGCGGAAGTAAATACACTATTTTTGCCTATGAACAGTATCACAAGCCTTCCCTTAACACTTTAAACCCCTAAACTGCAATTTCTCATTCCCTTAGCAACCATTTAGATTATTACTCACCATTCTTTATTAAAGTTTATTAAAAGAAATATTTATTAAAGGCAGACGAAAGTTTGGTGATGATATAAGATGTCATCGGGCAGGAAAAAACGTGGTATAGGGGGGGAAACCGCAAAGTATTTTTTAATTAATATTTTTGAAAAACCGTGGTATAGACTTTCCGCGAAGTTCAAACCCGCGAAAATCGAGGGAACACTGTATAGCAAAATATAGTAGTGATTATACAATATAAAAATCACATAGACTACAGTGACTGAAATAAATGTTAAAGGAAAAACTAAGATAAAAATCCCTAGTATCAATTTAGTATCATTCAATTCATTCCTTAAACTTTTCATTAATTCTGAACCATATAGCAAAACATTCTACTCTTGTCATCTTATTTTGAAATGTAAAGGCTTTTAAAAAAATAACTAACAAACACATATCTATTCCCTAACATAAGAAAGATAATCTGTCTATAAAAGTTCTTTTTTCTGAGACTATCAAATTTGATAAAATTAAAGATCTTCATCAATTTGTTATTTGGGAATATCATTTGTAATCATATTTATATCCTTATCTCTTATATTTTTTTCCAAAATTCTATTAATATATGCTGTAACCTGAAACCAAATGGAGCTATGGCTGACCAAATCATATGAACTAAAGAAAAATAAATTTCATACAATACCAATACAGAAAATTTTATGTCAAACCTTTTTTAAATCATGGTTTGAAGAATCGAATAAATACAAAATAATATACATAAATTTAACCCTTAAATAGTAAAAGTATCTTTCACATTTCTTAAGATTTGAACTTTGTGGTTTACAAAGACTGGGTATCCAATTCTTCATTGTACATTTCAGATTCTGTCTGCCTCTCAGTCTGTAAGTCCGTCTGTCCATCTGTTCTATCATCTATCTATTTGACTTTGTTTTATTTATTTATAGTGGAAGAATATCAGTTACTTCAGAAACTGCTAGGTTTTCTGGACCACATTATTTTGTCAGTACTTTTTGCAATTGTATACATTGCCAAGCAGGAGCAATATGTTTTTTAAGATCTTTAAAGCAACCACTATAAATCAATTGATTTAAGGTATTTATCTTGATTTAGCTCAGACAGTCCAATAAAATACTTTCCTAGTATCTTCACATTTGGATTATTCCACAGCATCAGGTTTTCATGAGATTTCTGGATCAAATTTTAAGATCTTATCTATAATCAACCAAATACATCCAAGAGCTTTCAAGGCTGGAAAATAATATCTCTGTTTTCTATAACTTTCCCTAAAACTTATCAAGATTTGAAAGTGATCGCATAATTTGCAATTGGGCCCAAGAACAACAATATTCAGAAAAATTATTATTCAACAGGATTCTAGATATTAGGGTGAAAGCCAGAATGTAGAGCTGAAAAACTGGTAGATTAAAGCAACTGTAATCATAAGGCAACTCAATTTGTCCAGACAGTATCCAAAGATTTGGGGTCTTTAATGAAAGAAAGAATGAAATGCTCATATTTCATTTTTTATTTTTCTCCTACTATCCCTGTAACTTCCTTTTATCCTTAGTTCTGCACATTGCTGATCTGAAAGGGAAAGTATGTCAAGAAAGGAACTTGGCTGTGAAAGAGAATATTTGGCAGTAATGTGTTCAAGACTGCAGGATGGAAAACATGGAAAGCACAGACGCTGCCTTTAAGACAGTGTTTTTCAACCAGTGTGCCGCGGCACACTAGTGTGCCGTGAGACATGGTCAGGTGGGAAAATTAAACATGAGTCCCCAAACTATGGCCCGGGTGCCAGATACCTCCATCAGAACATAAACAATCCCTCACAATCCCTCCAGCTATCAGTGACAGGAAGAGTGGAGGCACAGGGAATGCTCACTAACCAATCACCTTCTAGGATTCATCCCAACCACTCTCTCATCCACACCCAGGAAGGTCCCTGCTCGGGCTGCCGCACACTTGTCATTGTGTGGCCGCGGTGAGTATTTGAAGCTGTTACTCCTCCCCTGATCCCGATTTCTAATCCTGGTCAGGACTGGAGGCAAATGTTGCCACCACTAGTGTTAGAGTGTCACTTTGTGTCATTTTGGTTGGTGGTGTGCCCCAGGATTTTGTAAATGTAAAAAATGTGCCACGGCTCAAAAAGGTTGAAAATTACTGCTTTAAGAAATGGCAGAAGAGAAAGACAAAATCCAAATCTTTGTCAGACAGCACACAGGAATGAAAAAAGAAACTTACAGAACTCTCCTTGATTCTGCTTAGCCCAGCACATTTGTTGGGTCAACTCTATTAACATTCTTGGCAGTGAGGTCATAGAGTCTCTCTCCTTTGAAAATCATGGGGTGCAGTTCTGGTTTAGAGCATAAACTTATTGAGTTCCCTTCCAACCCGTATTTTGTCTATCTGGAAAGAAGTTCAGATGTCAATCAAGAATGAGCAGCAAAACCATGAATGTATTATGATGGGATGTATTCAAGGATGGATAAGAGGGGGAAAGAGGAAGTAGAAAGGAAGGGGAAAGGGAAAAGAGGGTTGTAGGAAAGAGGTAGAGAAGGAGGAAGAAGGTAGAAGGAAGAGAAGGAGATAGAGGGAGGGGAGTAGTGTGAAGTACAGAAGGAAAGCAGACTGGAGATAAAAAGGACAAAAGGAGTAAACTGAGAATACAGTGATCCCTCGAGTATCGCGAGGGTTACGTTCCAAGACCTCTCGCGATAATCGATTTTTCGCGATATAGTGGTGCGTAAGTAAAAACACCATCTGCGCGTGCAAGCCCTTTTTTCAATGGCCGCACATGCGCAGATGGTGGAGCCGGTGGCTGGGGAGGTGGATTCGCCGCCCCCACCAGCCCTTCCTGCTCTGGGTCAGAGCCGCGGAAACCTTCGGCTCGCTGAGGCTGCGTCTGACCCCTTCGTTTGTATTGCAGCGAAGGAGGCGAAGCAAGGCTCCAAGTTCGCCTGCCGCCGCCACCGCTACACCTCTGCCGCCTCAGCCACCCCCTCTGCTCTGCAGGGACCTCGCATGCCACGATCTCCCTCTCTCGCCCTCCCCACACTTCTCCTCGGCGGCGGCCAAGCGGCAGGCTTAATTGGAGACCAAAGGCGAAAAAAGAAAAGAAAAAAAAATCCCCAAAAGAGGCAGGCACAAAGCGGGGGCACAAGGGGAGCTTCCCGGCAGAGGTTGCTTTTTTTCTTCTTGTGGGCAAGTGGAGGGGGGGAGAGAGAAGGAAAGAGAGAGAAGGAAAGAAAGAGATGAGAGAGAGAGGAAGAGAGTGTGAGAGAGGAAGAAAGAGAGAGAGAAATGATAGAAAAAAGGGGAGAAAAAAAGAGAAATGAGAAAATGATTGAAGCAGAGAATGACAGGAAAGAAAGAGAAAGAGACAGAGAAGTGACTCTTGGTGATGACGTATGACGTCATCGGGTGGGAAAAACCGTAGTATAGCAAAAAAAACCGTGGAGTATTTTTTAATTAATATTTTCTGAAAAATCGTGGTGTAGCGTTTCGCGAAGATCGAGATCGCGAAAATCGAGGGATCACTGTATATGTTTATTATATTTTGGATAGGAATACAGTGATCCCTCGATTAGCACGGTCTCGATTAGCGCGAAACGCTGCAACGCGGTTTTTCAAAAAATATTAATTAAAAAAATAAAATATTAAAATAAAATATTAAAAAATAAAAAATAAGTCCACGCTAGTTCTCTCTCTCTTTCTCTCCCTGTTGCCGGCGTGGTATATGAGAGAGAAAGAGAGAGGCAGAGGTTGGGCGCATTACCGGGAGGTGGAGGCGGCGTGGGGACGCTGGGCGCCGGCCGCTCAATCGGGCCGGCAGGGAACAGAATGGAGCCTTCCGCGGCGGGGCTGGTAAGGGGGGGAGCCGAGGGGGGAGCCGAGCCCAGCCCCGTGGCATTCGCTTTCCTCCCGCCCGCAGCCGACTGATCGTGGGCTCCTTCGCAACCTCGGAGAGCTTCCTGGTTTTCATGAGCTTTCATGCCCTGGAAGCTCTCCGAGGTTGCGAAGGAGCCCACGATCAGTCTCGGCTGCGGGTGGGAGGAAGGCGAATCCCCCGTGGGCTCCGTTACATCTTCCGCTGCCAGCCAGGCCATGCTGGCGGCAGCGGAACAATCGCCTTCCTCCCGCCCGCAGCCGACTGACCGTGGTCTCCTTCCCGAGCTCCCTTCCTGAGCCTCCCGTTTTCTCTCCCCCCCCCTCGCCCCTTCGCCTCCCTGTGTTCCTAGGAGAAGTGCTGGGGATTGAGGCAAGACAGACCTTCTGCTCCTCACCAGCACTTCTCCTAGGAACACAGGGGGGCGAAGGGGCGAGGGGGCGGAGAGAGAACGGGAAGCTCAGCATTCCGTCAGCCGCAGCGCTGGCTGTCAACTTTTCTTTTTAAAACTGGGCAGGAGCTGACTTGCCTCCCCAGTGCTAAAAAGAAAAGTTGACAGCCAGCGCTGCGACTGACGGAATGCTGAGCCTCCCGTTCTCTCCCCCCCCACCTCGCCCCTTCCGGTTTCGGCGTTCGTCAACGGAGTCCGGCGCTGGGGCCATGCGGGGCCGCTCATCCAGGGGGGCGTGGACTGGCAAGTCGCCCTCCTTTCTCTTTCTTTCTCTCTCTTATACCACACCGGTAACAGGGAGAGAGAGAGAGAGAGCGGAGGGCACCTTGCCAGTCCACGCCCCCCCTAGATGAGCGGCTCCGCATGGCCCCAGCGCCGCCCAGGGGTTTCCCCTTTGCCTGGGCGGCGGGAAGACCAAGGGAAGGTTCCTTCAGCCGCCCAACACCTGATCCGCTCCGCAGCGCGGCAACGGGGAAACCCCATCTTCGGATCCTCGCTGCTTCCGCGCTGCAGAGCAGATCAGCTGTTGGGCGGCTGAAGGAACCTTCCCTTGGTCTTCCCCGCCGCCCACACGCAAACTCCACCATCTGCGCATGTGCGGCCATGAAAAAATGGTGCACATGCGCAGATGGTGGTTTTTACTTCCGCATCCAGTATAACGCGGAAATCGGTTAGCGCAGGAGGTCTTGGAACGTAACCCCCGCGCTAATCGAGAGATCACTGTATATCATTATGGATATTTTACTAATACGGTATGTGTATGGATGTTTGCGGAATTGGTGAAAAATAAAAAAAATTGGGGGGAAAAGAACGAGCAGCATGATACGTCCTTGCTTCATAGGCACGTAAATATCTCTGGTACTTTTAAGGCTGCTGATCAGGTGAATAGACAGGATACAGTTTTAATGAACCCCTTCTGTAATACAATTGCTGATCATTAAAACAAATTAATGGATTAATCATCAACTTTTTAAGAAATAAATGCAAGTAAATAAATTTACCTTTTCATCACTATTCCATCAAACAAGCCTTTGGGATATTAAATCAAGATAGCTTTAAATTTAACAACTCACTGCTTGAAGGAAAGAAAATGATTAACATTTTATTATGTAGTTAATAGATGTACCACCTTTATTTTCAAGTTTTCTTTTTCATTCTGGATTGCAGAATCACAGGGGGAGTGGAACCTCAAATCAACTTGGAAATTAAACATATTCATTCCATCTAGTAAATAATTAATTAAAGCAAATATTAATAAATATATTATTTAATATATTGTTTAAATACTATAAATGCTTAAACCTTCAATCTAGTGATTGTGGAGTATAGGCAATTTTTAGTAGATAGAATAATCAAAGAAATGCTCCTTTGTCTATACCTTCTATAATTATGCCCATGTCCAGTCAACGAAGCAGTGGAAGTGATGTGCCGGTGCCTGAAGGCTGTTGGGGCCTGGATGGGTGTCAACAAACTCAAACTCAACCCAGACAAGATGGAGTGGCTGTGGGTTTTGCCTCCCAAGGACAATTCTATCTGTCCGTCCATTACCCTGGGGGGGGAATTATTGACCCCCTCAGAGAGGGTCCGCAACTTGGACGTCCTCCTCGATCCACAGCTCACATTAGAGAAACACCTTTTAGCTGTGGCGAGGGGGGCGTTTGCCCAGGTTCGCCTGGTGCGCCAGTTGCGGCCCTATTTGGACCGGGAGTCATTGCTCACAGTCACTCATACCCTCATCACCTCAAGGCTCGACTACTGTAACGCTCTCTACATGGGGCTACCTTTGAAAAGTGTTCGGAAACTTCAGATCGTGCAGAATGCAGCTGCGAGAGCAATTATGGGCTTCTCTAAGTATGCCCATATTACTCCAACACTACACAGTCTGCATTGGTTGCCGATCAGTTTCTGGTCACAATTCAAAGTGTTGGTTATGACCTATAAAGCCCTTCATGGCACCCGACCAGAATATCTCCGGGACCGCCTTCTGCCGCACGAATCCCAGCGACCGGTTAGGTCCCACAGAGTCGGCCTTCTTCGGGTCCCGTCGACTAAACAATGTCGTCTGGCGGGACCCAGGGGAAGATCCTTCTCTGTGGTGGCTCTGACCCTCTGGAACCAGCTCCCCCCTGAGATTAGGATTGCCCCCACCCTCCTTGCCTTTCGTAAACTCCTTAAAACCCACCTCTGCCGTCAGGCATGGGGGAACAAAAACATCTCCCCCTTGCCCATGTTGTTTGCTGTCTGGTTGATTGTGTGCTTGTTTTTTCTATATATTGGGATTGTTTTATGAATTTCTCAACTTAAAATTGTAATTGGATTGGTGGGCATTGGATTTGTCACTATGAACTGTTTTTTACTATTGTTGTGAGCCGTCCCGAGTCTGCGGAGAGGGGCAGCATATAAATCCAATAAATCTAATCTAATCTAATCCATAGGTTGAAGACAGCAGCTACAGAAAACCAGCAGGAAATGCCATCTCCTATGTGTTTATTACTCAAAGTACAGAAATAAAATTCCATACTCATAGATAGTACTTAGTTACCCAATTTAATACCCTCCAAATATCTTGTATTACAACCTGAAATAACTCTAGCCAGGAATGCTGTCTGAAGATGATGGGAAACATAGTCCAACTGATCTAGAAGCTGGCACGGTAAGGAGACCTTTACTTACTTACTTACTTACTTACTTACTTACTTACTTACTTACTTACTTACTTACTTACTTACTTACTCACTCACTCACTCACTCACTCACTCACTCACTTACTTACTTACTTACTTATTGGAAAAAGTTTATTAAGTATATAAACATTAAAAAAGACATAATCTTTTCACTTCTATTACATATTAGTGTTACATTGTACAGTGTCTTGGGTTAAAGATATAAAAAAGGAAGAGACAACAACAACAAATAAAAACAGAACAAAATAAGTTTGAGTTTGTTGACACCCATATGCACCCCTTTGTATACTGTGTCATTTCATACAGGCTAACAAATTTTCTGTCTATAAGAGTCTGGGGAAAACGGGGTATTTCTGTGCTAGATACTATACAAAGCCCAAAGGTTATGAGTAGGGTGAACTGTCAAGGACAGGCAGGTGTGGTGTATTCTATAACATAGTTGGCCATTTAGTTCATCAAAGACATTGTCTTTGCAACTGAATAAGTACTGTAGCTGGAAGGTAGTAATTGTGATATACTCAGGAGACAAATGTATTACTCTCAGAAAGATAACTTGTCCATTCTAGCTTGTCCAGCAAAGCTATCTTGTTTGCACACTTTCCCTAGAGGCTCCATTGCTTTTATTTAATGGGCGGGAGCCTAACTTTCATGCCTCAATGTCTTACCAATTACCCATTCAATATTCAATTATCTCCATCCGAATATTAAGTGAGATGCACTGAAGATTTCTACACAGGGGATACCAAAGATAATGCACTCACATCTGTATCTTGAACCAATTTGTTTTTCTTCTAATTAATGCCAATTAGTTAGCTTTTCTTTATCCATGGATTCAACAAACCAACAATACTTCCCAACAGCTCTCGGAAAAGATTTTGGGTACCAATATGCAGCCAAAGACGATGCGTCTTTACATAGACTGAACTAAGTATACAGCATTAATGAGTTCTAGTCCTTTTCCATTCAAACTTCTTCTATTATATACTGTGGTTCAGCGACATGTGTTGGCATCCTCTGATCCCCTTCAAAAGTTAATAATAAGCACCACCAGATTCTCACAAAAATTATCAAATTTCCCAAGACTTTTGTATGAAATTTTGCTCATTTTTCAAGAAGTTGTTTACTTTTTTATTTATTTTGTTATTCTTGCATCCATGATCTTTGTGCAAAATTATGTAATAACATCCATCACCTGAAATGTTGACATCCAGTTTTGTGTGGCAATAAAACGTTGTTGTTTAGGCACTTGGACCTCTCCTTTTAAAATTGATCTGATATCTTAATCAAATTCAATCTTCTCTAAAGGTAGAAAAGCCATTAAACTGGAATAATTTTACATTTTACTAAATGCTGGTTTGGAAGACAAGCATTAAAAATATATGCATGTAAAATGGGAAATATTGAGACCACTGCTCTTTTTTATGCTGTCCTTTTTATATTTGTGCACATTATATACATCTGTTAATAATACATTGCTTAGATCAACTATATTTGTATTATCTTCAATCATCATTTTCTGACAGAAGCAATAAAATCTCACTGAATAGCTGTAAATATTGCTATGTTGCCTACTGAGTGCAAGGGAATATCTGCTTGTGTGAATATAGAAATTGGCCCCCAGTAGTTTAGACTCATTAGATTTTATGATCCACATTTGTATTGTTATGTCATTGTATTTTAATCTAAGCAATAGATATTGCATTTTAAATAATAGCCTTAACTTAATAAACATAGTGTTAATAGTTGGAAGTTAGATTTTATTTACATATAATATATTATACACTAATGTGAGTATTTTAAATTGAATTGTATCTTGCTTTAGGCAGGTCATTGAGCAAAAGAAAATAAACTGAATTGTTTGCTGAATCTGCTTTTCATTATCCTAGAAATGTTCAACCAGACTTCTCTATACACGTGTTTGTATCCCTGCATTTCTATTGGCATTGTTGCAACACTTTGGCTTTTTAAAAAAATCAATGTTGTTCAAGAAAAGCAGCAGAGTCAGCAGTCTGACTGCTGCCTAGAATACAAAGATAGTCCTGGGTTGCTGAAGAGGGGTCAAAGTCTCGTTATTTATATGTTTCATTTATTGATTAAATATAACAGAGGTGCTTTCATGGACTGCAAACTTGCAAATATTAAGTCACTGCCCAACAAACTCACCAATGAAGGTACATAGCCCAGTCTGGTAGATTTATAGGTAAAATGAACTGTTTCTGACTGTGTTGTTTTGTCATGCAAATTAATCTCTCATAGCATTGCTTTTGCACTGGTCAGTTCATTTTAATTCCACCAATCAGCAGGTAACCGCCCTGAACTCTCTTTCTATTCCCCAGAATCCAAATATTGATTTATCTAGATGGGGTTATAGCCTCAGAGATGCTGGAAGCTGTATAATTTCTTTTTAAATTCTTGAGTGTCCTTGGGATGAGCATCAATTCTGCTTTCTTTAAGACATCCTCATATGTGAAGAGTATGTAGCATTACTTTGTGTCAAAGATCTTGTTGAATTAAAAGTGTACTTTGTTTTGTAACTATGGCAATTAACTATAGCAATACAAGTGGGGGCTTTTGTTTTTTTATCTAAAATGCCCTCCCAGAGACTATTTTTCTCTAGCTCTTCACTTCCCCCTGCTTTACCTCCATCTTCTTCCCCCATTTTTGGATTTGACCAGAGAAGAAGAGAACTAAGTGGGAAATATAGAACATTTTGGAAAGTTGCTATCTATTTCTTCAGTTTGATTATAAACCTTTACCAAGTTATTAAAATATCAGAATAAATTTTGAATTACCATAGTTGAGATTTTCATTGTCAGCATATCAACCTGTTCCCTCATTTGTTTCCCCAAACAAACCTCCCTGTGGGATCAAGAACTGTAATTGTTAGTGTTCTCCTTTTTCTATAACAGGTCAGGGAGGTGGCAACATCTACGGTAGCTAACCTTGTTTAACCTTGAAAATCTAAATCAGGTCAGGCCTGGATCATACTTCTATGGAAAGCTACCTGAAAAACACATGGTTATACGCTAAACTGCACTTATAGGGTGGGGAGGAACATTGCCCCGGAAGCGGAGTAAAGACGCTGAGACATATTGTGGATTAAATAAAGGGTCATTTTATTAAATTAACATAAATTTAAATAACGTAATTTAAATATTTAAATTCAACATAACTAAGGACCTGCAGATGCCAAAACTAACGGGGCGGAAATTCCTACCAGAAACTTCCTTGGCAACATTGGGCAAAAACTCATTGCTGAACCAGGTGAAGGTAGCCACCTTCACCTGGATCCAAGGTATGCCCCTTAGTCATGTGGGAGGAGCTCACCCTCCAATCCCCATGGGAAATTGGATCCAGTGATTCCCATGGACATCCTCTTTCCAATCCCCGACGTTGTTCCAACCTCCAGTTCCTGGAGACAGTGGGTCCATCACCCTTTAAAAGGATGCCCAAAGGAGCATGCGCAGTTGCTTCTAATTGCCCATTTCCGCCCCTAACCTGCCAAACCCCAGTGACCAAAGGGAGGCCTATTCTGACACCTATGTGTGCCGCACCCCCTAACCAATCCAATCCGTACCATCAGTGTGGAATAGGCGAAAAAACGGCCGCCTCTAAAGGGGAGGCTGCAAAAATTCCTATTTGGCCTTGAAGCGACCTCCTAAGGACACACTGTTAATAGTGGAGGGTGGGCAGGTGTTCGCTTCAGGGGCAGCAACAGCAAGAAGGAGATCCTGTTCGGATCGCCCTTAAATAGGGCGATCCAGGACCTCCCCTAACAGCCAGAATGCAGCACGCCTTCCTGGCGCGCTGCCAAAAGCTGAACTTCCGGTTTCAACAGAAACCGGAAGTTCAGGGCTTTGTGGAGCCGCCAGCAGCGTCCCCCTGCTCCAGGGGCAATTTCGGCCAGCGGTTTAAGCCGCCGGTCGGGCATTTCTAGGGAAAAACAAACTACAGTGGTACCTCTACCTAAGAATGTCTTTATTTAAGAACTTTTCTAGATAAGAACCGGGTATTCAAAAAAATTTTGCCTCTTCTTAAGAACCATTTTCTACTTCAGAACCCGAGCCTGGAAACATTTCCCAGGAAATTTGAGAGTGGCATGAAGTCCCAGCCAATTTCCTGCCATTCCCCCTTTAATTCTGGCCATCTCAGGCTTTTCTGGTCTGCCAGAAGAGTCTTTCGGTGGCGCTTAAGGAGGCTTTGGCAGTCCAGAGTGAACAAAGCATTTTCCTTTCTCTGGGTGCTTGCACAGGGAATAAACCACTTCGCTATGGTGACTCCCTTGTGCTGCCTCCCAGGTACCCTGCGCGAGGTTGCCTCCCAGAGCGTCTGGGCATGGTAAGGCAAAAGGGGGCACTTTGCCCCAGCCGGATCAACTTGGCTTCAGCCAACCAAGTAGTCACCACTGTGAAGGAAAGGTGCCAGCTACAAAGCAAGCGAGCGAGAGGGCACTAAAAGGTACCACAAGAAACAATGGATGGAAACTAATCAAGGAGAGAAGCAACCTAGAACTAAGGAGAAATTTCCTAACAATGAGAGCAATCAACCAATGGATTTGCTTTCCTTCACAAGTTGTGATAAACAACCATTTATCTGAAATGGTATACAGTCTCCTGTTCAAGCAGGTTGTTGAACTGGAAGATCTCCAAGTTGCCCCCCAGAGGCAGAGTAAAGACGCTGAGACATATATTGTGGAATAAGGGTCATTTATTAATTATCATAAATTTAAATGACTTTAAATAAATTTAAATACGTAACTTTGAATATTTAATTCAAAACAGACTAAGGACCTGCAGAGCCAAACTAACGGGGCGGAAATTCCTACCATAACATTCCTTGGCAACATTGGGCAAGAACTCCTTGCTGAACCAGGTGGAGGTACCACCTTCACCTGGATCAAACCACGCCCCTTCGTCGTGTGGGAGGAATTCACCCTCCAATCCCCGGGGGAGATTGGATCCGGTGATTCCCATGGACATCCTCTCTCCAATCCCCGATGTTGCTCAAACCTCTAGTTCCTGGAGAGAGGCGGTCCATCACCCTTAAAGAATGCCTGAAAGGAGCATGCGCAGTTGCTTCTAATTGCCCATTTCCGCCCCCAACCTGCCACGGAGGGGGGGGTCAGATCTCAATTTTGCCCCCCCCCGACCCTCACCCAGCCTCCTAAACTAGTTCCTGGAGGCGCCTCTGCAGGTCCGACAAGAAAATGGCATTCCCCTCATCTGAGAGGTGAACGCCGTCGGCCCGGTAGAGCCAGGGGGTTCCAAATTTTATCAAGGGATGCTTCACTACACACACACCCCAACTCCCCCACCACCCTTCCAATGGCCTGGTTAACCCTTAACCTGGCCTTGTTCACAGCTTTAGGTGAGATAGCATTCCGCCAGACCAGTCTGGGGAGAATCTCAGACCACACTATGCGTGTGCCTGGATATGCAGTGGTGATGGCCTGCAGATCTTCGCGAGCCTGGATGCTCACTGCCAAGCCACTCAAAACACCAAGGTCATTGCACCCGAGGTGGATCACCAGCAACTCGGGGGCTCTCCCAGACCGACACTGCTCAAAAAACAGGGGCCCGAGCCCCTCCCAGCGCATTCCCCTGCGGCCCATCCAGACGACGTCCATCCTGGCGCCCAGGGAAAGCTGCGATCCGACAGGAGACCTTGCAGCAAAACAGCCAGCCCAAAAGCCAAACCACGGGCCAGAAAACAGCAACGGCTGAAACAACAAACCAAACAATTAAAACGGCCAATACCCTACCGTATGAATGGAAGGCCACAGACCTCCAACGGCCGATGGCCATAATGTGGTGATCCGCGAAACCAGCAGTGGCAGCCGCGGTAGCAGCACCTATCCGAAACGAATGTGTGCCAAACCTGGAGGGGTCAGCACCAACTTGTTCAAGGGCCCGGGTTGTAACGGCCCAGAGTTGGTATTTAGTCAAGGGAGCCCCTTCTAACATTCTCCTAACCCGGAAATCACTACACGTGTTGGGAAACCCTTGAAGCCTTGGCGATGAACGCTAGACCCGCCAACTTACCCTTAATGGTTTTGACAGTCAGACCATGCTGGTCGACTGGTATGACCAAGCCTGCCTGTAACCCTTGCTAGCCCTGAACTCCAAAATTCCTTACCTGTCCTGCGGTATGCAGCCCGGGTGCTTGGAGCTATTGACAGCCCAATGGCCCAATCTGCCTCCTGCCTCCCTGGTTCTGTAGCCCCGCTATGCTCCCTAAGATCCCTACAAATTCCTGCTGCCTCCCATTCGGCTGGCCACGGTGAATGGCGCCACCTTCCTCCTAGCATCACCCCAAAGCCAAGGAAACCTGAGGCATTGGAGTGCAATGGCAAGTCTGCTTGGAGAAGCAAATCTTGCTGCCAGAAGGAAATCCCGTTAAATCGGGCCAGGAATGTCTGCCATACCCGCAAGTCTTCTCTGGCCCCTGCATTGAGCTGCACACGATGATGGGGCGAGCTTAATCCCTGCATGGAGGAATACAGTCTGCGTAAAAATGCCCTACCGGGAGCAATTACCCGGCATGCGAAGTTAAGCAGCCCTGTGAGCTCCTGAAGCTGTTTTACGGGGTGAATAGGCCGCTATTCCCCTAGGGCTTTCTTGGGCACCACCCAGGGGGGGGACCCTCCTATTAGGCACGGGGGGGAAGTGGCCCAGGACCCTCCCTTCATCTACCTCTTTCTTAATCTTAGCTCTAACTAAATCGTCATTACCCAAAACTAACTTCAAATTCTTTGACATAAAGGCCTTACGTGGACCCCGATAAGGGATACTAAAGCCTTCACAAAAGCCCCAAAGGATAGCAGCCGCCCTCTCTGGCGGGTGGTACCCTTGCAGGAGTTCGGCCAAGCGCTCAAGCTTGACCAGACTAGAGCCCTTGCGTCGCAGGAACGGCTGGCTTACTTTTGTCCCTGTTTCCACCGGGACGTGTGCACATGTGGGTGGCATGGGAACCCCCACACTTACCGCAAGCATGCCGGAACTTACAAGAGGAGCGTGCACAAGAGCCCTTGGCACTGTACTCAAAACAAAGCTGGGTGGTTCGAACACCCTGCCCCGCAGCAGCGCGGGGTGCAGCCGGCTCCTCCTCCATTAGATGACCATTATCGATCCGCTGACCCGACCCGCTCTTACGGGTCGCCTGAAACCATAGGTCGGGCACTTCCTGATCCCAGGGGAGAGAAGGGTCAAAAGCCACCCTCATCCGGAATGCCTCATCATAGTTCTGCCAGGCATCCCCCTTGACCTCGAAGTATGCCATGGCAATGAGGTCGATGTATTTAAGTAGCACCGTAGCCCTACCCGGTTCCTTTTGTATTATAACGGTGGCATAGGCCAAAAAGGCGTACAGCCAAGACCTGAAACTTTTGGGGACCTTGACCTTTTTGGCCCGATCGGTCTGAGCTTCCTCATCCCTCTCCTTCTTGGGAACCTCCCTATTTAACAGGGTATAGAGGTCGATATATTCTCCCCTCCAAATCTTATCCCTAATCGAGGGGTGCAAATGATATCCCAAGGGGGTTGATGGAAGGCCTACAGGCACCACCCCCATGGCAGCAGCCATGGGGTCGGTCGAGGTGGCCACACTGTTACTGGCCGTCCCTGCCACAGAAAAGGCCGCTGCAAGGGAAGAAAAACCTGGCACTGTCACCGACCCAGCTACCCCAACAGGAGCTACCTGGGGCCCTCCACTGCCAGTCATGTTGAGCGATGACCCGGTTGGCCCCGAAGATCCGGGCAATGGTTAGAGCCACTGTGTATTAGAAATACTACCCTGGCTCCCCCCCACAGTGGACCCCATGTTCACCATTGGCGCCCCGGCCGGGACCAAAGCCGGTTTCCCGGTCGCACCCCAAACTTGGGAGCATACCGTAGGCGTGCTGGACCCCAAAGGGGGAGCCATGCCGGCCGGCCCTGCCGGGGGGGTTACAGTGGATAACCCCCGTACAACCGGTGTGGGTGCAATGGATACTGACTCACCCCTGCCATCCAAAGGGGCCCCAAGGGCCCCGGCCACCGAACTGGCATCCTGTACCCTCGGGTCGCTCTGGTCTGGAGCTGGATCTTGCACATCCCCGCTGACAGGAGGGGCTCCCAATGCTGCCGAGGACCTGGATCCGCTGTGTGCCCCGAAGGCGGCTTCCCAGCTGGCGTCCATCCGGTCCAGGCGATCTAGTAAAGCAGAAAAGGATTGAGCCGAGATAATGGGCTCGGAGCCTGGAGTGGCCTGGTTGACAGGAGGGGGCTGCGCACGGGGGGTAGGAACTATCTCCCCGGCCTCCCTAGCCCGCAGTGAAGGGACCCTCGCCCTCCGAGGGCGAGGACCCAGGGGGCCCTGGGTAGGGGCACGCCTCTTGGGAGCCATTCCGACAATCCCTCCCAAATCCCAAGGGTAAATTTAAAATAGTAGGCCCAAACCAGGCCTGCCCACCCCCAGCCACCCGGAAGGGAGGTCTTGGGGTTCTGGAAACCTTGGGAAACCACTAAAAGGGAAAACCTGGATGCCCCCACAACCCAGGCCAAGACACCCGAACAGGGGGCCCCTGGGACCAGATCGCACCACTAGGTGCGGTACCTGATCCCACTGCCCTGCACAAAGGCCACCCTTGCCTCAAAGTGCCCAAATCCCCTTGTCCCAAAACAAGAGGCTTATCTTCTTTAGCCCTTACCAGCCCACCTTAGTAAAACACCCCCCCGGTGGAGAATGGGGGGGCAGGGGGGAAAGTGGTGTGTGTGGGGGGGTGTTAACTCCCCTTAAGGGGGGGAGAGGCCTGCCCGCTAACCCCCGATGCCAACAAGATCCCGTCCCCAAATGAATTTATTTTTATTTCTGCTTTTTACAAAATGAATTTAATTTACTTAAATAAATTAAGGAAAAAATTTTCTACCGGGTGAGGCCCCCTAGGCCTCGCTATCTCTCCACCCCCACACCCATCCCGAGAGTAGGCCACCCCACCCTCTCGCTCCTAAAGCCAACCACTCCTAAAGCGATTATAAAATTTAAAGGGTCAGAGGCCCGTAAACCCCTGACCCAACAAGCCTGAGCTGAGGCCTCGATAGGCCCCCGCCACGTGGTCCGTAACGAGCGGGCAGCAACGTCTGTCCACTCCTCCGTTGTTCGCTGGCAAAGGCAATGGGGGGTCCCTTCCAGATTGCCCTTTAAATAGGGCAATCTGGGACCCGGCAGGGCAAGCCGGCAGCGCGCTCTCATTGGCGCGCTGCCAGAAGCCGAACTTCCGGGTTCCAAATGAACCCGGAAGTGCTGAGCTCTGAAAAGAGCTAGCTCAGCATCGCCCCCCGCCCTGTAGGCAATTTCAGCCGGCGGCTTTAAAAAACCGCCAGCTGGGCATTTCTATTTCAACTCTATTATTCTATGTCCTATATTCTAAGGAAAGGGTACACCATGGCACCCAATCACCACCACAGAACCTACTCATAAGGAGTCAAGAATTTGGCAAATTTGAGCAATTATCTTTTTGAATATAATGTATCAGTTTAAGAAGCTAAAAATCAAAGTTCAGAGCAAGGATAAAGAATCACAGACATCACAATGTAATTGAACAAATAAGTATAAACCATTATACATTGAATAAAAACAGAACATGTGTTGATTTTTAAAAATTGATCAATTTTCTTGGCAAAAAAATATTGTCTCACATTTCTTTCTCTTTTTTTTTTTTGCTGGTCAGGGCCTGTAGTGAAGAACTACTGCTACAAAACATTATGTAAAATGGTTATAGCTGGCAGGAAGCCAAATTTCATGCCTACCTAGTGAGGAATTTGCCATCCTCAACAGGGCAGCTAATCAGTAAAGCATTTTGCCTTTCTTATTGCCATGGTATGGGCTTGAATCTATGCACATAAGCATGCTCAGTTAGGTCCCTTTGTATCAGTTCTCCAGGAATAACATCTATTGCTCCTTCTCCTACAGTTTCTTAGGAAACCAAAGACTCCACTGGGACTGGAAAACAAAGAAAGTCTGGCTTGGGAGTTATATTGTCCCTTTATGAGAGAGTCTTTCAACTGATGGAACTGCCACCCATTGTTTGGAAGTTCCTCAAGTGCCCATAAGAATCCTTTTGGTTCTATAAAGTACCTAGAAGGGACCACCTGCTCCACAGAGATCATGGGTGGCAACCCATCTTACTGTAGACTAGAAAGTGATCTAACCACAGCAAAAGAGTTGTATATCCTGCCTTCCATATCCAGGTCACCACACAACTGCTGTGAGGCAAATATAAGGACCAGCATTTGGTGTCCTACATATATTTTTCTGAGATCCCCTTGGTCAAGCTTAAGGTCACCATAAAAGCCTTGAATTACCAAGCCTGTGTAGAAGTGGATCCAAGGAATTTAGTATTTCAAAAAATACCAGAGAGAAGAGAGTGGGATTAAAATGGGCCCAGGTTTTTTTTCTTTATGTTACTACTAAATTATATTTGATAATGCAATTTGAACAAAGAGGAGAAACCTACTCTGAATAAGAATGAAATCTCCCTAGCAGTTTGCAGATTTCTTTTTAGACTTCCTCCCATTTGTAAGTCTTTGTTCTTGCATCAGTTTGAACAATGTACCATAATTTCCCTAGGAATTTATTGCCCATGGATGATAAGCATTTGAGTCCAGCCTTTGGCTTCTAATCAGCATGATTAGCTCGAAGTCCCTTCTCAAGAGAAGGCCCACAAATAGCCTCTCAAGAGAAGAACCACTGAAAAATGCTTGTGCATATTTTCAAGCTGTTGCCCTCTTAACCTTTGGTGCTGCACGTATCTGTCTGGAAGTGCCACATCCAGGATAGACCAAGTAGAGTTCAGCGGCCTTGAAAACTAGAGCCATAAACTTTTATATGTGGCAAAGGGCTATTATTCCCTGGTGCAGCACTAGCAGCATGTATCTCCTTATTCACTAAGCATCATTTTGCATTGCTGGGCCTAAAATGGGAGTTAGGGAGGGAGAGTGGCCAAGGAAGATCGTGTGCACTGAACTGAAAAGAGCTAAAATCAATCAGACATTATTCTACAAAGAGGCAACATTGGAACACCTGGGCAAAGAGCAGTGACTTCAGTCAACGTGCAGAGATCAGAAAAGAATGTTAGATGTCAGCCAGGAACAGGTCCAGGGACCTGACTTTTTGCCTTTAATGAAAGCTACTCAGAATAGCCAAGTTAGATCAGATTAAAGTGCACTTCTCCTGGTGCCGTTGATTTATCTCAAGGCCCTCCCCAGCAAAACAGGATAGTAGCTAATCACATACAGCAGCCAGCTCCCAATGGTTGTTCTCAGCATCATACAAGTGGTCCTTGTTTAGCAACTGCCTCATTTAGCAACAGTTCATCGTTACAACAGTGATGAAAAAGTAACTGTGTGACCAGACCTTGCATTTACAATCTTTGTAGATCTGTAAAGCAAAGGGAAAACTGAAATGTTATTTTGAGTAAAAACAATTATGATGTTTTACTTCACTCGGTGACTGAGTTGCCGATCCCAATTGTAAACGAGGACTGCTCATATTATTTTGCCTACCTCGGGTGCAGAATGTTGACCCACATTTATTCTGTAAAACTAGACATGATCAGACCTCATTACGACCTAGACAAACTGTGAAATTTAAGAAAATTTCCTGAAAGAAAGCAGTGGCAAAACTGCAGGAAAAACTGCAGGACCTATGGACTCAAGGGTATCTTTATTTTTCATAACTTTACACACTGAATTTTATGTACCTCCAATTATTATAATCACTGAAAGCCATAGCTTCCATGATTTGATCGGAAGAGAACTGTTGGATGACAGATGACTCCCACATTCATTCACACAGGCACACAATGCAAAAGTGGCATTCTAGGCTCATTGGAACTCCTAGCACAGTGATGGCGAACCTATGGCATGGGTGCCACAGGTGGTATGCGGAGCCATATCTCCTGGCATGTGAGCCATTGCCCTAGCTCAGCTCCAACGTGCATGTGTGTGCCGGCCAGCTAATTTTTGGCTCACACAGAGGCTCTGCGAGGGTGTTTTTTGGCTTCCAGAGAGCCTCTGGGTGGTATGGAGGAGGGCATATTTACCTTCCCTGGCTCCAGGGAAGCCTTTGGAGCCTGGGGAGGGCAAAACACAAGTCTAGAGGGCCCACCAGAAGTTGGAAAACAGGCCATTTCTGACCTCCAGAGGCCCTCCAGGGGGCAGGGGAAGCTATTTTCACCCTCCCCAGGCATTCAATAATGGGTGTGGGCACTTGTGCATGCATGATAGCACATGCAGATGCTCTTTTGGAAAAAAGGTTCACCATCACTGTCTTAGCACAACTTCTATTTATTGCACAACTCTTGCCCTTGGTTAAGTGGGCTTGTTGGGAGGGAGCTATTTTTAAGGTGTGTCATTTAAAAATAAATCTGCCAAAACTGTTTGGCCAGAAACAATTGCTTGGAGAGAGGAAAACAGATTGCATAGTTGTTTTAACTATCATTCACATCCAATTTTTGGGCAGGAGGAATGAAGGTGTTTACAGCACAGTGATTAAATTCATGCTAGACAGATGTGGATCAGACATTGACCTAGCTTTGATGGATGCATTCGATATGTCTGAATTTTCACAGCAAGCCCAGAGGTACTAGGGAAAACCTTTTTTTCCAGGGCATTTCTCCAGTTTCATGACTGTGTGCTATACACTCTGAAAAAAAGACAAAACCAGAAGGAAAAAAGAATGATTAAATTGATGATCAAGTTCTTGGAGTGTTTTGACCATCTATACTCTTCCTTGGGATAAACTGCTTAGTATCTAATCAGCAATATACTCTTGAAATCAGCAACGGCAATTTAATCTAGCCTTAAGTTAACATATTATGGAATAGATCAACTTCTTTAACATTATTAAGTAATTAAGCTAATCATAAAGAGTTGTTTTGTTAAATCGTAAAATATGTACTTAGATTAAAAGGAGAGTATCTTTCCTGAGGTCAAACACAGATGTTGAAAACTGTGGAGATAATGTATTCTTTAAAACAATCATTCACTTTCTGATTTTTCCCCTACCTAGTTTTACTTACTAAATCCCTTCATTAGTGGCTTCTAAAAAACTACAAATTATGCCCTTGAAATTTGAGAGCAAAATGATTCCATTTTAGCAGCAATCTTTTCTTTTAAGTAAGTAACTTAAAAGTGAGGATGGGAGTTTAAGGACTCTGAAAAGTGAAAAGTTCCAATTCCCAACTTTCCACCCTCAGAAAGTTCATTTGGGAACTTCTCTCCTCACCTAGCCGGGCATTTCCCCGGGCTATGCTTTTCTACACAGGGGGCATGTGTTTTGATTCAAATTATACTTGTTTGTTTGTTTGTTTGTTTGTTTGTTTGTTTGTTTGTTTGTTTGTTTGTTTGTTAAATGTATATGTTATGTATGGCCATTCGTAGCACAGTTTTGCATAGTTATCAATGATTGGCTGATCTAGCGGCAGGAGAAATAAAATGCTGTCAGTGGCCGGCTGGTTACAGGGAAGCCCTTAAAAGTGGCTACCCTGCAGCCTGACAGTAGTTCACATTACAATCAGCCAGAATAATAAAAGGTGCTGAACTGTTCCTGCATCTCATTCCTTCTTTCATGCCCAAATCTAACACTGGCAACGAAGTTTGTTGAAGAAGAAGGACAACTAAACAGAGGCACCTCATGGCATCTGTGGCCATCTTAGAAGCAAGCATCGCCCTGCTCTGGCCAAACTTGAGGATGGCTATTCACACCTCTTCCACTCCTTAACTACTGGTTTTTAAAGCCTGGTGTAACCTAGATCCAGAGGCCATTCTCTTCCCTGTATTTCTCTCTTCTGTATTGAAAATATCAAAAAGGTTCGGCCATAACTCTCTTGTGTTTTTGGCTTACCATCAAAAATCTTGGGGAACTTCCGTTCCATGGAGCTTTGCCTAAGAACCGTCCTCCCATCCCATTACCAGTTCTCAGGCATAGGGTCTACCAGCTGTAGAAAGAATACATATATTTAACTGGAAATATTTGTCACTTACTCCTTGTAGGTGGCAGTGATATTTATCTTGTATATTTCATTTTATTCCATAGGCAGCATTTTATTTATTGAAAACTGCTTAGAGATTTTTGCAACATGGTGGCATCTAAATAAGATAAAATGAACAACATTTCATAAATGTCAAGAAAATTAGCTGAAACTGCTTCCAGTAGGACAGATGTCCTGGAGATACAAGCTGATCAGTTGTACTTTCCCTGTACTCCCTGTACAACTTCCAAGAGAGGCATAACTTGACTTATGCCTTACCTCCTACAATAAGTCAAGGATTGGATTACTATAAGACACTGTATGTAGGGCTATCATTAGGAATGGTCCATAGACAGGAACTAATGCATAATGCTACTAATAATTCTTTACTAAGCATATATAAGATTAATGCTAAAGTTGTTTTTGTTAGTCTATAAACTTTATGGATCTTGCAAAGAGATGAAATTTCTTACTTCTAGGAACAACAACTTGGCTTTATTGTAAGAGAAGGATGCCTTCTTAGTCTGAATTCAGAATGGGGATAAGTCATTCTCTATATTGGCATCCAGCTAGTGAAATAAGCTTCCAGAATGGCTTAAGCAAGTTGCCACAGTGGAGCACATTCATCAGGCCTTCTTTTAATTTTAGCAAATTTCACGAGAAGAGTCTTCTGCTCATAACAGAATACCTTATGCCACCAGACTTGACTTCGGTTTGACTAAACGTAGTACATAAAATTACCTACTATTGTGTCCTACCTGTCAATGACTACTTCAGCTTCAACCACAACACACAAGCACAAAATAGATACAAATTTAAGGTAAACTGCACCAAACTCAATTCCAGGAAATATGACTTCAGCAACAGAGGGGTCAATGCCTGGAACACACTACCTGACTCTGTGGCTTCTTCCCCAAACCCCAAAAATGTTAACCTTAGATTGTCTATTGTTAGAAACATAGAAACATAGAAGTCTGATGGCAGAAAAAGACCTTCTGGTCCATCTAGTCTGCCCTTATACTATTTCCTGTATTTTATCTTAGGATGGATATGTGTTTATCCCAGGCATGTTTAAATTCAGTTACTGTGGATTTATGTACCACGTCTGCTGGAAGTTTGTTCCAAGGATCTACTACTCTTTCAGTAAAATAATATTTTCTCATGTTGCTTTTGCTCTTTCCCCCAACTAACTTCAGATTGTGTCCCCTTGTTCTTGTGTTCACTTTTCTATTAAAAACACTTCCCTCCTGGACCTTATTTAACCCTTTAATATATTTAAATGTTTTGATCATGTCCCCCCTTTTCCTTCTGTCCTCCAGACTATACAGATTGAGTTCATGAAGTCTTTCCTGATACGTTTTATGCTTAAGACCTTCCACCATTCTTGTAGCCCGTCTTTGGACCCGTTCAATTTTGTCAATATCTTTTTGTAGGTGAGGTCTCCAGAACCGAACACAGTATTCCAAATGTGGTCTCACCAGCATTCTATATAGCGGGATCATAATCTCCCTCTTCCTGCTTGTTATACCTCTAGCTATGCAGCCAAGCATCCTACTTGCTTTCCCTACCGCCTGACTGCACTGTTCACCCATTTTGAGACTGTCAGAAATCACTACCCCTAAATCCTTTTCTTTTGAAGTATTTGCTAACACAGAACTGCCGATACAATACTCAGATTGAGGATTCCTTTTCCCCAAGTGCATTATTTTACATTTGGAAACATTAAACTGCAGTTTCCATTGCTTTGACCATTTATCTAGTAAAGCTAAATCATTTACCATATTACAGACGCCTCCAGGAATATCAACCCTATTGCACACTTTAGAGTCATCGGCAAATAGGCAAACCTTCCCTACCAAACCTTCCCCTATGTCACTCACAAACATATTAAAAAGAATAGGACCCAGAACAGACCCTTGTGGCACACCGCTTGTAACCTGACTCTGCTCAGAATACTCGCCGTTAACAATAACTCTCTGATGTCTACACTTCAGCCAGCTGCAAATCCATTGAACTATCCAGGGATTAAGTCCAATCTTCACTAATTTATCTATCAGCTCTTTATGTGGAACCGTATCAAATGCTTTGCTGAAGTCCAGGTAGGCAATATCCACGGCACCACCTTCATCCAACACCTTTGTGACATAGTCAAAGAAATCAATGAGATTAGTCTGACATGATTTGCCTTCAGTAAAGCCATGCTGATTTGGGTCCAATAAGTTATTGTTTTTAGGTGCTGATTTATCCTCTTTTTGAGTAGAGTCTCCATCATTTTAACTACCACTGATGTCAAGCTAACTGGCCTGTAGTTACCAGCTTCTTCTCTACTGCCCTTCTTGTGGATAGGCACAACACTGGCCATTCTCCAATCCTCAGGAACTTCTCCTGTTAACAAGGATTGGTTAAACAAATCAGTCAGGGGGGTAGCAATGACAGATCTGAGTTCTTTAAGAACTCTGGGGTGGATGCCATCTGGACCCATTGCCTTATTTATCTTTAATCGTTCAAGTTCTTCTAAGACATCGGCTTCTAAGATCACTGGAGCTGAATCCGTACAGCTGGAAGCAATGCTATATCCCTCTATAGCATTATTTTGTAAGGTGTCTTTTGAGAAAACTGAACAAAAGTAGCTATTTAAATGGTTAGCGATCTCCTTATTCCCATTAATGCATGTATTATTCCCAGTACTAAGCTTCGTGATGCCGCAGTTTTTCTTCTTCTTATCACTAATATATCTGAAGAAGGTTTTATCCCCCTTCTTTACAGATTTGGCAATTTCTTCCTCTTTTGAGGCTTTAGCAGCATATATTATCTGTTTTGCCTCCTTCTGTCTCATTTTATACACCTCCCTATCAGCTATACTTCCAGACTCTTTATACCTCCGATAGGCAGCCTTTTTTTCATTGACTATAGCCCTTATATCATTGCTAAACCATAGCGGTTTCTTCTTCCTTTTACCTTTAGTTATTTGTCTTACATACAGTCCAGTGGATTTTAAGATGGCCTTTTTTAATACAGTCCACTGGGTTCTCGCTCCTGCCATTTTATCCCTCCCCTTTAATTCATTATCTAAATATTCCCCCATTGCATTAAAATTTGTTTTTCTGAAATCCAATACTTTGGTTGCATTATAGGATTGCTCACAATGAGTTTTTACATCAAACCACAAACATAGATGGTCACTGCAACCTAAATTTTCTCCCACCTTGACCTCTGAAACCCAATTCCCATTCGTAAAAACTAAATCTAGAATATTCTCCCCTCTAGTTGGTGTCTTAACCAGCTGTGCCAGAGCTCCTCCTGTAAAGGCCTCCACTATATTCTTACTTTTGCATGTAAGGGCACTGGGGATATTCCAGTCAACATCAGGCATGTTGAAATCACCCATAACCACAATATCTCCCTTTAGTGCCATTTGGGTAATTTCATCCACTATCTTGTTGTCATATTCCTCAGATTGCCCTGGAGGCCTATAGATCACCCCAATTCTAATGACATAACCTTCTTTATTTTGCATGCAAATCCAGAGAGTCTTCAGATCTTGACATGTTGACCTCATCCCATTCATAAGAGGTCTGTAAGGGTATGCATAAGCGCACCAACATGCCTACCGTCTCTGTCCTTATGTTCCATTTTATTTGTATCCATTTCATGTATTAATAACCATGTTTATACCTATAATCTAATACATGTTTGACAAAATAAATTAAATTAGATTAAATTAAAAAATGCTTTAATTATTGCACTTTTGCTAATTTTAATGAATGGCTTCATTAATGTGCACTGTTTCTACTGGTTGATTATGTTTCTCATTCTGTTTATTATAATTTTGTCAATGGATAGGGAGTGAGGGAGTGAAGGAAGGAGGGAAGGAAGGAGGGAAGGAAGGAAGGAGGGTGGGAGGGAGGGAAGGAAGGAAGGAAGGAAGAAAGGAAGGAAGGAAGGAAGGCCTTGTTTTGAAATATGCATTCATAGTCTTCTCTATGGTCTCCTGAAAATTTCCGTAATTTACTTTCAGGTTTTTAAAGTTAACATTAGGAACTTCATGCTCACATTGAAATTAAGTCTAAACCTTCACTTTATTTTATGAATTGAACTGAAAGTCTAAATTGAATTTGTAATGGGATGACCAGATAAAAAAGAAGACATAACACACTTGGTCTAGTGGTTAATGCAATAGGCTAAAAGCAAGAGACGATGATTTCAAGTCCTGCCATAGCAATGAAAGCCAGTTGGATAACCTTGGGCCAATCACTTTGTCTCAGCCAACCCACCTCACAGGGTTGTTGTTGTGGAGAACACAAGAGGATGAAAGAATGTGATATGTGAGCCATCTTGAGTTATTTGTAAAAATAATAAAGATGGTAAATAAATATTTAAATAAACTTCAAGTGAAGTATGACAACTTTTCTCTTCTATGTGGATGTTAAATATGAAGGAGCAATCTGTCATCTTTTGCATTTAACCAGACTGAGCTTGAACTGAAGGTGACCCTTATTTCTCTGTTTATAAGATGACTTTCCCACTGGCTAGTTCTGATCTGAACCTCTTTCAGGATTGAATTGCAATTGGCCATTTGCCCCATTTCAAAATTGAGTTTTGCCTACAGAATACCTTATAGAATTCAACTCCTGAACTGTAAACTTAATTCTCTGGTCCTCTGAACTCTTTTCTTCAGTGTTTTGTCACAGGGACCGAGTCTGTCACAGCTGTCTTCTGGTCAGAGAGAAATGTTGTCAGAGAGCATTTCAAGATTTAGAGATACCTGGCAGAAAAAAAGAACATGAGGGGCATACATAATTTGTCATGAGATAGCCTTCCAGGAAAAAAAACCACATCTTTTCTATGTTAGATAACAATGCTACCTTCTTGGTAGATAAGATTCAGAACAAATTTTCTTGGCACTTGTTAGAGTTTCCTGACTCCTTAATTTTACATATTGTTTAATGTGTAAATAACTTTTCTTAATGAATGTGCCATATTGGCTGAGTTTCCATAACATGATAAGCTATAAATAGTATTTATTAGCTACAGAGGTTTGTTTGTTTATTGATTTGATTTGATTTGATTTGATTTGATTTGATTTGATTTGATTTGATTTGATTTGATTTGATTTGATTTGATTTGATTTGATTTGATTTGATTTGATTTGATTTGATTTGATTTGATTTGATTTGATTTGATTTGATTTGATTTGATTTGATTTGATTTGATTTGATTTGATTTGATTTGATTTGATTTGATTTGATTTGATTCGATTTGAATGCCGCCCCTCTCCGTAGACTCGGGGCGGCTCACAACACAATAAAACAGTTCATGACAAATCTAATAATTTACAATTTAAATATTTAAAAAACCCCATTTTTAAGCAGACATACATACAAACATACCATACATAAATTATATAGGCCCGGGGGAGATATCTCAGTTCACCCATGCCTGACGACAAAGGTGGGTTTTGAGGAGTTTACGAAAGGCAAGGAGAGTAGGGGCAGTTCTAATCTCTGGGAGGAGCTGGTTCCAGAGAGTCGGGGCTGCCACAGAGAAGGCTCTTCCCCTGGGGCCCGCCAACCAACATTGTTTACTTGACGGGACCCGGAGAAGGCCCACTCTGTGGGACCTAATCGGTCGCTGGGATTCGTGCAGCAGAAGGCAGTCTCGGAGATATTCTGGTCCAATGCCATGAAGGGCTTTATAGGTCATAACCAACACTTTGAATTGTGACCGGAAACTGATCGGCAACCAATGCAGACTGCAGAGTGTTGGTGTAACATGGGCATACCTGGGGAAGCCCATGACTGGTTTACATCACATCAGATCTGTGCGGTTCTTAGAACAGGTTTCCTACTCCAGCGATTCCATTGAACTGCCCCTCCGAAGCATACAATAAAGTGAATGGGTGGCCTGTATCCAGAAACAGCATTAGTGTGCGTGAAAGCATAGGAGCCGTTGTTAAAGAGTGGGCTTCCCTACTTCAATATTTCATTGGGACAGAGCAATGCCCCTCCACAATGTTAGTAATAATCTGGAAGTCATCAGAAGTAAGGAACAATGACTAGGTTTTGATCTTGCAGTAGGGCCTAAAATACACCCACAAGTGTCATCGACCTACTTTGATGGGCATCACACTTTGGGTCTTTTATTATTATTATTATTATTATTATTATTATTATTATTATTATTATTAATTTAGTTGCTTTTAATTATTAAGTCAGATTTCAAAATGTCAAGTGGGAAGAAAGTATGCTGCAAAGTATCAGCCTCAAGCATACTTCCAAAAATGTCTCAGAGACTTGCATATAGGCCAGAAATATTTGCTTTGCAATAAGACATCTCACAACTCTCTCAAATTCAATAGGCACTCAATTGCCCCGAAAGGTTAGAGATCCCACAGTAGGAACTATAGGTGCTGAACCTATCCGTTGGTAAAAAAAAACAAAAAACATGAGAAACTATCTTTCATTCAACTTAAAATTGGGCTTAAAAAATGAAAGCATTATATACTAAATTTAGAAGTAAGGGGTAGCAGCAGAGGTGGGGTTCAGCCAGTTTGCACCAGTTCAGACAAATCAGTTGTTAACTTTTTGCCCAGTTCGGAGAACCAGCTAATCCCACCTCTGGCTGGCCCCACCCTCTCATGAGTCCTCCCCTCCCCCAGGCCCCAATTTAGCTTCCAGGTTGATACACTTTCAAATTCACTTTCAAATAAACACAGTCTTGTTTAATAAAACATATTCCTCTTCCTTAAAATCTTTTAAATACAGTCTATCTATAATGGCAACAGATCTAAAATTAATTTCTGAATCCATTGTTCATAAATATCCCCCAATATTAAAGTATTTTATTCCATTCTGTATTAGTAAGCCAGATTTAAATGTTCTTCTTTTTTAATGGTAATATTAAATGGGTGAACAGTGCAGTCAGGAGGTAGGGAAAGCAAGTAGAATGCTTGGCTGCATAGCTAACAAGCAGGAAGAGGGAGACAGTGATCCCGCTGTATAGAGCGCTGGTGAGACCACATTTGGAATACAGTACTGTGTTCAGTTCTGGAGACCTCACCTACAAAAAGATATTGATAAAATTGAACAGGTCAAAAGATGGGCTACAAAATGGTGGAAGGTCTTAATCATAAAACCTATCAGGAAAGACTTAATGAACTCAATCTGTATAGTCTGGAGGACCAAAGGGAACGGGGGGACATGAGCGAAACATTTAAATATGTTAAAGGGTTAGATAAGGTTCAGGAGGGAAGTGTTTTCAATAGGAAAGTGAACACAAGAACAAGGGGGCACAATCTGAGGTTAGTTGGGGGAAAGATTAGAAGTAATGTGAGAAAATATTATTTTACTGAAAGAGTAGTAGATGCTTGGAACAAACTTCCAGCAGATGTGGTCAGTAAATCCACAGTAACTGAATTTAAACATGCCTGGGATAAACATATATCCATCCTAAGATAAAATACAAGAAATAGTATAAGGGCAGACTAGATGGACCGTGAGGTCTTTTTTTGCCGTCAGTCTTCTATGTTTCTATGTTTCTATATTCAGTTCCTTCCAGTTTCCTGTAGTATCAAAAGTGTCATCCTATCATATTTTGTTTTTAAACAATTCAAAACAACATTTTCCCATGGGAATAATTCTTATAATTAATTTCAAAATCTTATTTCAAATCCATAGTACCCTTAGTCAAATTCTAATTTTCCAAAAACCAACATTCTAATTATCCTTTTGCTTTTTATTCCAAAAAGATTTATGAATTTTTGTGTCATTAAACTTGTATTTAAAGTTTATTTCATTAAATACTGAAGGAAATTTATCCAGTGTTATCCAGTGTTGTAAAAGAAAATTGTCATTCTGAAGATCCAAATACAGTGATGGTGAACCTTTTTTCCTTCAGGTGCCAAAAGCATGTGCTTGTGCTATTGTGCACTCATGAGTGCCTACACCCATAATTCAATGCCCCATACACCCTGCACGTGCAAAACCCCCCTCACTGTCCCACCCCCTGCACATACTGGATAACACCCCCACTCCCGTTTCCTGACTTCCTGTGGGCCTAGTAGGCCCATTTGTTTGCCCTCCCCAGGCTCCAGAGGCTTTTTTAGAGCCTGGGAAGGGTAAAAATGCCTCCCCTGCCCTCCCTTTCAATGAGCCCATTAGGTTGTATATACTCCTGGTCAGTTGGAGGATGGTGAAGAGTTAGATGACTCTGATACAGATAGTGTTTATGAATTAGTGCCAGGCCCTGGGTTACAGGTATCAGAACAGGTAGGAGGCCAGCCACAGGATGTTGCTATGAGTCCAGACTCCAGTGAGAAAGAGACAGACAATCGCTGGTTAAACCCTCACTTCAGAAGAGTTCAAAAATGCAAAGAGCAAGTGTTAGGGAAAAAATATTAAGGGGAGGAATGGGTTAATTACTGGAGTGATGTATTCATCACGTCAGGGTGCCAGCGGGGAAGAAGGGCGGAGTTTTTCAATGTTGTAAATCCATCATGGAAATGTGTCATTTTGGCTCCGGAGTGAGTTAGCTTATTCTTTGTTATTTCACAGCTATTCCTGGTGCTTTTGAACTACGCTGTATAGAGATAAATCTTAAGATAAGGGAGGAGGCATGGAGGAATGTTTGTGTGCTCTAATTGCTAAAGATAAAAGAGAGAGGAATGTGACTGTCTGTAATGCATTTTGAATACGGAGGAGAGGAGAATAAAGATGGAGTTTTTGTTTATGAAATCCTGCATTCATTAAGCATTATTCCCAATGTAACTGAAGTTCTACCAGAATCCAGAATACATTAGGCCCATTTTTCTCCTTCCCCAAGCTCCAGAGCCTGGAGTCTGGAGCCTGGGAAGGGCAAAAATGGCCTCCACTCCCCAATATACCCTTTGGAGGCCAAAAATGCCCTTCCAGAGCTTCCACATGAACCAAAAATCAGCTGGTTGGTGCATACATGCACACTAGAGCTGAGCTAGATAGCTCGCATGCCAGCAAGTTTGGCTCCATGTGCCAACTGTGGCACATGTGCCATAGATTCACTATCATTGTTCTAATATCTGAAAAGTGATTAACGATCAATTTTGGAAATGTATTAGAAAGAAAGTAATATGAATCCAATGTCCTGTTGAAAGGTAGTGACTAGACAGTGTTCCCTCATCTCTCAGAACTCTATATCCCTCAAAAAAGCACTGTTTTACCATCTCTTTGTGAAGAGTGTGCTGTCTGGATTACTTCTGGCTGATCTCAAGTCCTCTCCTTGTCTGGAGAGGAATTTAGAAGAACAAGTCTTCTCTCAAGTTCTTCATTCAACCATGATCACAGGCCTTGCTTTTAGTAAATCTGTATTCAACTTTGCCATTTCTTCCCAGAAATTCCCAAGGGCTTCCAGATGATGCCATTGTCACTTTCTCAACCTGAAAGTACCATCTTGGAATCAGGTAGCATCTTTGGAAACTCAGTAGGAAATAGATTATGCATCTGGAAAGCAAAATGAAGGAATAAAGCATCAAAAATCCTCATTCCCACCAAGTTATCTAATTTGATTCAGGGAATCTCTAGAGGTTTGAGGTCCTAAATATAGTTTTCCCATCTCAACTATATTTTTCTAATAAATGGTTCACAAATTAATGGGGGAATAATGCAGTTAGTGGTAGTACTAGTACTGTCAACATGAAACTCTATGTTCAGAAGCAGTGTACATTTTTGGGCAACAAAAAGCCAATCTGAACACATCCTCAGGCTGCAACTTTCTATCTTCAGGTTTATCTTCTTGAGGGAACTTGAAAAGAAAGAGAGCGAAGATACAACTTTGGTCTACTCTGCCCCTGGCAAGAGATCTTAAGGAAGGTATAGGTGGGCTGACTTCCCCAATGTTTCACCCTTTGCTGCTCCATTGGGGAGTGTCTTGCCTGCCAAGCATCAGGGCTCCTAAGAACCCTCCAAGCTAGGGTGATGAATAGCACTGGGAAAGAGAGAGACTGATGAATATTTATGGCCCATACATGTTTCAGTGAGACACAGAAGTTTGAAGTTGTTTCCTGCAATGGATCATTAAGTGAATAAGATGAATGGCCATTGAGGATTCAGATCACATAGGTGGATGCATAGGGAACAAAAGAGAGAGTGCTCTAGCCGTAGGGTTTTTCCACCTCATCGAAACAATAATTTCAGTTTGCATTGCCATCTCTTTGCCTTATGGAACATTTAAAAAGAACCATCAAAATCTAATACATCAAGCACAAGTTAAGTGTCACAAAGTCTGATTTAAAGATTCTGCCTGGAAGAGAAGAGGCTGTAGAAGAGGCAGTTGAGTGAATAATGAAGATCCAAAGTCCATAGCTGCTGGCACATCTTGGGGCTATACGGGAAACAGCTTCACAGCATCCAAGAATCCTGAAGGTTTTTGATCTGTTTATGTGATCTGTAAGAAATCTTTGCTATACTAATTAGGGAATCTTGGAGGACCTGAAATTAAATTACATATGGGGAGGGATGTACTTCCTACCAACATTTTCTTTTTAATATGAAAAGAGGCGGAGGTCCTTCAATTTTCCTTCTGCCCCTTTATCCCATTTATGTGTAAAGGGTCAAGGGCCAGGGGAGCTCTTTCGGTGATAGTAGAAACTGAGTGTCTACAGCAGAGGTTCAAACTTATGGCCCACTGGCTATATCCGCCACAAGCTGGCCACCCCCACCCCGTTTTAGCAAAGGGGGGAAGTCATGATACATCATGTGATGACAATGTGACAATGCAACTTTCACACCCATGGTCTACAGCCTTATCACAGATATACAGTGTATGCAAGCCAAAGAGACAGATGAAATGGAGTAGAAGCCAACTGTTCTTCAATGCCTGCCTTCCAACAGTGGATGAGAAGAGCCACATGGTTGCATTTTTAATGCATTTAATTTTTATGAGGAGTAATATAATATCGTGTTGGAGGGGGGAATAGCTGTTCTTTAGGCACTGCTAGAGGGCACTGGAGTGATATTGCTCTACCCAGACAGTTAGCAAGTGCAAAGGGAGAGAGACCACATTTTTGTCCTGTGAAACTCTGCTATTTGATAGCCCTCCACTAGAGGTAGTTCCTCTCGGTTTGCACCGGTTCTATAGAACCTGTAGTAAATCTCTGCTGATGTCATGGAGCCAGTTTGTCAATTCAAGTCAATGAACGCTGCCTCTTTTGGGTGGGGTTGGATCTTCTTTTGCTAGCTTTTGCTTCTGCACATGTGCAGAAGCTGAGTTTTTGGCACTGTGCATATGTGCGCAGCCACATGGTGGGGAAGGAAGTGACCCGACAGTGAGAGTAAGTTAAAAGCCACCCCTGCCCTCAACCCAAATGAACATGAAAAGCAACCTTATTAATATACCCTTGAAAACTGAATGGATGTCATGGTCTAAACTGGAGGGGTGTGCAAATAGATTCCAAGCATGCAAACTCAGAAACCCCCAAATCATAATGTTGACATTTGATGGCAAACTGTTGCATACGAACACGACAAAGATATATTACATTCAGAAATTCTACTGAAAGTTATTCAGAAAAGTGCAGGCCCAACTGCAAAACAAGTTGCCAACCCATGAAACTAAGCCAGTCTTTCTCAACTTTGGCACCTTGAGGATGTGTGGATTTGAACTCCCAGAATTCCTCAGAGAACATGCTGGCTGGGGAATTCTGGGGACAAGGTGACCTAACCAATGTAGTGGATGAAACAAATAGGAATGAACATTCCCAATTCATCTAATTATGTATTTCATCTTCTAGTGTATTTCTAGTAAATAACAGTTTCAAACATGACTCCAAATCATCCTATTGTTTCACCAAAATTCTTTTTGGCCTCTACAGATTGTAAAACAGTAGGCAATTCAACCTGCTTAGATTAACTAAATCTCAGAATCTCATTTGTCATTTCAAAACGTTTGCCTCAGAATCAGAAGGAATTGATGATAAGCTTTTAATACTAGCACCATTCTCATTATCACCAATATTTAGCTATTAACCATTTGACTTACAATATCATTCGCACTAGGATCAATTTATTGACCTGCCATATTCCAATAGCTCGATTCTTCCTTAACAACTGCCGGTATTTCCCCTTACTGATAATCTTCTTAGGCGTCTTCTCATTCTCCACTAGTACAGTTGGCTTACAACAGTTCATTTAGTGACCATTCAAAGTTTATAATAGCACTGAAAAAAGAGATTTATGACCATTGCACCATCCCCATGATCATGTAATCAAAATTCAGCTGCTTGGCAACTGACTCATATTTACAACAGTTGCAGTGTCCCAGGCTCATGTGAACCTTCTGACAAGTAAAATCAATGGGGAAGCCAGATTCACTTAACAACCATGTTCCTTACTTAACATCTACAGTGATTCACTTAACAACTGTGGCAAGAAAAGTCATAAAGTGGGGCAAAACTCACTTAACAAATGTCCCATTTAGCAACAGAAATTCTGAAGTCAATTGTGTGTCAATGTTGCCTAGGTGATGAGAAATCCATCACTTGTTTGGTTGGTTGACCTGTGATACAAAGAGGGTGGCCAGTATCTATTCTTTAATTATACAAAAAAAGTGGGAATTATTCAGTGTTGGTTTTACATTTCACCATGCCAATGGTGAAATATGTACCCAATAAACAGGATTTTTGAGGAAGCCAGGGCCTCAGAGCCTTGAATTGGTTGGAAGCATTACTCAGAACCATGACATTGTGGTAGTAAGTCCAGGACTATTTGTGTATCATATCCATCCCAGGCTATGAGATTCTGGAAATATACAAATCTAGATCCAAAGTCAGTTTAAGGTAGAGCTGTCAAACTCCCAGCCCATATACCAGATGTGTTACATGCTGGCCACGGCCATGGCTGGTTTAGTAAGGGGAGGGGGCGAGTCCTGATGACAACATGAGCTTGACATCCCCAGCTTAAGATATGTCTATTCAGTTCAAATCCTCTTTGTTCTATTGAGCTTGGACTAAAAGATGGAACTGATATCATTACTTTGTTGGATAATAAATTATTTGTAAAGTCCTGGAGAATGTGAACACCAAATCAATGCAGCATCCAAATTAATGCACAAAAATTTACATCTCACTATCCAGATAGGACAAGATGTGAAAAGCACAGGGGGGGAAAATAGCCATCGGTTCAACCAAACTACTGTGGCTACAAATTTCACGTAATCACCCAACCCAACTAAAAGAGATTATATCTGTTTAACAATATAAATACCTGGCGTTTAGATTTTCTTCTTACTGTAAATGACAGCAGTAACACCAAAGGTGAGAAGTGTTCCTGTTCTTTTTGAATGTGGCTCACAGGATTTAAAAAGAAGCTTCACAAATAAGCTCTGCAGCCGATTTTTTTTCCCTCAGCCATGAAAAAGAAATGCTAATATTGTTTCTTTTTCAGCTGATGTGCAGCCAGCACAGTTCTTTCACCTGCCTGAGTGAATCGACTGATGAAATAGGCTCTGCAGGAAGATTAAAACCGGCCTTCCAAGCTGAGTTTTGTGGAAGCTCTGGTTGCTCACTCTCAGTGGGGGTGAGCCAGATGTGGATCTACAAAAAGAAGTGCAGGGTCTGATCAAAGTTTCGTCTGATCCTTGCTATTTAAAATTTAAAGCAATAGTCCAGCAAGTGCTTGCTCAGAAGCCAAGTGCTGTCAACCTATTAAGAAGGTAAAAAGTATTCTTCCACATTCTTTTTGCTTTGGCACCTTTTATATAGAAATTTGAAGGAATGTGATTGTTGCTTGCTAACATCTACATCAGGTGTTGTAACTTAGAAGGGGAAAATGCTCTAGAGCAGGGTTGTCAAACTCACAGCATCACATTATCATCATGTGACATATCATGACTTTCTTCCCCTTTGCTAAACTAGGGGTGGGCATGGCCAGCATGTGACACATCCAGCCTGTGGGCTATGAGTTTGACGTCCCTGTTCTAAAGCTGTACAGAATCAGTCATAAGCTGGAAAATGTGGACAGACTAATCCCCCCCACATTCACATTGTTAGAGATGTTAAATACTGAAACTAATGTGGGAAAATTGAAGACTAGTTAACAAATAGTATTTCTTTACACAATGTTTGGTTTGAAATATGAAATTTGCTGCTATTACCTATAGGTCAGTGTTTCTCAACCTTGGCAGTTTGAAGATGTGTGGACTTCAATTCCCAGAATTCCCCAGCCAGCGTTGCTGACTGGGGAATTCTGGGCGTTGAAGTCCACACATCTTCAAACTGCCAAGGTTGAGAAATACTGACCTATAGTGAGGGTCATAAGTTCTAATAGCTTGAAAGTGGATTACTCAAATTAATTAATCGCCAATCTTTCTCATGGCTGTAGATGCCTTTCAGAAACAAAAGACATGGGGTGGAATTGATTACTGGCTTTTTGTCAATTTTTATGAATGTTAGGAAGATTGACTACTACTTGCATGATACAGAAAACTCTATTAGATGATTCTTTGGCCTACTTCAACAGAATTTTTATTACATTCTTACATGTGCTGGTAAAAAAAATTAAAAACAGTAAAATTACTATTTCTTTGGTAGATTTACAGTATATGCCATCATTCATCCAATAATTCAAAATAGTATTCATAGCACTTGCTTCCCCCTCTCCCATAAGAACCATGTTGGAGATAAGTTGATTATGCAAATTATTCAGTGAATGTCCAGGATTGGGAACCAACTTTAATGTGGGAGTCAACTTGAATTTGGATTTACTAAACCCTGGTCCAACATTTTAACCACTACACCACATGACATAGATCTAATTAGAACAAACTGCTTAAATGAACGTATTCTGACTGTAATAGTGATTCATATGATCCTCATTTTAACCATTGTCTATGCACTGCAGGATGACACTTCCTCATGTTTCCAACCAGCACAATATTGAACTTCCCTTTGCCAATTCGGCCTGCAATACTTGCTAATGTCATCACTCCATGATGTTTAAGATTTTTTTTTGTAGATGCTTTTTATCAAGTGGGATCCATTTTATGACTGCCTTAGTCCACCTACCATCAGTTCTTGCTATGTGACCAGCTCATTTCCATTTCAATTCTTTTAGTCTTTTGATAGCATCATTTTTTTTCTCAAATCCATGTGCAGGTCTTTCTATCTTGCCTTGTGATGCCAAGCATATATGTTTCCATTGCTCTTTGTGCCACTCATAACTTTGTATTGATTGTGAGGCTAGTTGTTTTGCTGGCATACAAAAGAGATTGGAATACCATGTTTTGCTGGCATATAAAAGAGATTATAATAGCATAACTCCCCACTACCTAGGGCTACTTATTCTTTATCATATGGCTAGGAATATAAATAATCCTAAAAACATACACTCCAGGGTTGGGTTCCACTTTTTGTCGCTGCCAGTTCACTGAAGGCATGCTTTGCTGTGTGCTATGTTGCATGCATGTACATGTGCAGTTCTGAGGGAATAGAACTTCCGCATTGCATACTAGGCAAACAGAATGGAAAACAGCTTTGGAGTGGCAATTCAATCCACTGCCGCTGATCAGATGGGCTTCAGAAGCAGAGATAAAGGTCCGTATAACATAGGGGCAGGTGGGTGGGCCCACTTTCAAGGACACAGAGAACCGGTTCTATATTGAGTGGAGCCATCACTACCAGTTCTGAAGAGCTGGTCTGAACCAGCAGCAATCCACCACTGATACACTCATGTTCTGAATGATGTATAATCTGCGCTGCTTCTGAATTGATAAAGCATTCCAGCTCTCAACATCCAAATGCATTATATCATAGCAGAAAGTATGAAGGGTGGCCTTGACAAACAGAGGGGAGATCCATTACCAAAGTAAACAATAAGACAAAAAAAAAGGGTTTACAAAACACCTCCCTCAATTCATATGAAGATGAAAGAAAGCAGATTCACAATAAGATTATGTTATTATAGCTGTTCTAATAAAAGTAGCTTTAGGTCTATGCAGTGTCTGTTTCTTAATCTGAGTACCTTACATGGCTGATGGTCACTATACCATTCTGTCATACTAATGTCATGTATCTTGCAACCAGTGATTTGATTTCACAGATTCCTCTTATATAAGCATCGGTACACATGTAAGCTTCTTTTCAGTTAGATCCATCCAGTCAATCATTAAGAGTGATTTACCCACACATTTCTCCAGCTACAACAAAAAGATGCCATGCTACACATTTTTAAAAGGCATGTCTCCGTGATGTATTTATCTTAACTCTAACTTACTGCTATTTGCATAATTTTATTATACAGCTGATGTTTTCCCTCTTTTCCTATTATAGTTTTGGCTGTTGATATGATCTACGATGTTTTGTGAATAATTCAATAAATGGATAGATAATATAATCAGGGGTTGAGGTCTATCCAACTGTGCACTATTTTCTAGGTCTCTTCTGATTTTGGCAGCAGGACATGGAGGGTTGGCAAGTACTGGAAAGACATGACTCATTACTTACCTGATCGTCACATAGATCAGTTCTGGTTATCCCATTTCTCTTGTAACTCTTTTCAGTTCTAGGACCTTCAGGATCAGCTTATATAAGCTCTCAGCTGCCAAATCAGCTGCTTCCAAACCAAGTTTTGAGATAGAGCTAATCTCATAGGTATAACTCTGTAAAAATTTGTTCCATACTACGTCTTACATTAAACAGAAATGTGGGATAAGACTGTCATATTTTGATGGTAGGACAAATCTCTATCATCTTCCTTAAGTTGATATGCACTAAATGTGTAAGAACAGCTCCACTCTCTGGCCTTGTTTGCGAGAAAATGTAGGGCCTCACAATAAGAACTATGCACATAAACTGTGCACATATTTTTTTCAAAGGAAATTACTTAGCCATAGGGAAGAATCTAATGAGGTAACCAGATAAAAATATCTTAAACCTCAAAAATTATATCAAACAGTTTATCATTTGTAAATGATTTTGTGTATTCCTCATTAGTAGGTATAAAGAAGTAGTACCACCTGGAATTGAGTCAGTTTTTATCCTGTGCATTTATACCCAATATTTTGTTTACTTATTGCCATTCTGGAGACGCAGCTGTGTTGCCTTCTAAAGTAAAGAGAGACACCTTGTGTTGGATGAAAAAATGGCCAGGATCTGATGGCAACTGTTTTTTGAAAGACACTACTAGGTTTTCTTTATCCAGCAAATCCAAGCATTTTTTTAAAGCTTCCAGATGATTGATAAGAAACTGTCCTAACTGGCTTTAGCAACTTATACATTAGAATAAAAGCTGCAATTAGCTATTCATTGGGGTCTGAGTAAGACTTAGTGTGTTTCTGAATAAATATGTAAATATGTCTAGCTGGTATAGTTTTCCATTTTTACTCTTCCATCGGTTAATCTGAAGGTATAAATAAATAATATTAGCCCCAAAAATGTAAATTCTGTGGTGTGAATGGATTTATAAGAAATTGTCTATTAACAAGGGGATTCTTTTTCCATTTCTTGTTGTACTTAGAATAAAATATTCACCAGTCAGAAAGCAGAGTCAGGTGCAAAAACTCAAATGAGCTCAGGGATTTACTTTAGCACTAGAACTGAGTAATATCTACACACACACACACACACACACACACACATACACACCAAGATTGTATCACAAGTTTTCTTCATATCTGGTGCAGTTAGGGCTACCGGGAGTTCCTTGCTAGCAATGGTAAACAATCTCCTTGCTAAACAATCACAAATGAGAAATCCATCTTTCTCAATTGTAAAGCATCTCCAAATCTCCCAGCAGATCTTAACTATATCTTCTACCAAACTTGCCAATAGGTTTTGATCAGACTCGTTCAGTCTGATGCTGTTCAGATACCCTACACAACTCTGGCATTGCTAGTGATGGGAGTCACCATCCAACAATTTTGAAGAATGAAATGTAAGAAAATGATGCCTTATAGATCTTCCTTTTCTGCTTTCTGTTTTGCTTTTAATTATATAAGGAACTTGGGATTTCCAGCACAGAAATTTTGCATGATGCATGAATTTTCTTTTTATCTTGGAATAAAAAGAAAACCATAAAAAGATATCTTCATCTCCTTCTTTCTCTTCTCTTCTCTTCTCGTCTCTTCTCTCCTCTCCTCTTCTCTCCCCTCTCTCTCTTTTCCCTTGCTTTTGTTTTGTGTAAAACAGATTAAGCCTTACTTAAATTCATTCTTCTCTATATTCCATTTTCTACTGAAAATGGTAATTGGCTTACATTTTAACACAACAATAATGCAGTATTTACCAGCAAGAACCATGGTATTTTTTATAGCTAGGGGAAGTGGCTTTGTCTGAAACTTCCTGTACTTAAAACAAAAATTATGAGGTAAGGAAAAACAGTTCAGTTTAGCACAGTTCCTAAGTAGCAGCAATAGTTATTAAACGCCCTCACCAGATGATTTTAAATCAGTTTCTCAATGAAATTCTAATGCTGTTTGGACTATACTGTTTCAAATTCTTACTGTACATGACAAAAGGCTCTTTAGGACATTAAAAAAGTTACTTCACCAAGCAGATGTTACATACTGCCGTGCGTAGTAAATTTGCATAGCTGCCGCTGATTGGCCAACATAGTGGCGGCAGATTTGAACCCCTGTCACGAGTCGGTCATGTTGCAGGGAAGAGGTTTCCCTGCCACTTGCCACCAGTTCTGTGTCCTTGAGTTTACTAGCCACAATAAAGGTGCTGAACTGTTCTACCTCTCGGCTCTGATTCCCATGCTAATCTAACAGAAGACTAATAAAATAGAAAAATTACTAACTACAAATCTTTCAGACATCTTATTGTCTATAAAGTAGCTTTGTGTAGATGTGCATGTTTATATGAGTGTTCTCAACCTGATGAGTAAAGTTGTATGCTGAAAATTTTTATTGTTGGTTAATTATTGTGAATTTACTTACTGACTTACTTATATCCTGCCTTTATTATTTTTGCAAATAACTCAAGATGGCGAACAAATCCAATGACAGCACCTTTCTTCACGTATAGTCCTCAAAACAACAACCCAGTGAGGTGAGTTGTGTTATACAGTATATCCAGAGATATAGCCATAGTAGTTCTGAAATGAATGAGCCAAGTACACAGATTTGTCACTTTGGTCATGATCTTTGACTGAGATCTCTTGAGATGCATTTACAAATTTTTAACCAGATAGAGAGGACAGATTCCTACTCTGCTACTTGACATTTGCAGGAAAGCTGGAATTCAATCTGATTTTAGAATTCCTGCTGATGTCTGCACTGTGTGATTTGGAACTGACATAAGGACAACAGAACAAATGTGGGGGAGGAATACAGATCAGATGGGAGTCTTTGTTCCTGGTTGGCTTAGAGTCTTTGAATTCACAATGTAGTGCTTTCATTATGTTTATCTACTCCTAAAAAATCAGGAGGTATTGCCTAAATTATGGGAACAACATGATCCAGTGATAATGTGTCATGTCTAGAAGACAGATTGGGTTTATTCCAGCATACTTCACCTCCAACCTGCCCTTCTGCCATTTAATGCTAGTGCCCTTCATAGCTAGGCTGTGCTGGATGATAGCAGTATACAGCTGTTCTCTATAATCTATGAGCACAGAAACCTGGAAAGTATCACACATGAAAAGGTCATGATGCCTGTGCAATTGGAACACACTTTTCACTGGAGCAACAGAAAAGCGGTATTGTGTAGCTGTCTACCTCCTATTGTACAGACCAAAGCATTCCCAGGAACAGCAAGGGAGGAAAAAAGCAGGAAGCTCGGGGTCCCAGCACTGGATCCCTCTTCAGATTGTTAAAGAAAAATGGGGCAGTTATTCAGCCATATAATAAAAACCTGCTGTTAGAGTGAACGATTGAGGCAGACATTCAGTTCACTGACAACCACAGCTCTTTATTAAGGCAGTTATGTACAATCCAGCAACTCTCTTTTTGACAGCTAGCCCTTTTATAGGGAGCTGTCAGACTGCTCAACCAATCAGCTTTAAGTATTTTCCTGCCGGAATGGTGGACCTGACTGATGCTTACATGCTCTAGTCTCAGTATGTTACATCCCTCCCCACTTAGTTGGGCAAATCCAACCTGTGATGTAATAAAATAAATAGGCAGGGCATTTAGTGATTCTTTCAGACCTGCGCAGCTCAGTTGAAGCTGGGTTAGTGGTCAAGCCAGTTGAGTCTTTGTGTCTCCTGTCTTTGACCAATAGAAGTGTCTGGAAACCTCCCCAGGTTGTGACCAATGTTCCCTCTAATTTGTTTTCGGTGTGGGTGGAAAAGTATAATGTCTGAGCGGCACATTTTCATGCCTGGGCATGGATCGGTTAGAAACAAAAGGGGGTCACGTGACACACAGCAACAGTCATAAATATGAATCGGTAGCAAAGTTTTGATCCTGCATTCATCGGGCTTCTGTGAAGGTCCTAAGTGATAAAATAGAATAGATAAAATGAGTTTTTGATACCTTTTCTATCATCTGCAGATGTTCCAAGGGTTTTGTGTTCGGTTTGTGTTTTGGGATATTTTGAGTCAGAGTTGCCTCATGGTGGCTGCCTGGACAAGACCCTGCAGTTTTGTTTGTTTGTTTCAGAAGTGATTTGCCTGTTTCCTAGAGCTGAGAAGGGTGACTGGCCCAAGGTCAACCAGCTGGGTTTGTGCTTAAGGCAAGGCTAGAACTCACAATCTTCTGATTTCTAAGCTGATGCCTTAACCACTACATCAAACTGGCTCTCATTTTGTATCAGCAGTCCTATTAAATTGTCATTTTGATAGGGAATAATGATGCTACATATGCTATATATTTGCAGAGGGACTTAATTTTCAGGTACGGGTGCATTATAACTATACTGCTCAAAAAAATAAAGGGAACACTCAAATAACACATCCTACATCTGAATGAATATTGTATTCTCGTTGAATACTTTGTTCTGTACAAAGTTGAATGTGCACAACAGCATGTGAAATTGATTGTCAATCAGTGTTGCTTCCTAAGTGGACAGTTTGATTTCACAGAAGTTTGATTTACTTGGAGTTATATTGTGTTGTTTAAGTGTTCCCTTTCTTCTTCTTCTTTTTTGAGCAGTATATATATATATATTGTTTTAGCTTTTAAATGGGAGGAGGAAGTGGGAGGAGGGGCAAGAGAGAAAAGATCTAAAGCAATATTTTTTAAACTGGGCAAGTATATGACATGTGGACTTTAACTCCCAGAATCATTCAGAGTCAGCCATGTTGGCTAGGGAATTCTGGGAGATGAAGCCCACATCTTCAGAATTGCACAATTTGAGAAACAATTTAAATCAGGGGCCTCCAACCTTGGCAGCTTTAAGACTTGTGGACTTCAATTCCCAGAATTCTGGGAATTGAAGTCCACAAGTCTTAAAGAGGCCAAGGTTGGAGGCCCCTTATTTAAAGGAATCCAGAAGGCATTTCCGCTACTGGAAGTCTCCACTTCCTCGGGCTCATCTTTTGCATTCTCCTCCACACGGAGAGCGGGGACGGGTACTGTGAGGGTGGGGCCTCCGCCGTTTCCTCCTAAGCCATGCACAAAGGCGGCCATGGGGCCAGTTCTCCTGCGGCTGTATCAGAACGGCGCCGATTTTGGCCCAGCAGACGGTTCGGGCAAGCCAGCCGTCACGGTTCTGCTGCAAGTGGACTGGGATCCACCTGGAGCTGACACGCTCGTGGGCTTCGAGAGCATGCTGTTCGTCCAGGCACTGGAACGGCCTCAGTGCAATCTGCTGAGTCGCCTGGATGAGTGCACAGCTTTCCTTAGCCAAGTCGTGAAGGGCGGAGGAAACATGCTGGTGCATTGATGAGCCCCCGGCCTTAAAGGAGACCACTTGGGAGGCAGGGTGGCTGTGAGTTGAGACTGTGACTGGCAAAAGCACCCAAACTATGTGCTTGTTTTTACTAGCTTTGAGCAACATTTTGGAGCTCCCCATCCCCCTGCCAGCCCGCTGGGGGGGCCAGGAAGGCCACAACTGAGAGGCTCGGCACCATCCCATCTGTAGCAGGCAGGGGTGGTTGCAGCTCCCTTTCTTTCTCCTACTGCCAAGCCGGCGGCCAGCACCACAGGTTCCTCAGGTGGGAGCTGCCACTTCCCTCTGGGCAGCCCAGCCAGGTAGCTGTAGAAAATGCAGAGATTATTGCTGCCCCTCTGCCTCCACTCAGGGAGCCACCGTGGTTCGAGCTGAGAGAGAGGAAAAGGCACGGCGACCACTGTGGCTCCCTGAGTGGAGGCACAGGCGGCGGCAATAATCTCTGCACTTTCTATGGTCACCTGGCTGGGCTGCCAAGAGGGAAGTGGCAGCTCCCGCCCGAGGAACTTGGCAGAAGGCACCAGCGGTGGGAGAAGGAAAGGGAGCCGCGGCCGCCCCCGCCTGTTGCGGATGGGCTGCTGCTGAGCCTCTCAGTTTGTGGCCTCCCTGCCCCCACCAGCAGTCTGGCAGGAGGATGGGGAGTGCACACACATGCATGCATGACATTCAGAACAAGAAAAAACTTCAACAGACTCCACACTTTTCTTGTCGCTCCCCGTCCCCTACTCCAACGCCTGGCTCCTTTGCACGGCCTTCAAAAAGTCTGGGGGGGGGGTGTTTTTGCATGCAAGGCCATGCAGCCACACACCTTAAAGGGAACACTGGTTGTGACTGGAGTTCTGAGAACCAGTTCACTCAGAACTCATCCCCTGGCAGTGGAATAAGTTCCCAGGTAAGTCCTCCAGTGCTTGTCAACTTAGGAGTGACTGATTGCTCCTTTTGGTTAGGTATTTGGCTTTCTTGTTCTGAAGTTATTTCTGGTTATACAGAATGGGGGCATCCTGAATAGCCTTAATTTTTGAATTTGTGAGGTGGATCCCAGAACCTTCTACCATGTAACATAAGAATTCAAACTTGGGCACCCCAATTTGGCACTTTTCCTTCTTTAAATAGAGGCCTTTAGCTCTAATTCTGTTTAGCACAACACACAGTAGTTGAAAAAGCTGCCTTTTACCTGTTGCAGAAATTAAAATGTCATCAAAATAGGGGACCACTCCCGGTATTCCCTCCAAAAGTCATACCAAAATGTTTTGGAATAACCCAGGGGCTATACTGACACCAAATTCCAATCTATTGCATTTGAATGCATCCCTATTCGTAACAATGGTTTGGGCCTCAACTGTAGGACCATCTACAGGTAACTGCTGGCAGGCCTGCACTAAGTCTAGTTTTACAAATATTTTTCCAGATCCCAGGGAATATAGTAGATGATGGACTACTGGAACTAAATAGATGCTCTGTTGTAGCATCTTGTTCAGGGTACATTTTGCACAGATGTGGTTAGACCCTTCAGGCTTCACTGGGATTACAATGGCAGTCTCCAACCAGGCATGGTCTATGGCCTCTAGGATCCCCTGGCCAATTAATTTGTCCAATTCCTTGTCAATTTTGGGTCAGAGAGTGAGAGGAGCCCTCCAAGGTTTTTCTGAGCTCTCACGATGGTCAGTGATAGTCTTGTGCGCACTTCTCAGGCTGCTGTGCTTGTTGATCATTTTGAGTGATCTGGTGGACACTTCCATTGCTCTTGCCTCATCTAGTGCGAGTTGGAGTGTGAGAGTCATTTTTGACAAAAGCCTCCAATGGAGGTTGACATCATGCACCCTGCAGATTATTCTATCAAGCAGCAACTTGTCCAGGTCCCAGAATTCACAGTATGCTGCAGCTTTGTGAAGCATGGAAACATACTCATTGATTGATTCACCTCCCCACTAATTTTTTACATTAAATTCATGCTGCTGCATAAACTTAGATGGTTTTGGCACATAGTGCATCTTCAGCATGGTCTGAAGAGCACTCCAGGTGATGGTCTGGACTGGTGTCAGTTCTGCCAGTGCTTGGGTAGTCTCAAAAACCTCAGTCAGGCCTGCAGTAACTGAGGAACAGAGCACTTTTTGTCTGATAATCTGATGAGGCCATTTGTCTCCATTAAGCACTCCAATATATAGAATTCCCAGTGCTCCCATGCTGGGTTGTAGTGACTCAGTGAGGGTGATTCTGTTGTGATTCTGTCAAGTGGCGATTCCCATAGCCCTTTCTGTAGAATACTTGCTGCCCTGGGCTGGATTGCGTTTGTCATTTCTTTTTGTTATCTGCCTTCCGATCCCACCTTTGTCACCAGTATTGAGATAGGGTGAATGGATGAGGCAGACATTCAGCTCAGGGACAACAACAGCTTTTTATTAAGGCAATTATGTACAATCCAGCAGTTCTCTGGTTGACAGCTAGCCCTTTTATAAGAAGCTGTCAGACTGCTTGACCAATCAGCTTTGAAGTATTTTCCCACTGGAATGGTGGACCTGACTGAAGCCTATGTGCTCCAGTCTCAGTATGTAACCCCTCCTCCTTTTTAGAGTTCCCAACCATACCAGCATGCTGCTTCCATACATCTGCTCTGCACCTCCTACTGGTGATACAGGGGACTGTTAATAAGCTCCTTTTCATATAAGCTCTACATATCTCCACTCTGCTTTCTTTGAACCTATGACCAACAAAGCCAGGAGACCTAATTCTTCAACAATTCATGCAAAATGAGCAAAGACATAGTTTTCTAGTTGTTATATGGAAAAAATAAAGCACATTATATTCATGGGGTAGAATTAGCTAGATAACACTTATTAAATCAGAATATCTTGTTTCCAACGAAACCTTTTTTTTTCCCTGAGGAGCTTCTTTCTGAAATCTTATCTACTGAATCTGTATCAGAAGAAGAGATGGAATAGTGCCTTATTTTACATTATTAACCATAAATATATTTTATTTAGACTATGATTATCAATTCTTAAAACAGCAAAGTTAGTTTGAATACAAGAAAAAAAAACACCCACTAAAATGTAATTTGTCATGCAAGTGATATAATCTGAAAATTTCCTCTGAATGCAATGATTAAAATACAGAGGCCCTTCCATTTTTTCACAAAGCCACATTTACCACCTCTGTTGAGAACAGACTCAGGGCAAATACAGACACTACATCAAGCAATGAAGGTCTACTGTGTATTTATCTATGTAAATAGTGTGTAGTTTTTATGCTAGCCTTAAATCTTAAAGCAAGTGAGCAGTGAGAAACACATAACCCTCCAGGACACTGGTGAATTGCAACAACTCCCAACATCTCTCATTTTTGCCTATATTGATTGTGCCAGTTGAGCATTGTAGGGCAGTAATATCGGCAAGGCCATAGGCTTCTCCCTTCATCATTTTTTAATGAGAATTACTGTCATGAGAACCTTACAGTACTGAAGTCTGGTGGGGCTGCTGAGAAGTTGCTATTGAAGAATCTTCACAAACTACTCTCTGATCTTCAGTACCCAGAGAAATGGCTTTCAACCTGCCTTGGTTTAGTACTTGATTGCCCTTTAGCTTTAAGTGTAATGTACCATGGCTACCACAAACATCAAGGCTTACATCTCTTTACGGTTTTCAATCAGAATTAATCTAAGGGTAGAATTCAAGGATTTTAAGATGTTTGTGATCTTGTTTCTTAATGTAAGTTCGGGATTCCAAGTAGTTGCTTTCTGTTGTCATTATATACTACACTGAACCTCATTGTACTTCTATTTCTTTACAATATCTGTTCAAGCAGAGATGAGCAAACCACATCCAGCCTACAATCATGCAAAATTTTACGCATTTCTGGTTAAATTTGTACAGTTCGGTGAATCTCTAGGTAAACAGAAGCTGACACAATCTCCACAATGGCCCAAAGTTAAACTTGATGTCTTTCTGCACATATGAATGCATCTTATTATTTATGTATAAATGGCGCTGCTTGTTTTTTCCACCCAGGAGGGAAAAAATACACGTCTTTAGAATGGCTTTGCAAATATAACACATAAAAACAACCACCACAAAAGCAATCCTTCCAATCCATCTTAACCATTTGTCTAACACCATCATATCATCATTCTTCCTTTTACCCCTTCCCCACATGCAACTTTCAGGTGTCTAATTGTTTTTAAGAATCAAAGAAATTGCCTGCTTCCGCATTAAAACATACTATTGTCAGTGAAATAAAACTTGTGAATGGTAGTTATTCTTTATGCCCTCACTCATTCAATAAATATTTTTGCTTTCTCTTTCAACATTGCTAATTATTATTATTATTATTATTATTATTATTATTATTATTATTATTTAAATTTGTATGCTGCCCCTCTCCGAGGACTCGGAGCGGCTGTTTAAAAAGTGAGCCTCAGAGCAACTTGCCCCAAATGGTAGATGCTGAGATTTTACTAGAGCCTGAAATTAGAACATCTGTCTCATGTGGTTTATGGAAAAGAATTTATTTCCTGTGTTTCTCTGCTTCCATTCTCAAAATATTATATTTCTAGCCCTTTTTTAAAATAAGTGTTTGAAGTTATATGAGTTTGCCTGCCCAAATGCTAAAGATTTCTGACAATTATGGCAAGGACTTCCATTGCCATGAATAACTCCTTGCTACATTTATGATAAGCAGGAACAGATTAATTACGCCTAGTTTCTTGTCAAAGGGATTTAAAAAGCGGTTCTGACTCTGGAAAGAGAGCCAAAAAAAGCAAGAAAGATGATTAGGGGGCTGGAAGTTAAGGTATATGAAGAACGGTTGCAGGAATTTTGTATTGAAAGGACTAGGACAGATATGATATCGGTGTACCATACCAGTACACCTGGGTTGTCACAAAGATGAGAGTGGCAAACTATTTTCCAAATCACCAGAAGGCAAGGCAAGAACCAATGGATGGAAACTAATTCAAGAGGAGACGCAATCTAGAACTAAGAAGAAATTTCCTAACAGTAAGAACAACCAAACAGCAGAATGCCTTTCCTTCAGAAGTTGTTGGCATCCCATCACTAGAGGCTTTCAAGAAGAGACTGGACAGCCACATGTTTGAAATGGTATTGACTCTCTCTGCTAGTGCAGGGAATTGGACTAGGTGAACTCTAAGGTCCCTTCCAACTCTGTTATTCTGTGTTCTATGTTTTCATAATTTATTGTTTTAATATGAAGTGCACAATATCCTGACTATGCTGGATGGGAATTTTGAATTCTCTAATCCCAATATATTTATAAAGTGTTAGGTTTTAGGTTTGGAAAGGTTGCTACAGATTCTCAGCAGTATAGGAATCCAATCCCAAATCTGTTTACAAGAAAGGGAGGGAGGGGGGGAGAAGGGAGGGAGGGAGGGAGGGAGGGAGGAAGGAAGGAAGGAAGGAAGGAAGGAAGGAAGGAAGGAAAACAGAATATCATCCAACAATCATTCACACTGAGTCCTGCCATCTATTGTCTATATTTCCTAATGCATATACACTAATTACACATTAAAAATATTTGTTTCATGATTCTGCAGCCTCAAAGTTAGCAAAATAAAAGTTAAAACAATATTAAAGAATTCTGAAAAGCCCTAAAATTAAGTATAGGACTATTCAATTCACATTGCTTTTTATTAGTTATACAAATAATGTTTTTTTTCTAATAGATAAAGTTTGTAGCAGTATTGTTTTGAATCAAATACCTAATATGTTTGCATTTTTCCTTAAGATTATATTTGCATTCGGTCACATATCAAAAGCTCCTACATTTTTGTGCTTTTTAAAGAGTCTTTTTAGCTTTTGTTTTCATCTCAGGATTGTTTCTTTTTTTATTTATAATTTCACATTTTGATGTTTTGTTTCTTCAATTAAAGTAAAAAGAAAAGAATATCCAACAAGGTTTTTGGAATACCAGGGTTAGCCAGCCATAAGCAATGCCCACAATCTACTGGGGCCTCTCCTCCCCAGGCTTATGGTTATCCATATCACATTGTAATATATCTTGACATGTGGCAAGTTAATGTAAATGAAAAGTTTGCAAAAGCCCAAGGGTGGCCTGCAGCGGTAGGCATCACTGACATATTCCCTTGGTGACAAGAGAGAGGCAACACTTGCTTTTTCTGAAATAACATTAGAGATTCCATATTTTGTGAGCAGAATATCGATGCCAGTAAATTCCCTATCACAGGTACCTTTCCAGCTTAGGAGTTCGTTCATACATTAGTAAATCATAGATTTTTCTGGGAATTATTCATATAGCAGGAAGTGGGAAGATACTAGGTAAAGGCCAGTGGTGGGTTGCTCCCGGTTCAGCCCGATTCTAAGAACTGGTAGCTCTGGCTGTGGGAGGCTCCACCCACCCAACTGGGATGCTTCTGCCCAGGCGCAGAAGCATTATGCGTCCATGTGAACTGGTAGTAAAGGGTTTTAGAACCCACTACTGGTCAAGGCTTCTCCAAGAAAAGTTCTCTACATTAAGACAATAACACTCCCTAGTTGCAATTCTATGTTTAGGATCTTCCTTCTCTCTTCTCAGGCAAATTTAGAAGAAAAAAAACCTGCCTCCTCTAAATTGCAAGTATCTCTCAATTTAGGATGACTTGTTCAATGACTGTTCAAACTGGCAGCAGAATTGAACAAGCAGGCTTTATAACCAGTCTGTGCAGTTTGGACCATTGTAGTTTCCCTATGGTTACATGATTACAATCCAGGCACTCAGTTTGTGATTATGATGTGATAAACCACAGTCCCACGATAATCATTTGCAACCTTCGTTGGCAGTTTCTCAGAAGCAAAGTTTAATAGGGGAGCCAGCAGATCCCAAATGGCAACCATGTGACACTTAACAATCCACAGTGATTCACAACAGCAACCTGGACTGGCAGAATTGCCATTGCTAAGTGATGCAGTCCCATGACGCCGTGCTTCATGGCCATTTCACTTAGCAATGGAAATTCTTGTCCCAATTGCAACAAACTAGTTGCAATGGTTTCCAATTAGTTTTCCAATATGTATATGAGGTAGACATCAACAACTCAGTACCTGTGAACATTCTGGTATCTGTACTTGTACATGTAGCCCTCAACTGACAATCACAATTGGACTTCCAGTTGCAACCAAGGCAAGAACAACTGGGAAATAATGGACTCTCCTGAGCCCTGCAAAAATCCAGTTAGTAACTGCTGCCAGGAGACCCTTCAGGGTCACAGCCATCTTGCAGGGATGGTGAAGAAAGGAAAGATGCTTTGCTGACCACGAGAAATCTGCAAATCCCTCATTAGGTCCAAAGCAGACATGGATGCCATTGCTGGCAGCCCCAAAACTGGAGCAATCCGGAACCAAGATTGCAGCAGGAGTGGTGTATGGACAAAACGTTGAAATTGGGTGAGATTTTTACCAACTTTTACTTTAAGGACTCACAATAACAAGAAGAATATGAAAAGAAAATTTGTAAGCTTAAAATAGCAGCAAAGTGAAACACAGAGGGGGGGGGGGAACTGGAAACAAAAAAGCAGAAAAAAACTCCAAAATATAGACTTTGAAAAAAAGCTCAAATAATTTGAAAGTGATTTTAGGAAGCAGTTATTTAATTATTTGAATTACAAAACCTCTTGGATTTATCCAATAATCAGCTGTTTTTGACAGAATGTTCACTTGGATCAGGGTATGCAGTATACTTAAAGAAAGCTAATCTAATACAGTGGTACCTCTACCTAAAACCGCCTCTACTTAAGAACTTTTCTAGATAAGAACCTAGTGTTCAAGATTTTTTTTTTTGCCTCTTCTTAAGAACCATTTTCTATTTAAGAACTTGAGCCCGGAAAAATTTCCCAGGAAATTTGAGAGCAGCACAAAGGCCCGGCCAGTTTCCTGCCATTCCCCATATAATTCCGGTCATCTCGGGCTTTTCTGGGCTGCCAGAGGAGCCTTTCATTGGCGCTTAAGGTGGCTTTGACAGTCCAGAGCAAACGAAGCATTTTCCTTTCTCTGGGCGCTTGGATAGGAAATAAACTTCTGCCAGCAGCCAGAGGAAAAAAAACGCTCCCTTCGCTCTGGGCAGCCCAGAGCAAATGGAGCGTTTTCCTTTCTCTGGGTGCTTGAAGAGGGAATAAACCACTTCACTGTGGTGACTCCCTTGCGCTGCCTCCCATATACCTGGCGTGAGGTTGCCTCCCGGAGCCTCTGGGCATGGAAAGGCAAAAGGGGGTGCTTTAACATTTCAACAATTGGGAGATGTATAATTGGGGAATTATAAGGCTGTAAATTATTATGAAATAAAATGTGGGATTTGGGAGGCATAACTATGGAATTGATTAATTTGATTAAATAGAAGCTTCTTAAATATCAAGGTATTGGAATAATAGAAATATAGTTTTTATAAGCTAAACTAAATCATTTTAATTGAATTGAATGTAGAAGCTACTGAATAATTGTAGGAGAAAGAGGAACATGATGTTCAAGAAATAGGTGAGAAACTAGAAAAAACAGAGGAAGGGGAGAATAAAAATGAGACCCAAGAAGTTAAGAACAAAGAGGATAAGAGACTAATAAGTAGAAGATCACATGACCCCAGGACCCTACCACGATCAGAAATGTGAGCCTAGCATCTGAATATATTTTACAATACCATGGGGATGCTGCAATGGTCATAAATGTGAAAAACAGTCATAAGTCACTTTTTTCAGTGCTGTTGTAACTTTAAAGGGTCACTAAGCAAACTGTGATAAGTCAAGGACTATCTGTGTCACTCCGATTTAAAAGTATGTTTGTAAAAATTAAAGTATCAGGCAATGACCAAATCTTCATATTTCAGTCTACAGTCTTACAAGATTTATGAAATTTTTCTAAAATTTGGAGCAATTGTGGCATAAATCTATGGTTTTAAGCATGTGTAAAATTTAATAATTTGGAACTTGGACAATTTTTTAAAAATGGTTTAATTTGGCATCAGGTAGCCCCTCACCATGCTGTTAGGGTTCACCGTATGTCCCCAGATTACAGGTTAGGAAAATTATATTAAATAACTTGGGTTGTCCATACCTTGATGCCATTTTATGCCTTCTCCCCTCTTCCAGCATTTGATGCCTCAAGTCTACCTATGAAGAAGGACATATATGCAAATTTTATACATTTGCGTGCTACTTCAGCAACTCAAGGGACATGTTCTGATCAGCATACATAATGAAAGCAAAGTACATGTAAACCACTTTGCCTCTATTTAATATGCTCCTTGTCTCCCCGTAATCATAAATAATACTCAGAAGTCTTGAAAATGTGGTTTTATTAGTCAGACAAATTAATATCAAGCAGAAAAATAAACTAGATTTATTTTTCCCCAGTATAATTGTGATTCCATCTTCAACATGGCCTAATGAGAGCATGCTAACATGGAAACGTTGGCAATAATTTTATAGTGATTTCAGAGGAAATCAGGGGGGTTGTGATTTGGGGTTCTTCCTGACTTGTGATCTGCTAAAACCCGCCCTGCAAGGAGTTTTTGGCGCTCACTCAGAAGTTTCAGCTAGTACAGTATAAAATTGTGTCCAAAGTTGCTGCATTGGTTTCTGAATCTGTGGACATTATTTTTTTAAAATCATGAACTGCACAGCAGCGAGATAAATCAGGCAATTCCTTGCCAGAATTTAATTGCTCTGGACAGATCACTGGGAAAGAGTCTACTGAAAATTCACACCACTGACTGAGATTCATGGCGCATGACTGAGATGGCCTGCCTTGTCCATAATAGCCCCCAATTTATGGTATTTTTTCCCTGAGAACTATGTGTTTGATCCTCACTTGATCATGGACACATACCTTAGGTTTTATTTTTTGCTTTGCTTTCCTAGTTATTTTTTTGGCTGTTTTTACATTCATTTGTATTTGCTATTGATTATGTTTTTGGCTGATGCCATATCCTGTTCAGAATTTTTGGGGGTTAGGCAGGGAAAGCTTAGATGCACTGTAAATACAGTGGTACCTCATGATACGAACCCCTCATCATACAAACTTTTCGAGATACGAACCTGGTGTTTAAGATTTTTTTTGCCTCTTCTTCTGAACTATTTTCACCTTACGAACCCAAGCAGCTGCTGCTGGGATGAAGGGGTTTCTTTTTTCCCCTTTTTTTGAAGAAAGAAAAGGGAGGGGCGGCTTGGAGGGGAAAATATTTGCATGTAAAAAAATAGAACAGCCTGCTTGCAAGCACTGAAAGGGTGTCTTTTGAAGAAAGAAAAGGGAGGGGCCGCTTGGAGGGGAAAATGTTTGCATGTAAAAAAATAGAACAGCGTGCTTGCAGGCACTGAAAGGGTGTCTTTTGAAGAAAGAAAAGGGAGGGGCACCCCCTTGCCTTTCTTCCTTCCCATTCACCCTTTAGCCTAGCCTTGCTTCTTCCACCCGCCCCCTTTAGCTGCTCCTCCCTGCCCTCTGTTCACCTCCCTTCTAAAGTTTGGGATTTTCCTGAAGGATTTGCATGCATTATTTGCTTTTACATTGATTCCTATGGGAAACATTGTTTCATCTTACGAACTTTTCACCTTACGAACCTCTTCCTGGAACCAATTAAGTTCGTATCGTGAGGTACCACTAAATGCATCCTCTGGAGATAAATTTGTTGATTACATGAACAGCATTTCCAGAGCTTCCCAAAGCCTCCAGAACATGAGCAGATCCCAGCAGTCTCAGTGGTGAAGTCTCTAGACTAGAGTACTATTTTTTATATAGAATATATCCTTTGGTGTATTTATGCATTTCATACTCCAGAATATCCACTCAAAACACCACAAATTTACACAGCTCTTCAAAGAAAGGAGCAGGCAATAGTGTTAAGGAGTATGCAGAGTGACTCTTGAGTTATCAAGGACAAGTACAGAGAAAACATGGGATTGCAGTAGATATCCAGGAGATATGAGTAATTATCCATCCATACAAACAGATAGGTCAAAGTGCAAATTAGTTTTTACTTTTAGAAATAGCAGACAAGTTAAACAGTCCAGTCATACACATTCAAATCAGTCAATCTCTCTCAATGCAATAATCTTCTTACCAGCCTCTCTTTGTCTTACATATCAGGCATACATTACAGCTTACAAATACATCAAACTGTCATAGAATAACACAGAACTCACTATATCAGGCAAAGAGTCAATAACAAATGAATCAGCAGAGAAAGAGAATCATGATCTCTATTGCCCTCTTATGGTAACTAGCAACACCACAGCCTATCATAACTCAGAAATACTGTACATTTAAAGCTATATAACCTTAATACATACAGTCATACATAGTTGGCTTGTTTATATATCGCCAAACCAGCCGTTTGGACAGAGTCCTAATAGACAGCAACACATTGATAGAAGACATTGAAATACATTGATATGTACAGTGATCCCTCGATTTTCGCGGTCTCGATCTTCGCGAAACGGCTATACCACGGTTTTTCAAAAAATAATAATTTAAAAATAGTCCGCGGCTTTTTTTCTATACCACGGTTTTTCCCACCCGATGACGTCATACGTCATCACCAAACTTACGTCTGCCATTGCTGATTGGCCGAAATCTCGGCCAATCAGCTTTGCCATCGCAAAAAGTTTGCCCGACAACACTGATGCACCGAAATCTCAGCCAATCAGCGTTGTCATTGCAAAATTTCGCCCGACAATGCTGATGGACAGAAATCTCGGCCAATCAGTGGTGTTAGCCCAGCATGCTTTGGAACTTTTGCAACTTGTTAAAACTTGTTGGAAGATGGCTCCTAAATGTTGCACGTGGAGCGGAGGCGGCGACGCTAAAAAGAGCAGGAAGATGCTGACAATTAAGGAGAAAATTGAACTTTTGGACATGCTAAAAGAGGGACGCTCTTATGCAGATGTTGGTCGGCATTATGGGATCAACGAATCGAGTGTGCGATACATTCGGAAAGACGAAAAGAAGATAAGGCAAACTTCTCTGATAACATTCAACAAGGCTGCAAAAAGAATGGTGACGCCTAGAAACAAACGCCTTATGAAGATGGAAGCTGCTTTGTCCGTGTGGGTACAAAACTGCCGTAAAAAGAGCATTGCTTTGGATACCAACACCATACGGACAAAGGCACAGCAACTCTACACCCGTCTTGCAAACACAGAAGGAGGCGATGCAGATGAGGGAAACGCAGGTGAGGGCTGGGGATTTTTATTCTGTCATTATTTAAGTGCTTTTACCATACAGTACTGTATGCTTTCATTCAAGAGTCACTTCTCTCTCCCTTTCCTGTCATTCTCTGTATATGAAGGTGCTGGTGAAGGTGCTGATGACTCTGAAGACCCCCAGCCATCAACATCTTCTGCTTCTTCGGCCCCATACACATTCACAGCAAGCAAAGGGTGGTTCGATAAATTTCAACGGCGCTATGGCCTGAAGAGTGTGTCATTGCACGGAGAAGCTGCCTCAGCAGATACAGGTGCAGCCGAGCAGTATGTCCATGGCATGTTTAAAGACCTAATTGCAGAAGGGGGCTACCTTCCAGAACAGGTGTTCAACATGGACGAAACAGGCCTGTTCTGGAAGAGGATGCCTTCACGGACTTTCTTGATGCAGGATGAAGCCAAAGCCCCTGGTTTTAAGGCCCAGAAAGATTGGGTAACTTTGATCATGTGTGGGAATGCAGCAGGCTTCTTGATGAAGCCAGGGCTAATTTATAAGTCACAAAATCCAAGAGCCCTCAAGAACAGAAATAAGAATGCATTGCCAGTGTACTGCATGCATAATCCTAAAGCATGGATTACAAAAGCCCTCACGCGGGACTCGTTTCATCAGTGCTTCATCCCACAGGTGAAGGATTATTTGGCTGGCAAAGGACTCAATTTCAAAGTGCTTCTCCTAATGGACAATGCTGGAGGCCAAGATGACCTGGCACATGAACATGCTGGGGTGCAAGTCGAATTCTTGCCACCAAACACCACATCTCTTATCCAGCGGATGGATCAAGGTGTTATCCATGCATTTAAGGCACTGTACATGCGCAATTCCCTTGGAAGCCTCGTGGAAGCAATGGACGCTGATGAAAACTTCACATTGAAGGGCTACTGGCGTCAGTACACGATCGCATCGTGTCTGAAGAACATTCAGAATGCCTTAATGGATATGAAGTCACAGACAATGAATGCCTGCTGGAAGAAATTGTGGCCAGAAGTGGTGCATGATTACAAGGGATTTGCTCCCGAAGAAATTCAACATGCTGCAGTCCAGAAATCTGTGAAGCTGGCACAGGCACTGGGTGGAGAAGGCTTCAGTGACATGACACCCGATGAAGTCCATGGGTTGCTTGATGAGCATGACCTACCACTGACAGACAAAGATCTAGAGGAGCTGACTAGGTCAGCGAGTGAAGAAGAGGAGGAAGAGGAAGCTGAACAAGCTGAGGAAGAAGAAGATGTTGGCCTAACGCTTGAGCGGCTTGCAGAACTGAACAGAGCTGCTGCACATCTCCAACACATGGTGGAACTTTGGGATCCCAACATGACTCGCTCTATACACTTTAAGGCCTCCCTTGACAACACCTTTGCACCATACAGAGCCATGTTAGCCCAGAAAAAGAAACTGCACCAACAACTGCCCAGAACTATGTTTGTCACGAAAACCAAGAGGTCTGTCACACCATCACCTGCAGTGTCCATTGTAGAAATGGTGATAGAAGAAGATCCCGAGTTATCCTAGTTATGCTAACCCCCCCCAAAAAATGTAAATAAATATTGTTATCATTTATTATCAAGATGACTAAGTGTCTTATTCAATGTGTGCAGTACAGTACTGTACAGGTACAGGTAGAGGTAATGGGAAGGGGAAATGTTCATTAAGGGGATGGGAAATGGTAATTTATGGGTTAAAAGTGTTGGGACTGAGTGACATAGAAGAGTGAATGAATGAGTGAGTGAATGAATGAATATTGTACCTGTATGTAAATTCAAACACAGGTGAGGGCTGGGGTTTTTTATTCTGTCATTGTTTAAGTGCTTTTACCATACAGTATGCTTTCATTCAAGAGTCACTTCTTTCTCTCTTTCCTGTCATTCTCTGCTTCAATCATTTTGTCATTTCTCTCTTTCTCTCTTTCTCCCTCTCTCCTTTCCATCTCGCTCTCTCTGTTGCTCTCTGTGAGAACGCCTGTCCCGCCTTCTGCAGCCCCCCTCGCTGACAGCTGGGACGAAAGCGCTCTCAGCCAAGGGACTACAAGAAGGGTGGGGCGGGCATTCTAAAAGCACTCAGAGCGGCCGTAGCCGCCAGCGCTGCTGCAGGAGGACTCGTGCCCCAAGAAAGCCGGTGAGAGGGGCGAATCGGGCGGGCGGGGGGTAGCGGCGAGGAGGCCGGAGGCGCTGGGTGGGTGGCCGACATTAAAAGCAATCATTGCCAGCACTTTCATCGCTCCCCACCTCCCCGCCTCCAACTTCAAGCCCTTGCGCGGCCATGGAAAAAGGGCGCGCATGCGCAGATGGTGTTTTTACTTCCGCGCCGCTACTTCGTGGAAAATTGATTTTCGCGGGACATCTTGGAACGTAACCCAAGCAAAAAATCGAGGGAACACTGTATATGAGCAAACTTGCTGGGGGGGGGAATCATTTCTCATATGAGATAGTGCCAGATTTGGCTACAAGGAACTACAACAAAACTTCTCTGTCCTAATATTATTTTGCACAGAAGCATTCAATTTTGTCCTGTTTGCCACATAGGATTTCATATCATGTACTTTAAGGTCTAAGTTGGAAAGTCGGTGGCAGCTTTAAGTTAGGAATGTCAAATAGTTGGTAGAAGAGACAGCATTTTTACTGGTTTTACACAACCGTTTTTATTATTGCTGGGAGTCTTATGGTTTTGATGGCAACTGAAACTCACAGGACAATTGTTCATTGGCTCATGTTTTTGAACAACAATTCACAAAGAATACCTTGCACAGTATTTAAATGTATCACAAACTGATTTGTATCAAGCAAATGTCAATGCTGTGTAGAGTTAAAAGGCAATTCAGCAGTGCAGCATAGTCTCTAAATCAAAATGAGAAGAAAAAAATGTGATTATGATTTTACAGATTAATTTACAAGCATTTAACAAATGGTCTATCAGAAAATGTATTCCAGGTAGCATTACTGCTGACCAAAGCTTTCTCAAGACGATGCAGCCCATCTCTGCGTCCTGGCAATGTGATTTCCATCAGATAATTTCCAAAGGGGTCAGGAGAAGAGATACACTCTGGGACAAGGTTCTCAAATTCAAATCATCAAAAGTGCCACTTATGATCCAGTTCACAAGGTCACAAATTGCGGGCTACAACAGTGGAAAACTTTTTCCTATATTGATTCAAAACTGAAGAAATGAGGAGTACAACAGTATGCTAACAAACATAACTCTATTCAGAAAACATGTGTTGCAAAAGAGAACCATTTCACTTTAGTTGTTTAACTGCCAGCATTTTTTATTAACAAGATCATCAATTGGATTACAACTTTTGGTTTTATTACTGGAATGATATGTAAAATATTTCAAGATTGTACACTGCATAAAATGACTTTCAGTGTGAGTATAAGTTTCCATACAATACGGGGCTGGAACCAAACCCTGAGTATGTTATACAACTTCTTAACAAACATTATACAAATTTTAAAAATTAGATTTATTCCCAAGTAGCTATGTTTAAGTATATGTTCTTCTTCAGAACAAAGCAGCATAATTTCATTTGCTCCAAAATTACACAGATCTCAACTGCTATTTATTTTCAAGCAAATATACAAGAGATCCTATGTACACTTGTTTTAAAAATACATTTATTGTTCTTTCCCAGTTAGTACTCTCCAGATATGTTTGGACTACAATTTCAAGCCAGTTGAGCAATAGATTATCAATACCTGTATTAAGTGGCAATGTAGACTATTAATAGCTCCCTTCTTAGAATGGGGGACAGAAAATAATGGAGGAGAGGCTTCCCTTTTTATTTTAAGCTGTCTCTATACTATCTGCTGTAAAGCTGTCATTTAAAAATACCACGCAAATAAAAATGAAAGGGGCTTATCCATTAGTTCACCTTTGTGCTGTTATCGTTTTAATAACAAGCTCAAATGCCAGTAAACAGGAAGGGTAGCAAAGAGATACATAATAGAACTGTCATATTTGGGTAAGGAAAAGGCTTCTGATCAGGGGGACAGTCACAGAAGCATCCTGGATTATTTGTATTGCAGGTGATGTGGGTAGCGTTGCTGAAAACTCTGTTGTAGATGCCCAACTCCAGAGGTTGCTGGTGTAATGACCTGATAAGAAAGAATTGTCTTGTAACATTGGCAATTTTTCATAGCTTTCAGGTCATCTATTATTCACTGCACAATAAGAATATTTAAGATGTCAATCTTTTTGCACCGTTGTAGCTCCAAAATAATGGTTATGAAAAGTATCAACGTTACATTGTGTTTCAGAACTCTACCCAAAATATTTTGCCAATGAACTCATTCAAAACTATATTTGATGGGGAAGCCATAATGGATTGCTTAAACAGTTGGGACACAGGTTTTCCCATACATTTCTCTTCCTATTTCCTCATATACACAGAAAGTATGCTTCTAGGATAAGAAACCAGCAATCAAAAAAATGCTATTCTCTCCCTTCTGGCTCGTCTGCAGCAAAATGTTCAATTCTATCGATCTTTCTCAATTTTGTGCTATCTACATTAGATGAGCCTCTCTTTCCATTATTGAGGGATTATTAGAAGGATTCTAAAGGAGTATTAGAAAGGTTCACATTGATACCTTTCTTAGGTTGCTGTTTATAATGTATTACAACATAGCTTTTTGGCCTGAAACTTGTCTTTCTTAACAAACCCCCGCCCACTTTACATATATAATCTCACATACCTGAGCAGGATTGAACATAGGAACTGTCCCTTCTGTGTGGTGCAAAGGCACACTACCAGGGTTGTACTGATGTCTGAAGGAACTAGTCTGAAATATTAGGGGGCAAATTATGAATGGTTAAGCATAATCAAGGAAAGCGAGAAGTAAGTTACCTATGGTTTCATATATTTTGGAATTTCATATCCAATAAGCCCAAATCAAGATTATTATGGAAACTGGAAACTGAAACATTGAAAAGTTTCATGGTAACCTATCACTGGAATGTACTTTCACCACCAAAAGTGAAGTTGCCACAACATTTGGCTTCTTCTTCCTCCAACCTGGATTGACTAGATTATCTGTTTGACTAGATTTCTGACTTCCCCAATGACATTTATTTTCCAAACCCAAGGTTCCATTTTGTATTCCACACTGCTTTCCACATCTCACCTGATCACCAGCCTCTGAAACAATAGGTACTTCCATGCTGCTATGGCCTTCTGAAATTTGAGCTTCTGGAGAAATAACAGATATTACATGTTTTTCAAAAGTATATCATGATGACTCAGATTTAAAGTAGTACAGATTGTCCTCGGGGTGATGTGGTGAAATGTCAGACTTACAAAAGTGATTGTGGCAGTCCCAGCTGTATAGTTAGGCAAATCTCACATGGTCATAGCATCCTGTGGTCGTGTGATCACCATTTGTGACCCCTTGCCGACTTCTTGTCAATGACTTTGCTTGTCAGAAGTCAGTAGTGAAGATGACAAATGAGGTTGATGTGACTGAAGGATGCTGTGATATTGAAATTGGGAGGGCCAGTTGCCCAAACCCAAATCACACGATCATTGGGAAACAGTCACAGTTATGAAGATCCATCATACTTCTCAGCGCTATGGTAAGTTTGTGAGGTCTTTCAGTAAGGACTAACTGAAAGGAATACTTTGTTATTGTTATTAAATTTTAGCCGCCCTGAGTGTCAGGCATAGAAGTCTAATAAACTGGGCGGCATAGAAGTCTAATAAATTAATTATTTCCTACTCATCTTGCAGTCTGTCCAAAGTTACAACTAAAGTAACAAAATATTGAGCAATTCATTCAGAAACACGCAGGGTTATATTTACCTGGAGATCTCCTGGGAAAAGGATTGCCTTCTGTGGGAAAAAGAGGAGGAGAGCAATGAAGTGCAGTAGATTTTGCCTCATTCGTGGGTGAAACCAAAAGAGGATGAGTGATTTTCTCCTAGAGAAGGAAATTATACAATAGTGTTGAAATAAATTACTGGCTATTACCTTCAACCTTCCTAAGAAGTTTGTGGAACATGTATTCCCTTGAAATCTAGCAGGCCACCATATGTCCTTAAATCAGTGAAGAACTGCCATTTCTTACAGGCACTGGGATAGTAAAATGGGAGACCAGAGACCAAAGAGATTACCATATTTTCAAAATATAAGATGCCCTTTAGATTTTGGGGAGGAAAATAGGGGGAGGGAGAAATTTGCCTACCAGGTATGAATCTAAATCTGGCTAGCGTCCTTAGTCCTTAGCACATTATTTTATACCTTGATGAGGGCTTAAAAAACCCTTACTTGGAGAGAGTAATAAAGAAAGAGCCAGCAAGCTAGGAAGACTGTTAGCACACCATTAGGGCTGGAAAGAAACTTATTTGGAGCAAGCAGAACAATGGAAAAAAAGCCTGCAAAGACTTAGGCTGGAAAGACATTCTTCAGAGAGAGTAACAATGAAAAATCCTGCAAGGGAAGTTGGCACCTTGTTGGGGCTTGGAAAAAGCTTCAAAAAAGCTACATTTTTCAGAGTATAAGACACACACACATTTTCAGCCTCTTTCAGGGAGGAAAAAGGTGTGTCTTATACTCTGAAAAATACAGTAATAGTTGTTATTATGGATTGGCTGCCTGTTTTTTTTTCCTTTCGTTTTTGTATTGGTTTATTGTGTTTTTAACACTAATTTTCATTATCCAGAGTTGTACATTACAAGAGGGTTGACAATATATATCTTAGAAATAAATAAATAAATCCTGAAATATGAAGCTACCATTTGACAGCTCCTGTGATTCCCAGAAGTACTAGAAGAATGGGAGCTGTCCAATGGTTAACATTAGTTGTTATGTAGGGGCTCAACTTTAAGGCAGGTTTGCTCTTCCTTTGGTAGTACAAAGGATTTTGAACCAAAGGAGTTTAGAAATGAAGTAACAGACCAAGATAGCTATGATAGGGTATTACACAGAAATATTTAATTTAGATGTTTCAAGTGCACTTCTATTGCATTTCCAATTTTCTTTTTCGCCAAGGGAAATTCAAAATGAAGCAAATTGATCAGAAGATCTTTTTCCCAGTGCTATTTTGTGAGCTCTGTCTAATCATTATATTGGAAAGTTCCTCTTTATTAACAATTATTATTCAAAATGCTTTAGGAATACAATGAATGCATACAAATCTCCCGGGAGCAGCCCAGCTAACAGAAAGAGATAGAAGCCAGATCAATGTTGAAAGAAAGAACTGATACACCATGAGCATCACCAAGGCTTACACTTGTTGATACAAAACATCTCTCTTCTTTTTTTAACATTTTTTTGGGACAATAGAGTGTCTATAATAAGCACTGTAGCCACATATGGCCAGCCTGTTCAGTGTGGACTTATTCAGTCTTACCTGATACTTTTGAAAGGGGAAAATTCAATGAAGGGAGAAGTACTTCTGAAAACTCCTAGGTTCTCCTAAGCATGACCATCCCTCCATCTTATTCTTAATGACACCATTTTATCTATAACTGCTGCAGCACACATCATCTGAGTTAATTATTTTTATTTTCTAATTGCCTCTCCCCGAAGAAAGCTAATTATATGTCATCTGGCTGTAAGTTTACTTCAGAAAGTGAGAAATGACCAAACTAGCCAAGAAATTGAAAGTTAACTTCCAAGCCAAAAAACACAGAATTGTCTGAGAAAATCTGAGAATCGATTTCTGAAGACAAGTTTCAAGGATAGGCAGTTTCCCTGGCCTTTTCTTTTGGTCCTCTTTCTTCCTCCTCTAAAGAACCACTTTCTTCTTCCCTCCTTATTCTCTGCTATTCTGGTTCTTGTCATAGAATCCTAAATAGGATTTGAATCCTAAACTTTTGAAGCAAAAAAAAGGCAAGATGTCTCATTTCCCTTAGTTATTTTAGAAGACAACTTTGGTCTTATTTAATGCAGCAGGTTCATATCTTTCATCATGTCTCTGATATTCACTGAATGTTAGGATAGTCATATGTGACTGGATCAGAAATTTTCCAACAACACTTTATTCCAATACACCTTCAAATGCATCTCAAGTCTGGGTAACAATACAAATATATTCATGTAGGATTTGTGGGCAATAATTCTTACCATCTCAATGTTAGATCCATATCCTGGGTTAGTTAAGACCCCCTGGCAAGGGATATGTATTTCAAACCAGGCAGTAATTAATTCCTGACAAAGAGGGTGGTTCCGCCATTTCTTAAAGAAGTGGTGGTCCAGCTTACTATCTGTAGAATTTTAATCCAGTCTCCAATCTTCCCTTTGTAGGGAAGGTTATAAAGAAGATAGTTATGCAGCAGTTTCAGAGACCCTTGGAAGAAGTGAATTACCTGGAATCCTTTCAATCAGGGTTTAGGCCTAAGTATGGGACCATGTCAGAATTGGTCGTACTCTTGGATGACCCCTAGTGGGAAAAGGATGGAAGTAGCAGAAGCCGAATCTCGCACCGGGAGTGCACATACGTGGGCGCACGCTCCCAACTCATTCCAGTAGTGCCGGGAAATGGTGGCCCATTGCTGAGTGTGCGCAGCATGACTACTCTATTGAGACAACCCAGGAGCAAAATATAGTACACAAAGGTTTGTCATACAGAGTGTTTTGTATACAAGACTTTTAAATACATACATACTTGTGGTAGGCACATACCAGGCAAGCAAGCAACCTTCAACTCTACACTGAGAGCCTGGATGCATAGTCCCAAAGGCACCAGGAGAAAAGGAAAGAAAGGGGCAAGGAAGCTTAGATTTGTTGGATATGAGCCAGGTTCCAAAGAGTATAGGTTTACAAATGGGACCAGAAAGATAGTAATTTCAAGATCTGCTAGTTTTGTGGAGCAGAACAATTGGAATAGCGTGCATGATACACGTGAGGGGTCTCCAGTCTGCGAAAGACTGCTGTGGGGCATTACACAGTGTGCATGTGAGAGAGACTGCATGCAGTAAAGTGTTGCTGACAAGGAGACTGTATAAAGCACAACTGAAGCCAGGGGAGAGCATGTCCACACATCTGCAGAATATGAGAAAGACATTCCTTCAGTTAGAAGAAAGAGGAATGACATTTAATAAGGCACACAAGTAGGTTTTCTGACTTCCCAATTTAGCCCCCAAATTTCCTATTGATTTCCATCCAAGTGTTAACCATGCTCAATCCAGTTTTCTGAGATTACTCAAGATTGCCCAAGTGTTGCCTGCTATTTGTATCAGTAACTGCATTATTAACTATCTTATTATCCCCACACAATAAAAGTGCAAAAAAGAATCAATAAAAATAAGCAAGTATTTCTTTGTCTCTAGGAACTGAAGAAACAAAAGGATGCATGAAAAGAAATGCTAGAGAAAAATTAACCTGGAAGAGAAAAGAGTCCGATATATCCTTAACAACATCATTAATATTAACAAAACACTCACAGTGAGAACTGGAGGTACTATACGGTATGTACAAAGTTGGAAATTGAGGTGAGAAGGCAAACAGACAAAGACTGAAGAGAAGATGGCCAATACAAGAGACAACACATGAATAATGCATCTGTGGATTTTTATTTAGACACACCAACTGCAGGGCGCAAGAAGGAAGAAAGAATGTTCCTCCATGTGAAAACCTTTCTGTACAAACAAGAAATGTCAGAGAGGATCCTGCCAATTTTTTTTACTTCAGCATGCTGTTTTTCTATTGGCAAACACACTGTGATGTTCATTTTTACTTACAGTTGTTCTCTTTTTTTACTTGGGTTCATTAGGGGCGCTCTAAAGTTTGATCCTCACAGTAGCTGAAAGTGATACAATCTGACAAAAGCTTTACTATTTGATTCTGTTGAGCATACAAAGTAATCCTTAAAACTTTTGTGTGTGTGTGTGTGTGTCAAATGAAGCTGTCAGTTCCAGACTTTCCCTTGTAAATTCACTCTCCCGCTCTCCACCACATAAGCCTCCAGCAGATGTAATGCAAGATTCCCAAAGCCTCTAACAACTCCAGTATCCTACTGGTTTCCTACAAAACACAAATATGCTGTATAATGTGATCCCATTTTTTCTATTCAGCCTTCCTAAAATGATAGATCTAGCCTAATATTTTCAAGCTGGGGTACTTGGATGCTTTCAGAACTGCTATCAGTTAAAAGACCATTCCTGGCAGCTCCTGCTGTCTCCTAGATTCTGCTGCTGCTGAAAAGCACAAGGACAGTTTTCTGAAGAGGACCGATTGCTGAAACCACCACCATTACCACTCTCCCAAAAAACACACCGAATTCATTTTTCTTTAAAAAAAAAAAAAGACTTTTTTTTACCTGAGAAACTGAAGCAATTGAGTCCGAAGAAGCAACTGGATTTTTTTCAGATTGTTCTTCATTTTTATTTGCCTTGGAACGGAACCAACGGAACCAGCCGAAAGCAGAAGTCTGGAGGGATACAAAATCTTGAGTAGAACATGCTGGGCTTTTCTTCTTCTATTTTTTTTTTTTCAATTTTTTTTTATTATTTTTTTCATAAAAACAAACAAATACATACAAACAATAAACATAAAGTGGGGGTATATTTCCCCCGCTTCTTATGAAAGTATACATTCAAATATAGAAAAAGAATACGTAATTAAATATATGTTAACTATTATAGTAAAAAAAGTTAATAAATTTGAGTTAAAGTTTTACAGATCTTGATGTGAGTGTTAAGTAGGGTTAGTATAACATAATTACCAAAAAATACCTTTAATATAATCTTAATTACTATAGTAAAATAGTATCAAACTTTCAATCCAAACAATAGAGCTAAATTCAACTATTATACATCTTGGTATGTTACTTATACTTATACATACATACACTACTATATCATAATCGTCAAAAAATCCTTTTAAACTAATATTAATATTATTATCACCTAGGTAAAAACTAGTACAAAAAAAACAACTAAAGATATATCTTATTTTTCTTATCTATCCATTTATAGACATTGTTCCATGTTTCATAAAATTTAGTATCCTCTTGATCGCTTAATCTTCTTGTCATCATATCCATTTCCGCGCAATCTAATATTTTAGCTATAACCTCTTCTTCCTTGGGGATTTCCTCCCCTTTCCAATTTTGCGCATATATTATTCTAGCCGCAGTTAATATGTGTATAATTAAATAAAAGATTTCTTTCTTATAGGTCTGATTTGTAACACCTAGTAAGTAAAATTCCGGGGTATTATCTATATCTTGCTTTATTATTTCTTTTAATATTTTTTCAATCATTTTCCAATATATTTTTGCTTTTCCACATGTCCACCATTGATGATAATACGTTCCTATATCCTTCTTACATTTCCAGCATATTGGGGATGTTTTGGGGAACATTTTTGCTATCCTATTTGGTGGAAGATGCCATCTATAAAACATTTTGATTTGATTTTCTTTTAGGGAAACTGATTTAGTCATTTTCCAATTATTAATCCATACTTTCTCCCATGTGTCTATATCTATTTCCTTGCCAATATTTCTACACCATCTTATCATAGTATCTTTTAAAGTCAACTCTATATTTTTGTGAGCAATAAGTAGTTTATATATTTTCCCTATCATTTTTGTTGAATTAGTGGTAATTAAAGTAGTTAAAGGATTCTTACTTTTATTAAAAATGTAAAGAGTTTTATCCTTCTGATATCTAGAACGGATCTGGGCGTAGTGCCACCAATCTATTATTATCCCTTCTTCTTGTAATTCAATTCTAGATTTAAGCTTCATCTGATCATTTAATAGTTCTTTATATCTATAGGTTATTTTCTTATCCTTTATAGACTTTGGATGTATTATTGCTTCTAAAGGAGCTAGCCAGTCTGGGATACTTAAAAAATGATTTTTCTTTATGTCTTTCCATACTTCTAATAAGTATTTCCTCAACGTATGCCTTTTAAAATATGAATGGTTTTTGTCCTTATCATACCATAAAAATGCGTGCCATCCAAGCATTAAATCATGTCCTTCTAGGTCAAGTGTTCTTTTGTTATCTAAAATTATCCAATCTCTAAGCCATGTTAATGCAGCGGCCTGATAATACAATTTCCAATTTGGAAGGCCAAATCCACCTCTTTCTTTAATATCTTCTAAACAATTCATTTTTATCCTTGCTTTCTTACCTTGCCATATAAATTTTTTAACTAAGTTTGTTAAAGTTTTTTAAAAAATACCCCCTGGGTTTATTGGTATTGTCTGAAAAAGAAATAAGACCTTAGGTAAAATGTTCATCTTGATTGTTGCAATTCTTCCTAAGAAAGATATTTTCAAATTATTCCACATTGCTAAGTCATTTTTAATTTCTGCTAGTAATTTCATATAATTATCATTTTTTAATGTTATTGTTTTCGCTGTTAAGTTTATTCCTAAATATTTTACCTTTTTTACGATCTTTATTCCAGAAATACTTTCTAATTTAGTTTCTAGTGTTTTATTAATATTTTTAGTCAAGTAATGTGTTTTGTTTTTGTTTATCTTTAGACCTGCTACGTTTCCATATTGTTCAATAGTTTGTAGTAAGGTAGGAACTGTTGTAATCGGCTCTTCAATTATAAACATTAGATCATCTGCAAAGGCCTGGAGTTTGTAGGTTTCATCTCCTACGGTTAAACCTTTTATTTTGGGGTCCGCTCTTATTTTAATTAATAAGGTTTCAAGGGTCATAATAAATAACAATGGTGATATAGGACATCCTTGGCGAACTCCCTTATTTATATCAAGTATTGGTAATTGACTGTTATTCAATATTATATTCGTTGTTTGTTTTGAATATATGGTATCTATTAGGTTAACAAATTTTGGGCCAAATCTCATTTTATTTAATTGCATTTTTATAAATATCCAATTAACGTTGTCAAAGGCTTTTTGAGCGTCCAAAAACATTAAAGATGCCGTCTTTTCTGAGTGTTGTTCATAGTACTCTAGTATATTTATTACAGTTCTAATATTATTTTTAATTTGTCTCCCTGGAAGAAACCCATTTTGGTCTTGGTGTATTATTCCATTTATAACTCTTTTAAGTCTCTCTGCATAAATGGCAATAAAGATCTTATAATCTACATTTAATAGTGATATAGGCCTATAATTTTTAATTTTTTCTGGTTCTGTACCCTGTTTATGTATTAAGGTTGTCAGTGATTCTGACCAAGATTTGGGAATTTTTCCCTCGAGTCTACATAGATTAAAAGTTTCTAACATATGGTTTCTTATTGTTTCGTTGTCTATCTTGTACCATTCTGCAGGTATGGCATCTGGGCCTGTAGCCTTATTGCTTTTCTGTTTTTTAATTGTTATTAAGAGTTCCTCCATTGTTATTGGTCCGTCCATGGTGGCCTGTTGATCTTCTGTTATTTGTGGTAAATTTGAAGCCTCTAAATAGTTAAAAACTTCATCTTCGATAACATGATCTTTAGCATATAATTCTTTATAAAAATTATACACAATGTCTGCCTTACCTTCTGTGTCATATTTTATTTTACCATCTTTATCTTCTAATTTTTGGATTAATTTTGATTGACTCTGTTTTCTAAGTTTATACGCTAGCCATCTGCCAGGTTTATTTGCATGTTCAAAATAATGTTGCTTTGCTCTTTTGATCTTTTCAGTTAGTTGGTTTTGTTCTATAACTCTAATTTTATGTTTAATTACATTTATTTCTGTCTTTAGATCTCTGTTCTTAATATGTTGCTGCGATAAGGATTCTAATTGTTTTAGTTCATTTGTTAATTGTAGGTACTCTAATTTCTTTTCCTTATTGTGTTTTGCTGTATAGGATATTGTTAAACCTCTTATATACGCTTTAACTGTATCCCATAAGTTCTGTGGAGTAGTGTCTGATGTTTTATTAATTTCAAAAAATATTTTTAATTCCTTTTCAATCCAATCCTTATATTTCTTATCATTTAATATATACCTATTCATCCGCCAGTTGTTCTGTTTGTTATTCATCATCATATAGACCACTATTGGGTTATGATCAGCCCATGTATTAACGTCTATGTCGACCTGTCTTATTTGTTCTGCCACCATTTTTGGTGCCCATAGCATGTCAATTCTCGTCCAAATTTTGTGAGGATTGGAGTAAAAGGTAAATTGCCTTTTGTGAGGGTGTCTTTCCCTCCAAATGTCGCTTAGTAATAATTCCGCTTTCATTTTTTGAAAAGTACTAGGTAGCAAATTTCTTCTTGCTTTTTTACCTTTTCCCCTTTTTTTATTGTCTCCCCCTCCTGAGTGGTCTAATTGTCTATTCGCGATAGCATTGAAATCACCTATTATCAATAAATTATCAATAGCTAAATCTATTATTGTTTGGTGTAAATTTTTGTAAAATGTCAATTGGTCTTCATTGGGAGCATAAATAGAAACAACCACTAGAGGTCTAGGTTCAATATCTACTTGTACAATCAATATCCTACCCTCTTTATCCTTGTATATTTGTTTGGAATTTATAGAATTCTTGACATACATCACTACACCTCTTTTTTTTTGGTCTGCTAATGCAGCATACATTTTTCCAATTTTGGGATTCAACAGTAATTTTTGGTTATCTTTTTTAATATGAACTTCTTGTAGTATTGCAATCTGAACATTTTGGTTTCTAATTTTAGAAAAAATTTGCTTCCTTTTTCTTGGTTCGTTAAGTCCATTAACGTTTACGGAAAAGATTTTTAAGTCTTTATTCATTGTCATTTAATGGGTTTTTTGGTTTCTCGCTGAGGTTGAACTCTTCTAGCACCTTGGTCCTGCTCTATTACTTGGGCAGTTGCCCCCAAGTTTTCTTCTTGCTGGGTTGGTAATTTTTCCCCTGGTTGCTGTTGAACTAGTTGTAGTTGGACCACTTGTTGCTTACTTGCGTAGTCTGGGTGGCCCAAACCGCTCTGTTCAAGAAAGTACATGGCTTGTTCTACGTTTTCCAGTTTGTACCTTGTAGAACGCCATGTCAGAGAAAGTCCTTGTGGAATAAGCCAACGGTAAGTAATGTTTTCTTTGATCAAAATTTTAGTTAGAAAGTGATAATCTCTTTCTGTTTTCTCTGACACTTCTTGGAACTTGCTTTAGTATCTTTATTTCTACTCCCTGACGTTGGGGAGGGGAGTTTCTTGAATAGTGAAGTATCTCATCTCGCAACGCCTTTCTTGTAAATTTAATATGTATCTCTCTTGGAAGATTGTGCCGACGGATATAGCTATTCGAGATTCTGTAAACTTCATCGATTTCTCTCTGTAAAGCTATGGGGTCCTCTTGAAGTATACCTCCAATGATTTCCGCCATAGTCACTTTTAAGTCTTCATCTTTTTCCTCTTTTATATTCTGAAATCGAAGTCCGTACGAAGCTCGTTGCATCTCCAGCTGGATAATAGATTCATCATATCTTCTATATCTCTCATCAGCTCTCCCTTCAAGATACTCCATTCTTTTCTCATTTTTATCAGATTGTTCTTCAACTTTTTTAACTCGGTCGTCACTTTCTTGAAGTGTTTGTTGGATCTGCTTTATCTGGTCTTTCATCTCCCCCATATCAGCTTTCATTTGGGCCATCTCCACTTTAAATTCTGCCAAGTCAGCTTTTATGGCTTCTCTTTGTTGTGTTGCCTCCTCCTTTATGGCTTCTCTTTGTTGTGTTGCCTCCTCCTTTATGGCCTCTCTTTGTTGAGTAGCGTCTTCTTGTGATTTGACCATGAAGTCCTTCAAAGTATTCAAAGTCTCATGTATAGTTGCAAGATTGGACTGCATTGTTTTGTCTTTGTCTTTGTCTTTGGTAGACATAGTTAACACTTGATGCGAAGGAGAAGAATGCGGTGAGACTTGTGGAGATAAAGTAGTTGGTGTAGTTTGTTTTTTTGTTGTTTTAACAAGGGTCGAGGTGTGGGACATTATCAAGTTAGAATCCACTATTTCAAATTTTAAGGTTGGTTTCAATTTTATATGTAGTGAAAAGGAAAAGAAATTACTATAAATTCCAAATCTGTTCAATATATTTTGTTTTCCTTATAATATGGCTATACCAATTCAATAACAGTTCAATTAATAACAAAATTCAAAAAAAAAGAAAGAAGAAGAAAGAAAAGGAAAAAGAAATATTGTTATTTAGTGCCACAGAACAGAAGAACAGGTGCCTTTTCAAGTAAAAGGAAGACAAAAAGTAAAAGAAAAAGGGAAGGAATATCAACTATATATAGAAAACAGAAGAAAAAGAATTGGAAAGGAAACTTTAGGAGGAGGGAAGAAAAAAGAGAAAGGAAAAAAGATGAAGTAAAAAGAGTTGTTCAAAAAGAAAAGGAAGGGGGGTAGTATTTTAATTCAACTATTTAGAATAGAGCAGGAACCCAAGGTTTTTTAACAATGCATGTAGTTCAAACCAAGCTTCTTCTAGTAATAAAGATATCCAAGAATAGGGAAGAAAGTCAAAAAGAAATCAGGGGAAAAAAGCAGATAATTATTCAAAGACACAATAACAGTATTGTATACTTAGATTCTTCTTATAAATCCTGTAGTTTTGCTAGGAAGTGAAGATAAAAGTCCAAATCTCAAAGGATAAATTTATATTTGATGTCAATTCAAAATTCAAAGAGTAAAACAAATCCAAAGCTTGCTTGTGTTCAAAATGAAGTCAGTTTATTTTCCAAGTTCAAGACAGGAACAAAGAACAAAGAAACAGATCCCAAGATGGAGTCAAGTTAATTTCGGTGCAGCAGGCAGATGTTAAACCAAAAAATTCTCAGCAGATAATCCAAAAGGTGTCAGCAAATAATCCAAAAGGCTCAGCAAGTATTCCAAATGGGTTAATCCAACAGTAAATAATCCAAAAAAGAAGTGATTTCAATCTCTTCTAGATTCCATTTAGTTCATAGTTATTAAGTTATTTCATATTGTAAAAAGGAGCAGCAGAAAAAAAAAAAGGCAGCAAAACTGTATTCCTCCGCTTCAGAAATTAAGTCCAGAACATTATGATTTTAAAAATCTATCAACCACAAATTCTGATCATCACTAGGAATTTCCTTTAGCAGTTAAAGTTTTCTAAATAGTCATGTCAAATTTAAATTATTTTGTTAAACCATAAAGTCAGTAAATTATTTTATAGGTTCCAAAGTTCGCGTTCAAGATGGAAAAGTAAAAGTGAAAAAAAGAATTAGATCCGGCTGTTATTTGCGGATGGGTTTAAACAAGAGAAAACTTTCACTTTCGCCCTAGAGAAAAAAAAACTTTTACTTGGAACTTTTACGATCTTCTGGCTTTAAACACGAAACAGAATAGAGGTTTTTACCTTAGGTCCTTTGTCTGCTATATTCTTTTCCAATGTAGATGTAAATATTTGTACTTTCGCTTCTTTGATTTTTATTCTTCCCACTGAGTGAGGGGAGAAAGCGCTGGCCGGTCCTCTTAATCAAAAGAGGAGCGGTTCTCCCGTCTCCGAAGCTGCGGGACGAACCGCTGCCTCCGGAGTCCTGGCGATGGGTCCTCGGGCAGAGGAGAGTCCCCTGTTCATGGATCGGGCCATCCGGGCCCGATCCGATCGCAAATGCGACCTTCGGAGGGGGTAGAAAGGATTCGCCTGGCAGAGCCCTGCCAGACACGTCCTGCCGAGATCGCGGGCTTTTCTTCTTCTAAACATAGAAGACATTGAGCCTCTGATCCAGCCATAAAGGCACAAAAGAGGTTGTACTTCCTGAGAATACTCAGGAAGATAAATCTATCTCAGCATCTTCTGCTGTCCTACTATCACAGCACCATTGAGAGTACCCTGACATATGGCATTCTCACATGATATAGGAGCAACTCTGTAGAGGATAAAAAAATCTCTACGGAAAATCATTAAAACTGTCCAGAATATCATTGGGCTCCAGTTACCAGCCCTGGATGATATCTTCGAATCTCACTGTTTGAGAAAGTTGCCCAACATTCTCAGAGACTCTTCTCATCCTGCTTACAATCTTTTTGGACTGTTGCCTTCTGGCAGAAGATACAGAACAATTAAAACTCGGACCACACATTTTCCGAATAGATTTTATCGCAGAGCTATCCTTGCACTTAACAATGAACTAAAGGGTCACCATCAGTGAGCTGTTGGACAGGATTACTGGGTTTGTTGTGTGGATGTTTGGGTGGTTCAGGGTGGGGGATTTGTGGGTGGGGTGGGGCATGTTTTTTGGGATTGTTATGTGTGTTGGGCTTAGTCTTAAGGCATCATGTGTATTTCATTGTATGGGTATACTGTGTATATACATACAATGACAATACAGTATTTATATTATGTAGTGTAAGAAATTATGAAGGAGCAGGAAGAACTGGAATCTCACGTTATACTGTTGAGAATATGAGGCTTCATCTACAGTGGTTTTTCATTCCTGTAATTCTGATCCAGCATTACGTTTCCAAAAGAGCCCAATTAAATGTCTCTGTGAAGCTCACATGTAGGCATGGAAACAAACTAATTTCCCTATTGTTTGTCTTCATACCTAATCTTGAATGGCATGTTGACTCTGAACATGGAAGATCCATTACACCCAGAGTCTGACTCAATCTGTTCTTATTTTATCTAACCCTTATTTTGAAATCATATATAAATGGAGGCAATATTTTACACTGGTTCCATGATTTCATGAGTGGATGGTTTCGAATGGCAATAGTGAGAAAGAAAGACCTACCCCTTACCTGCTACAATAGGGAGTGTTTCTCTTTCCTATTTGATATTTATGTAAACTGCTGGGAGAAGGCATCTATCAGTTTGATTATACGCGGATAAGCATCTCTACAATGGCCAAACTGGTGATGTCAAGATATCATGAGGACCCTGCCCAGTGCCTGAAGGATGTATGGATTGGGAAGAAATAAAAGCCAAAGAAAACTGAGCTGTGGTTTGTCCAAAAACATATGGCAGCGGTTCTCAATCTTTTCTTCACCATGGAAGAAAATACTGTTGCTTTAAATACCTATTCTGTCAATCAGAATAGAGCTGGAAAGAACCCTGAAGGTTTTCTAGTCAAATCCCCTGCTCAGGTAGGAGACTCTATATCATTTCAGACAAGTGGCTATCCAATCTCTTGTTAAAAATCTCCAGTAATGAAGCACTCATAATTTTTGAAGGCAAACTGTTCTGCTGGTTAATTAGGTTATAATAATAATAATAATAATAATAATAATAATAATAATAATAATAATAATAATAATAATAATAATAATATATGAAATCCAGCATAGTGATCTCATTTGCTGTGTTGTACTGACAATAATAATAATAATAATAATAATAATAATAATAAGAAGAAGAAGAAGAAGAAGAAGAAGAAGAAGAACAACAACAACAACAACAACAACAACAACAACAACAGAGTTGGAAGGGACCTTGGAAGTCTTCTAGTCCAACCCCCTGCTTGGGCAGGAGACCTTACACTATTTCAGACAAATGGTTATCCAACATCTTCTTAAAAACTTCCAGTATTGGAGCATTCACAACTTCTGGTGGCAAGCTGTTCCACTGATCAATTGTTTTCTCCTTATTTCTAAGTTGCTTCTCTCCTTGATTAGTTTCCACCCATTGCTTCTTGGTTTACCCTCAGGTGCTTTGAAGAATAGCCTGACTCCCTCTTCTTTGTGGCAACCCCTGAGATATTGGAACACTGCTATCATGTCTCCCCTGGTCCTTCTTTTCATTAAAGTAGACATACCAATTTCCTGCAACCGTTCTTCACCTGTTTTAGCTTCCAGTCCCCTAATCATCTTTGTTGCTCTTCTCTGCTCTCTTTCTAGAGTCTCAGCATCCTTTTTGCATTGTGGCGACCAAAACTGAATGCAGTATTCCAAGTGCGGCCTTACCAAGACATTATATAGTGGTGTTAACATTTCACGTGATCTTGATTCTATCCCTCTGTTAATGCAGCCTAGAACTGTGTTGGCTTTTCTGACAGCTGCTGCTCACTGCTGGCTCATATTTAAATGGTTGTCCACCAGGACTTCAAGATCCCTCTCAGTTACTATTGTTGAGCAAGGTACCACATATACTGTACCTGTGCATTTTGTTTTTCTTGCCTAAATGTAGAACCTTACTTTTTTCACCATTGAATTTCATTTTGTTTTTTTAAAAATGTATAAATACACATATATATTAAAGCAAATAGATACATCTAAAGTAAATCAATCAGTCAATAATTGCCTCTTTTGCTAGATCTAAATTGATTTTCTCAGAACTGAAGCCTTCATAATACTCACAGGAACATAATAAATGAAATATATGATACAGCTTATTTCTTAGTTAATACGAATTGGCTGCCACAATGTTGTTATGTGTTGTATGAATTTGAGCATGGGTCAATTGCCTACAATGATCCATCTTCAAGACAGAATAGAATATAATCCTAGCATTCACCACTGCATGATTTTCAGATAATAACAGCCAAAATTTTAAAAAGATTGCCTCACCTTCACTACCTCTTGCTCTGTATTCTCCACTAATTTCTTCTCCAATGAGGTTTCACCCTGGGAGGCTTCTGGAGACTGAGGTGGATCTTCTGAAAGGGTTATTGTGGAACTCTCAGAGACCGTCCGGGTCCGTGAATTGAAAATGGACTGGCATCAAAGAGAAAACATCAGCACAAGGTAATCAGAACAGAGCAGATCCTCAGAGACAACTTGTTTGTAGCCCTAAACCAGAGATGGTGAACCTATGGCACACATGCCACAGGTGGCGCACAGAACCATATCTGAGGGCACATGAGGCATTGCCCTATGTCAACTCCAGCATGCATGCATGCGCTGGCCAGCTGATTTTCAGCCTTCTTTTTAGCCATTTTCACTCTCCCCAGGCTTCAGTAAAGCCTCCTGAAGCCCAGGAGGGAGAAAAACAACCAAATAGTCTGGATGACCCTTTGGGCCATTTTTCGACATCCCCAGGCTTCAGGAGTCTGGAGGCTTCAGTGAGGTCTGTGGAGAGGGTTGTACACATGCGCAGGGGGTCAGCATGGGGGGTTGTGCACATGCACGGGGGAGGGCATTGCATTATGGGTATGGGTGTACACGCACACATGCTAGCATACACTTTTGGCACCTAGGACTAAAAAAGATTCGCCATCACTGCCCTAAACCCATAATTGTTTTAACATCCTATTTGTAAGACTAAGACTAAGTCAAAGTCTTTCCTTGTATCAATTAATAGCAAAAAAAAAATCTAGTGAGACAAATCGTTTCCAAATTGTTTCCATTCATATAACAAATCAATACTATTAAAGCTGAAAAGTGGGAGATAAGTAACTTTCTCAAGGCCAATTAGAAACTTTCTCAAGGCCAATTAGAAACTTTCTCAAGGCCAACTAGAATTTAATCTTAGTATTCAAATTTCACACATCCAATTTCATCATAGAACTGCTGCTTTTTATAATGCATAACTCACTAGTGGGATACAAGACATTGGAATATGTCAATTCAGTGGTCCCTAATTTTAAAAAGCAGAGCCAGCAAGACAAGTGGCATATATATGAGAGCTAGTTTGATGTAGTGGTTAAAGTACTGGTCTAGAAACTGGGATACTCTGAGTTCTTGTCCTGCCTTCAGCATGAAAAGCAGCTGGGTGATTTTGGGCCAGTCACTTTCTCTTAGTTCAACCCACCTACCAGGATAGTTGTTGTCAGGAAAATAGGAGGAGAAAGGAGTATTAGATATGTTGAGTTATTTATAAAAGTAATTGGGTATGTGTGTTTAAAATCAAATGAATAATAATAAATGCCATAAGACCTATTAAAGGTTTGTTTAAAAATTCCCACTTGGATCGCTTTGAAACAATAATTAATCTAGGATTTCTATGTTTGCCAAAAAGGGGGGGGGATCTTAGATCTGACTCCTGGATCCTCCCACCATCATGGACCTCCTTCTTCTCCCTCTCTCACCTGACGTTCTGGATCACTGGGGAAATGGTCCAGCCCACAAGATTCCACAGTCTCTCCTGCAGACCAAACAAAATTTCAGAGCACTATTTGAAATTGAGCTCCCAGAAACAGTACAATAATATTCAAATAACACCCTCATACTCTAGAAGCAGCTCTGGGTGACTAAAACATCTGGCTTCTGATAAAGATACATTGCTGTGTATGAAAGTAGGCAGACAAAAACAGGTTAGAAACATTTTCCTCATTCCAATTTTATTTGGGAGGGAAAAAACCCATGTTTTCTGTGATGACGATTACAGCTCCTTCCTTATTTTACAAAGAATGTTAAACAACGCTAATTTTTCCTCATGTATCACTGTGATAAGTATGGTTTTCCTACAATGGCTGAGCAAGTATAGATAAACCTATGAGGAATTTAACATTTGGTCTAGCATTGGAACAGTTTACAGAAGCTTAGGACACAAATTTCAAACACGCACAAACACATGCAGGATCTCATGCAGGATGATCTACCCTTCCATTTCACTTTATTAATATTATTATTATTATTATTATTATTATTATTATTTATTAGATTTGTATGCCGTCCCTCTGCAGACTTGTTTTGTTTTTTGGTTTTTTCCTCAGATGAAAAGCAGCACTGATATTCCCATGAAGCAGGAGTGCTGAAGAACTTAGAAAAGAGGAGGAGAGAGCACTCCCTCTCCTGGCCACAAAAAGTCAAGGCTTTTTTTTTTTAACCTATTATTTCTGTTTGTTTTTAGTACCTGGGCTACTAACCCAGGAGCAGAAAGGAGGAGGTACTTGTCTATTCCCTTTGCCCTTTCCTTAATAAAATTCTGCTCTCTGAACGCTCATATTTTCATCAATCTCTGTTTAGAGACATCCTGTAATAGAAAAACAGGATTTGGAACCTGGGTAAATAAAAAGAAAATGCATATATTTCATAGAAAGACTTGGCTCTTCATTTGCAAAGCAACAAAAACATCAAACCAGTGTGATTAATGTCACGTTTATTTTAGCCTCCAGCTTAATGTGTTTTTAGAAAGCAGGCAAACAACAAACGGTCTCATTGTTCCTTAGAAGCTCTTTTGTAGACGTTTCCTGGATCCAATCTGTGACCTGATTTCCCTACATAATTTCTTTCCTTTAGAAGCAATCACAAATGTCAACTAAAGAGCAAGATAAATGCTGCTGTGAAGAAAATACAGTAAGGTGTACATGGACTGGGACTATGGCACAGAGGAATTGCCAGCATGTATGCCCAGTAAATTGGAGGTTCTCCATAGTTCTAAAGAGCAAAAGACAGAAAGAGCTATCATCAGTCTCAGAGATAATATCTATCTTGATCCAGAGTGCCATTTTGATCCAAGCAAGAACATATAGGAATAGTTTGGAAATTGGCAGTACCATCTTTGGAAATGATGAAATGATTACTAAACAAGCAAGATAGTGCTGAGTAGAAGATAGAGAAGCCAAAATAAGATCATTTTTATAACAGTAGGGTGTTGTTCTTGTTGTTGTTGTTGTTGTTAAAGTAGCAGATTTACAGTCTGGGCCTGGCAAAAATGTATGAGTTCTAGTACTAACCTAGGACTTAAGAACTTTTAAGGTAACATTTGTAGGCAGTTCCAAGTAGGGTGGGCTTTTTTTGCAAAATCAGGATAATCAGATCTAATAAGTTGAAAATTTCCACGTATCTGTTGTGAGTGGAATGTCCATTCTGTTCAGGCCCAAAGCAGCCCTTTGGGTATTGCTCCAAGGACTCCTATTACTGTTGGTACAGCTATTGATTTCTTCCTCCATAATGTCTCAAATTCTATTTGCAAATCACATTATTTTGTTATTTTTTTCTTGCTGTTTCTCTTCAATGTGAGCATCACCTGCTATTGCAATCTCAACAAAGCAGACTTTTTTCTTTTTCATCACAGCAATGTCAGGCATGTTGTGGGCCAGATGTCTGTCTGTTTGGATCCAAACATCCCACATTATGCAGTATGAATTCAGGGAACAAAAACACCAATAGGTTTATGGAACATCCCCAGGATTTCAATGATTTGCTATAAAACAGTTGAGTGGAAAAGGACCAACTGAATACAGGCAGGTGGATCTCTAAACTGCATTCCCCTGCTTAGATATTTTTCATTTTCCCTTCTTTGGTGGGTTTTCATCACACTATTTTCTTCTATTACACAATCTTCAATATCACACATCAAAACATATTATTCTTCTCTTTCAAACAATTCATGTCTTTCCTAGCTACTCTGAAATCCGAAGGATTAGCAAATGCTCCTGTCTTTCAAAGGGCCTTTGGGATTTAGCATAAGATAAGTATTGTCTTCCTGCCTCCTGCCATTCAAGGCTTAAAAAGAAGTTGTTTAATGCATAAATGCAGCTAACATTATCAACAATATTTGTGAAAAGAGACAAGCTTGAAATTAGTTATCTGAATTGAGTTTTAAACGTGGAATTTCACTTGTCTAATTTAATTATTTCTAGATCATTACAATCAGCAGAGGGAGAATATGGTGAGTTATCAAATGTACTTAAAACTGAAATGCTGCTTAAAATTCTTTGGTTGTCTTATGTGAGTGAACAATTATTCCTCTCATTTTTTGTGCCTTCCTTAAGTGGCATGTAATCCACTCTCACACACACACATACACACACACACACACACACTTTTAATCTATAATTTTTTAAAATTAAATCTGTATTTTTCTAGATTAAGTATATTTGTTTCCTTCCTTTCCAACATTAAACTGGCAAACTGTATTGTCTAACTGCAACTCCACTGATGACCTCTACAACACATTCTTGCTAGAGATGAAAACAATCATCACACTTTATGTACCATTAACATCTACCCCAATCAAGAAAAATAACCTCCCCATCTCAATAAGAAAATTACAAACGAAGAAAAAAATCCCTCTGACGTAAAAACAAAAAAGGACAAGTAGCAAACTTCAAAAGCCGTTATAAAAACATATGCAACCAAATAAAAGCAGAATGTCTCCACTACCACAGCATACAAGAAGAAAACCTCCTATGCACCAAATCCAATCAAGCCTTCTACAACTTTGCAATAACATACTCAAAGATTCTAGACCTATCCCACCTCTTAAAGGACCCAACAACAAAGAATACCACGGTGATTCATCCACAGCTAACCTCCTTAACTCATTCTTTGGCTCTGTCTTTGTTAACAGCAAACTCTCTAAACCAGAGGTCCCCAACCGCCGGTCCGCGGACCGGGACCGGGCCGTTGGGGCTTTTCAGACGGTCCGCGGCGCCAGGGCCCCCTCGGCCTTTCCGCACCACCAGCGGCGCTCCCCCCGCCAGCCAGCCAAGCCCCGCGCCCGCCGGAACCGGCTCCTCGCTCTCCCCCCGCCGCCCGCCGCATTTGCAGGAGGTGGGGAGGGTTGGGCGGCCCGCCAAGGCCAGGAGGGACGCCGCTGCCCCCCCTTCCCTCTCTCCGCCCGCCGCTGCGCCTCCTTGACGCCGAGAGGAAATGCCGGCAAAGGCTTTCCTCAGCGGAGGCCGGCGAAGGTGATATTGAATGTCGGGGGAGAACGGGTGGTTGCACGCGCTCCCTATCTCCCTGCTAGCCCACTCGGAATATTCAAAATAAGAAAAGCCTTCGCCGGCGAAGGCTTTTCTTATTTTGAATATTCCGAGTGGGCTAGCAGGGGGATAGGGAGCGCGTGCAACTGCCCGTTCTCCCCCGACATTCAATATCACCTTCGCCGGCCCCGCCTCTCCTGCAAACCCCCTTGCTGAGAGCCCGGGGCGAAAGTGCTCTCGCAAAGGTGAGGCGGGCAGGGCGTGCGCGCGTCATCGCTGAGAAGAACGGAGAGAGAACGAGAGTGAGTGAGAGCAACAGACAGCAAGATAGAGATAAAGTGAGAAAGAGAGAGTGAGAAAGGGGGGGAGAGAAAGAGATAGCAAGAGAGAGAACAAGAGAGAGAAAGAGCGTGAGAAAGAAAACAAGAAAGAGTGAGAGAGAGAGAAAGCAAAAGAGACAGAAAGAAAACAAGAGAGAGAAAGTGAGAAGAAGAGAGAGAAAGAGGGGGAGAGAGAGAGAAAGAGAGAGGGGGGGAGAGAGAGAAAGAGAGGGAGAGGGAGAAAGAGAGAGGGAGAGGGGGGAAAGATAGCAAGAGAGGGAGAGAGGGAAAGGGGGAGAGAGGGGGGAGAGAAAGAGAGAGGGAGAGAGGAGATAAAGGAAGAGGAGAGAGAGAAAGGAAGAGAAAGAAAGAAAGAGGGATAGAAAGAGAGAGAGAGTGAGAGATGCTCAGTGAGCCTTTCTTTGAAGTTGCCTTTCTTTCTTTCTCTTTCTTGCTTTCTTTCTTGCTCTTTTTCTTTCTCTCTTTTACCTTCCCTTCCTCTATTTCTTCTTTTCTTTCTCCTTCCTACCTTCTTCCCTTACTCTCCCCTTTCATAAGTTTCCTTGCTTCCTTCCTCTGTTCCTGTCCCTTCCCCCTTTCTTTCTTTCTTTCTTTCTTTCCTTCCTTTCCTCCCTCCATTTCTTGCTTTCCTTTTCCTTCCTCCCTTCTTTCCTCCCTCATTCCCTTCTTTCACTCCTTCCTCTCTTACTCTCCCCTTTCACACCTTTCCTTGCTTCCTTTGCACCCTTCTTTTGTTCCTGTCCCTTCCCTCTTTCCTTCCTTCCTTCCCACCCTCCGTCCATTCATTCACCCATTCCTCTCTTGATCGCCCCTTTTACGGCGCCGCTGACAGCTAGCTCCCCCCCCCAACCGGGCCATGGAAAACTGGTCTAGCTTAAAGCCGGTCCCTGGTGCAAAAAAGGTTGGGGACCTCTGCTCTAAACGACCTAAGCCAAATAGACTTCACTGAAGACCAAGTTGAAAAAGCATTACGTGACCTTAAACCTTCTCTATCAGTCGGACCAGATGGCTTATGTGCATACTTCCTAAAAAAGCCCTCTTCTGCTATAGCTGAACCTCTGAGCATAATTTTTGAAAAATCCTTCAGCACCAGCACACTTCCTAAGCTATGGTCGAAAGCAATGGTCATCACCATCTTCAAAAAAGGAGACCCCCCTCTCTTGTAGATAACTACAGACCAATATCATTATGCTGCGTCCCTTGCAAAGTCATGGCATCAATTATAAACCAATCAATTACTCTCCACCTTGAAACTAATAATCTGCTCTCTAACAAACAATTTGGATTCAGAAAAAAACTATCCTGCAACCTACAGCTCCTCCATTGCAAAAATATATGGACAACTCATCTTGATCAAGGAAAATCTATAGATGCAATCTATAAAGCCTTTGATTCAGTGGTCCATGACAAACTACTCCTAAAACTCAAATCCTATGGCATCTCAGGATCCCTCCACTGCTGGATTACAGCATTCCTATCAAACAGACAACAAGTGGGTAAAATAGGAAACACCACATATACCCCTGCCCCTGTTAAAAGCGGTGTCCCCCAAGATAGCGTTCTGCGACCAACGCTCTTCATTCTCTACATCAATGACCTTTGCAATCTCATCACAAGCAACTGTGTTCTCTTTGCAGATAATGTTAAACTTTTCAACACCACCGACTACTCTCCAAAAAGACCTAGACTTTGTTTCTGACTGGTCTAACACATAGCAACTCATAATCTCAACCAGCAAATGCTCTGTCCTACACATCGGCAAAAAGAATCAGAACTACAAGTACAAACTGAATAAGCAAATTATCATAGATAACTCCCAATCAGATAAGGACCTCGGAGTACTAATAGCAAAAGACCTAAGCGCTAAAGTCCACTGCAACAACATCGCCAAGAATGCTTCAAGAGTTGTTAATTTAATCCTACGTAGCTTCTGCTCTGGCAATCTCACACTACTTACCAGAGCTTACAAAACTTTCACCAGACCCATACTAGAACACAGCTCATCTGTTTGGAACCCATACCATATCTCAGACATTAACACCCTTGAAAATGTCCAAAGATACTTCACCAGAAGAGCTCTTCACTCCTCCACCTGAAACAGAATGCCATACAAAACTAGACTTACAATCCTGGGTCTAGAAAGCTTATAACTACACGCCTTAAAAATGATCTAAGTATTGCCCACAAGATCACATGCTGCAACGTCCTGCCTGTCAACGACTACTTCAGCTTCAACCACAACAACACAAGAGCACACAACTGATACAAGCTTAATATTAACCGCTCCAAATTGGACTGTAAAAAATATGACTTTAGTAATCGAGTTGTCAAAGTGTGGAACTCATTACCAGACTCCATAGTATCTTCCCCTAACCCACAACATTTTACCCTTAGACTATCCACAGTTACCCTCTCCAGATTCCTAAGAGGTCAGTAAGGGGCATGCATAACTGCACTAGCATGCCTCCCGTCCCCTGTCCTATTGTCTCTCCTATATCTCATATATCGTATCTATTATTCTTCTATTCTATTCTTATTATACTACTCTCATAATATTCTTATTGATATATTCTGTTCCTATATTTTCACTTCTATTCTTTCTCTAATATATTTTACTCGAGTAATATCCTCTATAACCTTCATTGTGTATTATTGTGCATTGGACAAAATAAATAAGTAAGTAAGTAAGTAAGTGTTGTGGTTGGCTCTGGCCCAGCTCCTGCCCCAAGGAATGTGGAGGTTGGATGCAGGGGAAACATCAACATGTCATAGGCCTGTTTTATTGTCGACAGAGTCAGGGAGTACAGTTTCCTCGGACGAAGAAGAAGGTGGGGGTGACTTGGAAGAGGGGGGCTTGGCACACAGCCCAGGAAGCCAATCTCCATTATCTTCGGTTGATTTGGATGAGGAAGTGTTAGACCCACACAGGCGCAGACTTATGCATAGAAGAGACCAATTGAGGAAATATTACAGGAGATAAGAGAGGCCGCCTGTGTTTGGGTGGGGCTCCAGTAATTAGAGCTGATGGTATAAATAGCAGCGTTCTGGCTTGGGCTGTTGTGGAAGATTATCTGATTGTTGTTCTTCAGGACCGTGCCTTGCTGTTTCCGGACTTTGTTGATTTTTCATGACTTTGAAGCCAAAGCAGAGCAAAGCGTGTGTGTTTAACTTCATGGGAGAAGGAGGGCTGTGACGTTTCTTCACAGCTGCTAGCTAAGTACTTAAGGACTGATTAAGGGGATTGTACAGACTACCAGGTTGTTTTGGGAAGAGTGCTCTTTGCAATACAAAAAGGATGCTTTGTTTCTTTTGAATTTTTGGGATAAAGAACATTGTTTTTGAACTTTCAGGTGTGTGTGTGTCTGAAATTTATACCCTTGAATTTTCGGGAAACTCATACCATAGAGCCCGGCAGAACAGTAAGTAAATAAGTAAGTAAGTAAGTAAGTAAGTAAGTAAGTAAGTAAGTAAGTAAGTAAGTAAGTAAGTAAATAAATAAATAAATAAATAAATAAATGTATTTTTCTAGATTAAATATATTTGTTTCCCTCAGTAATTTATTCAGTCTCTACCCCTAAAGTCTTTGCACTCCACTAGAGGAGAATAAGTTGCAATAGGAACAAGCAGTAAGGGTGGGCCAATAGTCCCCCATTATTAAAGTCAACTGACATCTTTACCTGATGGCTGTTTCAGATGCGAGGAAAGATAATTTGAAAGACTTCCTGGAGACAAAATGGAATTTTGGTCATTTTCTTCTGAACAAGCCTCTAAACTAGAAACTGTCTTCTTTGAAGACAACTGTCCATGTCCAGAATAGATATGCAGCTGTTGATCCACATCTGACTGATGCCCAGTTGAATTAATAGGTGGCGGGTGTCTACAAGGATGATGCTCTAGATTCTCCCAGCATACCTCAGCTTGTGCAAACTCAGAATTAGGAGCCAAACCTGATAATACAAGTTTGAATATTAAAATTATTCCCAATTGATAGATCAGAAAAAGAGGCGAGAAACTAATTATCTTATTAAGGTAAAAAAAAAAAAGTGACACTCTTAAATGGGTTAATTTAAAAGAAGATTTATGTCACGGTTCTAAATAGCATCCAATAAAATGGTTTCGACCTGACAATTGGCCTAGTAACTATAATTTGTAACCATAACCTTTGAAAGGTTTAAATTTCTAGAAAGCATGTATAAGATCAGACTACAAATAGCCTTATCTCTTCTACCAATAATTCTCAGGTAGAGGGCTTCTATGCAAAACTGATAGATATATTAAAACAAGAAAACAGCTCTCTGAAAGATTTGTGAAATTTAAAAAAGAGTGGGAGAACAGAATCAGATTCCAAAAAGCAAATTCATTCTATTTAGAAGCAACCTTCTTTATACTGCCATGCATTAGACTACAATTCTCCTAATCTCCCCTGCCCCTCCACCACCCCACCCCAAAAAAGCCATAGCCAAAAACTGTTTTTAGAAGGCTTTATAACAGTCACTGTATGACTACAGTTAGGAGAAAAATATAGTCTTGTGAATTTCTCTGTTTCCTTCCAGCTCTCAATGGTAGCATTAGGGTTTACTGATTCAATAAGATACATTCCTAGGCAAATACATATGCAATTACAACTGCAGACTTTCAATCTAAATCCCCTTTTCCAAGAGGCATGTATACTTGAAACCAACTCAGTTCTCAAACGTTTCAAATGAAACTTGAAAGACTTTGGTTTGGTTTAATCGGATACATTTTAGAATACACCTCCTGGTACACCTGCCACAATTTGTTATTTTGTTCCTTTACCTGATATTGATCCATTGCCTCTGAAAACCTCTGGCTGGGCGAATGTGGTGTTGGGAAACCCTCTTTGATCCTTAAATCAGATATGGGAGAAAACACACATAAAATCCAAATCCTGATAATGGTCTATAAGCTCTGGGGCACCAGGTAAGCAAATACAAAACAGAAATCTCTAGTATAAAACCCTCAATTTCAACAAGTCAGAATAACATATTTACCATATCTATTTGTTTATTTAGTTACTTATTCATTTTAGGTATATGACTGCCTGCTTGCCAAGCAACTCACAGTGACTAATATAGGTTAAAATATTAAATGCAAAGAAAATATTAAAATGTCATTGGAAAATAAAAAATAAATAAATAAAAAACACGCTGCACCAGAGAATAGACACACAACATTAATAATTTTAATTTCCTACCTCTGAGGTAAGAAACAACACTAAATAGAACTGGGGGATTATTCTACCCATTTATGGGTATTAGCTACTCCATACATGGTTGCTATTTCTAGCTACATAAAGGAATTTTTACTTGTATGGCTTTAAGGAACCTGAATCTGACAATAAAGGTTGAACATTTATATCCTTTGATATTTAATTCAAATTCTGAGTTTGGGGCTGCTAGCAAACTTATCCAGTTTGACCATGTTTCTGGAAATTCTTGAACATAAAAAGATTGCTGCTTTTTAAAATTAATCTGATGTCACTTCATCTACCACCTCTTGGGCAAGGCAGTTTAGAAATCCTATTAACCAATAAAATAAACAAGTAAATTACTTATTAATTGCTTGTTTTATTTTACTTATTTACTTTACTTATGTAAAATAAATAGGGTATTGTTTCCTGCATGGCTTGTTCTGACCTCTTTTTTTTGATCATCTAACTTGATGCACCTTTGAGATCCTGGGAAACCAATGCCATATTTATATTATATATTATAAGTACATGACGGTGTGTATATCTATTAGAAATTCATTTTTCAGCTTATACCACATTTTCCCCACTAGGTATATAAATAGTGAGGGCAGCTCTATTATGTGCAAAGTTATTTTTTTCAAACAATTCAAAATATTGCATGCACAGATGCATATCTACATTCTTTATTGCAATCAGTGATCCAGATTCTGTACATTAACAAATAAAAGAATCTAAAAGCAATCATCAATTCTTCTGAAAGTTTCAGTAAATCCGAATCACAAATTACAGCAGATGCCAAAATAAAGTATCTGTCACTATATATTCAGTTCCCCTTTGAGTTTTTGGAGTATTCCTCCTCCTCCTATTTCAGAGCTGCTGTTGTTGGACATTATAATAATAGGATGCTTGTTGACATTGTAGAATCAAGTCAAAAAAATGGCTGTGAAAATATTTACAGACACCTCACATCCTGGACATAAATTGTTTCAACTCCTACCCTCAAAACGATGCTATAGAGCACTGCACACCAGAACAACTAGACACAAGAACAGTTTTTTCCCCAGTGCCATCATTCTGCTAAACAAATTCAAAGTGTTGGTTATGACCTGTAAAGCCCTTCATTGCATCGGACCAGAATATCTCTGGGACCGCCTTATGCTGCACAAATCCCAGCAACCAGTTAGGTCCCACAGAGTTGGCCTTCTCCGGGTCCCGTCGACTAAACAATGTCGTTTGGCGGGACCCAGGGGAAGAGCCTTCTCTGTGGCGGCCCCGACCCTCTGGAACCAGTTCCCCCCAGAGATTAGAATTGCCCCCACCCTCCTCGCCTTTCGTAAGCTCCTTAAAACCCACCTCTGTCATCAGGCATGGGGGAATTGAGATATTCCTTTCCCCCTAGGCCTATACAATTTATGCATGGTATGTTTGTGTGTATGTTTGGTTTTTAATAAGGGTTTTTTAATTATTTTAAATATTAGATTTGTCATATGCTGTTTTATTGTTGTTGTTAGCCGCCCCGAGTCTACGGAGATGGGTGGCATACAAATCTAATAAATAAATAAATAAACTCCCTCAACAATGTCAAACAATTTACTAAGTCTGCACTACTATTAATCTTCTCATTGTTCCCATCGCCCATCTCCTCCCATTAATGACTGTAGGACTGTAATTTTGTTGCTTGTATCCTTACAATTTATATTGACTGGTTCCTAAATTTATTTGATTGCTTATTTGTACCCGGACTATCATTAAGTGTTATACCTTATGATTCTTGATGAACTTATATTTTATTTTATGTACACTGACAGCATGTGCACCAAGGACAAATTCCTTGTCTTTGACCAATAAAATTCTATTCTATTCTATTCTATTCTATTCTAGAATACCAACAATAGCATTTCAGTTAAGAGATGCTTGACACGTCTTTATCTTGCATCTGTTCCAACTGTCAAATGGTATATTTTGAGCAGTATATTTAAAGTTAGTTTGATTAAATCTTCCAACAAATGTAGAATTTTTTTAAAATACTGCACCATGCCCCCAATCTAGTTCTATTAATTAGAGGAAATTATTCTTAAAATAGCTTCCACTTTATTTGGATGTGGGCTCATTTCATATTCTTGTCTGCAGTGTCCCAGATAGATAAACTCTTCCAAGCATCAGAGGTATTTACAATATGTGTGTTCTATTTGAAAATTGCAGCTTTTACAGGACCTAAACATTTGGGCAATCTCAGTCAAGTCTATTGACTTAGGCTTTTAGATTAAGTTGCCATTCTTGAAAATCAAAATAACTTCCAAATGCCGTAGATGTTTTCCATTGTAGCAACCCAAAATTCCTGTTTGTCCTTTAAAGAAAATTCTACCAAATGATATAATTCAACCAAAGATGAGCATAATCTACTGGCAGGCTGTTGCAAATCATGGAAGAATGCTGTTTCTATTGAGAAGGATGTGTTTTTCTCTCTCTTTATGACTTTGTACAGCTTTTTTAAGCCCTAAGTACAGGGGTGAAATGCTCCTGGTTTGCTGGTGCCTATTAGTTGTCAGAGAGCCAGTTGTAAAAGGAGCACGAGGCTCTGTCCACTCACCCGGACGCCACCATTTGAGTTCTTTTACCCTCTGTGCATGCACAGAATGCTTTGCACATGCACAGAGGGTAAGAGAACCCAAATGGGGGCTTCCAGATAGGTGGAAGAAGTATCGCGCTCCCTTTGCAACAGTTGTCCAATGACCGATAGGCATGAGCAAACCCATTTAACCCCTGCCTAAGTACATGCAAACTCTGCCAGTCTTTTTGGTGTGCATTAGTTTGCTACACTCATTTAACTACTCCACACTGAACCCCCTTTTCCTATTCTGCTTTTAGTTTGGCAACAACTCTATCATTTTGGGCAGATGAACTGCCTAGAAAAGAACTCTTTCTTTAAGCCAGGAGTCCCCAAACCTGGCAACTTTAAGACTGCCAGAATTCTCCAGGCAGCATAGTCTTAAAGTTGCCAGAATTCTCCAGGCAGCATAGTCTTAAAGTTGCCAAATTTGAAAACCTCTGCTTTAAGCCATAGTTTATTAAAAGCATCCTTATGGTTTCTTTTTCCTTGCAAGACTCTATGTTGTTTTTCCTCCTAAACATACTACGTCTATTTCAACAGATGCTTATTTGTCCATTTACATTCTTTGCCCCTGTGCTGGTTACTAACTAGGAATCCTAATTTCTTGCTGCTAAAGATTTTGAAGTCAGTTTGAGACAATGCATTCTGGAAGCTTTTTAGACAACTTCTGAAAACCCATTTTCTTTAGTTTTTATATCAGTTTTCAACATACTGCACAGCTGTTGGTCTCCAAGACACTTCTCATGATTTGGCAGAATCATCAAGCTTGCAACTGGTTCTTTTAAAAAAATCCTCATTATATTTTGCATGTATTCTCACTTTAGAATGCAGCTGTGACCTCTTTATCTATACTTGTAACATTCAGCAATTTTAGCATGACATTCTAAATGACCCCTATGTGTGTCCCTTCCCACAAGTACTTCTAAAACTCATCAGTTTAATTACTGTAAATTCTTGTGGCTGTGGACTAAAGTTTGTCAGACCAGACTTTTTGTCTACTTTCCTTCTGTAACAGGATGGGGAAAAGAGTGGCCAACTTTGCCTATAACAAGAATGGACAACTTTTAGAGATGCATCAAGCTTATACTTATGCCGTTATAGAGGCTATAAAGGGGATTTTCTCCAGGATTGATTATGAAAGTTTGAGAAGAAAGAGTTTAAGAGATGAACCCTCCAAAACTACTTTTAAATCTTTCCAGAATTCTATTTTCAACCCCCTTTATTAAAAGTAAGATATGAATAGTTTGGCCTCAGTTCTTGGGACCAGAAAAGATTGCTGGAAGACTTAGCCAAGCAAAAAAAAATATACCCCACTTTGTAGATTTGTTTGGATGGCCATGCTTTTTAGCAAACTTCTACCAGCCTCTTTAATAATCTTGCTCTTGAATAGCTCCTAGCTTCTTCAATTTGCATATACCTTATTAACATTAAAACAGTTGCAGTACCGCCTTGGAAAGGATGTGAGCTACCCAGAGTCACATATTGAATATGAGATGGGTGGGTATATAAATTGAACAAATAAATAAGCAAATAATAAAGTTCACAATGCCTAGAACTAAACAGTCTAACAACAACAACAACAACAACAGAGTTAGAAGGGACCTTGGAGATCTTTTGGTTATCCAATTTCTTCTTTAAAACCCAGTGTTGGAGCATTCATAACTTCTGGAAGCAAGCTGTTCCACTGGTTAATTGTTCTAACTGTCAGGAGATTGCTCCTTACTTCTAAGTTGCTTCTCTCCTAGTTTCATTTCTGCAATCTTCAAACGTATCCATTTTCTTATGCAGCCATCTTAAATCTAAATATTCTAGGTTTGTCAGTATCAAAGAGTGGTGTACATACCAGGAATCAGGGGTGGGCTACTGCCCGGATGGGGGGGAATGCAGTGGGGTAGTGAAAATGGAGCTCCACTCCAGAGCACCCAATTTGCACTGAAAGATGATGAAAGAAAATGCAGAAAGTTATGCCTATACCCCTGTCTTGTGGATCCCTTGGGTACCTAAGAGATCATCAAATTTTCTCAAGTGAAACTAACCAACTTACTAGCAGCAGCAGAAAAGCTCAGACATTTAAAAATCTGCACCATCTGCAACTACCTGGGTTTTACTCCTGAAAACCCACCTATGTCGCCAGGCATGGGGAAATTGATATATCCCTTGGCTGTTTCGTTTATGTATGGTTTGTTTGGGTTGCATGGTTGTCTTTAATAAGGGTTTTAAAACTGTTTTTAATATTGGATTGTATTTTGTATTGCTTGTTGTGAGCCGTTCCGAGTCCTCGGAGAGGGGCGGCATCCAAATCTAAATAATAATAATAATAATAATAATAATAATAATAATAACAACAACAACAACAACAACAACAACAACAACAACGCTTCACCAGAACTGGTCTGAACTGAACTGACAGCAGTCCACTACTGATTCCAGTAACATGTTGATGCCACATCATTCAATTCAATCTTAGTACCAGAGTCACAAAATAACAAATCAATCCATCTGCAAGAGCACACCATCTCATAATTCTTACCTCCCACTGTTGATAACGGCCTCTGAGTTCAATGAGCCAATCTGGTTCTAAATCTATCTCATACTCTGCCTTCTCCAGGAGTCGTGGGTCAGAGAACTTTAATCGGTCTGCCAGCTGTCCATTAGAAAGAGAAGAATTAGTCACCAAGCTATTAGAGACTTTTTAAGTTGCATGACAAATATTTTTTTAATGAAGCAAATAAATTATGGGCAGAGGAGAATCTAGCAATAATCTTTCACTCTATAGACATTACATTGCCTTCAGTAGAACTATTTTTCAGTAGAACTTCAGTAGAACTATTTTTTCTGATACTATAAAACCAAAGATTGTATTCTATTAAAACCTTTTAAGACTCTGATGATCCAATAAAGGGAAGGAAACACAAAATGACTAACAAAGTCCAGCTTTTATGGATCCTTTATAAGAGCATCTCTTTGTATGTGATTGAGTTTGTTTGGATGTGTTTATTGTAAGGTTCTGTTTTTTGGAGGGCTAAATTTAATATTTTCCAACTCATCTTTCATAAGAAACCATGAGGGTCTGTTAGAAAACAATCCAGGTTGCAGCTGTAAGAACATATTAAATTCAGCTAAGTTGCAACTTGGGTTATTTTATAACAGAACTGGAATATGATCTTAAGCCAGGAGCAACATTTTAAGAATCTGAAGTGAATAATATCACATTATACAGGCAGGCAGGACTGGGTGGGTGGGGGAATCATTGAGGGCTTTAATGATAGATAAATTTAGGGCTTAAACTTCTGTTTTCATTTGCTTTGCAAGAAATATTGCAAGAAACTGTGCCTTAGTTGCCAGACATACAAAAGGATTCAGGGATTACAAGTATATGTATTTATTTATACCCAATCTTTGTTATTTTTATAAATAACTGATACTCCTAGAATTATTACTTCTACTACAGGTTGCCCTATTTGTCCTTAAACCTTGTCTAAAGAAGAATGTGCTAGCTCATTTTGCTTTTAGTATAATCTGAAATTAATATCAAGCTTTGCTAATAAAAATGAACAATGTTTTCACCTTCTGTTTTTTTTCCTTTGCAAGGAATCATACGTTCTAATTAGTGAGGGAAGCAGATCTTAATATATTGGCATCATTCACATTTCCAAAGAGTGCTCAGCCATGTTGCTTTGTCACAGTATGCCTTAAAATGTATCTTTTGCACAAATTAATTTAAATTGCCTGAAAACAGCTTCCTCGATTCTCAGTTTAATAAGATTGCATACTGAAGATGAATCTCCCACCATCTCCTTTACTGTTCCTAAAAGCATCTTTCTCTTCTGCCCTGTTTTTCAATTTATATCTCACCAGAGGAAAAAGAGATTGTTGCTATCTTCTTTTAAAATAATTCTGAGATATTATGTTGCTGGATGGATTTCCCTCCCCAACATCTGGATTTTTCATGCTGGTGTCTGACGTTCTTGTCACAGCAGCACCCTTTGCACTCATCTCATCTAAGATCTATTTGCATTAGGATTGTGCCTAGTGGTTTATTCCCCTTCGATTTTTTCCTATGTGTTATATAAAATTTTCACAGAATGGAATAAAGGGAGAGATAAGAACTGGTTTAGAAAGTCTACAGGGAGGGGAGAGGAGTTCCCCTTGGTTCCTTATCTGCTGGAAGTGGTAAATAACTTTTTTCCCTTGCTCTGCTGGATCACAGTGCCTGTAGGAGCACCTTACAGCCTCCTTCCTTCCTTCTTGCAGGTTCAATATAGTTCTAATTCTGAAATAGTAAGCAGGCAGCTGTATGGGAGATAAAAGCCTAGGGTGCATGCCACAAGCAAATACACTGGGCATTTTTAGAGTAAACAAATTCAAAATGAACCACCCTCTCAGCCAACTCCTGCAACATCTCTTTCTGGTTTTGTTTTGTTTTTAAAATATCATTTTATTTCTACAACTCTCTTTTTGAAAATGTTTTAAATCTTATAATCTCTTTGAAAAGGGTACAAAAACATTGTCCCTCATGTGCAGAATAAAGACCTTTCCTGAACAAGAAGCAGAGTTCAGCACAACAATCATTTATACCTTGAACAATTCAAAGGAAGAAAATGTGTCATACTAACAGGAAAGTCAGAGAGCTGCATTTGTACTCCTGAATTTAATATTAATTGTAGTAATGTAGCATGACGCTTACTGTTACAAAAATGGCTATTAACACTTTCTTTCTTTGTTTGTTTATGAGATTAATTAGATTGGAACGTTTGTTTGAGTGCTCCAATGCGTTCATTGCACCAAAATCCTCATTTGTTCATTTCAAAAATATACAGTACAGTACAATGTTTTGTTATACTGGCAGCATTAGTTCTCAAAAACATACAGTACAATGATTTGTTGAATGGCAACACTAGTTCTCTCAAAAGGCAGGGTGAGGCTTTGCCTCAGAAGGCAATTCAGGTGGGCTGAAAATTGTAGGCTTTCTCTCCAGTTTCCCTCAAAAACAAACAACAAACAGCCACCAACAGCTGTTGTGTCAGCCACAGACATATCCCAAGCAAACACGGCTAATAGCTTATTCTATGAAAGGTTTCCTCATAAAGAGAGACAACTATTGTGAAGGCCAGCTAGCTTTTAGGAATAGAGCGATACAGATGTCTGAAGTAGCCAGATGCTCAGTGCTCTCAAACTGAGGAAACTTGCAATTTGTTCTCTACAGTAACAATGAAACAGAAAAGCACTCACCACAGTTCTCCTGAACTCCCTCTAAGCCAGTGGTTCTCAACCTGGGGGTCAGGACCTCTTTGGGGGTCGAACGACCATTTCACAGGGGTCGCCTAAGACCATGGGAAAAGACAAATTTCTCATGGTGTTAGGAACTAAAGCTTCTATTTTGGTGCCTTGGAACATATTTTTACAATCCGACCAATCAGACATTTACAGTGGGGGTGTCCCTCTGACCTTCCTGCCAATCAGCTTAAAGCTCTGTTGGGAGAATTGGCACTAGACTTATGGCTAGGGGTCACCACAACATGAGGAACTGTATTAAGGGGTTGCAGCACTAGAAAGGTTGAGAACCACTGCTCTAAGCCAAACGTTTGGAGGACCCTTGGCTCTTGTCTAAGTAGCAACATAACTTTCACCACAATTGGCAGGGTACAATTGTGTATATTGTTGGAATTGACATAGAATTGAGAGGCCAGGAAACTAACACCTGGCCGATATTTGCAGAAGGCGAGGAGGAACAAAAGCACCTCCTTTCAGCTGGAGCTACTTCCCAGTAGCTCTTAATTGGCTCGCAGAGACTGCTAGGAAGCGTAGCCGTGGCTACCAGCCTATTTCAAGGGCTGCTCTCCAACCATGCTTCCCTTCACTTCTCTGCTCTTTTCCTCGACGGACACCCACCCACCCTCCACTCAATCCAGGGTGTCTTTTAGGGGTCACCCAGTAGGGGGCTGAGTAGGAATTTTTTTGCAATCTCGAGATTATATTCCAGATTGTTTTTTCACCTTCTCCATCTTGGATGGGTGAGATGATATAGTGGTTGGGGGGGTGAATCTGTTTGTAAATAGGTTTTGGTTTTGCAATTCTATGTTTACATTTGGTCACTATATGGCAGAAATGGGGTGGAAAGGGTATCAGTAGCAATTGTGTGTTCTCCCTTGGGCATCTTTTGAAAGATGATGGGCTCCCCCGTTACACAACTCATGCTGCCTAACCGGCTGGAGCGGTGTGAAGGGGGAACTCTTGGGGCTCATCCACGTCATTTCCGGTTCCGGGTCATGGGGGTGAGCCCTCCCACATGCTGGGCATGGCTTACATGTTTGGGTGCAGGCGGGACACGCCTCACCCTTACCAAGCAAGGAGTTACGCCCATTAGTTGCCCAAGTATGTTGTGTTCAGGAAATTCCGCCCCATTTAGCAACCCCTGCAGGTATTTTTCTGTAATTTTCAATAAAGTGACCCATTTATTATCCAGCTCGGTGTTTGAGTGTTCATTTCTTGTCCAATGCAATACTTAGCTGTGCTTTACAAACATCCCCAATTAACCTTCCCACCAAAAAGAAGCTCCTCTCTGATGTTGATCTTAAGTACCACATTTTGATTGGGTACTATTGCAAATGCTTCCGGCTCATTTGTTCCCCCCATCTCCTATAAAGGTAAAAATGGGGAGAGGAAGCTTGAACGCAAAGTTTCTTTTACCTTTTGGATTACTTTTGAGATGCAGAACCAGAAGATGAATGAAGTCTTATCTCTATATCTATGTTACTCTATACCAGACCATACTTCAACCATTATCTCCAAAACTGATTCCTATGAGCAGGTTATTCATCATATCAGCTGCTCCTCTTGAGAGAGATATTTCCTGATACAGGTCAAAAATGCTTCTCAGATTGAAGGGCCTACAGCCCTTCATATTAAATAGGTTTATGTGAATGAAACACAAATGAAGCTAAATTTAAATTTCATCAGATGAAACATGAGACAAAACAGTCTGACTCGTAACTGTTGTATTTGAAATATGCAAAGTACCTTTTTGCAATCTGTGCTATTTTAATTAAGAGTAGTCATTTTTCTTGAGTTGGTATATAGCTGAATCAATGTTAGGGAAAGGCAGAAGCATTGCCCTGGACTGACATAATCTTAGCTACAGATATTAAGCCCCCATTTGTAGTTTCACTGGAGAAGCATCTTATTTTGAACAGTAATTTATTTGGCCATTTTGACATATGTCATGGTAACCTCTAGGATAGATTATTGAAATTATTTGCCCTTAAAGACTCTGCAAATCAGTTCAAAATACAGCAGGTAAAGTTGTTTGAGCCTATTACATTTGAACTAAAGGAGTTTCAAACAATAAACCTGTAATCAAATGCAATCTTCTTGGATAAGAATTGTGGACAAAAATCAGGTGTTCATTCAGACAGAGATTGAAATCAAGTTGCTTTCTTTGCTTCTATAATCAAAATGGACAATGCAGCAGTTTCTAGTAGGGAGGGGTCAAAACAAGGAACAAGGCCATGGGAGCATCATGGTCAAAAAACCTTTTTTTTATGAGCTTGTACCTGCCTACTGTGATGTGAATATCCCTGGAGTTATCTCGTTGTTATAGATAAAAGGGGAAAACCATTCAGTCTTTCTGAAATTTCAAGAACTGACAATCATTCTTACTATTTGCATGATATATTTGACAGGTTTTGGGGAAGGGAAATAATGATTTCCAAAATAGAGTTACTGAAAAAAGTGACAACCATTTTTCACACTTATGACCATTGCAGTATCCCCCATGGTCACATGGTTTACATTCAGATGCTTAACAACTGGTTCATATTTATGACTGTTGGAATGTCCTGGGGTCATGCAATCATCATCTTTTGCAACCTTCTGACAAGCAAAGTCAATGGGGGAGCCAATTTCGCTTAACAACAATGTTACTAATTTAACAACTGCAGTGATTCACTTAACAAATGTGGCAAGAAAGGTCATAAAAATGGACAAAATTTACAGAAAATTTCTCACTTAGCCACATAAATTCTGAACTCAGTTGTGGTCGTAAGTCAAGGACTACCTATTCTTGCACTATAGCATGATGTCACTTGCCACATGAGCATGGAAATGTCTTTGGACTGCGCTGACTCAATGGCTTCAAGAAACGGAGATGAGCAGTGCCCTTTAAAGTCAACTATGACTAGCATAAAGTCCACAGGACTCCTTTACATTAACTTTACAAAAGATAATAATAATAATAATAATAATAATAATAATAATAATAATAATAATAATTCTGGCATAAGCCAGTGAAAGTGATCGCAGTGGTACTTGGCACGCTGGGCGCAGTGCCAAAGGACCTCAGCGGACATTTGAAAACCATTGGAATTGACAAAATCTCCATCTGTCAATTGCAAAAGGCCGCTTTACTGGGATTGGCAAACATAATTCGCCGCTATATCACGCAGTCCTAGGTGCTTGGGAAGCGCCTGACTGGTGATGAAATACAAAGTCCAGCATAGTGATTTCGTTTGCTGTGTTGTATTGACATAATAATATTTTATTAGATTTGTATGCCGCCCCTCTCAGAAGAGTTGGGGCGGCATACAAAAGATGCATCCATTCTATACCGTAGGTTCACAAAAGATAATTAGATGTTTGAGAGAGTAGATGCTTTGGTTTGTTCATGTTGTACAAAAAAAATTCTTGTAATCAAAAAAGACACTATTGTGAACACTGGGACATATTGATAAATTATCTCTATTATGGTTTAACTCAAGAGGAGCTGAAAATAGGTAGTTTGCTTCTGAAAATATTTGTCCCTTTTATGTAATGGAAAGTTCTTACTTTGCCAATGCATCCATACTTTATTTGAAATTATTATATGAAAATGGGAGGGCGTGGTTATCCACCTTGGTGCCACTGCATTCCTTTCGCTCCTGCAGAGGAATTGCTGAACCCCTGCTGTTTGGGGTGCTGATTCTATTGAATCAGCCCAGTACCTCCCTGAAGGGGAGGGGAAGAAGGGGACCTGGTTTGGTGACTGTTTTGGGGTCGGCATACCCCACGGGTGTTGTCCGAGAGCCTCCACCAGCAGCAGAATGGGAGCAGCTTGCCGCTCTTAACCGAGGTGACTACAGTTGGAAGGATAGAGAAAGGCAGCATGTGGCTGGAATGTATGCTCTGCCAGATGTGACCTTGATTCAATTGAGCTAGCTGAACTGTTTATATAATAACTGATAAAAAGAGCTGAGAACTGAGGAAGAATACTTTTCTGCTGAACTTTATGAGACCTTGAAAGGGGGAAAAAAATAGAAAAAAAGAGTTTGATTTTTCTTCTGAGCCTTTTATGCTTTGAGGCTGTATAAAGATTTGCTATTGGGCAGCTGGACAAAGATGGAACTTCGAGAAATAAGAGATTTATGTAGTGAATATGCACAAGCGTTAAAGAATGGAGAGAGGAAATGAAAAACAACACTAACTCCTTAATTGAAAATGTCAAAAATCTTTAAAGAATTTCAAAACAAGATGATTGTGACAACATGGAGGGAAATATAAGAAACAGTGGAGATGAAAAGAAGAATGATGATCAGATTGATCAGCATACAGGAAGCGATGGAAATATTAAATATTAAAGTGATATACATTGGACAATTTCAAAATGGTCAGATTAAAGGACATATGATTGATAATTTAGATAATTTAAAGCAATTGGAAAATGGCTTGATTAATGAGGGAGTTGATGGTCACATGTTTAATGGTTATAGTAAGAAAAGCACTAATAGGAAATGGAATAGATGTGATCTGATACATTTTAGTGGGCCGAGTAAAAACGAAATTAAAATGGAAATTAAAAAATTGGGAAAGACTGCACAACCTGGGAAGAAAAGAGAAAAGAAGAAGTTAGAGGGGTACAAAAAGACAAGAAAGAAAATTTTTGAGATTTGGCAAGATTGCTGTAAATTTGAAAAGGGGTGATTGATCGTTCAATAAGTTAAATATATATTATTTCATTTATTTTTATGAATATAATTTATGTTGTTTTGAAGTAGTAATAGATGTATTAACTTATAAGATTGTATTAGAAATACATATATAGAGAAACTTGATGGAATGTCTATATAAGAAATAAGCTGATCTTGATATGAACAATAGTATGGAAGTGATGATTCAATGAAGATGAATTTGAAACACATTTGGAAAATGTAAAAGGTGCTTAAAAGTTAATAATAGTAATTGCTAATTGGTTGAATAATAATTAATTGGGGAATATTAACAGAGAATATAGAATATATGAATTTATAATAGAAATTGGATTTAATGTCAGAAGTTATATAAATATATAAGAAAGTAAGGTTTGTAAACTTGGATTGGTAACAGTTGTTTTTTTATTTAATAGTAGGTATGTGGATTTGTTTTTTTATATTTCTTTATTTTTATTAATTAGGAGAAGGTTATATAAGGGCTTTTGCTTTTAAAGGAAAATGTATAAGAAATGGAAGAAGGCACAATGGCTTATATAGATTTGCAAGATGATAAGCATAATGAGTTAACATTGTCAAAAGGAAGTTAATGTTGAATTTAATTAGAAGAAAATTGGTTATCTAGATCAGTGTTTCCCAACCGGTGTGCCGCGGCACACTGGTGTGCCGCGAGACATGGTCAGGTGTGCCGCGAAGAAATAAGCTCAGCTTCTGGTCTCGCAACTTTTTGCGAAGAGAAAAAAGTTGTGAGACCGGAAGCTGATCTTGCTTCTTTGCGCCTTCCAAGTTTTCCAGCAGCTGCGGCACCCCGCCCGGCTGGAGCTTCCCTGTCAGCAGGTGAGCTTTGGGGCTTGGTGGGAGGGCAGTGGCAGCGGGAGGGCGGCGCGCAGCGGGAGGGTGATGGCGGCGGCAGCGGCAGTGGGCAGGAGCCATGCCGTGGGGTGGTGGCAGGTTGGTCCCTCTCTCTCTCCCCCTCTCTTGCTTTCTCTTTCTCTCCCCCCCTCCCTCTCTCTTTCTCCCAGTAGCCGTGGGGCGACGTCAGGGTGATCAGCTGTGAGGCGGAGCTACGGAACAGAGGAACAGAGGCACCGACGGCGGCAGCTGGAAATGCTGGAATTGCGTGGCTGGCACTTGCCTGCTGGCTGGACCAGGACGGAGGCTCAAGCCCCACATCCATGCCCAGCACAACGCCAGAAATGTACAGCGTCTAGCCACCGCCGTCTGTGCCTCCGTTCTGGAGCTCCACTTCACAGCTGATCACCCTGCCGTCGCCCCACGGCTACTGGGAGAAAGAGAGAGGGAGAGGGGGGAGAGAAAGAGAAAGCAAGAGAGGGAGAGAGAGAAAGAGAGAGGAAGAGAGGGGGGAGAGAAAGAGAGAGAAAGATATAGCAAGAGAGGGAGAGAGAGAAAGAGAGGGAGAGAGGGGGAGAGAAAGAGATAGCAAGAGAGGTAGAGAGGTAGAGAGAGGAAGAGAGGGGGGATAGAAAGAGAGAGAAAGAGAGAGAAAGATAGGGAGAGAGAGAAGGAGAGAGGGAGAGAGGGGGAGAGAAAGAGATAGCAAGAGAGGTAGAGAGGGGGGGAGAGAGAGAAAGAGATAGCAAGAGAGGGAGAGAGAGAAAGAGAGAGGGAGAGAGGGGGGAGAGAAAGAAGGAGAGAGAGGGAGTAGAGAAAGAGAGAAAGCAAAACAGAGAGAGAGAAAGAGAGATAGCAAGAGAGAGGGAGAGAGAGGTGGGAGAGAAAGAGAGAAAGCAAAAAAGAGAGAGAAAGAGAGATAGCAAGAGAGAGAAAGAGAGAGGGAGAGAGAGGGGAAGAGAGAAAGAGAGAAAGACAGCAAGAGAGAGAAAGCAAGAGAGAGAGAGAAAGAGGGGGGAAGGAGGGTGAGGGAAAGACAGAGAGAGGGAAGGAGGGCAAAAAAGAGAGGAAGGAAGGGAGAAACAAAGAGGGATGGAGAGAGAGGGGAAAGAAAGAGGAGGGAAGGGAGAGAGAGAGAGAAAGAGGGAGAGAGAAAAATAGAGCGAAAGGGAGGAAGAGAGATATTTTTTGTCCAAACTTTTTTTTACAAACACACACCCGCCCACCCGCCCCCGCTCAATGTTCCCCACGATTTTGTAAATGTGAATAATGTGCCGCGGCTCAAAAAAGGTTGGGAAACACTGATCTAGATGACAAAACTAGAGGTTGAGGCTTGGGAGTTTGATATGTACTGAAAGTAAATAATTTGGAATTGGAAATTTATTTTTGGGATTATACATGTCTAACTAATGAGATACTGTTTTTATTGTAACACAAATAGAAGGTATTTTGTAATGTATTGAAAAGGTTTATATGGGGGGAAAATAAAAAAAATTATACCTGGAATACTTTATTTGAAATTATTGTTGCTGTTTTAAATAGCAATCAGGGTTCTAATTCTAATGAATAGGAAAAGGAAAATTGTTTAGTGCAGTGGTTCTCAACCTGTGATCCACAGACTGATGTGGAGGGGTGTTGGTATAATGCCATTACAGGGGGTCTGCAAAGGCATGAAGAAATTTTATTATTTCAATCTTGAGTTAAGTTTGGGGGTGTCCATGGCCATGGTCTGTGGCTACGAAAGGTAAAGGGACCTCGTGGTGAAGAAAAGGTTGAGAACCATTGCTTTACTATCTATGCTACTATTACAGATAAAATTCCCCCCTTTTCTATTTGGCATTGGAGAGAACTACCTTTTGGCACCAGCATGAGTTTCTAATCTGCAGCAATCATTTTTATCATAAACACTATTTTGGGGGGAAATATAATAACTCTTCTCATATATTTACAGACACCTCACATCCTGGACACAAACTGTTTCAACTCCTACCCTTAAAATGATACTATAGATCACTGCACACTAGAACAACTAGACACAAGAACAGTTTTTTCCCAAATACTCTGCTAAACAAATAATTCGCTCAACACTGTCAAATTATTTAATAAGTCTGAACTACTATTAATCTTCTCACCGTTCCCATCACCCATCTGCGGAGAGGGGCGGCATACAAATCTAATTAATAATAATAATCATCATCATCATCATCATCTCTTCCAACTAATGACTATATGACTGTAAACATCTTCCTTGTATACTTACGATTTATATTGACTGGTTCCTAATATGATTTGATTGCTTATTTGTACCCGGACTATCATTAAGTGTTGTACTTTGATAAACATATCTTTTTCCTTTATGTTCACTGAGAGCATGTGCACCAAGACAAATTCCTTGTGTGTTCAATCACACTTGGCCAATAAAAAATTCTATTTTATTCTATATACTGCAATATATACTGCAATCTTGACCTGATTAGAGCCCCAAGAAGCTGCTCTACGCAGTGGTAAGTACATCTTACACAGTTTATTTTGCATCATGTCCCTCCCTTTTAATCTTTCATGTATTAGTCAAAGAAATCTACATTGCAGATTGATATGTGTTACTTTAAAAAAAACAGTCTCTCCCAACTCTTTTCACAGCACCAAACAAAAACTAACTCTGTAAACTGACCAGAGTCAAAAAAGGAAAATGTGAATTTGATAAATAAACAAACACCCACAATGTATACAACTGCATTATGAATTATATCTGAAATCCCCTGCAGTGTAAAATTCCAGTGCATATTACAAGTACATGAAGAATTATAATTTTAAGAGATAAACACAATTCTTATTGGGGCCCCTAACCAGACACTCACCTTGATAACCTGCTCTAAGAGGACAGGATAAGCATTCTGATTCTGGGCAAGAAGTGCCATTCCAATTGCTTCACAGTAATGTAAGGCCTGAGCAGCAAGACCATAGTCCACTAGACGAGATGCATAAATCAGTTTATAAACCTATGAAAGAGAATTAAAAGAAAATCTATGGGCGCAAGAGAGGAAATAGTCACACACTAAAATTACTCTCAATGTTGCAGCCCATCTGCTCTTGTTTGTATGAATCCTTGTCTTAAAATACTGAAATAACTACTGTGGTCAAATGGCAAAAAAAAAGCAGTGACCCAAGAAATGTTATATGAATATTATCCACATTAATAAGCTTGATAAATAAATCACTGAGCTCATATGCATGGAAGATTTTCAATAGTCAAAAATAATACAATTAATTAACTTCAAGTATAAAAACTCCTAGTACAGACTACATATTCTTCACTAAAGTATTTTGAAACCAATTAGTTAAACATGTGTCAATACTCCTTGGAATTTCTTGACAATGTAGTTGGCAGTAATGCATTTTTGACATTTATTACCCGGTAACTGCTGTGCATGGTATCACTTAGAAAGCCAACTGTCTACGTTCCCACAAGACTATAAGTAGTGTTCAATGTGGTCATGCTGAATTATTGGAGAGATGGGAAGGAAGAATTATTGTTATTCACTACAAACAGCCCTGGGGATTATATAAACCATTGTATTATAATCTGGATTGAAAAAAATTAACAGAGACAACTACATAAAGCATAGATACTGTAGCAAAATTACTTTAGATTATACAGCATTCAGAATAGTTTTAAATAAATCTTTATAAAGCAGGGAATAGGCAACCTTTCTGTAACTGGGTTTTTAAAATATGTATCTTTTGACAGCAAGGGCATCACCAGAAGAGATGGGACATGCTGTACAAGAGCTTGGGGATCCCTTCTGGTACCACGAGTCAGAAGCAACCTGTTATTTGCTCCTTCACAATCCTTCTACCAAAGAGTGATTCTGCCTCCTGCCTTTACAGCATCTTATTCTTCCTTACTCTAAAAAGATAGAATGCCTTGTGCTGCACTATATCCCTTCCCTAGAACCTTTGCTAATCTTGAAATTCAAACAGCTCCTTCCTTCAGATCGGCCAAATGGGTACCAACCAGTAGCAGGTTGCTACTGGTATGATAAAGGAAGCTGCACTGGTAGAGATCACTATGCTGTGCATACAGCTTCGGTTAGCTGGTGTGCGACATACGTGTCCCAGTGTGTTTTTGCTTCTGCGCATACGCAGGAAGCAAAATCTCGCGAGGGGGCGCGTGTGCACGTGAGATTTCTGTGATTTTTTTGGCAGTGCACCAGTAGCGCTGGTAATGGGAATCCGCCTTTGGTACCGACCTGCTGGTGATGTCAATGAACTAGAACAACCAGTACCGGTCCATGGGCACTGCCATCTTTTTTAAAAAAATTTTTTTTTACTGTTTTGAAGGTTTTTCCTGTTTTATTGCTTGTAAAAAAGGCCCTCCGCTTGCCTACGGGTTTATACTGACCTTTATTCCTTCACCCAAAGCACAGCTGATCAGTTCCTCAGCTCTGTTTCAAGCTGATTTCAGCTACTGAGCACGTGGAGAAGACAAATTGCACAAGGGGACATGCGCGCACACAAAACTTTACAATGTGAACCAGTAGGAAAGATAAGTGGAACCTGCTTCCATTTGCATATCATGGAAGTTGGGTAAACTAAACAAGAGGCCCTCACTCCAGGAAATATTTTTCATTATAAATGCCTGTGAACATTTGGCCCTTTTTAATTGGCTTGTTATTACCTGGAAAGAAGGGATGAAAGCTTGGGGACACCCCAGTAATCGACAATATTCAAGGATTTCCATTCTATGAATACATTCTGTCTTTGCAAACTGGGAAAAGGTCTGGCTGAAAGAAAAAATCAGATCAGGAGTTGAGAAGCAGAAGCTAATTTCATCCTTAGAGCCCAATTTATTCTTTCCATCAAATTCTGCCTTCCACAGAAGTTGGAGGATAAAATTAGAGATGCTGGCAGTCTAAATGGTAGGCAATTGTTTAACTAATTTAAAAACTGATGGGCAATTAAGATTCACTGAAGTATTAACAAAATTTCACTATTGGATATTTTTCAAAATATTAAAGAAAATGGCACATCGTGTCTATTATGCAAAATAAAAGGTAAATCTCATTCTAAAAATTACAATATTTCTTTAATGTTTCTTCCCTGATGAATACATTATAATTAATAGACGTTAAAAGTAAAACTGCACATGACAGAAATATGTTTCCTGTTATCACTGTTTGATTTTTCTCTACTCCTCTTCATTCAACAATATGGAGGGTTCATTTTTGTATCATTATGTTTATTTTATTAAGTAATCTGGCACTGAACAAGTGGAAGACAATACAGTATGTAAATGCTTTCAATAAATGTAACATTTCGAGTTTGTTTAGGTTTCTTCTTTTCCTTTGTGTCTGCTTCATGAAATGTAGACTTAATGGATGAAAATATTAAAGTAAGGTAAAAATAACAAATTTACTGTGGAACGGGGATACTTATTGTGTAATAAATAGAATTTGGGCTTGTCCCTTTGAGTTCCCTTTCAGCGGATTCACTTCCCACCCAACTCCTGTTAAGTTTCCTCTTAGCAGATAGCTACAGCTTCCCAGAGGGATGTATTTATAGACCAGCTGTCTCCATGGTTTCATTTTGAGTGTCTACGAGTTCATTTACAATATAATACTAACTGGAAAGATACAGGGAGGATGTTTCTCTACTCCTAGGTGGAGCTGTTGCTTTACTTATTTTTTTTAAAGAGGAAATTGTACTTAAGATTCAGAAAGCTTAAGAAAGGAAGAGGTTGCCTTAAATGGAAAAAATGAAGGAAAAATAATAACAAGTGTGGCTTTTGGATACTTCATTGTTAACTTTTGTGGAAGCGGTAAGCAGAAAATCTGGTTTCACCCAAGAATAGATTTCTAAACACATTTGATTTCACAGAAATTACTTTAAGCGACTCCCAAGAATTGGTTACGTGTGTTGCTTAAAGATGCAAGGTGTGTTTGGCTTTGTCATACAAATAAGGCACAACCAGCTTAAAGGTGAAATGAATCATTAAACACTTATCCTTGTTATCTGGCCAGAGCGCTATTAATATAAGTGGAATTGCTAGCTCTGTAAATTGGATTTTTAACCTTACCTATGCCTCTTAAGGTGAATGATTACATCAGCTGCAGTGTTTGCCTTATCTTACAGGAAGCTAGCTTCAATAGAGCACTTTGGTACACTGAAGTTCAGATCTCTACCTGTCTCATCAGCTAGAGAATCACTTACATGTGCCCACTCAGAATACCAAACACTCTCCTTTCCACATTGCAGCTAAAATTAATTTTAATCTTAATATTCCCTGGTCTGCCCAATACTTGAACTTCTCATCAGCATTTGACACCCACAGTGAGATGCTAGTGAAATCAGTAGCTGGTAAATCACCTGTTTCACAGAATAATTGCTATCTTGTAGTAGCTATACAGAATACTTTATAAAGAAGAAGCTGGGGCATTGGAGAGGAAATGCATAAATTAGATTTCTATATTCCAGCATACAGGATATGTTATTTTAGAGAATTAGTTAATATTTATTATTTGGAATAATACTATTTTCTCTCCAGGGCTCTGTCATTCAGTTTTATTGCTACTGAAGATAAGTGCTCTGCTTTGTTTTATTAATATGTTTATACAATCTGATTTTGTGAAAATAATTCAGAACCAAATACCATTACATTTAGTAGATTTACTTCTAAAGTAATCACAGACTAAATTCAAATATAGTTATCAAAATCGGAATGTACAATTTTGCAAAATTTCCTAGTTCCAACATTTTCTTTACATTTTCATTTCAGATCTATTCCCTAATTCACAGGCATCCACTATAGTCTGGTTTATAATAGTAGAAATGAATGATTGAATGGTTAAGAAAACTTAATTTTAACAAAGGTTAGAGATGATACGATAGCTGTCTTCCAGTACTTGAGAGCGGTAACGAAGAAGAGATGATTGACTTATTCTCCAAAGTTGTTATTACCATTAAAGCCCTAAATGGCTCAGGGCCAGACTATTTACAGGACCGCCTCCTCCCTCATACCTCAGTGTGGCCAGTAAGGGCCCATAGAGTCGGCCTTCTCCAGATCCCATCCGCCAAACAGTGTCAGTTGGTGGGACCTCAGGGAAGAGCCTTCTCTGTGGCAGCTCCGACCCTGTGGAATCAACTGCCCCCAGAGATCTGCACTATCTCCTCCCTAAAGGTTTTCCGGAAAGCAGTTAAGATCTGGCTTTTATGGCAGGCATGAAATTAGATTGATTGTAATGTATGCATGGTTTTTTAATGATATTATCATTTTTACTACATTGTTGATCTTATTGTTGTATTTTTATTGCTTTTTTTTTCTATTGTTGTATTTATGACTGTTGTTAGCTGCTCTGAGTCCGTTTTGGAATAAGTGGCATATAAATACAATAAATAAATAAGTGCCCGAGAACAAGACAAAAAATAATGGCTGGAAGTTTGTTGAAGAAAGAATTAAGGAGGAATTTCCGGAGAGTGAAAACAATTAATCAATGGAAGAGCTTGCTTCCCAGAGATGTAGATGCTCCATCACTCAACAGTTTTTAAAAAAAGATTAGACAATTTTTTGTCTGGGATGATATAAATCTGTGATGGCGAATCTATGGCACGCATGCTGGAAGTGGCACACAGAGCCGTCTCTCCAGGTACATGAGCCATCACTCTTCTGGATTCTACTGCACCAGTCTGCTGGTCTTTACACAAGCAGGAGCACCGGAAATTGGAAGAGCAGCCACCCAGTACACATGCCAGAAAAATGATCTTGCAGTTTCCAGAGACCACGTGTGCCTGGATTCTAAAACCTGTTGCTATTGCTTTACACATGAGCTTGTGATGCTTCTGCCCCAGGCAGGTGGGTGGAGCATCCCAGTGGGTGGGCTGAACCTCCTGCCTCCACCGTTACCAATTCGCAGAACAGGCTGAACCTGGAGCAACCCACTATTGGCGCACTGGCCAGCTGGTATTCGTGCATGCATGCACACCAGAAAACAGACCATATTCCCATGTGTGCTGAGTGGCTACTCTTCCACTTTGCAGCATGTGCACATCCACCCACACTCCCGTTTAGACACTTGGTGCCAAAAAAATTCGCTAACACTGGTATAAGTTCTCCTGTCTTGAACAGGAGGTTGGTTTATCTTTACATCTTCCAATGTATTATTATTATTATTATTATTATTATTATTATTATTATTAATTAATAATTGTATGCCGCCCCTCTCTGAAGACTCGGGGCATGTATGTAGCATGTAACACTGCAGCTTGTCCTAAATGCTGACCTCCAGTGATGTGGAACTTCAATAATTTTTGATTGAAGCAATAGTCAAGTCTGCTAAAGACTGAAAACTGAAATCCCACATATATAAAATCAGAGCTGGAAGGGACCTTGCAGATCTTCTAGTCCAACTCTCTGCTCAAGCAGAAAATCATAAATCATTTCAGACTGGCTGCCCAATCTCTTTTACAATTTTTGAAGATAAGCAGTTCCACTGATTGTTGTCACTACCAGGAAACTTCTAGGCTGCTTTTCTCCTTGATTAGTTTCCATCCATTGCTTCTTGTCCTCCCTTTAGGTGCTATGGAGTGGCAGCCCCTCAAATATTGAAACACTGCTATCATGTCTTTCTTTTCATTAGACTAGTCACTAGACATACCCAATTCCTTCAATTGTTTTTCATATGTTTTAGCCTCCAGTCCCCTAATCATTTTTGTTGCTCTTCTCTGCACTCTTTCTAGAATCTCAACATTTTTTCTGTTGTAGCAACCAAAATGGGATGAAATATTCCAAGTGTGATCTTTATATGGCATTATAAGTATGATACTAATACTTCAGAGCATCTCGATTTTATCCCTCTGTTAATGCAGCTCAGGACTGCGTTATTTAAGGCTCATATTTAAGACTTCCACTTAAATATGAGCCAGCCTCAAGTCATCGTCCCCAAGTAAAAATACAGTGGCATATAATGAAGATATAGATTTATCTGTAACAATAACTGATGTGCTTCACCACACACAATTATAACTATAGTATCTGGAGAAGAAGCTTGCCCAGTATAATAATTGTGAGATATGTTGCCAAATGGTCAACCAGCCTGTTACCTAATATGCATCTCTTAGCAAAATATATTGTTTTATTCCCTTTCCATGGCTAGTTTTCTTTGCTGATTTATTGAAGGCATAATAACAATCCTAAACTTAGTTCAAATTCCCACTACATGAACTATCTTCCCATCTTCATATGGCAACTCATACCACCTCAATAGAAAATGCTATCTTGTCTTCAAGCACCATCCAATATTTTGGGTTCTGCTTCAATTTGGAATCAATACTAGGGCTGCTAGTGGGAATTTTGAAAGGGATAAGCCTGAATTTGGGAAAGAAAAGTATAAAATTAAATGATATTTTTTTAATTAAGTAGGAACTTCTTGTTCACTCACCTCTGACTACTTCCCAGCAACACCATATAATCTGTTTGAACTGGGTAGTGGCCAAAAGGGACATTTGCCATCAGGTAGCAGAAGTGAGCAGCTTCTATTAATCCTTTCCCAGCTGAATAAATAAAAGGGCACACATTAATTAATATATGGGAAAAACATAAGAGAGTACAAAATGCATTATGATTGTTTTAAGGAAAAGGAAGCCTTGTGAGAAAAAAGGAAGATTCATTGGGAGAAACTACAAACTTTTTGTAGCATTAAAATTCATCTGCATTACCTCTCTTTTAAAGACATATCAGACTAATTTGCCCATCCTGTATACTTAAATGCAACAAACGTTCTAGCTCTTTTATGATTGTCAACCTCATTGATTGTTTCTGATATTGTTATTGTTTTTTCAGGCAGATGCGGAGAAAGGACACAAGACAGGAGGAATTATATAATTCCACCACCACCTCACCCCATGCATGTATGAATTTCCTCACCCAATGTGTCTCCCATAGTGATGATAGCTCTGGAATTCAGGTCCAGGTCTCCTACTTGATTAGACAGCATGACAGCTAGGTGTGGCCTCCAGTCTCCCCATTTCTCATCTCCACAGGACTACAGTCAAAAAAAAGGAAATTACAGAGTACAAAGGAGAAAAAACACCACTATTTGCTCAAAGTTGTTTCCTCTGTCTGGCAAGAGATCCAGGAAAAGTGCTCCAAATTTTTGGGAAGCAAACCAATTTTTGTTTGTGGTTCATGCACACAAAGCACAGAGGGTATCAGGCTTGAAGCACAAATAAAATATATAATTTTTAAGGAAACCTTCACCAAATGCCAGTGCTAACATTACAACTCTTAAAATGCTGAGCCAGCCAAAACTCAGAGAAGTTTATTTCCCAGCTTTTATCCAAGGCAGCTTACAGTATAGGAGGATCTTCCTCCTATGACAGTAACCAGGCAAGGTACAGATGGGGAGGGAGGGAGGGGGAGGGGGGAAGGGAGGGGGGAGGGAGATTCAAAATGACCCAGCAAGCTTCATGGTTGAGGGAGCACTTGAATCTCCTTTCTTCAGTCTGACTCCAACATTAATGAGTCACCCCACTGACTAATTGGACTAGAGAAGGCTGACCTGAAGTAAAATTTCAGCACATTTTGGCTTCTGAAATATACCAAAGTTTCTGGCCCCATTATTGCTTCCCATAGAACAATGGTTAACCTTTTGACTTGATGGCTTCTTTCTCAGCAGGAAATCTTTAGATTGCTAGAGAACTTGGAACCAAAGAACCACTTATATAGAAGATTTGAAATGGATGCTCATAAGAAAACAGCAAGAATACAGCAAGAAAGGGGGTAATGGCAGAACAGTTACTCCATGAAAATTCTCAGAGTGTTTCATTCAGACTATCTCCATCCCAGTAAACTCATTCCTTCATTAAACTATACTTTAATTTGCCCTAACAAAGACAGAAGGTAGAACATGCACTTAGAATGCAACCTGAAAGAGATATTCCTATCAAGGACACTGGAGTATAGGTTAGCTATATCTAAGGCATAATCACACCCTCATTAGCTCGGTTAGGCTGCAACATATCACCCCTTTCAGAAGAGAGGTGCAGCATATGGCCCTAAAACTGGCAGGCAGAAAGAGCTACATAGAATGGCATAATTTCACACGTTCCAAACTTCTCTGTTCAGCTGAAGGTCAGGCTGCCAGATCCTAAGTCCCAGCCTAAATATGAATCAGCTGATTCCATTTCAGCCTTGACATAAATGATTAATTATTGTCACTTTTGGTTTAGACCAGGGGTGTCAAAATCACAGTGTCACAGTGGTGTCACATGACATACCAGGGCTTTTCTACCCCTTCACTAAATGATGCATCCGACCCACAGGCCAGGAGTTGACAGCCCTGGTTTAGATCAAGATTATTCTTAATTGTTCCCTGAACACAGCCAATAAATTTAAGACATAAATATTTCCTCAGCAATTTTTCAGGTACAGCTAACATATTCATCAGTTAAGTAGCTTAACATATTTAGCCACCAAATAAATGAATAGAATATAGTTGATCCTTTCTTAGCCCGCTGCCTTATGTACTGTAACTTATGCTTTCTCAAGCATTGTCAACAAAACTGGTCAAGTCCTAGATTAAAATGTCAGAATAGAGAAGGTTGGGTTAGCCTTGAATTCTACCGATCTAATAACTACAGTAAGTCTGAGTATCTGAGCAATCTGCAATTATTGCTGGTGTCAACAAGCTATTGTCAATATTGACAACTAGAAAAGGCTGAGCAATCTTCCCTGCTGAGCCTTGTAGACATTTATAATTGCGCATATGCCATGCGTACACCAATTTTGGCATCTTCAGATGTTCACATGCACAGAGGTGGCAGGAAGGAGAAAGACAAAAACAGTAAATGATTCTAGCAATCCCCTTAAGTGCACATTCTTAGTTTTTTTTTAAAGCAACTTTGTTTTTATCAGTCTAGTTTCGGATTTGTCTAGATCCAAACTCACGCCGTGTCAAACTCACGTCGTTATGGCAGCATTGCATGACTATTTCCCCCTTCACTAAACCGGGTGCAGGTGTGGCCAGCACATGATGCTTCCAGCCCATGAGCTGATTGTTTGACAGCCCTGATCTAGACTGTGGTACTTCTCTACTTTATGCACCCTAAAAGATGCTTTGTAGCACGGGTGTATCTTAGCTTACCTCGCCTCTGGTTCGCTTCCTCCCACCCTTCCTGGGCAAACACGAGTGCTTTGCGCACACACACACTTGCAAGCACAGTGCCAAAACCCAAACTTGTGTGTATGCCAGAAGCAAAAAAAACCCCAGCTTCTGCATGTGTACAGAAGCCAAAGAGAAGATGGCGGTGCCATAGGCACCACCATTAGAGGCAATTCAGGAGAGTGGCCAACCAACGATTGCGCCCAGTTCTGTGAGCGGGGAGAAATTCCCGTTAGCGAGAAACACACCTCTGTTTTGTAGCATTTCAGGCATGGGGGAATTGAGACATCTCCCCCGGGCCTATACAGTTTATGCATGGTATGTTTGTGTGTATGTTTTGCTTTTTAATAAGGGGCTTTTAGTGACTTTTAATTATTAGATTTGTTATACATTGTTTTATTGTTGTTGTGAGCCGCCCCAAGTCTGGGGAGAGGGGCGGCATACAAATCTAATTAATACTACTACTACTACTACTACTACTACTACTACTAATAATAATAATAATAATAATAATAATAATAATAATAATAATAATAATTTCTGCACTGCTCTCTCTGCACAAAGAGCCCATGACTCCAGGGGCCAAGAGGTTTCCACCTGGTCCTATCTAACTGCTGCCTTAGGCTTGGCTCCTCCATCTAAGCTGCCCTTCATTGCCCATCTTCACTTGACAGACTCCTCGCCTCAGGTCCATCCTGCCTAGGCCAGATACACAGGACCTATGAAAGCAGAGGGGCAGAGGCAGAAACCAATACCAAAGATGCCTGGGGTATCCTTCCAGACATGAGCTGGAAAAGTGTCTGCAGAGGATCGTTGGAGGCCAGTGTGCTTGTGAACCTGCAACAGGACAGAATAAATCATTTTGTCAGACATGGCAAATATGGGCATTTAAAACATCCGCTCATGCTGAAGAAGCAGCAAAGCATTCTACACACCTAGTCAGGACCCAGCTGTAAATCCTTGAGTTCATCTTGCTTGATAGAAAAAGTGCATGGCCCCACAGCTGGTTCTCCATAGCCCAGTCCAGGGCTTCCTATGAGCAAGCAAATTATAATCAAACCCTTGACATCCACCAACTGCACCCTACTCTATCCATACTATTACTTTCCAATGTGACTAACAGTCAAGGTTCATGGCAGATGAGAGCTAGCCTTGCCACTCATCAGTGGTCTCCAATGTGTCCCATGGAAAGGGTCGAGCTCTGCCTAAGTATAATGGATATGAGAATCAAGAAAACATAGGGAAATGTTATTACCCTAATATTATATTCCACAGAATAAAACAGATATTAGCCAGATATTAAGCAGAACAAGATCAGCAATTTGAGATTCGTTAAGATCTGAGAGGGTGGACCTGTGGGTCCTTGGGATGTAGAGCAGGCTGTGTGGTACCCTTTGGGTGGATGGAAATTCTAGATGTTTCAAATCAACTAGAAAGCATAGCCAGTGGCAAGAGATTGTGTAAGCTGTAACCTTAAACATGCAAAAGACATGAAACTGTCACTTCTGAACCAATATAATCATTTGCCTAAATATTCCTATTGCAATTTAGTTTTTTACTCTTTTTTCCTCATGAAGGAGCCCCAAGAGCTATACAAAAATAATAAAAACAATGCTCCATGAAAATAATTTGACAAAAGTAAATAATAATAAAACAAAGTTCCATAAAGCAAGCCAATAAAACCAGTGGAGTACAACACTTTAAAATAGAGTTTAATTAAAAGACAGTCTAATAGTGCTGTACTTCTCAATAAAAGCAATATATTTCTCTGCGGAAATATATTGCGTCTGATTTGCATTCTCCCAGCATTTCTCATGCAAAATGAGACTGTGGATTCACAGACATATGAGTAATCATCTGAGGTTATAACAATAGGAGTGTGATCCAAGACTCTGTGCACATAATCCCCTCAGAAAGCAAACCTGGAGACTTAGCTCTTACTTTCTTTCTGCCATAGAAAAGGAGTTTGGTGAACTTCTCTATTTTTTGCTCTAGTGTTCCAGCCATTGGGACCTTCTCCCCTGTGAGAAGGTCCATGGTTCCACAGCCAGGCAGGGGCCATTCTTCTCCTGTCAGGTTAATCAGGTCCACCCGTGGCTCTTGTCTTTTGTACTTTTCCCGATATTTGCAATCTTGCATCAACAGCTCAGCTGTATCTGATCCCACCATGGACTGCGAATGGGAGGGGAGAAAACAGCACACATTAAATGGATTGGAAGATCAGAAATATCGGGGGTAACAACACAGCAAGAAAAGGGGCAGTAGTAGGACAGTGGCAGAACAGGACCATGAGCATTCTCAGAGTGTCTCATACTTTAATTTGTTTTTAAGTTTAACACTTTGCTGGAAAATAAGCCCCCCAAATCCATGAAAACCAGAGTCAAGAACTGATTTCTCAATCATCAAATCTGTGCTTCAGATTAACTCATTTACTTTACTGCTAGAGTTTGATAATTAAAATGATCTTAATGTGTCCCAAAAGCTATCTCAGAATATTTGAAAAGGGTTGAGGAACCTGATGGAGGGAGGCTTCACTAGAGGGGCAGCCTATACGCTTTCAATACGTTTACAAACGCATATTCAGGCACAAGACTGACCACAGTCTTTCCAATGTGAATAGCATAGAATTGGCAACATTGGGGTAAATGGCGAAAGGAAGAGATCAAGTTATCTGTCTTCAATGCTATGACCAGTATGTCACGTTGGAAATTGTGTAATCATCAGACACCCTAAGAAAGCTATTAAAATACTGCTGATCTGCAGAATATATTCAGTTAGGGGGAAAACCTACCCCCCACCCAGAAGAATAGAAACTCATTCTGTCTGGACTGAATTCATCATTTTCCATAAGCACCCAGGACTGCCCTCCTTTATACTTACTCCATTTTGTCGGCACAGAAGGAGAAGGAGTTTCCAAAGCAAGGCAGAATCTCGGCCCTGCTTAGTTGTCAAGTCACAGCCAGTGACTGCTTTGCGCTGACAGAATGTCATCATATCTACCTTGTGCAGATCTTCCCTGAAAGAGAAGCAAAGAAGGCCACAACAATAGTTTAATTAAATCTCGGCAGGATTTAATGCATGTGTGTATTATTTGTGCCATTTTGTGTAAGCAGTTCACCGAAAAGCAAAGACTTGTCCTAGATAATCATTTAGGTCACCTTCCCTAAAGAACACCCATGTTTCAGTTGAACACTCCCACACACGCACACACACACTTTCCTCCTGATTCTTCCACCTCATTCTCTGCACATTCATACATCAAACTGCCATTATCCATTTTTGTGCCTCCTCCAGTTCTGTCACCCTCTTTGATGAGTATTTCACTCCCAAAGCTGAAGAGCGATTCCTGGCTATTAGGAGACCATTTCCTGTCACCATTCCCCTCTGATGAAATGTCAGCCAGCTATTCTGGACCATTAGCCAGTAATTATAGACTTTAGAAAGACTTCTCTGCCAGCTCCCATAATGGGAACTTCTGGCAAGCGAGCAATCTATCCAGGATCTGGAAAGCAAAAGTATGGCTCATCTCTTTGACCTAGCTACAGGAATAGGTGGTCCAAGTAATCACATTCTCCAGCAAATAATAAAGAAATATGTAAGGACCTCTTTCCTTTTCCTCTGTTCTCCCCTTTTAGTCTTCTGCCACATAACTAAAATAGGTAAATTGCTGTGCAGTACTTTATATGACCCACAATATATTAAAAACCTAGCCAAATCATGTAAAAAATATATCAGATTTTGTCCTGAGAAAATTCCATAACAAAAGGCCCCCATAGGTTTCTTAGTCAGGTAGAAAGTTAGCGTGAAATATTCTAGGAAATATTAAAATGGCAGAATATTTCCCTTAAAAGAGAAATAAAAATCTTAAAGGAAACAGAAGCAAAAGGCCTCAGTTCCCTGCCCAAGCAGATATTTTGGTGACAGTTTATCTACAAGACAAAAGATTGGGCCAGTCTATCTACAAAACAAAGACCTTCAGAGCAAAGCCGTTTAGCCACAAAAGAAAATTGGCCTTAGTTGCATCACCCAGCAAGTTTCAACCAAGCCCATGAGCATGGCTTATGCAGGATGCCCTGCATTTTCTTTCAATATCTTTCAATGCAAATTGGGTGCCCTGGGGTAGAGCTCCATTTTCGTTACCCCACTGCATCCCCCCCGCTCCGGTCCAGGCATTAGCCCACCCCTGTATATACCCAGCGCTTGAAACCCACATGGTCCTGTTCGCCATTAAACCATCCTTCAAAGCAGTCTCCATGTTTTCAGTGTCTTTCTCCCCACTTGGAATTGAACCCAGATGGACATTTCTTCCATCAATCACCATATTATAATTGAGACAGAATTAGAACAAGAATTGTAGCAGCTTACTATCATTTTAACCCTCCTTTTAACTTTCAGGAACACACTTAAGATCTGGATTGATAGATGTCTACATAAAAGTTTTAATTAAAATAGTATTGTACTACCCCATTTACAGATCGTACTCCACTTACAACCATGTGTTTAGTGACCATTCAAAGGTACTATGGCACTGAAAAAAGTGACATATGACTGTTTTTCACATTTAAGATTATTGCAGCATCCCTGGGGGTCACATGATAAAAATTTGGACTCTTGGCAATAGGCGTGTATTTATGACGGTTGCAATGTCCCAGGGCCATATAAGTCTTCTGACAAGCAAAGTCAATGGAGAAGCCAGATTTACTTCATAACAATGTTACTAACTTAGCAACTGAGCGATTCACTTAACAACTGTGACAAGAAAGGTCATAAAATGGGGCAAAACTCACTTAACAACTGCCTTGCTTAGGGTTGGAAATTTTAGGCTCAAAAGTCAAGGACTACCTGTATTATGAAAAACTTCCAAAGTTTCCCCAGGAATGAGTTTCATCTACTTCCATTTTGTTACCATTAGTCCAAACATGGCTGGCTGCTGTTTGAAAGGACAGGAGCCAACTTATTCTCCTGTCACGTCTTGTACCTGATTAAAGGTCCTGGAAAGGCTCTCATTGTTTCCTGCTCAGCATTGTCATGTAGAATAATCTGCAAAACAGAAGCAGACTCAAAGGCTTGGCTTGCGGATTTTAGCATGGCAAAATTGTCAATAAACTATAACAGCCTGGTTCACTCATAAAGAATGGATTTATAACTCACATTAAGCTAAAGCAAAGAAACATTTTTGTAATTTAGATTATGTTCACAAGTAGGTTTCGAACAATAATTGCCTACATTCATTACGCCAAACTATAGTTAGCCAGCATGCTACAGGATACTTGTTTAAGTTAGCAGAAAGTATTTGCCTTTTGCATATCTATCTACAGGTGGTCCTCAACATATAATAGTTCAGTGATGGCCAACGTATGGCACAGGTGGCAAGCAGAGCCATATTTAAGGGCACATGAGGCATTGCCCTATGTCAGCGCATGCACCCATGTGTGCACTGGTCAGCTGATTTTCTGCCTTCTTTTTGCTTGTTTTCACTCCCCCCAGGCTTCAGAAAAGCCTCCTGAAAAACGGGCCATCCAGGAGTTTAGAACCGAACTTCCGGTTGGGCTGTTGGGCCATTTTTTAGCCATCCCGAGGCTTCAGGAAGCTTTCCTAAACCCTGGGCAGAGCCGAAAAAAAGTTGAACAGCCCTACCGAACGTCCACAGGCTTCAGTGAGGCCTGTGAGCGTGCATGGGAGGGCAGCATAGGTGGCCGTGTGTATGCACGGGGGCAGCGCAGGGATTGTGCGCATGCACAGGGAAGGCATATTGCATTATGGGTGTGGCTATCGCACGCATGCACACTCTTTCTGCACCCGAGCCAAAAAAGGTTCGCCATCACTGCAATAGTTCATTTAGTGACCGTTCAACAGCACTGCAAAAAGTAACTTTTTCACACTCACAACCATTGCAGTATCCCCATGGTCATATGATCCAAATTTAAATGCTTGGCAATTGGTTCATATTATGACAGTTGCAATATCCCAGGGCCCTGTGATTACCTTTTGCAACCTTCTGACAAGCAAAATCAATGGGGAAACCAGATTCATTTAACAATGATGCTACTAACTTGACACCTGTGGTAATTCACTTAACAAGAAAAGTTATAAAATAGAACAAAATTCATTTAACAACTATTTTCCTTAGCAATATAAATTTTGTGTTCAGTGGTGGTTGTAAGTTGAGGACCACCTATACTCTGATTCCTTTTCTGTGGTACACTGAAATCTGACTCTATTGTTTTCTAAATAAACATTCAAAGAACTTTGTATTTCTTACGTCAATCTCTTTGATCTAAGAGCTTGCCTGATGGTAAATCTAAACTGAGCCCAAAAGCCACAGTTGAGACCTCTGGGTTTATCTTTGAGGAGGGAGAATTTAGAATCATGCTCTTCCTAACTCAAAGTGCAGTCCCTTAACTGCTGTTCATCTGGATCCCCAGAGTTGGTTACAAAATGTAGTTTGCAATATAGACTTTATTTGCCTGCATAACCTCTGTATCCCTCTTCTTTCAGAGCATTTAATATGTAAGCTGAATGCTAAAAGTCTCTTGGATGTTAGAAATTGAGGTTGTTTATAGAATGCATTATAACAACCATGTTACCTATAAGATGAATTATTGCAGAACGCAGCCGCGAGAGCCATCGTGGGGCTTCCAAGATTCGCCCATGTTTCCTCAACACTCCGTGGCTTGCATTGGCTGCCGATCAGTTTCCGGTCACAATTCAAAGTGTTGGTCATGACCTTTAAAGCCCTACATGGCTTTGGACCAGACTACCTCCGGAACCGCCTGCTACCGCACGAATCCCAGCGACCGATAAAGTCCCACAGAGTTGGCCTTCTCCGGGTCCTATTGACTAAACAATGTCATTTGGCAGACCCAGGAGAAGAGCCTTCTCTGTGGCGGCCCCGGCCCTCTGGAACCAACTCCCCCCGGAGATTAGAATTGCCCCCACCCTCCCTGTCTTTCATAAACTACTCAAGACTCATTTATACCGCCAGGAATGGGGGAGTTGAGATATTCCTTCCCCCTAGGCCATTACAAGTTATGCATGGTATGTCTGTGTGTATGTTTGGTTTTATAGTAAGGGTTTTTAGTTGTTTTATTATTGGATTGTCACATGCTGTTTTTATCATTGTTGTTAGCCGCCCCGAGTCTACAGAGGGGGGCGGCATACAAATCCAATAAATTGTTGTTGTTGTTGTTGTTGTTGTTGTTATTATTATTATTATTATTATGACATATTATGACATGGCTCTTTGTTTAGTGGGAATAAATATAAATTAGATGGGTAAATCAGAGAGGAAACAAGAATATCTCTGGGACCGCCTTCTGCCGCACGAATCCCAGCGACCGATTAGGTCCCACAGAGTGGGCCTTCTCCAGGTCCCGTCGACTGAACAATGTCAATTGGCGGGTCCCAGGGGAAGAGCCTTCTCTGTGGCAGCTCCGACCCTCTGGAACCAGCTCCCCCCTGAGATTAGAACTGCCCCCACCCTCCTTGCCTTCCGCAAACTCCTTAAAACCCACCTCTGCCGTCAGGCATGGGGGAACTGAAATATCTTCCCCAGGCCTATACTGCTTATGTATGGTATGTTGTGTGCATGTTTTTTTTAAAACTATGGGTTTTTAGCTTTCTAATTATTGAATTTGTATTATATATTGTTTTCTGTTACTGTTGTGAGCCGCCCCGAGTCTGCGGAGAAGGGCGGCATACAAATTTAATAAATAAATAAATAAACAAAGATCAATCAAATAATGCCAAGTTCTAATTCCATGTAAGCAGATATGCAATATCATACTTGTTACTAACGGACAACAAGATGTTTACCTCAAGGCTATGTATCTCAATAAGAGCAGGTTGCCCATCTGCTGGATCATTTGGACATCCTCGGACCAGCTGCCCTCCAGCTCCAAAACACAGAGGTACGTGAGGAAGGGTAAATTTGGGGGAGGTCACATGGCTAGACATAGCTTGGAAGTCTTCGACTAGAAGACAAAAAGACAGTCCTTTTACTGGTGGACAAACGGCCTAGATCACGGGTGTCAAACTGGAGACGTCACGTTACCATCATGTAATGTTTTGCAACATTTTTCCCTTTGCACAGCTGGGGTGAGTGTGGCTTTCTCATAACACATCCATCCCGCAGGCTGCCAGTTTGACACCTTTGGCCTAAATGATAAACTACAAATACAAATGTATCCCCAAATCTGCTCTACAAACAATGTCCCAGTGTCTATGTGTCCAGAAATCAAACACGATAGAAAATAAACTGATAGTTATTAAGTTGGATTCTAGTCCAGATTCTTTGAACTATGGCATAGATTTAAATGTGACTATGGATTAATAACAATTGATTAACTGATTGTACGATATTGCTACTGAGCAAGTCTTACTATGTATAAGTGTAGCAAAAAAAATGTACTGATTTTTAGGTTGTTAATATGCACATTTTAATGTGACATTTGCAAGGTGCCATGGCTTTATACAGATTTGGCAGCATTCAAATTTAACCAGTCATTATTTACCAGGTATCCAGTTTCTGTAATTACAGAAGTATGAGAGCACATCCTTTCCTTCTGACATGTCCTTAAAATTAGGCACAATAGAACAGCTCTTAGTAGAATTATGTGCATTAGTCCATTTATTTATAAAATGCTTCCTCTCAAAACTGAAAAGGAGAGTGATAATACGATTCAGATTTTTATGCAACCCTGCCTTAAATGCAGAGCCCACCTTCTAGAGAAACAAAGGAAAGCATCCTTTGGTCCCTTGTTATGCAGAGATTATGGTGATCTTGTAGGTGCTGATAAGAGCCTTTGAACTGCTTCAAAAAATCAAAAAAATCCTTACTTCTAGGTTTCATCTTTAAAAGCTAGAGCAGTTTCCATCAAGTCTGATCAGGGCTCAGGAATATAGTCACTACTCTTAAAAACCCAAACCTAAAGGGAAATCTAGGGCAGACAACAGGAGTATATTACTTATTCAATATTTTATAGTCAACATTTTCAGACAAATTCTCCCAGAGTAAGTTTTCAAATGTTATCAATAATGAACATAATAAAAGTATTGCTAGTTTTTTTTTAAATATTTTTGGGATGGGAGGAATAAAAGCAATAAAAGCTTGATTTTTTTTTTAAAGTTTTAGGAATAGCTTATAAGGGTAGGGACTACTATATAAATCTTGAGCAATCATGACAAGTAAAAACATAAAAACCCAAAGTCCTTAAAACCACCCAATCTAACTCTCCTTTGGGTAGACCATGAAACAGGGCCTTTCTCTCCAATCTCAGCATCACATATTCTTCAAAGGAAAAAGGGCCAAATTAGTACTAATATCACAACACGAAATCATAACTATGCTATTCAGATGAAACTTATCATAGATGGGTCTATTCAGATCTTCTTTTATCCAGAACATCCTTCCCTCCCTACAGATCAAACTGTTATGAAATTATCTCATCTTTTTAGCTCATCCAGTGCCAGCATTCAAATTTGAGGGAATCTTCAGATTGTCCTCCTGAACCAAATAGAATTTTTGGTTCTCTTACCCTGAGTTTCACAATAGTTCTATCCAGCCTGATTTTATTCCTGATTGTTTATCTTTTTTTTAACGTGCACTGAGAGCAAGCAACTGTGTGCTTTTTGCCGACGGCGTGAAACTTTTCAACACCACTGACAACACACTCACTCTCCAAAAGGACCTTGACTTTGTTTCAGATTGGTCTAACACCTGGCAACTCCAAATATCAACCAACAAATGCTCTACCCTCCACATCGGCAAAAAGAATCCAAACCTCATATATGAACTGAATAAACAAATCCTCACAGCCAACCCACATTTAGTAAAAGACCTTGGAATACTAATATCAAATGACCTAAGTGTTAAAGCTCACTGCAACAATATCGCCAAAAAGGCTTCCAGAGTTGTTAACCTGATCCTACGTAGCTTCTGCTCTGGCAATCTCACACAACTGACTAGAGCCTACAAAACTTATGCCAGACCCATTCTCGAATACAGCTCATCTGTCTGGAACCCACACCACATCTCAGACATCAACACTATCGAAAACGTCCAAAGATATTTCACCAGAAGAGCCCTTCACTCCTCCACTCAAAACAGAATACCTTACGAAAATAGACTAACTATCCTGCGTCTTGAAAACTTAGAACTGCAGCGCCTAAAACATGATTTAAGTATTGCCCACAAGATCATATGCTGCAATGTCCTTCCGGTCAATGACTACTTCACCTTCAACCGCAACAACACAAGAGCACGCAACAGATTCAGACTTAATATTAACCGCTCCAAACTTGACTGTAAAAAATATGACTTCAACAACCGAGTTGTCAAAGTGTGGAAGTCATTACCGGATTCAATAGTGTCAACTCCCAATCCCCAACATTTCTCCCTTAGACTCTCCACGATTGACCTCTCCAGGTTCCTAAGAGGCCAGTAAGGGGCGTACATAAGTGCACTGATGTGCCTAACGTCCCCTGTCCAATTGTCTTTCCTTTTCTCATATATATTATATATTCTCTCCCTCTCATCTACTTCTCTTCTCTTTTACTTACTATCCTTATATATACAGTGAACCCTCGAGTTTCGCGTCCTCAAGGATCGCGAAAGGGCTATTTCGCTAGTTTTCAACCCGGAAGTAAACTCCACCATCTGCGCATGCGTGCCCTTCCACGCATGCGTAGATGGTGGAGTTTCCCCGCCGGGCAGAGGCTTCCCTGGGTCTTCCCCCTCTTGCCCCGGTAAGACCCCAGCGGCGGTGGGCTGGAGCGCGAGCTTGGGGCAGCCTAGCTCCGCTTCCCAGCTGGGAAGCGGAGCCGGCAACAGCGTGGGCGGGCGGGCGGCGCGCGCGAGCTTGGGGCAGCCTAGCTTCGCTTCCCAGCTGGGAAGCGGAGCCGGCAACGCGCGTGCGCTTGGGGAAACCCCAGATCCGCTCCCCAGCTGGGGAGCAGCCCCAGCAACGCACGCGCGCTTGGGGCAGCCTAGCTTCGCTTCCCAGCTGGGAAGCGGAGCCGGCAACGCGCGCGCGCTTGGGGAAACCCCAGATCCGCTCCCCAGCTGGGGAGCGGCCCCAGCAACGCGCACGCGCTTGGGGCAGCCTAGCTTCGCTTCCCAGCTGGGAAGCGGAGCCGGCAACGCGCGCGCGCTTGGGGAAACCCCAGATCCGCTCCCCAGCTGGGAAGCGGCCCCAGCAACTCGCGCGCGCTTGGGGAAACCCCAGATCCGCTCCCCAGCTGGGGAGCGGCCCCAGCAACGCGCGCGCGCTCCCCAGCAACGCGCTGCGGCGGTGGAAGTAAAAACACCATCTGCACATGCGCAGATGGTGTTTTTACTTCCGCACCGCTACTTCGCGAAAAATCGATCATCGCTTGGGGTCCTGGAACGGAACCCTCGCGATGATCGAGGGTTCACTGTATTACTTAATGTCTATTTTCTTCCATATGTATTGTATATTGGACAAAAAATAAATGAAATGAAATGAAATATGCACCAAAGAAAAAATCCTTTTGTGTCCAATCAAACTTGGCCAATAAAGAATTCTATTATTTTTTTTCAGAGGTGGGTTCTAGCCAGTTCAGACCAGTTTTATAGAACCGGTAGGAAGAAATTCTCCCCACTCTCTGAACTGACAGCGATGGCCAGTTAGTCATGCCCCGAACCAGCTCTCTCAGCAATGCCATAGACGGCGACATTTTCTTTTTTTTGCTTGTGTGCATGCGCAGAAGTTGGGTTTTTATCAAAGCGCCTGCAAGCGTGAACACCCATGCACACACAACACATGAAGAAGCGAACCAGCAGCGAGGTAAGTCAAAGCCCACCCCTGCCTATTCAATTCTATTATTACCCTCACCCTGCATCTTATCCTTGTTGAATAACTTACCTAACTGAACAGGATTCCAATCTTTGGAGGGAGCGGCTTCATAGTGGTTGGAAGAATTTTCCATATATTGACTAAGCTCACAACAGCTGGAACTGAGACCAGATTCCTTGTACTCTTGGAGAGGGGTTAGCCCCTCAGGCAATGAAAGCTATTGCAGAGGAAACACATAGAAAATATATGAGAGTGAATGGTAGCCTGAATTAAACAAAGCAAAATAATCTATAACTTCTTTCCCAAGGAATTTTACTATTGGGAAAAAAATAGGAAAATGCAAGGTCCTCCCACTGGCTAAAATGTCAGCAACGATGAGATTAGATACCTCAAGGGCTGGATTAGTGGCATTCTTCGAAGAGTTCTCTTGGAAATTATCCCAAGTGTGTTCTTGCAATGAAGGAGAATGGGAGCTGATATCATAGAAAGCATCTTTCTTTGAAGCATAGCTATCTTCATAGGAATCCTGCTTCTTAGATCTGGAGGAAATCAAAGGAAAAAGGTTGAGCTTAAAATCTACTGGACTTAACCTTGCAGCACATTTATCTATCTGACTCCTTATACCGGGATAAATACATAAAACAAATGCCATCTTGAATATATACTGAATTTTGACCCAATTTCCTCCTGATGTGCACAGCAAACAATCGAAGCAAATGTTTCACTTAAACCTTTCTCGCCTATCACCATGTTAGGTGATAGGCTCCCTCTATTGATAATGTCCCCTCCCACAAGCTTGCAATACTGCATTAGAAAAGTCTGCAGAATCCTAGATGCATAAAGAATTGCAGTTTTCTGCAAGATCACATGAAGTGTTAGTACCACTTTATATTGCCTTGGTAAGAAAACACTTGGAATACTGCATCCAGTTTTAATTGCCCAATATAAAAAAGATGTTGAGACTCTAGAAAGAGTGCAGAGAAGAGCAACAAAAACGATTAGGGGACTGGAGGCTAAAATATATGAAGAACAGTGGCAAGAACTGGGTATGTCTACTTTAAGGAAAAGAAGGATTAGAGATTTAATGGGCTGGTACAAAGAAGAGTCAACATTAGAACTCGGAGCTTATTGTCACTTTAAATGTATACTAATTGGCATACATTAAAATGAAATTTCTTTGCATATAGCTCTCAGAGGTTCACCACCTCCAATATACATTGCATAAATTTGAAAATAAATTTATTTATTTATTTATTTTCAAGTTTATGCATGCTTGCTTGCAAGCATATAACCACATACAGTATATCATATGACCCAGAGAAACCTAGTTCTAGTTCGGATGTATACATGAACATGAAGAAAAAAACGAATCTAGTTTATCAGACAGATGAAATAGGAAACAAAGCTGTACTAGAAATACTTCAAATCAGCAGTGAAATCTACTTACCTTCCCTACTGATTTGGAAGTGCGAATTTTGTGCGCACACACATGCTCAGCTCACGTGCACACACACAAGAAGGCTTTACACATGCACAGAGTGTAAAAAAAACAAGGAAATTGTGGCCACTGCTACCAGTATGCCCTATCCGGAACCTACCTGTAGCATTTCACCACTGCTTCAAATGCTCTCAGAGGGGAGCAACAGAAACAAACCGTAAAGTGGGTGTGTGATGCCTCTAACAATACTTTGAATTCTAGGCACAAAGCGCTTTTGAGTAGTATCCTGAATAATGGGAAGCAAGTTTCCTATATTCTTATAGGCCAGCGATGGCGAACCTATGACACGGGTGCCACAGGTGGCACACGGAGCCATATCTGCTGGCACATGAGCTGTTGCCTTAGCTCAGCTCCAACATGCATGTGTGTGCAAACCAACTGATTTTTGGTTCACACAGAGGCTCTGGGAGGGGGTTTTGGCTTCCAGAGACCCTTTGGGGATGATGAAGGAGGATGTTTTTACCCTCCCCCAGTTCCAGAGAAGCCTTTGGAGCCTGGGGAAGGTGAAACATGAGCCTACTGGGCCCACCAGGTTAGGAAACAGGTTGTTTCTGGCCTCCAGGGAGCCTCCGGGGGTGGGGGAAGCTGTTTTCGTCCTCCCCGGGCATTGAATTATGGGTATGGGCACTTGCACATGCACGATAGTGCATGCCCATGGTCTTTCGGCACCCGAGAGAAAAAAGGTTTGCCATCACGGTTATAGGCTGTCTTTACCACTCCCTGTATAAACCTTCTATCTGAGGCACTACTACTACTAACCAAACAGTGATACACTTTGTTAAAACACTCTCAATTGTGCCTCTGAAAAAGTGATCAGGACAGATGTGCTCTCCTCATCTGACACAGGAAATGTTTGCATGCTTCACTAAGGATGATGTGTGGAGATACCAATTCAGATTGTAAGTTATCTGCACCCCAAGATACTTAATACTGTGACCACTTCAACATCTACATCCTTGATACTGAGTGGAGTATGACTATGCTGGCTCTTTCTAAAATTTACAATGATCTCCTTTATTTTATTCACATTTAGAACCAGGTTACCTTTATTGCACCAGCCCACCAAAGCCTTCACCTCTTCCCTATAAGCACCTTCATTGTTGTCCTGGATAAGACCCACACCACTGCTGTGTCATCCACATACTTCACAATATGATTTGGAACACTTTTGGCACAACGGTCATGGGTCCTCAAAGTGAATAGTAGAGGTTTCAAGACATAGCCCTGTGCAGAACCCGTACTCAAGGAGAAAGAGTTGGAAATTTTTCTCCCAACTCACACAAAATTGGGCCTATCGATAAGGATACCAAGTATCCAGTTACATAATAGGCCTTGTTTGTTCACCAAATGCTATTGAACGTGGAACTAAAATCAATAAACAGCATTCACACATAAGTGTTCTTCTCCTCCAGATGCGCCAAGCTAAGATGAAGCACACAGGAAAGTGCATCATCTATAGAGTAGTTCTTCCAATAGAATAGAAGATATTCTGATAGATAGACCTTATTCTACAAAAAATCTGAAGGCAGGACAAGAAGCAGTGGATGGAAGCTAATCAAGGAGAGAACCAAGCTAAGGAGAAGTTTCCTGTTAGAAAATTAATCATCGGGGCAACCTGCCTCTAGAAGTAGTGGGTGGTCCATCATTGGAGGTTTTTAAGAAGAAATTGGACAACCATTTGTCTGAAATGTTATAGGTTTTCCTGCTTGAATAGGGGCTTGGACTAGAAAACCTCCAAGGCTCCTTCCAACTCTGTTATTCTGTTATATATAGCAGTTCGGCTTCATCTTATAGCTAGGATGATACTCCATCAAAAAATGTACAAAAGATGGTCAGTGTGACACAACTTTATGTGATGAACAGTGAAAGGAAATATAATGGAGGAGGACAGGGGGGAAATAATAATTTTCTGTTACCCAAAGTCATCCAGCTGAATTCTGTGCCTAAGGGAGAACTAGAATCTGTATCTCCTTCCTGTCAGCCCTGGAAACCATCTTTTGCATTGGGCATTCAGGTCTGCCACATGTACTGCTGTGTGAAACTTGGAGAGGGGATTGTATTGTATGGATCAAGGAAGATAGATAGTCATAAAAACAGCCATTTCTCAGAGAGTCAAGGACATCGTGCCCTGCATCTGGAGGGTTATGTCTCAGGAGTGGGTTCTAACTTACCTCGCTGCCAGTTCACTTCCTCCCGCACCATATGGGTGCACCACTTGGGAACGCATTCGTGCATGCACAGTGCCAAAAAATCCGACCAAAAAATTTTTAAGCTGAAAACAAGATGCCGATGCATGTGCAGTGCTGGAAATTCAGTTTCTTACATGCACATTTTAAAAAATGGATTTTTTAAAAAAAAAATCCAAAAAAAAGATGGCGGCATCCATGGACCGGCACTGAAGAACCAGTTCTTTGACATCACTGTGACATTGTGACATCACCAGCAGCTTGCTATCGGTTCGGTACACCCATATAACACCTATGCTCCATGAGCAGCAGTGACTACCAAAATTTTACTACCACACTGTGGCCGTGGCTTATGCAGGACGCCCTGCATTTACTTTCAACATCTTTCAGTGCAAATTGGGTGCTCTGCGGTGGAGCTCCATTTTTGCTAGCCCACGGTGTTCCCCACCATCTGGGCAGTAGCCCACCCGTGTGTATGTGTATGTATATACACATTCAGTTCTTTAAAAACCTTAATTATGAAACTGTATAAAAATATACTGTATAAATATATCAATATACTGTAACTATATTATTGTTGTATTACCCAAAATAAATTTAGTCTACTATATATGAAAACATTATACACTACAAAGAGGGGGGTGAAAGCAAAAGAAAATTACATGTAGTAAATTACATATGCCTATTACCTTCAGTGCTAGAAAATAACCTAATTTCTAATAAGAAACCAACATCTCTGGGTAGTAAAGGGTAGTAAATTAAAAGTAAAGTAAATCTTACAATTGTAGGCCATGATCACAAGTAGCAAAAAAACCGTTGCATTTTAATACATGACTTAGATTAATAAGTAAGTAAATGACAAACTGGGTATTTGCTCCATCTATAAAAATTTACAACGATCATTAACTTTTTAAATAAATTAAAACAAAATCCATTTAAAATATTTAAGCTGAACCAAGAGAAGTATTACTCTGAAAATATGTATAAGTTTAATGCTAAATTTGTTTTTAATAACACTAATCCTTCCCAATAAACCTAAGGATGTTTTCATTTGTCTCTCAATAGCCTCTTTTACTTGAGAGATTTATTTTGAAATACTAAATTCAGTATCTTCCTGGGGATAGCTTCTGAACAATTTATTTTAAAACCCTAATATTTTCCAGACATTAAATTAAGCAGAATATTTGACTGACTTTAATTATATTACATTATACTGGAATTATACTGTACCGGTATTATACTGGTATTATATTATACTGGTATTATAATATTATTAGTATAGTCTAGCACTGCATTGCATTACACTGTTATATTAATTATATTATGTATACAGTAATGTCCTATTTAGAATTGTGTGTGTGTGTGTGTGTGTGTGTGTGTGTGTGTGTGTGTGTTAACCATTGTCTATCCATTGCAGGATGAAGGTCTGTTCTGCATGTTTCCAACCTATACAATCTTGAGCTTTTTTTTACCAATTGGGCCAGCAAATATTGCTGATGTTATGGATTTATCATGTTTTATCTCTCTTTCATGGATGCTTTTTATCAAGTGGGATCCATTCTATGGCTGCCTTAGTCTACCTGCCATCAGTTCTGTTTTATGTGATCAGCCCATTTCCATTTCAATTTTTTTACTCTCTTGATGATATTGTATGTTTATTGTATAATCCATATGTACTAGACCACTACCTACACCTTGGCCAATGGATCTCAATGGAAAGCAATAGAATAAAGGAAATTAGTTGGCAGGCATTCAGCAAGATAAGCATAATTTTCAAGAACAACCTCCTCCTAAGTCTGAAGAGAAAGGTTTCTGATCAGTGTGTGCTATCTGCTGTAACATATTCCAGTGAAACATGGACACTAACCTCACAATTGATACAAATATATATACCGTACATACATATACACTGTCCTACTTCTAATTTAGATTAGACAATTGTTGAAAATTATCATCTTCCTATAAAATCTTATAGGAAATTCAACTATACAAATCCCTTAATGAGTTAGTTTTATTAGACATGACAACACTATCAGTACCAAATTAAACAAAGAACATCCTTGACAAGTTCTTATTACTGGTGAAATAATTTAATTAATTGTTCTGCCGGGCTCTCTGGTAGAAGCCTCCTGAAAATTCACGGGTACAAATTTCAGACACACACACGTTTGAAAGTTCAAAACAATGTCCTTTATCACAAAATTCAAAAGAAACAAAGCACCCTTTTTGTATTGCAAAGAGCACTCTTCCCCAAAATAACCTTGTAGGCTGTACAAGTCCCTTAATCAGTCCTTAAGTACTTAGCTAGTAGCTGTGAAGAAACATCACAGCCCTCCTTCTTCCCACCAAGTGAAACACACACACACTTTACTCTGCTTTGGTGTCAAAGGTGTGAAAAATCCACAAACAAAGTTCAGAAACAGCGAGGCATGATCCTGAAGAACTGCAATCAGATAATCTTCCACAATGGCCAAACTAGCACTCTAATTACTGGAGCCCCACCCAAACACAGGTGGCCTCTCTTATCTCCTGTAATATTTCCTCAATTGGTCTATTCGATGCATAAGTCTGCGCCTGTGTGGGTCTAATACTTCATCATCCGAATCAACCGAAGATAATGGTGATTGGCTTCCTGGGCTGTGTGCCAAGCCCCCCTCTTCCAAGTCACCCCCACCTTCTTCTTCATCCAAGGAAACTGCACTCCCTGACTCTGCCAGCAACAAAACAGGCCTAGGACATGTTGCCGTTTCCCGTGCCTCCACCTCCACATTCCCAACAACAACAACAACAACAATAGTTTATTAGACTTGTATGCCGCCCCTCTCCGAAGACTCAATCTTGTGTTTGTGTGTATTTGCCTAATTGACAGCTTCTTTTACCTCAGCAATGTGTTTTTATTTCCTTTAATATAATGCTACAATCTTCTGTATTGCTCTGTACCATGTTCCAAGCAGCTTCCACATCCTGTTTCCTTTTACACACTTCTCAGTTATTCTGTTGAAAAATGCATTTATCTTCTAATATATTTCCAAGCAGGACTAACATTTTCTCTCTCTATAGTCCTTTCACTTTGATTTTTTCCAATTATTTCCTTTCTTTATTCTCTAAAATCCACTCTTGGTACTGTGTAAAAGTAATCAGCTTCACATTCAGAATCTCTCATAATCCTCGTATGATGCATTCAATCTTTGATTGTAAAAATCAATCATGCTTCTCAATTTATTTTTGGGTATGCATAAACAGACTTACCCTTAAACTCTTAAAGAAAACAAACATTTATATAAGCAGATACTCAGAAATCACCATTCCAAACAAAGCTCAATTTTGCCTGTCAGTGCACTCACACAGTATAGTACTAACACCATAGTATTTGATTCAAATCTGAATTACCTTAGAAACCAGCAGACATTTGCCACAACCCACTAATAGGAAATAACATGTAATGCCCTAATAAGCACTCAGGAATTTGTGACATTTCTCATATACAGGTAGCCCTCAACTTACAACAGTTCATTTAATGACCACTCAAAAATATAACTGCGATGCAAAAAAGTGGGTTATGACAGTATTTCACACTTATGATCATTGGAGCATCCCTGCATACACGGGATGAACATTCGTTTGTATGGCAACTAATTATTCTTTATGACAGTTTCAGTGTCCCAGGGTCATTTGGACAGCTTTTGTGACCTTCTGACAAATAAAATCAATGGAAAAGCCAGAGTCACTTAACAATTATGTTACTAACTTAACAGCTGCAGTGATTCACTTAACAACTGTGGCAAGAAAGTTTGTAAAATACGGCAACATAAATTTTGGGCTCAATTGTGGTTTTAATTCGAGCACTACCTTCTTAGAAAATCCCTAAAATAATCCATAGAAGCTCTATGCACACAAAAAATGAAATATGAATACATCTTCTCACACATCTCAACTTGGAAAACTCTAAAATATCTCCAGTAGGGAGGGAGGTTTCCAGAGGGGACACACACGCACGCACATGCGCGTACACACAGAGACACAAATGTAGTGGGTTCTACAACAGTTTACTACCGGTTCATGTGCGCAGAAGCATCTTGGATGGGTGGGTGGAGCCTGCAGCAACCGGTGCTACCAGTTCTTAGAACCAGGCCGAACCAGTAATAACCCACCACTGACACACATACACAAACACTGAAGACAAGGCAAAGATAACATCTGCAACTCTATCTTCATGCCGACCAGATATTTTGTCAATAAACATTGGAGCCACTCATTGGCCCAATAGTACTAAGAATAACTGAATATGGACAATCTTAAACCTGATCATTCAAGAATTTTACTTACTGAGTTAGTGCAACATCATAATACCCCAAAGAGTCATTACCACTCCTAGGCTGGCAATCTGTATAATAAATCTGATTCCAAGAATTTGCACTTTGACTCCAGTTATCTCTCCATCTTGGATCTGTACAAAATAAATATAAACAAATAGGTCTTCTTGCATGCATTAAGAATGAGACTAGTCAGAATTAGGCATAGAGCAATTGAATGCCATTCTCTTTAAACTACACAACTGAACCATGCTCTCAATAGTCCCTGGTGCCCAAAAGGTTGGGGGCCACTTGTTTACAGCATCTCACTACTTCCACCTACAGGATGTCCAGATATTTACATCCTAGCTATAGCACACCTAATTTTTTTAAGCACATACATTAGAAATTAAATTAAATTAAATTAAATTAAATTAAATTAAATTAAATTAAATTAAATTAAATTAAATTAAATTAAATTAAATTAAATTAAATTAAATTAAATTAAATTAAATTAAATTAAATTAAATTAAATTAAATTAAATTAAATTAAATTAAATTAAATTAAATTAAATTAAATTAAATTAAATTAAATTAAATTAAATTAAATTAAATTAAATTAAATTAAATTAAATTAAATTAAATTAAATTAAATTAAATTAAATTAAATTAAATTAAATTAAATTAAATTAATTAAATTAAATTAAATTAAATTAAATTAAATTAAATTAAATTAAATTAAATTAAATTAAATTAAATTATTAAATTTTAGGTCAGTAATGGGTTGCTAGCCGTTAGGCCATTCTCCATACTGGTAGCGAAAATGGAGCTGCACGCACAGCTCTGCGTTGCCGGCTTGAATGCACGCACACCGCAGTGAGATTTTGATTCTGCACATGGGCAGAATGAGATGATGCGCAATGGAGAGATTTTGGCATTTTTTTGTGTAACAAGAAATTGCCGAAATGGCCCATGGTTCTCTTTAAATGAGGTTAGGAATAAGTGGAGCTGTCTGTGGTTTTTCAGTAGAAATTAATGAAGAAAAGAGCATCCATGCTTCTTGCAGCTGAAATGCTTTGAGAAGAACAGGGGGTATTATAAGAAAGGAGGGTGAAGTTGGAAAGAGAGAGAAAAGCAGATTAAGGCTAAGCTAAAGAGGAAGGAGGAGAGAGAGATAAAAGAGACAGAAATGTGAACTATTTAATCCTAAAAATGGAGCCAGAGAACTGAAATAGAATTTTGGACTCCAGAAAAAGTTTGAGAGTGTGATTGAGAGAGGAAATTGACATTTTTAGTGTTACATTACATCTCCAGTTTTTACAGAACTTGAAGATAGCATATTTGACATTTTCTACCTGGTTTTCTATACAAAAAACATCCCTGTTAGTTAGGTTAGAGTGAATGACTGGTTCAAAGTTGCCAAGTGAGTTTTATGGCCAAGGGTAGACTTGAACCCAAATCTCTCTAATCATCTCTAATCCTGTAGTCTCTAGACCAGGGGTCCACAATCTGCAGCTCCAGAGCCACATGTGGCTCTTTTAGCCCTCTGCTGCAGCTCCCTGTTGTGTGATCCCATCATTGATGGGCCCATCCCTCGCCCTCCCCTCCCAGTTACTTCTTGCCTAGCCTGGGAAGGTAAGGGCAATGGCAGGGGATGGAGAAGAGACTGGGGCTGATTCTCTGGTGCCTCATTCTTGCTGGAGCTTCTTCCAGCCCTTGTTTGTGCTGAGTGTGCCTCAGTCTCTTGGGGAGATGCGCAACCTGCTCCCTGCCCCAACATACTGGCCTGATCCAGCTGTGACTGACACAGGTCTCACTATTGTGAGGGCTGGCCGGGTGAGAATGTGATCCGGGAGGAGAGAATGATAGAAAGGGGGATGGGCCCATAGCTTTAAAACGTGCAGGGAAACTTTCACTACCTGGAGAATGCTTTTCAATTAAAACACTGTGTGTGAGGGGTGAGTTCTCCTTGGGGTTCTTCGCTACGCCTTTTCTGTCTTCTGGGAAACTTTTTGAAAATCTGGGCTGGCTGAGGAAGGAGCACAAGCCATGGGTGGGAGAGGGGAGACATCCACACACAGATACAGAGAGGGGGTAGAGGGAGAGGGAGATAGACAGGTGAAGATATATCAACAAAAATATGTTATGTGCGCACACACACACATTTATATACTTTGTATGTGTATATATATATATATATATATATATATATATATATATATATATATATTTGTTTTCGTAAATTTTCACGGGTATATGTATGTAGATTGTTCTGAGTTCGGGTTTTGCCCTGTGTAATGTTTTGCATGTCTATGCGACGTTTCGGTGAAATCACATTCACCATCTTCAGGCTGGAGTTCCAATCTCTGTGTTGTTGTAAATGGAATATTAGCAAACTGACATTTCTTTCTAGTATGTAGTGTGGGGGTGGAGATTTGCTTTGAATGTAGCAAATAGATTGGGTGACTATGCTTCAGTGATCTGATTGGTTGGTGCAATCATAGTTGTTAGAAGGAATGACATGAAGATTTTATGAAGTTTTTGTTTAAGGCTGATTTCCAAATATAAAATTCTAAAATCATAATAATTAGAAGGATTGACATGTTGATTATTATGAAGTGTTTATTTTGTTTAAGGCTGGTTTCCAAATCTCTGGCAGGCGGGAGGTATCATCCCTTTTATTTAAAGAAAGGGGTCTCTTTTCAATTTCGATAGCTTCTAGAGAGATTCTTTTATATAAATTCTCTGTTTTGTGGAGTAATTTAGTTTTTTCAAAGTCAATTTCGTGCCCTGTTTTTTTAATGTGCTGGACAAGGGAGGAGGTCTTTTCTTGTTTTTTGACTGCATTCACATGTTCTGCTATGCGTTGGCTCACTCTTCGGTTAGTTTGTCCAATGTATGTGGCTGCACATGTTTTGCAAGGGATTTCATAGATTCCTTGGTATTCCAATTGGATTTTATCTTTGGGGCTCCTTAGGATATTAGATATTTTTTGGTTAGTGCAAAATGAGGTTTTGATGTTATGTTTGTGCAGGATTTTACTAATTTTATCCGTGGTGCCTTTGATGTAAGGAAGGATGGTGGTGCCATTGTCCTGTTCTTGATCTTGTTTTTTGGGGGGGGTCTCTTTATTGATTAGGTTTGTTATTGTTTTCTCTTTGAATCCATTAGAAATTAGTACATCTTTGAGTTTGTTCAATTCAGTTTTTAAGTGCTCATGGTCAGCTAAGCGTTTGGTTCTGGTGATGAGAGTTTTGGCCACTGAGGTGATTTGTGCGGGGTGGTGGTGTGAGTGTGCATTTAGATAACGGTTGGTATGGGTTTTCTTTTGGTAGATAGTATGTCCTAGGCTGCCATTGGGTTTTTTATAGACCAGTACATCTAGAAAGGGAAGTTGATCATTGATTTCTGTTTCCATAGTAAACTGTATTTTGGGGTGTAGGCTGTTGAGATGTGTGAGGAAATTGTCTAGTTTTTCTTTACCATGTGGCCAAATTACAAAGGTATCATCAACATATCTCAGCCAAAGTTTGGGTTTGTATTTGGCTTGCTCTAAAGCATTATTTTCGAAATATTCCATATAGAGGTTGGCTATGACAGGTGATAGAGGTGATCCCATGGGGGCTCCCTCTATTTGTTTATATCTTTGTTCATTATAGATGAAGTATGTATTGGTCAGGCAGTGGTTGGTAAGGTCTAGGATATATTTGGGGGGTTTGTGTTTGTCCTGGATACCTATTAAAGAAGCCTTGACAGCTATCCAGGACAAACACAAACCCCCCAAATATATCCTAGACCTTACCAACCACTGCCTGACCAATACATACTTCATCTATAATGAACAAAGATATAAACAAATAGAGGGAGCCCCCATGGGATCACCTCTATCACCTGTCATAGCCAACCTCTATATGGAATATTTCGAAAATAATGCTTTAGAGCAAGCCAAATACAAACCCAAACTTTGGCTGAGATATGTTGATGATACCTTTGTAATTTGGCCACATGGTAAAGAAAAACTAGACAATTTCCTCACACATCTCAACAGCCTACACCCCAAAATACAGTTTACTATGGAAACAGAAATCAATGATCAACTTCCCTTTCTAGATGTACTGGTCTATAAAAAACCCAATGGCAGCCTAGGACATACTATCTACCAAAAGAAAACCCATACCAACCGTTATCTAAATGCACACTCACACCACCACCCCGCACAAATCACCTCAGTGGCCAAAACTCTCATCACCAGAACCAAACGCTTAGCTGACCATGAGCACTTAAAAACTGAATTGAACAAACTCAAAGATGTACTAATTTCTAATGGATTCAAAGAGAAAACAATAACAAACCTAATCAATAAAGAGACACCCCCCAAAAAACAAGATCAAGAACAGGACAATGGCACCACCATCCTTCCTTACATCAAAGGCACCACGGATAAAATTAGTAAAATCCTGCACAAACATAACATCAAAACCTCATTTTGCACTAACCAAAAAATATCTAATATCCTAAGGAGCCCCAAAGATAAAATCCAATTGGAATACCAAGGAATCTATGAAATCCCTTGCAAAACATGTGCAGCCACATACATTGGACAAACTAACCGAAGAGTGAGCCAACGCATAGCAGAACATGTGAATGCAGTCAAAAAACAAGAAAAGACCTCCTCCCTTGTCCAGCACATTAAAAAAACAGGGCACGAAATTGACTTTGAAAAAACTAAATTACTCCACAAAACAGAGAATTTATATAAAAGAATCTCTCTAGAAGCTATCGAAATTGAAAAGAGACCCCTTTCTTTAAATAAAAGGGATGATACCTCCCGCCTGCCAGAGATTTGGAAACCAGCCTTAAACAAAATAAACACTTCATAATAATCAACATGTCAATCCTTCTAATTATTATGATTTTAGAATTTTATATTTGGAAATCAGCCTTAAACAAAAACTTCATAAAATCTTCATGTCATTCCTTCTAACAACTATGATTGCACCAACCAATCAGATCACTGAAGCATAGTCACCCAATCTATTTGCTACATTCAAAGCAAATCTCCACCCCCACACTACATACTAGAAAGAAATGTCAGTTTGCTAATATTCCATTTACAACAACACAGAGATTGGAACTCCAGCCTGAAGATGGTGAATGTGATTTCACCGAAACGTCGCATAGACATGCAAAACATTACACAGGGCAAAACCCGAACTCAGAACAATCTACATATATATATATATATATATATATATATATATATATATATATATATATATATATATATATATATGCATGTATGTCTGTGAGAGAGAGATGTCAAAAGGGGTTTGTGGGTCCCAGTGGTTTTTAACAACCAGTTGTCTATCCTAATGACCAACTGGGTAGGCATGGCCAGGAGGTCATGACTGGGTAGGAATGAGTGACATTGACTTGGTCACACCCACCCAGGTTTTGTGGCTCCCGATGTTTTCTTTTCTGTGAGAAACAAGTCCAAATGGCTCTTTAAGTGTTAAGTTTGCAGATCCCTGCTCTAAACCATAACAAATATGCTACACTGGCTGCCATACCTCAGCCTAAAAATCTGGCCCAAAAAATAGGGAATCGTGAACTCCTTTTTCAAATCTTACATGTTACTACAGTAGAATCTCTGGTCACAAATGCTTCTGACCACTACCGACCAAGAAATTCATTTTTTTTCCTGCAGCCAATTTACTTAAATGTTGCAGTTTCACAGGCCTGCTGCATTTGTCTCCTTTTCAGGGGGACATTCAACTCTAACCATTCTAAACTGTAATTCATCACTATACTAAGATACAACATAAAGAAATGCTTACAGATGACTTCCCACAATGCACATAAATACAAGCATACCCTATTACTTTACTTATAGCATTCCCCAATATCCATTATTCCTATATAAATTGGACTTTGCAAGTGCTAGTTGGAGATTATAAATTGTTTTAGCCCAGAAGGCACCAGACTGGAGAAAGATACTTTAGCTCCATAATGTTTTAAGCCTTTTATCCTATGGGGAATGCAGTACCTCTTTTGCTTGGATGTACTTGGGTGAATCTTTGGTACATTTCAGGATTCTCCACGAAGCCATGGTGCAGCTCTTCATATTCCTGCCTGAAAAGTAACCCAAGAGGTATGAGCCAAATAAGAGGCAGAAGAATCTGCTTTAGTAGGCTATCTATCTTTTTGTAGTTGGAAATAGTTCATAAAAACAGATCCAAAAACTGGTACATATTATTATGTATTGATTGTGTGCCATTAGGTCATTTTCAATCCCCAGTGACCACATAGATTTTCTTCATAATGATCTGTCTCTAACCTGGTCTTCCAATCACCATTTTAAGTCCACCCACCTTGATACAGACCATCCTCTTATCCTTCCTTCCAACTTTCCCAACATTACAGCCTTTCCCAGAGACCTGAACTTTCACATAACTATTAGACATATTAATAATAGATCTTTATTTATTGTTATAATAGATCACCATTATTCGGTCATTAATGTGACTCCTTTTCCTAGATCTATTATTAAACAATTTTAAAATATGAGTGATTTCATTGATAACTTGCTAGGGCCAACTGACTTAGTAAACGATTGAACGTAGTGATCTATGAGTCAATAGAGTGAGTAGTGGCAGCACTAACAAAAAGATGGGATAAATTGAAGAACGTGAAATGTAAAAAAGTGGCAAAACCAGAAAGCTCTTGCATTCTAATTTAGGAGATACAAAAGCCTGATTAAAATAATAGTAGGAAATTATAGCTTCCATTATGTGAATAACTTGGTCCTGATTTTTCACTTTCATAATTTTTCAATTATACATAAATGGATTGGTTTGAACTTTGGGTAGCTGTTCCTTGGTTTCTTATTTGTGTATAGGAGAATTGATCAGAAGCATTCATTATAACAATAGATTATGTTATAATCTATATATAATTAGATGCTCTAATTATATATAATTTATAATTATATATAATTTATATATAATATTGTATAAGTGCAGGCAAATCTAAAAAATATAATGCTAAAAAGTTGTTTCAATGCAAAGGATAAGATAAGCTAGACCACATAAAACCTACTAAATATATACTGTGTGTATATATATATATACTGTATATGAAGCAATATATAATATAGGCCATATATATATATTAATAAATTGCACATTAAGTAATATACAAGGCAGGGAAGCCACAACTCCATAGTCACTCAATGACCAAAATAAAGTGTTATTGTTGTTGTCAACAAAAGTTTTAAGTCCAGATATAAGGATCCAATCATCAAGGGAAGCCACTTTGAAAGCTGTCATTAAAAGCCCTCAATTTTGCAATTATTTCCAGGAGGTCAGGAAAAGCTAAACATGACAACAAGGCTAAGTAAATAGATGTTGTGCGGATGTTCCTGCTCAGTCACACTGCAGGATCCAAAAGGTCAAAATTAAGATTATTATGGGGGTACTTGACCTTATTCAGGACCCCATGCAGGGCTCTACAGACTATAGAGATATGAGAGAAAAAGATTCAAAATAACCCCAACTGCAATAAAACACACTTTCCCCATAGTTTCTGAAATCAGAGGATTTTATTTCTTTAGAGTTAAACTATAATTTAGAACCAGCGGAAATCAGAGCCTGGACCTCCATGTGCTGGCTGTCTATATCATTTCCCAACATTGTCACTCTTTATTTCTCATGTGAGCTTTACCTTGCGTAAGACCAGTCTGGATAGCTACTTTTGTAGTACTCTGCCCTGGAGTTTGGTCTCATATAGTTCTGGAGTCTTGGATGATGGATGGGATTGTGGTGCTGAGCATCTAGCCAAGGCGGAGGTCCTACTTGGAAATCAGGATGGTATCCTTCATGCTTGAAACGTGGAGGTGGAGGGCCATGGTAGACTTCCCTCCGTGGTCTCCTTCCATATCCTTCAAACCAAGCTCCATGCCTCCCTTGGTCCTGGGGCTGTCGGGGTGGCATCCATGAGTCCATTCAGGACTTTTTTTAATTGAAGACTGTTCTTATTTAGATTTTTCTAAAGTATTTAAATTTCTTCAGTTTCCTATAAATATAAAAATAATCAAAAGGCAGTAGGTTCAATTAAAATAAGCATTATTCCAAAGATAGCCAACTGTAAAGGCTTTTGCCTTCATGGTTATACAAAGATCTAGAGGGAAGACTATTCTTGCTATGTTCTAGAGGCATATATATAACTTCTTTACAAATTAGGATTTTAAAAAAAACCTTTTCCCCCTTTGGAAAAGAGAATATATGACTTTGTAGTTTGATAGGAAATACATGAAGTTACTGTTAAAGAAACAAGTTTATGCCCTAAGCACAGGATTCTTACAAGTTTTTAATACTGCAATTAGCTTTCACACTAATTAATATCTAACATTGGTAATTTTAATGCTAGATTAAAATAAAGAGTTCAGGCCAATCTGCATACATTATTTCAAAATTATACAACAAATCCTGCTTGAGTTATCAGAAAACAGTGGCTTGATAAATACGTTCATTATTTAGTAATACATTAATGATAACATCAGCTGTCTGCTTATTTCCTGACATACAATTTAATCTTTCTGATATTATATCTGTTATGTCCTGTAGAAGTTGGGAAGTTTTCATTCCAGTCTGACAGAGAAGTAAAGTAGGAAAATTCTGATTGGTTCCCTGCAGGATTGGCTCCCTATTTAAACCCCCTGCCTTTTGTACACTGCTGCTGGAAGTTACTCCCTGTAATCTAATAAAGAACTGAAGTCACTCCACCAGTCTCCTTTCTCTTCATGATTTGAACTCAACAATATCACTATTAGTGAAAAGATGTCTGTAACAGTTCCCTAAAGGCTAAATAAATTAGATCTTTCTGGTCTCTTAGTCCATTTTAAAAAGATTCATACAGATATACTGACCACCTTCTATCTATACATCAGTCATTCAATCACATTGCCAAATAGCAGGGATGGATATTGTACAAACATCTGACAACACATTTTATTGATTGCAACCCTCTCTATCAATCATGTCTACTGTGTAGCTATAAGATTTGTGTATGGTGAAACCTATTTCATTTATACAACAAAAGAGAAAGAAAAAAAACCAGGTAAAGTGCTACAGGATAACTCAAGGACAACTTGAGTGAGCAATGCTATCTTATATCTATACACCCACAACACTCCTACTTACATTGCACATATCTTTATGAGAAATGAGACCACCGGCTCCAGTTCTTTCAGCTTAGCCGCAGTGGTACTTGTCTGTCTCCAAGAAAGCTGTCAAAGTCCATTTGCCACCTGACAAGTTTCTACCCACAGTAGATGAGCATTCTGTTTTTTCTTGGTGTCAAAGTCCTGGACAATGCAATAATCCTGACTGAACAGAGCAAAGGGCACATTCGTCCTTTGTAAACAATACATTGGATTCTTCAAAAAAATATTTAGTGCATTTTGCATCACTTAAAATGCAGGTAGAGTAGAATGATATGAGACATTGCTCAGCAAAGTTGGATTACTTGTTTTCCCTTCCCCCATCTCCAGGAACCTTTTCCACATATTCTTGGGTTTTTATGATGAAAGATTAATGGCTTGGAGAAATTTGCTTCTAGAGTCATAAGATGCTGAGGTTTGTCCCAAAAGCTATTCTAAATTTAAAACTTAGTACTGGTCAGGTAAAACCTAGTGAGTAATGGTCAGGTGAAACAGATAACCTCAGGGTGAAGCTATAGCAGAAGAGGAGGATGGAGGATGGAGACTTGGAGGAGATAGCAACTTGCCTTTATGGAGTCAATGGGAGGAAAGAGAATGAATCCTTGAGTCCTTCCTTCATTCTCTTAGCCCAGTTGATTAGATGCTTTTTTAATATTAGATTTGTTTACATTGTCACACTGTTTTATTGTTGTTGTTAGCCGCCCCAAGTCTTCGGAGAGGAGCAGCATACAAATCTAATAAATTATTATTATTATTATTATTATTACATCAGAGACAAAGGAGGGTACTGACAGAAATCCTTTGCTTTTAAGCCAAAATACTTTCACATCTGAAATCTGAAATATATAGTTACTAGGTAACTAGGTTATGCAGGTGTAGGGGAGGGAAAGCAATTCTAATTCAGATTTCCATTCCTTAGGTGATACTGCATTTTTTCTTCTATCACATGGTATAACAACTGGAATAAGTATTTCAAGCCTGGACACAGCTCAGAACTGAATGTGTCATCTTGCTTAAAGTTCACACTGTTAACATTGTTAATCACAAAAATATCTAACGGGAGGTAGATCGCTATGCAGATCACTAATGAAGATAAATTGAACATAATCTCACCTTGGGCTAGTTCTTAGCTGGAACAAAACTTTTATCCACACGATTGTAAACAAACATTGCCGGAAATAATTATTTTCTTTCCTCTCCCTCCCTCTCCCCCAATGAAACTAAAGTTTTCTCAGAGACAAAGTTCATTTTATATATGTTCTTCTATCTTATATCCTGTTTTATTTCCCTTGCTCCACCTTTAAAAATCTGCGCAATTCTTCTTAACTGACCTTCACTGAGATTACTTACAAAGTCTATCACTAAACCAAAACGCTTGCAGATGCTTCTGCATCCCATGACAGTAGCAAGCTCAGCCGCTGAATCGGCTCATTAGAATAGGAGCTATCACCCTTGCCACGTCAGCTAGGCGGAACCTACGAGCGGGGATTCTTCCTCCCCGTCGGAGCTGTTTCTTCTTTACACGCCGAGAGTGAGGGAAAAGTCAGAGTAGCTAAATTTAGATCGCCATGTAAAGAAGGTTACACCAGTAGTCGAGAAACTAGAGGGCAATTTATAATTATAGAGTGGCATTCAGTGTTGCAAACTGAGGTTTGAAGGCAAACCTCATTGCGTGTTTGAAGAAGAAAAAATATTCAAGGTCTGCTTTTTAAAAAAAAAACCACGACCCGTTTTCCCATCTACGAATTCAGAGTATTTATAAAAGCCCCGAATGATGAAACCCAAACAGGAGAATTAGCACTGCAGCTCTCCTAGAAAATGCCGGACGGTGCTCTGTTCAGTATACTGTATTTCTCTCTAGTTTGGAACCGTAGAGTTCGGTCTGATTAGCATGCTTTTTTGAACCTCTGACCTTGCAAACGATTTTTGTCCCCGTCTTGGTTTTCATTTATTTTATTTTATTTTCCTTGTTTGTCAAACATGTACAATATAGCAGGTATAGGCAAGGCCGCCATCAGGAATTTTGGGGCCCCATACAGCCTAAGTGTCTGCCCCCCCCCCCGGCCATTTTAAAACTACTGCCCCCCAAATCCGGTGCCATGCCCACCATGGCCACACACCCTGGGCAAGCCCTCCCCCGGCCCTCTGAGGTCAAACACAGCCCTGATGTGGCCCTCAATGAAATTGAGTTTGACACCCCTGGCCTAGAGGCTAAATCCTATGAACAAGGGCTAAGAGAACGAGTATGTTTAGCTCAATAAATAGAAAACTGAGGGGGAATATAATAGTAGTTTCCCAATCCTTAAAGGGCTGCCACAGAGCAGATGGCATCTATTTATTCTCCATGCCACCTGAAGGTAGTACAAGAAGCAATGGGCGGAACCTCACCAAGAAGAAATGCAATCTGGAAATAAGGAAAAACTTGGGACTGGGCGACATAGAAATAAAAAATAAATAAATAAATAAATCCCTTCTTTTTTATTAAAAGAAATTAATAGAAACATAGAAACATAGAAGACTGATGGCAGAAAAAGACCTCATGTTCCATCTAGTCTGCCCTTATACTATTTCCTGTATTTTATCTTAGGATGGATATATGTTTATCCCAGGCTTGTTTAAATTCAGATACTGTGGATTTACCAACCACGTCTGCTGGAAGTTTGTTCCAAGCATCTACTACTCTTTCAGTGAAATAATGTTTTCTCAGGTTGCTTTTGATCTTTCCCCCAACTAACTTCAGATTGTGTCCCCCTTGTCCTTGCGTTCACTTTCCTATTAAAAACACTTCCCTCCTGGACCTTATTTAACCCTTTAACATATTTAAATGTTTCGATCACGTCCCCACTTTTCCTTCTGTCCTCCAGACTATACAGATTGAGTTCATGAAGTCTTTCCTGATACGTTTTATGCTTAAGACCTTCCACCATTCTTGTAGCCCGTCTTTGGACGCGTTCAATTTTGTCAGTAATAATTTTAAAAAACCAAAATCCATTACTATTAAAACTAAAACAACCAGCAAAACTATTAATAAAAACAGGTGAGGGCTGGGTTTTTTTCTCTGTTATTATTTAAGTGCTTTTACCATATGCTTTGAATCAAGAATCACTTCTCTCTCTGTCTCTCTCTCTTTTCTGTCATTCTCTGCCTCAATCATTTTCTCATTTCTCTTTTTTTCTCCCCTTTTTCTATCATATCTCTCTCGCTTCCTTCCACTCTTCTCTCTCTCTTTCTTCCTCTCTTTCCCTCTCTTCCTTCCTCTCTCATCTCTTTCTTTCTTTCCTTCTCTAGCTCTCTCTTTCTGTCTTGCTTCCTTCCTCTCTCTCACTCTCTTCCTTCCTCTCTCATTTCTCTCTCTCATTTCTCTCTCTCTCTCTCTTTCTCTATCTTGCTTTCTTCCCCTCTCTCTTTCTCTCTCTCTCTTTCTCTATCTTGCCTTCTTCCTCTCTCACTCTCTTCCTTCCTCTCTCATCTCTCTGTCTTTCTTTCTTTCTCTCTCTCTTTCTCTATCTTGCTTTCTTCCTCTCTCTCACTCTTCCTTCCTCTCTGATCTCTCTCTCTTTTCTTTCTCTCTCTTTCTCTATCTCTCCCCCTCTTTCTCTCTCTCTCTCTTTTTCTCACTTTCCCTCTCTTGTTTTCTTTCTCTCTCTCTTGCTTTCTCTCTCACACTCTTTCTCTCTCTCGTTCTCTTTCTCTTGCTATCTCTTTCTCTCCCCCTATTTCTCTCTCTCTCTCTCTCTCTCTCTCTCTCTCTCACTTTCTCTCTATCTTGTTCTGTCGTGGCTCTCACTCTCTCTCGTTCTCCGGAGGCTGGCAAAAGTAATTTTCAATTACTTTCAATTGTAATTTTCAATTACAATCAACCTATCTCTCCTTCCTTCCTTTCCCCCTCCCTCTTTTCCTTTCCTTCCTTCCCTTCCCCTTTCTCCTTCTTTCCCTTCTTCCTTCATTCCAACCAACCTATCTCTTCTTCCTGTTTCCTTCTCCTCCCTCTTCCCCTTCCTTCCCCTCCATCTTTCCCTTCCTTCCCTCCCTATTTTTTCTTCCTTCCTTCCCTTCTGTGTCCTCCTGGCCCTCTCTTCCCCTCGCCTCTCTTTCCCCGACGAGGGCAGCCCGTAGAGTCACACCCATCCCGGGCCGAGTTACAAGAGCTGCAGCCAGGCGGGGAGCGCCCCACTCGCTTCGTTCCCGCCGCAGGGCTCGGTCGGGAGCCCGCTGGTCAGGGCTCGGTCGCCGCCACCAGGAATCCAGGAAACCGGGGTCAGGGGACGGCGCCTGGAATGTCGGGCGCGTGGATTGACGCTCGCTCTCTCCACCCCCCTGCTGCCCGGAAAATTCAAAGTAAGAAAAACCGCTCTTACTTTGAATGCTCCGGGCAGGCTAGCAGGGAGATGGAGAGAGCGCGGTGGCCCCCGCTGTGAGAATGCCTGCAGGGAAGAGAGGCGGAGCGGACGGGCGGGCGAGGGCAGCGGCGAGTAGCCACGGGGGCGCGAGGGGGCTAGAGGCGCGGGGGAGGCGGCAGGCGGGGGCGGCTTCGTGCGCGTGGCGCGCCCTTGGAAAAGGGTGCGCGGGGGGGCCTTTTGGGGGACGCTGGCGCACGCTTGCGAAGCCTACAACTTGCGCTTGTGTTAAATTTTGTTTCTTTCCTAAGCAGCCTTCTGTATAAAAAAATCCATTTGGGAACGACTCGTTCCCAAATGGATTTTTTTACACAGAAGGCTGCTTAGGAAAGAAACAAAATTTAACACAAGCGCAAGTTGCAACCGCCACCCCGAAGGGGCTCCTACCTTCGCCGCACGCTCTGGGACTGGAGGACCACGCTGCCTAAGGCTCCGTCGGGGCTTCTTCGAGTCCTGCCTCGCGAGGGCCAGAGGGCCCGCCTTTTTCGTTGGTGAGACAGGCAGCCGGCAAGAGAGGGCCGGTACTGCGCATGTGCGACGGCGGGCAAAACCGGGGGCCCCTCATGGCCGGGCCCGGTACACCACTACCAGTAATACCCCCCTATCGGCGGCCCTGGGTATAGGTATAAACATAAGCAAAGTACAGATAAATGAGGACAATAGGACAGTAAGGCAGGGACGGTAAGCACAATGGTGTGCTTATGCACACTCTTAGAAATGGGGTGAGGTCCGACAGTAGACAGCCTAAGGTTGAAGTTTGTGGGGTCTGGGGAATAAACCATAGAGTCAGGTAGTGAATTCCAGGCATTGATCACTCTTGCTGAAGTATTTTCTGCAGTCGCGTTTGCAATGGTTTACATTAAGTTTGTATCTATTGTGTGCTTGTGCGTTGGCGTTGAAGTTGAAATAGTCATTGACAGGTAGGAAATTGTGACAGTTGATTTTATGAACTACATTTAGATTGGTTCAAAGGTGACATATTTCATAGTCCATGATCCTCTCTGACAGAGGGTTTATCGCAGTGAAGGGCTATCAAAAATTTTACTAACACACTGTGGGCTTATACAGGAGACCCTGCATTTTCTTTCAACATCTTTCAATGCAAATTAATAATTATAATAATAATAATTTGTATGCCGCCCCTCTCTGCAGACTCAGGGCGGCTCACAACAATAATAAAACAGTGTATAATGAACAAATCTAATATTTAAAAGAAAATATCTAAAAACCCATTATTTTGTAAACATATAACACAAGCATACCATAAATTGGATGCTCTGGAGTGGAGCTCCATTTTCACTACCCCACTGCATCCCCCCCATCCCATCCAGGCATTAGCCCCCCCCCCCCCTGATTTGTCGGGAAAGGCAAAGGAAATCATTCTTGGGATTATTTAGCATCTTGAATTATTATAAGTATCAAGTCCCCTGATCATTTCAAATAGCGGAGCTGCCCTATTCTGCATGAGTGTGATCCAAATTAGGCACCAACCTCCAGTTTGTGTTAGAGTGGAAGATGTGCCTGAATAGGGAAGTGAAGGATTAGCGTCTTCATCTACCTGATGCTTGGACTTTCAAGAGCCTCTGTTGTACCACGTTCATTTTTTGCATGTAACATGGGGGTTAATACCAGTCCTGAACTAACGATACATTCATGGGTGTTGGTAAGAACTTCTCAGATGATATTTGCCAGTTTTGAAATTCAGAAGGAAAACCAGTGTGGAGTCCATCTGGTTTAATTTGGAGCCTTTCTGCTTCCTTGCATTATCTCAGATGCAATACATTGTCAAAATCAGAGGTGCATGAAAACAAGTCAGTAGGACAGTAATTTAAATTGAGTCAAGAACAAATCCCCCAAAGAATGTTTTTTTGTTTTGTTTTGTTTTGTTTTTACTATATGTAATGCTGGATGTGATTTCTGAACTCTGAAGACTGGAAATTAAAGTATTGAGAGTACAGTTATTACATGTAATTAGGCAAGGAATTAATTTAACAGTAGAGAACATGTAGGATGTAGAGAAATTTAAATTGGCACATTCTAATTGAAGCGCTTTAAAAACATTTACACAGATGAAATGGCTGAGTTCATACAATATAGATTGTGTGTTTGTTTGCTTGTTTATTGTCTTGGTATTTTGAGCAAACCAGACATTAAATGCTAAATTTTTGATACTGCATATTTTGTCAATGCAGAAATAGTATTCTGTTAAACTCGATTCAGAGCTTAGGATTTCAAACTCTAAGGATAAGAGAACTCATTTTTCCCCTAAGATCATGACATCCGGCCCTCTCAATTCCTGGCATATAGTTGGGGAAGAAATGGAGGTAATGACAGATTTTATTTTCCTGGGTTCCAAGATCACCGCAGATCGTGACTGCAGCCAAGAAATTAAAAGATGCTTGCTCTTGGGGAAGAAAACTATGACAAATCTAGACAGCATACTAAAAAGGAGACAACAAAAGTGTGTATAGTTGTTTAGCAATTAATTTTGGATAATTTATTATTTAGGTAATATGATTGAAATTAATAAAGATTATGATTTAGGTAGCAATATATAATATAGCAATATAAAACTAGTAGGTTGATAAAATAAAATTTAAAAAGCTGTAGCAATAATGTCAATGGGTAGGTTGGCAAATGTGTAAATCGTTGAGTGTTTAAGACTTGATATATAATTGTAACTATGAAAGACAATATCTATATGTTTGTATAGGTCATGTTTTGTTTTTGTTTTTTGTTTCTGTTTGTTTTGCGGTATTTATGTATTTTTCTTAATGTAAATAATTAATAAAGATTTTTTTTTAAAGTGTGTATAGTCAAGGCTGTGGTTTTCCCAGTTGCAATGCATGGCTGTAAAAGTTGAACGGTAAGAAAGGCTGAGCGCCAAAGAATTGGGGTCTTTGAATTATGGTGCTGAAGAAGACTCCAAGGCAATCCAACTGGTCAGTCCTTGAGGCAATCAACCCTGATTGCTCTTTAGAAGGCTGGATCCTGAAGATCAAACTCAAATACTTCGGCCACCTAATGAGAAGGAAGGACTCACTGGAGAAGAGCCTAATGCTGGGAAAGATTGAGGGCGAAAGAAGAAGGGGAGAATAGAGAAAGAGGTGGCTGGATGGAGTCACTGAAGCAGTAGGCATGAGCTTAAATTATTATTATTATTATTATTATTATTATTATTATTATTATTATTATTATTTATTAGATTTGTATGCAGGAAGGCCTGAAGGAACGTTGTCCATGGGGTTACAATGGGTCGAACATGACTTCACAACTAACAACAAAAAAAATGTTAGCAGTGTTTCTGTCATATCCCCATTCCCAAGTATTAGTGGGCTTGTTTCATTTAAAGGTCTACCTACAGTTATGTTCAGGTGAAAGGAAATCACATTAAACCAACTTGTGAGAAGGCTGAAACTTCTTACAGCCTTCACTGGAAAAAGGAGAAGTGTTTTCTTCATCTATTGTTTTGCAGCTATTCTCTTTCCATTCCCTTCACTTTTTCTTCCATCAAATACAAATACAGTACAGTAATTCGTTTCTAAGAAGCAACAAGTAGCAGTTTTGCATAATGGTTAAGGCATCAGGCTAGAAACTAGTAGTACTAATGAGTACTAATCCCATTTTAAGCATGATGCAAATTGGGTGACCTTAGGCCAGTCACTATCCCAGCCTTAGTGAGGAGGCACTCACAAACCACTTCTGAAATCTTGCCAATTAAACTGCAAAGACTAATCCAGACAACCACTACAACTCACCACTGATGAGAAACTAAGCAGACACAAATCTTTCTGCTATTATTCTTTGCTGTCCAAAATTACTGTAATTCAAAATCAGTATTTAGCACAGCATTTTACAATGTGGTACTCTCCAGAGGTGTTGAATTTTACTGCCCATCATCTTACATTAAAAATTGAATGTTGACCTTCATAATCTGGTGGGCTTCAAACTGGGGAAAATTAATTTAGTGACTACCTATATTGCCTTCTTTCCAAGGTCAAGTTTCTAGCTGAAGAAAGAGCCAGATTCAGAATGTAGAATCATTATGTAAGTAGTAATTACATGCTTGCTTTTTTTTTCCTTTTTAGCTATGATTTTTACAGCTGTGAAGCACCCACAACCACTTGGGAAGGAGCATCAGATGTCACACAATAAGTAGTAAGAAGCAGTTGCGCTCTACTGTAGCTTGTTCTGTAATTTTAACAACATAAGGTGGCTCCTTTCAGGCTAGGAATTATCTCATATATTCAGTTTTGAAAAAACTGAATTTTTATTAGAGGTTCGTGTTATTTTCTACTACTTAGCAGTGGTATAGAAACCATCAGACAAGAACAACAAACTCCATCTGCTCTTGATTGCAGAAAGATTTACATTAAAAGCAGGAATGGACCTATTCTCTGCCACTGATATAACGATCTGAAACACTTTAACTTTCCCATTTCAGTGTAGTCTACCTCCTGCATTCTCAAGCCAGAGGGCTATTTAGAATTTTATTCTGTTTATACAAGCACACAAAACTTTATTGCAGTCAATGGCCAGAATTCTATAAATAGATAATAAAATGAAGACTAAATTAAAAAATAAAAGCAATATACTTTCTAGGTCAGTGTTTCCCAACCTTGGCAACTTGAAAATATTTGGACTTCAACTCCCAGAATTCCACAGCCAGCAAATGCTGGCTGGGGAATTCTGGGAGTTGAAGTCCAGATATCTTCAAGTTGCCAAGGTTGGGAAACACTGCTTTAGGCAATCAAATTACCCCTAGTTCTACAAACAATAAAGCCGAATGTTGCCACCTTCCAAGAAACAGAATTGTAGAACAGCAGCTATACATTAAAAAGACCATAACACTCTATAAATTTTACTATAATCATACTTCTTTGTAAAAGGACTAGGGTACCTTAGTTATTATCTACTTTTAAGGAATATAAATTGATACAACACAAAAATACAATTCTTTAAATTACAAGCCAACTCCTGGAAAAGTAAATAGTAATTTCCTTTAAATTGGTGGCGTGTAAATATTTATTTGACTGAAAAAAATAGCACAGTAATAAAACTATTACTATTAAGGATATTTTTATACATTTCTAATCACCATTTCTTACCTGGATTAATAATGTTTCTCCTCGTAGATTACCTTGATCCAAATAACCAGCATTCTGTAGAAATATTATTTTGATTTTTTTTTCTAAATAAGATCACATATTTATAGACAGTGTGTGTGTGTGTGTGTGTGTGTGTGTGTGTGTGTGTGTGTGTGTTTGACTATATATATATTCGGTCATGAGAAACCTTCTATCTCAATTTATAAAATTGTCAGACTAATGAACAAACACTTAAAGAGGGGCCACTTTTCTCCCTAATTCACTCAGTCATTTATCAGATGACCTTCAGTTTTCAACACAGAAGTGCTTTGTCCTTGCTTTCTTCTGCAATGCCCTTTTGACCTTCTAGTCCAGCCAATAGCTCAGAGAGTCCTTAGAGGTTTGATTAATCAGGTCTGACCCTGATTAGCTTCCCAGCCTAGAATAGTCAGCCAGATGTTGCTACCTGGTGATCAATTCTTTAATAGGGTTTTATAATTATTTTTTAAATTGTTCTTTTAAATATTGTTTTCATTTGTTGTAAGCCACCCAGATTCAATTAATAAATAATAATAAATAAATTCATTTTGTTGTAAGACCCATGGTGGCACAGTGGTTAGAATGCCGTACTGTAAGGTAACTCAGTGCTCACTACAGAAGTTCGATTCTAAGTGGCTCATGGTTGACTCAGCCTTCCACCCTTCCAAAGTCAGTAAAATGAGGGCTCAGATTGGTTGGGGCAATATGCTATAAACTGCTTAGAAAGGTCTATGGTTCAGTATAGAAGTCTGAATGCTATGGCTATTGCTATCCACCCTGAGACTGAATGTTGTCCACAGGGTATGGTCAAAAAAGTCAGGATGGTAGACACAACTGGCTCAGGTTGCTGCTGCTTAATGCCAGGTCGGTGGTAAATAAAGCTCTCCTCATCCGGGATTTGATCCTGGATGAGGAGGCCGACCTGGCATGTATTACTGAAACCTGGCTGGGCCCAGAGGGAGGTGTTCCTCTCTCTGAAATTTGCCCAGCCAGGTTTCAGATATGGCATCAACCTCGACCCCAGGGAAGGGGGGGAGGAGTGGCTATTATAGCCAGGGAGAGCCTTTGCCTACGTAGACTCATTGCTCCGGAAATTGCGGGTTGCGAGCCTCTCTTGATGAAGTTGGACTTAGGGGTTCAGGTGGGCTTATTTCTCACGTACCTGCCTCCCAGCTGCGTGTCAAAAGCCCTGCCTATGCTACTCGAGGAGGTAGCCGGGTTGGTGGTGGAGTTCCCCGGACTTATTGTCCTGGGGGACTTCAACCTGCCGTCACTCGGCAAAACCTCTGGGTTGGCACAGGAGTTCATGGCCACCATGACAGCCATGGACCTGACTCAAGTAGTACAGGGAGGGCACGCACCTGACATGGTATTCCTTTCCGAGTAATTGAGTAATGGTCTGAGACTAAGGGGCTTAGAAGCATTGCCTTTGTCATGGTCAGACCATTTTCTACTACGGCTTGACTTCCTGGCTCCAATCCTTCCCCGCAGGGAGGCGGAACCAATTAAGATGTTCCGCCCCAGACGCCTGATGGACCCAGAGGGCTTTCAGACGGCGCTTGGGGTTATTCCAGAGGCACTTGTCCACAGTTCGGAGGAGTCTCTTGCGGAGGCCTGGAACAAGGCTGCAGCGGAGGCTCTTGACCGGATTGCGCCTTTGCGACCTCTCCGTGGCGCTAGACCCCATAGAGCTCCATGGTTCAACGAGGAGCTCCGGGAGTTGAAATGCCAGAAGAGACGTCTAGAGAAGCGATGGAGGAAGAGTAGGTCTGAATCTGATCAAACACTTGTAAGAGCTTTTATTAAGACTTACAAAGTGGCGCTCAAGGCGGCAAGATGCGCGTACCATGCCGCCTTGATTGCATCAGCGGAATCCCACCCGGCCACTCTGTTTAGAGTGACCCGCTCCCTTCTTAACCAGGGGGGAGTTGGGGAGCCCTTACAGAGCAGTGCCGAGGATTTTAATACGTTTTTCGCTGATAAAATCCCTCAGATCCGGGCCGACCTCGACTCCAATTGGAAAACAGAGCCGACTGACAACGAGTCAGTCGAGGTGACTGGGGCACTCGTTGTCAGTCGACTCTGTTTTCCAATTGGAGTCGAGGTCGGCCCGGATCTGAGCGATTGTCCACCTGTCTGGGAAGAGTTTGATCTGGTGACACCTGATGAAGTGGACAAGGCCATTGGAGCTGTGAGTTCCGCCACCTGTTTACTGGATCCGTGTCCCTCCTGGCTGGTTTCGGCCAGCAGGGAGGTGACACGAAGCTGGGTCCAGGAGATTACCAACGCTTCCTTGGGGAGGGGAGTTTTTCCAACACTCTATAAAGAGGTGCTTGTGCGCCCCCTCCTCAAGAAGCCTTCCCTGGACCCAGCCGTACTTAATAACTATCGTCCAGTCTCCAACCTTCCCTTTATGGGGAAGGTTGTTGAGAAGGTGGTGGCGCTCCAGCTCCAACGGTCCTTGGAAGAAGCCGATTATCTAGGTCCCCAGCAGTCGGGTTTCAGGCCCGGTTACAGCACGGAAACTGCTTTGGTCACGTTGATGGATGATCTCTGGCGGGCCCGGGACAGGGGTTTATCCTCTGTCCTGGTGCTCCTTGACCTCTCAGCGGCTTTCGATACCATCGACCATGGTATCCTTCTGCACCAGCTGGAGGGGTTGGGGGTGGGAGGCACTGTTCTTCAGTGGTTCTCCTCCTACCTCTCCGGTCGGTCGCAGTTGGTGTTAGTGGGGGGTCAGAGGTCGACTCCGAGGTCTCTCCCTTGTGGGGTGCCTCAGGGGTCGGTCCTCTCCCCCCTGCTATTTAATATCTACATGAAACCGCTGGGTGAGATCATCCAAGGACATGGGGTGAGGTATCATCAGTATGCTGATGATACCCAACTTTACATCTCCATCCCATGTCCAGTCAACGAAGCAGTGGAAGTGATGTGCCGGTGTCTGGAGGCTGTTGGGGCCTGGATGGGTGTCAACAGACTCAAACTCAACCCGGATAAGACGGAGTGGCTGTGGGTTTTGCCTCCCAAGGACAATCCCATCTGTCTGTCCATTACCCTGGGGGGAGGGAATTATTGACCCCCTCGGAGAGGGTCCGCAACTTGGGTGTCCTCCTCGATTCACAGCTCACATTAGAGAACTATCTTTCAGCTGTGGCGAGGGGGGCGTTTGCCCAGGTTCACCTGGTGCACCAGTTGCGGCCCTATCTGGACCGGGACTCATTGCTCACAGTCACTCATGCCCTCATCACCTCGAGGTTCGACTACTGTAATGTTCTCTACATGGGGCTACCTTTGAAAAGTGTTCGGAAACTTCAGATCGTGCAGAATGCAGCTGCGAGAGCAGTCATGGGCTTACCTAGGTATGCCCATGTTTCACCATCACTCCGCAGTCTGCATTGGCTGCCAATCAATTTCCTGTCACAATTCAAAGTGTTGGTTATGACCTTTAAAGCCCTTCATGGCACTGGACCAGAATATCTCCGAGACTGCCTTCTGCCGCACGAATCCCAGCGACCGATTAGGTCCCACAGAGTGGGCCCCAGGGGAAGAGCCTTCTCTGTGGCGGCCCCGACTCTCTGGAACCAACTCCCCCCAGAGATTAGAACTGCCCCTACTCTCCCTGCCTTCCGTAAACTCCTTAAAACCTACCTTTGCCGTCAGGCATGGGGGAACTGAAACACCTCCCCCGGGCATGTTCAATTTATGCATGGTATGTTTGTGTGTGTGTTTGTTAGTAAATGGGGTTCTTTTTAAATCTTTTTAAATATTTTAAATTTATTTGGATTTGTCATGATTTGCTGTATCTTGCTGTGAGCCGCCCCGAGTCTTCGGAGAGGGGCGGCATACAAATCTAAATAATAAATAAATAATAAATAATAAATTGTAATTTTGCATATAAAAAACAGATGGAGTTTGAAGACACCTTCCTAGCCAACATCATGATTTTTTTTCTCACCATACTCTGCGGAGACATCCATTTTACAGCATCTAGGTTAAATTGCAGATTTTTCATTCTACCACAACCTTCTAGTTTTAACTCCATCTTTCTTGGAGTATCTGAAAATTTATTTTCTTATTATTGTCAATTTGGTTGATCCTAAAAAAAAATGCACCTATAGGTTTTCCTTTTCCCCATGAGCCACTCCTTTGTTACATAGGCATGCCTTCAGACATTCTGTAGAAATGTATTAAATCCTCAGTATAGCAGTTTTCAGTTTAGCCCACTCCAGGTACAATAGAGTTTTTATTCATTTAGACTTCACTTACGTTTAATAAATTATGTATATTAATCCAAGATTTCATTGCAAATAATGCCCACTTTAGGTCAGTGTTGTAATTATGTAAATGATGCAAATAAGCACAAATGCACATTCTCATTTAATGAGCATTTTGATTTAACAGAAACCTTGTCGCCAAAAATGATCCGGTAAATTAAGGATTTGCTGTACAATTGTTACTTTCATAGAAACCAGTACTGACAAATGGCCAGGAGATGTCACTGTGAGCACAATAAAGTGAGTTTAAAAAAATGGGATTACTTTTGTTTTAATTTTTTTTTCAGAATTGTTAACTGTTACTTCCCAGTGACTGCATCTGATCTATGAATGAATATGTCTGATATAGTGTAAAGTCAATTTTAAAATATTTAAAAGGGCAACACTGAAAAGATCTAAAGCAGGCGTCTCATCTGGGAAGTTAACCTTTCTGTCCTTCTTAATGGAATGTTCCTCACCTGGGTGAGACTGCCGGTTCTAATATATAAAGAGAGGGGAGAGAAAATTAAAAGAATAGTGAGTGTTGTCCATTTTTTAATGTACAGATGGAAAATCTTTTCTTGATTGAAATGCCACGTAGGTAGACGCATTTGATGCGAACTATGCTGACCTGAGTGTGTCACTACACCATTTATGTAAAATGATGCAAGTATGATTTGCATTGTTCGTGCAATGATTTATTGATAAATGAGACATCATTCTCCCGTTCCCCAGTTGCATATGAGAATAGTATTTAATTTTGGTTCAGAAAATGGCCAATTTTATTTTGGCATGATCATTTATTTCTGGCAAATTTACATTTCATTCTTTGCAATTACAGCATGATGATATCATCCGTTTCATTAAGAAAGCGGGCAGGTTATGGGAGACTGCATCCCCTGGATCCCCTCTTTCTCTCTCCCTATTGGAAAAGACATACTTATATTGGGTTATTCCTTACTAGTTGTATTGAATTGTGTTAGGCCAATAATGTTGCTTAATTAAGAATGAAATAATAATCAGAGAGCAATAGGGAGATATATAGTTTGCTTTTCTTGGGATAATATAATAGGCCTGCAATGTTCACTATATCTGAACAGTACATATGCACCAAAGACAAATTCTTTGTGTGTCTAATCACACTTGGCTAATGAAGAATTCTATTCTATTCTCCTGGTGTATTCTCTCTCTCTCTCTCGCTCGCTCGCTCGCTCGCTCTCCCTCCCTCCCTCCCTCTATCCCTCTATCCCTGTCCCTCCTCTCCCCCCAACATACATAGTACTAGGACAGTGGTTCTCAACCTTTCTAATGCTGTGAGCCTGTGACCCCTTAACACAGTTCCTCATGTTGTGGTGTCCCCCAATCATACGTCTAGCACCAATTCTCCCAAGAGAGCTTTAATCTGATTGGAAGGAAGGTCAAAAGAACACGTCCATTGTAAATGCCAGATTGGTATTGTAAAAAAAATTTTCAATGCGCCAGAATAGAAGCTTTTAAGTTCCTAAGACCATGGGAAATTTGTCTTTTCCCCATGGTCTTAGGTGACTCCTGTAAAATGGTCATTTGACTCCCCAAAGGGGTCCTGACCCCAGGTTGACAACCACTGTACTAGAATGTGAATTGGATTGATTAGCTACATCATTCTCTGCTAAATGGTGAATCATGAAATGCAACCCAATTATGTCATATTATTAAAGCAGTTGGATGAAATATACTATGTAAAAAGTTAATGACCATAAATATGCCGGGGACAGTATAGCTGGGAACTAAGGGGTGGAGACATATTTTTAAATATTAGATTTGTTGTACATTGTATTTTGTTATTGCTGTGAGCCTCCCCGAGTCTGCAGAGAGGGGCAGCATATAAATCTAATAAATAATGATGATGATGATGATGATGATGGCCCAATACATACAACTAATATCAATAAAGTGCTGAAGTCAGGAAATTCAGGAACACTACAAAAAGTGACATCCTTGTCAACCACAGAGACCCAGAAGTTGGAGCACTGCTTGAAGGAGCCACTCCTGTCTCATGAGTTCAGTTCAGAAGACTGAGTGTCCAAGGCAAGAACTGGAGCCAATTCAACTCCAATGGGCTTTGAAGGCAAAGAGGTCACCTGAGGACTGAAAACTACTGTGTTACCGCCTGCCTGGGAAACTTTACCATGTATTTCCTGACTCATCTCTTGCCCACTCAAGTTGATATCCTCTTCTGTACTTCCTTTCTTGTCCATATACCAGTGCATCACTCTTTTTCTTCCAGCCAAGTTGAAGGTATTTGGATAAGTAATTGAATTAACCACATTTTTGTAACTTTCCTGTTTCACATAAGTTTTATTCTTAACATGTGAACCTTGACATATTATTTCAGTGAAACTCAGAAAAATGTATTTAAAGCTTGTATATGAAGGTGCACTAAAGCCGTTATAGAAAAAAGCTTTTACCTACTGCTATTTAGCCCATTGTATGCATAAATGTCTGAGTAGGTGGAAATGCACATCCCACATTGGTTTATGAGCCAGTGAAAAACCTAAATATGAACTCTGGATTCCAGGAATCCGAGTTTTAGATTATGTCTTATATAAGCATTATTAACAGAAGGTACACAGCATGAAGAGCCAGTTTGGAATAGTGGTTAAGGCATCAGGCAAAAAACTAGAAGACCATGAGGCACAGCACCAGCTGGGTAAACTTGCTTCAATCACACCATCTCAGCTTAGGAAGCAGGTCATGGCAAACCATTTTGGCAAACCATCTTGCCAAGAAAACTACAAGGACTTGTCCAAGCTGACTCAATGTCACCATAAACAAACAAACAGTTAAAGTATAATACACTGTTACCAAGGAAACTGTTGGCAGTAAACTGTGAAAACTTTCCCAGACCTAACAAGCTACATCTGAATTTGGATCCTGATGATAAAACAAACAGCCTGTTGCACATTTTTACTGTCAACCTTGAAGCTGACATATGTCTAGCCATGTTTAATTGTAGTCATTTCTTATGCATATTCTTTCAGATGTTGCTTTTCTTAGTATGCTGTATGGGGATTAACAGTGCTTCAAGATCGCCAGGTCTAATAGCATGGAGGGGAGTAGGAGAGATAAGGATTGTTATGGCTATATGGCTAGGTAGCATTCTTTCCCATGAGAATAATGAAAGTGCCTGTAGATGGTTTATTTATTTTATTTTATTTTATTTTATTTATTTTATTTTATTTACCGTATTTTATTTATTTTATTTATTTTATTTATTTATTTTATTTTATTTTATTTTATTTTATTTTATTTTATTTTATTTTATTTTTTTATTATTTATTTATTTATTTATTTATTTATAAACATAGAAACACAGAAGATTGATGGCAGAAAAAAACCTCATGGTCCATCTAGTCTGCCCTTATACTATTATTTGTATTTTATCTTAGAATGGATATATGTTTATCCCAGGCATGTTTAAATTCAGTTACTGTGGATTTACCAACCACGTCTGCTGGAAGTTTGTTCCAAGCATCTACTACTCTTTCAGTAAAATAATATTTTCTCACATCACTTCTAATCTTTCCCCCAACTAACTTCAGATTGTGTCCCCTTGTTCTTGTGTTCACTTTCCTATTGAAAACACTTCCCTCCTGAACCATATTTAACCCTTTAACATATTTATTTATTATTTTTTCAAAGCATGAACAAGATAGCAGGTATTGATATAAACATAAACAAAAGCAAAGTAGGTACAGTTAAATTGGACAATAGGAAAGTAAGACAGGGATAGTAGGCACAATAGTACGCTTATGCACGCATCTTAGGAATGGGGTGAGGTTGACTGCAGGCAGTCCAAGGATAAAGTTTTTGGGGTTTGGGAAAGAAACCACAGAGTCAGGTGGTGCATTCCAGGCATTGATCACTGTGTTGCTGAAGTCGTATTTCCTGCAGTCGAGTTTCGACCAGTTTACAAGGTAGAGTTTGGAGTTTGGAGTCACTGGACTGAAGGACTGTGAGCTGACTGGAGAATGTGACTCTGGAGGGGATGCTTCTAACTTTTAATATATATATATTGGGTGTAAATCCAGAGGCTGGCTTGAGCCAGAATTACACCAAGGCCTTGCCAATTTGATATGTTCCTAATAAACCATTGTTGGAATCCGACTGCCATGGACTGTTCTTATTGGGGACATGTTACTTGGCGGCTTGACATCTACATTAAACAGTGCTGTGAACATCTTATCCTAGTGACAGAAAACTGTAAGAGTTTGGATGAAAAAGAATAGACTTCAGCTAAATCCTGGCAAGACTGAATGGCTATAGGTTTGAGGACCTGCCAATCCTAAGGCTATTCCATCTTTAGTGCTTAGTGGGGTTGCACTGCCCCAGACAGACTCTTTGCACAATCTGTGGATCCTCCTGGATTCACGATTCCTGCTGAAAGGGCATGTGGCAGTTGTAGCTAGATGGGCTTTTGCACAGACTTGTATGCCAATTATGCCCATTCCAATATTGGCAGGGTGGGGTGGGGTACTCTGCTTACCGTCACTTATGCACTGTAATGCACTATATATGGGGCTGTCCTTGAAGAGAATGGTGAAGCCTCAACTGCAGTGGTATGGGCAGTTATGATCCTACAACATCATATCTGAGCCATATTGACTACCAGTTTGCTTCCAGACCAATCCAATTCAAGATGATGGTTTTAACCTTTAAAGTCCTTTGTGGGACTGAGTTCTGTGAAGGACTCCTTTCCCTGATTAAATCTACCCATGAAGGCATGCTGTAGGTCCCATTTGTTAGGGCTCTACAGTCTTAGTAGGCGAGCCTTCTCTGCTATGATGGCTGCCTTCAAGATCTGACTAGGTCACCATCTCTGGGGTCCTAAGGGAACAGTGGCATTCTAAGATGGATCCATTATTGCAGCTAATTGTGATCATTTCTTATTAATTGTTTGCATATTTACTGTTTTATTACTTGTACACTGTCCAGAATCACTTTTGTATAAAATTTGCATAATACAAATGTGAAAATAAATCTCAGTGATATCCAAGCTCGGGGGTTGGAACAAAATATGGATTTTTTTTCTGAGATATGAAATAAAAGCTCACATGTTAGGTTTCCCCACAGTAAATCAGGCTCAGAAATAGCATTTCAACAGAATTCAGGAAGAATTATCTAAGGACAGCCTAACAAAGACATCTTAGTACACTTGAGAAGAATTAGCTGTTCTCCTCCCAGCTATTAATGCACTACAAATGAACAGGGCTTAACAAGTTACTTGCTATCACCCACACATTCTCCTAAAATGGGAAGTCTATAAAAATGATATGTAATATATATAGCATCTAAGCAAAGCCCAGTCTAGAGAATTCCAACTATTCAAGATCCCTTCTCCTCTTATACCCTCCTAAAAGGCAACAAGGTGGGAACTATCCTGATCTCAGGAAACAAAACTGTTCCAAAGTCAAATAATTGCAACCAAGATGGCTTGACTTTATGGTCCTGCAGATCTTTAAGAGATGGGATGTGGAGTAAGCCAACTCTACCTTTGTTTGTTTGTTTGTTGAAGTAGGTTTGTTACATCGGGGGGGGGGGGGAATGGTACTCTCATTGCTACTAGACCTGCTGTATTCTTGACTAGACTTTACATGGAGGGCAGATTAACAAATAATAAAGATATCTAAAATTCAAGAAATGTCTGCTTTTAACATATTCCCTCTTCTTTCTTGTTAGTTAAAGTATAGTAGAAGACATATAAATGGCATAGTTAAAGCTTGGATACAAATAGTAAGAAAATACTGATGAGATTTGGACAACTGGTCTGCATAAATGGGGGAGAGTTTTCTAACGGCCAGAAGAAAATAATATTGCATTTGCAGAACGAATCAAGGACCAACTTACTCTTTCCTAAGGAGAGGAGAGGAGACAGCAGAAAGACCCTGCATTTCTCCAAGTGGAATCTGGATAAAGTCTCGTCTGTGTTGGACATCTAAGGAGAAAAGCACTGGCTGCAAGCCAAATCTAACCAGTTTTCCTCTTCGATGATCTTCCTTATAGTCATTTACAAGTAGTTTTGAAGTTATAAGATGAATCTGGCTGCAGATACTTTGCTGCAGCTATGAGACCTTTAAAGAGACCTAAAGGGGACCTTCTAGGGCAGTGATGGCAGGTGCCACAGGTGGCACACGAAACCATATCTCGTGGCACATGAGCCGTTGCCCTAGCTTAGTTCCAACGTGCATATTTGTGCTGGCCAGCTGATTTTTGGCTCACACAGAGGCTCTTGGAGGGTGTTTTTGGCTTCCAGAGAGCCTACGGGGGTGAGGTGGGGGGCGTTTTTACTGTCCCCCGGCTCCAGGGAAGCCTTTGGAGCCTGGGAAGGGCAAAACACGAGCCTACTGGGACCACATGAAATTGGGAAACAGGCTGTTTCCAGGCTCCAGAGGGCCTCCGGGGGGCAGGGGAAGCTGTTTTTGCCTTCCTCAGGCATTGAATTATGGGTGCGGGCACTCACGCATCTGCAATAGCGCAGGCTCACGCTTTTTCGGCACCCGAGGAATAAAAGTGCACCATTACTGTTCTACGGCAGGGTTATCAAACTTGCGATCCACAGGCCAGATGCATCACACACTGACCACGCCCACCACCAGTTTAGTGAAGGGGAGAAAGTTATGATACGTCACGTGACTACAATATGATGCGGCAAATTTGATACTCCTGTTCTAGGGAGACTGAGTACAGTGATACCTTGTCTTACAAACTTAATTGGTTCTGGGATGAGGTTCTTAAGGTGAAAATTTTGTAAGGTGAAACAATGTTTCCCATAGGAATCAATGGAAAAGCGATTAATGCGTGCAAGCCCAAAATTCACCCCTTTTGCAAGCCGAAGCGAACGTGGGGTTTCCCAGCGAAGGGAGCATCAGTGAAATCGCAGCATTGCAAAAACACCAAAGTCCTCGAAACTCCACCTCTGGACCTCTGTGTTTTTGCAATTTCACTGAGGCTCCCCTCGCTAGGAAACCCTACCTCCAGACTTCCGTTGCCAGCAAAACACTCATTTTTGTGCTGCTGGGATTCCTCTGCTGGGATTTCCCTGCAGCATCATAAAAACATGGAAGTCCAGAGGTGAGGTTTCCCATGGAGGGGAGCTTCAGGGGAATCCCAGCAGCGCAAAAATGGGTGCTTCGCTGGCAACGGAAGTCCGGAGGTGGGGCATCCCAGTGGCGGCAGTGGGTTTGTAAGGTGAAAATAGTTTGTAAGAAGAGGCAAAAAAATCTTAAACCCTGGGTTTGTATCTTGAAAAGTTTGTATGACGAGGCGTTTGTAAGACGAGGTATCACTGTATTTTTCTTTTGTTTGACATAAGAGAGGTTTGAAGGAGATTCTGTCAATATAAACAACAGCAACAACAATAAAAATGAATATTAGTTTTATTGAACCAAGACATGTCAACCAAGACATTCAGTTAGTTAATTAGTTCTTTAAAAATGGTTAAAAATTAAATTTCCCAGGATCAGGGAAAAAGCTTTTGTATTATATGATCTCTCCTTTTATTTGCTCTCTCATCTACTCTCCCACTTACAAAAACCCACTCTCCATTGAGTTGGAGGGCGGGTTGTCCTCTGTTGAACAAAGGAACGATAGTGGGTTGGTTGCACTTTGCCAGAAACAGCTAGGATCCTGACTCCATTTGTTACATTCCACCCATCAGTGAAATTCTACTACTTGTGCTACTGGGCAGCCATGGGAATGAATGTGTTGCCATGGAGCTGCTGATGTATGACTCCAGTTCTTTGAGTTTCTGGCTATTCTTAATTTGTCTCTTCTGGGGTGAGCAACAACCTTATTTCCCACACAGGTTCTTGAAATATTTGAAAAGGAGAAGAGGAGAAGCAGGAGAGCAGGTCATTTAAGCAATGTCCACATTGTATCTGCAGATATAATGACTAAGTTACACCACTTACCCTTCTCAGGCTACAGGTAGTCCTTGACTACAACTATTCATTTAGAGACCATTTGAAGTTACAGCTGAAAAAAGTTACTTATGACCGGTCCTCACATTTAGCAAACAGCCCCACAGTTGATGCCAGTTGCTAAGCACCACTATTTATGACAGTTGTAGCATCCTGGGGCCATGTGGTCACCATTTGTGACCTTCAGAGCCAGCTTTCAATAAAGGAAGTCAATGAGGAAAACTGGATTTACTTAATGACTGCAGTGATTTGCTTAACAACTATAGCCAAAAAAAAAAAGTTCATAAAATTGGATGTGACTCCCTTTAACAATCAACTTGCTCAGTAGCAGCAATTTTAGTCCCATAGTAACGGTGGACTACCTGTATACATTTCAGATTGGAGTGGAATGGAGGGAGATTGTGTGATCCATGTAGATCAGTGTTTCCCAACCTTGGCAACGTGAAGATATCTGGACTTCAACTCCCATTCGCTGGCTGGGGAATTCTGGGAGTTGAAGTCCAAATATCTTCACGTTGCCAAGGTTGGGAAACACTGATCTAGGCAACTGGCTGACAGTATGATGAAGGATAATATGATGATGATACCTTTAACACCATCAAACCATATCTCCTATCCCAGGTTCTTGGGAACAACTGGATAAGTGTATAAAAATGGCAAATCCAGTCTAAACATCTGGCTGACTATGCAATCAACATAAAGGAAAATCAAGAATTGGTTACTAAATTTAGAACTACCTAATTTGTGATAGAGACATCTGATTGGTTTACACCATGTTATTGCCATGCAGTTTAACAGTATTTTTTCTTTGAGCTTAGTTCCCAATCATTTCACATTTCACAGTCAACCAATGAAAGTAATATTTTATGCTAACGGTTAAAATGAGTATACATGAAATTGTGTTTTGATAATTATATCTTTTGAAATATGAATGTTTACTTACCGTACCTATAAAGAAATAGAATGTCAGATGTGCGAATAAAAACTCATATGTATATGTGCAGCAAACGGCAGCCATTCGCGGCCCTACTGGAATGCTTGGGAGAAGTGCGCATGTGCGCACACGTGTGCATGTACCCTTCAATTTCCTGCGCATATGGGGCTGGGTCCTGCAAGGCGCGGCAGCAGAGGCAGATGTCAATTCCAACCACGAGCCAGTGGGAGCCAGCAAGAAAAAATGTTCCAGGGCAGGCATGGTGGACAGGTGGGGCTGGCGGCAGCCACCTCTCCAAGCTGCTTCTTGCACTGGCTCAGTCAGGAGACATGCCTGGCACCCTGACTGCTCAAGCTGCCCTGCTGCAGCCAGAGTAGGAGTGGGGTGGCTTGAGCAGGCAGGGCGCTGGGCATGTCTCCTGGGCAGCTCAGAGAGGTGGTTGATGGCCAGCCGCCGTGCCAGCTACCGCCCCTGCCACCTGCCTGCTTGAGCCGCCCCACCACAGCCAGAATAGGAGTGGGGTGGCTTGAGCAGGCAGGGCGCTGGGCGTGTCTCCTGGGCAGCTCAGAGAGGTGGTTGATGGCCAGCCGCCATGCCAGCCACCGCACCTGCCACCTGCCTGCTTGAGCCGCCCCACCACAGCCAAAGTAGGAGTGGGGTGGCTTGAGCAGGCAGGGCGCTGGGCGTGTCTCCTGGGGAGCTCAGAGAGGTGGTTGATGGCCAGCCGCCATGCCAGCTACCGTGCCTGCCACCTGTCTGCTTGAGCCGCCCCACCACAGCCAGAGTAGGAGTGGGGTGGCTTGAGCAGGCAGGGCGCTGGGCATGTCTCCTGGGGAGCTCAGAGAGGTGGTTGATGGCCAGCCGCCATGCCAGCTACCACGCCTGCCACCTGCCTTCTTGAACCGCCCCACCGCAGCCAGAGTGGGAGTGGGGCGGCTCGAGCAGGCAGGACTCTCCTAGCCATCTGCTACATCAGCCACCTCTTCAAGCTGCTTCTCGCACTAGCTCGGCCAGGAGTTCTGCCTGCTGCCCCATCTGCTCAAACTTCCCACTCCCACTGGCTGCAGTGGAGTGGCTCTAGCTGGTGGGGCAGCAGGTGAATCTCCTGGCTGAGTCAGTGTGAGAAGCAGCTCGGAGAGGTGGTTGCCACCAGCTGCGCCCGCCCACCAGGCCCGCCCTGGAGCATTTTTTTCCTGCTGGTGGCTTCCAGCTGGGATGGACAGCCACCACCACCCCTCACAGGACTTAGCCTCGCAGCCGCCAGCCACCCCCAACAGCAGCAGCAGCAGAGGCACCTCACGCCCGCTGGACAAGCATCGTGCTCTCTGGGCCCGCAGGGACGCTGTTGCTGCTGGCTGGAGTGGCAAGATTTGGCTTCTGCACATGCGCAGAAGCTGAATCTTGCATGCACGGTGCATGCATGCCCAGCAGTGATGGACCTGCGAATGCAGGTCCATTTCCGCTGGTGGAATGGCATTCTATGCCATTCCACTTGCTGCCCAACCCTGTATATGTGTATATGTATGTGTTAGAGATGCTTGTCTTTAGTGGTTATCCTATAGTGATTAAGAACTGTAACTTTTGCTAAATGGTGATAGCATTAAAAAAAGTCCAGTCTCTTTTCAGCCACTTTTCAGCCACTGTGATATGTTGATCTTACAAAGTGTAATACTATATTATTCTTATTTCTTGAAAATCAATTTATTACTGCCATCCCCCACTGATTTCAGAACAAGCATCTTTCCTCATTTATTCACTAAAAACAGCAGCTTATTTAAATGAAATTTCTAATCTAATCCTCCTAGCAACAATAGGTCTGCTGCTTTTGAAGAGTGGTTGTGGGCTTTTGTGTCTACCTGAGTGAAATATGTTTTAACTGTGTTAATTATTTTTAATGGAATGTTAGCTGCCCAGAGTTGCATGCTGAGTGAAAACCATTCAAAAAACGCTATTGAAGTTGTGGAAAAGAACTAGTAATAGAATAGAACAGAACAGAATTTTTATTGGCCAGTATTGTGTGATTGGACACACAAGGAATTTGTCTGGTGCATATGCTCTCAGTGTACATAAAGAAAAATAAAATACATTCATCAAGAATCATAAGATACAACACTTTGTGATAGTTGTTGGTTACTAATAAGCAATCAAATGGTTCTAGGAAACAAATAAAACAATATAAATTGTAAAAATACAAGCAACATGGTTATAGTTATAAGAGGGAAGAGATAGGCACTAGTAAGGATGAGAAGAATAATAGTAATACAGTCCTAGTAAATAATTTGATAGTGTTATTGGAATCAATTGTTTAGCAGAGTGATGGCATTCAGGAAAAAAACTCTTTTTGTGTCTGGTTATTCTGGTGTGCAGTGCCCTGTAACATCGTTTTGAGGGTAGAATTTGAAACAATTTATGTCCAGGATGTGAGGGGTCTTTAGATATTTTCACAGCCCTCTTTTTGACTTGTGTAGGATACAGGTCCTCAATAGAAGGCAGGTTGGTAGCAATTGCTTTTTCTGCAGTTCTAATTACCCATCGAAGCTGGGGCTATTTTGTTTGGTTGCAGAGCCAAACCAGACAGTTATAGAGGTGCAGATGACAGACTCTATGATTCTTCTGTATCTGTATCTGAATCATTCTTTGTTGTGCTTTTTTGATGATGTTTTTGATGTTAGGTGTCCATTTTTAGTCTTGAAATATGATAGAATCTAGAAACCTGAAGCTCTGAACTATTGATGTGTTGTCTAGTATTGTAAGAGGTGGTAGTATAGGAAGTTTTCTCCTAAAACCTACCACCGTTTCTACTGTTTTGAGTGTATTGAGTTCAAGATTATTCTGATTGCATCACAAGGCCATCTATATACAGATTCATCATTGTCTTGAATGAGACCAATCATTCTATCTAATGTTCTATCATCTGCAAACTTCAGTACTTTAACAGAGGGATCCTTTGAGATGCAGCCATTGATGTATAGAGAGAAGTGAAGAAAGCACATATCCCTGAGGGGCTCCTGTGCTAATTGTACAGGTGTCTGATATGAGTTTGCCTAGCTTCGCCTGCTGCTTCCTGTCTGTTAGGAAGCTTATGATCCATTTACAAGTTTGGTCAGATCCAGCTAGCTGATTTAGTTTAGTTAGAAGAATATCTGGAATGATGGTATTAAATGCTGAGCTGAAATCTACAAAGAAGACCCTTGCATAAGTCTTTGGAGATTCAAGGTGCTGTAGGATGTAGTGCATTATGTATTGCTCTATGTAAATTACTTTGCTGAAATAATACTTTGGTTCACAATCAGGAATCTTTCCGGAATGACTCAGGCTGTGAACAAATACAGCTAGAGATAAATGTTTTTTCTGTAGTTATTTGAATTTTCTGTGAGAAAAGATGTAAGATTGCATGCAAATGTGAGACAAAATCCCATAAATGTTAAAAATACCAGCTCTGAAATCTAAAATGAAGTACTTTATTTTATGATTATCATAGACAGAGATTATGGGGCAAATTAACAAAGCAGTTGTGTTGCTTTCTTGGCTGACAATATTAAGACCAGTCAGCACTAAAGATGTAACAACTGCTCTTGGTTAGCTTATAGACTTGAAATGAAACAAGAAATGCATTTCTGTTTTGAAGAATGATTTCCAAAGTGCATAAAGTATAATAGCAGGAAACTGACTGACTTGCAATTCAATTTTATGAAGCTGATTGCTCAAGTGTACAAAGAAGTATCTATCATAAAAGGCACATCTGGTAGTGTCTAAACTTTAATAGTCTAAATTTCAACCTATATACTTCTATGCTTCTGGATCTTTTCCTTATAAAGTATTTGAAATACAGTAGTGACTTCTTTCCCTTCACGTTATCTTTAAAGGGGAAAGGAACTTATGAGTTGGAGATGTGTTGTTTTTTTAGCAAAAAAAACTTGCAAAGGTACAAGTAGATCCTTGACTAAATCCAATCAGAGGGATATCCTTCCAGGGAAAAAATATCGGGCTAAATTGATTTAGGTTATGGGAACTCAGTGAGATGTGTCACTGAGTGATAAATTTGGTAGCAATTTACCATTTAAAAATCATGCAAGTAAAAGATGATCCCTTTTGTGCAGCAATTGAGTATTTTGGAGATGCTATAAAGCTGGGAGGGTTGGTCAAGAAACCTCATGTATTCTTAGTGTCATTGGGGGAAAAAGAGGATTAGGGCTCCAGATAATTCTTGTTTAGAACTAGAGCATAGTCAATTCTGCAATACATCAATCAGTTTAAGCTTTTCCTTAACATTTTTAGAAAAAGTGTTAAAGAGCATTACAAATATGTTTAAAAAACAGGCGTAACATTTGCTTGAGACAGCTCTAGTTGTGGGCTATACAGAAGATTGATTTAATCCTGGAACAGTGAAGGTCTGCTAAGTATCATCATCAGTAAGTGTATTATATTTTGCCATTATGTCTGCCTGCAAGCGGTTTCATCTGGCCATTCCTTTCATTAGTTTTATGCTTGGTTGGAGAGAAATTTTGCCTGCTTCTAAGCCTTTCTGCGTACTCCACAGGTGCTGCTAGCCATAGCCATATGCTACCAACATGGCTATTCTTTGCAGCATTAGCAAAAGACGAGTTCTAAATTTGTGACTGTTCTCTCTTACACACACACACACGTATGAACTGGATGACTTCTGAATACAGATCAAATGCTTTTTCAAAAGAACGCTACAACCCATTCAGAAATAATCTGATTGACAAGGAAACAGGTACAGGATATCTCTGCACTGTATTAGTCAAGTTGACAGGTGGCTAATTTCTCTGTTTTAAGCAATCATATCTACTCATCCATCCCTGCTCCATTTTATTTTAGGGTAGTTTGGTAGTTTTTTTCCTGACTGCAGGTGATATTTTATAAGAGGAAATATTTTATAAAAGGAGAAACAAAGGCAGGAGAATCCATCAAGCACTTTGTTTAACTGGCCAGTGCATTGAAACAAATAAAGTTCTCACTACTATACTGGCTTCACTACTGATGCAGCAACACAACTTTCTTCTGGCTCATGGTAGAAAGCATGTCATTTGTCTGTATTTACATATACATATACATATACATATATACACAAACATATATATTCAGCAGAGCTGAAGGGATTGGATACTGTAGCCTAGAGGTAAATTCTGTGCCTTACAAGGCAAAGGTTGCAGGTTCAAGTCCCAGTGAGAGTATGGCTACCTGATGAGGCCAAAATAAGGCCGAAATAGATCTATCCTAGTCTCCCTTACTTTTCAAATTCAGCAAAAAAAACATGTGACACACACACACATACACACACACACACATTTATACACACACACACAAATATAACCCTTCCCTGGTGCAGAGCTGAAGGATTTGGATACTGTAGCCTAGAGGATAATTCTCTGCCTTACAAGGCAAAGGTTGCAGGTTCAAGTCCCAGTCGGTATGGCTAGCTGATGAGGCCAAAATAAGGCCGAAATAGATCTATCCCAGCCTCCCTTAATTTTCAAATTCAGCAAAAAAACATGTGACATACATAGAGAGAGAGAGAGAGAGAGAGAAAGAAAGATTTTGTCACCTTACTTATCTACATTTATCATATCTTATTCAGTGTTGAATAAGACCTAGTGTCTTTTATATATATATATAAAATCTATATAAGATCTATCCTAGTCTCCCTTAATTTTCAAATTCAGTAAAAACATGTGGCATACACACACACACATACATACACACACACATAAAGTTTTATTTTATTTTATACATCTTATTGCATGAATTGTGTGATTCTGCTTTCTTTTCCCTTTCTCCTGATAATTCCTTTCTTCCATCATTGTCCAAATGTTTGTCCAAATGTTTGCTCATTATCTCTTGAATTATGTTTTCCAGTCTTTGTTCTATGCAGTCAAACATTTGGTCCATATGGTGAAACATCTCCATTCCATTTAGTTTACAAGATTTACAAATCATAGTTTTAAGTATTTCATCAAAACATAGTCTGTTCAATTTCTCTGATCCACTAATATCAAAAAATTTCTCTGATCCACTATATCAAAAAATATAATAAGATTTGTTTGGCATGATCAGTTTTTGACAAACCCATTTTGTGTTTTGCTTATAACACAGTTGTTAAGTGAGCCTGGCTTCCACATTGCCTTTGATTTTCAGAAGGTCGCAAAAGGAGATCATATGATCTGGGGACTTTGCAGCCATCATAAATATGAACCAGTTGCCAAGCATTCAAATGTATGTTTGGATGCTGTACTCATTACTGATGCGGGGGCCAAAAATGGGAATAAAATGCTCAAGTCACAGGACAGCTAACAGCAAGTATGTAATGTCAGTGTAGAAGATTTAACCTTTCTCTTTCTTCCACTGATAGGACAAGCCCAGGTTGAACCAATATGTGTTCTAATGGTACATTTCATTTGAGCCCAGAGCCCAATCTACACAAACAGATGATTATCAAGAGACCCAACCATAAAGTATTCCTTTTAAAAGATCAATCTCTCCCTTTTTGACAGATGTACTTTAGTAGGTGAATGTTTTACTGTGCTAGAGTTAAAGCCCCAAAAACATTTCCCTCCATATATATTTTAGCACAGATGAGTGCAGATGTTCATTTCAGAGTCTCAAATCCAAAACTGCATTAGAAGAGAAGGGGACAATTCAACTTAGTCCCTTTCTAAGAATTATGTTCCTTAGTTGCCTCTTGGAAGGGAATAGATTCTTCTGTAACAGACTACACCACTATTAGAAATATGTCCTGCCTTCCAATATGCCAATCAACCAGGGAGAAAAGATTAAGTTAATATTGACTCAGGTTGACTCACTGAGTGGTATATGGTGATAATTTACCATATTAAAATCATGCAAAAGCAAGAGGATCCCTTCTATGCAGCAACTGAGTATTTTGGAGTTTAATATAAACTTAGGGTGCTGCATAGTAAGGGTCAAGTATTATTGGTGTTATTGGAAAGACAGAATTAGCTGGCAGGTCTATCACTGCCCACCCTATTCTCTGCTAAATTACTTAGCTTGTATGAATGTGTCTCTTTTGTGTTGATTTTTAAATTTATGTTTATTGCTTCTAAAATAACAGGAAAAAGTAGGATAAACACTAAAAATATGCATACATTCTCAGAACAAAAGTGTGTCCCTTGAGGGTTTATTGACAGTGTCTTGATGCTTCAAATGCCATCAGATGGCTGGTTGGCCTAAGTGTTGATTTGTTACTTGGCATTTGCAATATACAAAGGGGTTTGCCCCAGCAGGTGGGTAATTGAGATGAGCCTTTAGTCAGTTTTGATTAAGATCTGATACTCCAAGCAGTAATCCATGATTCTTTTTTATAATTGCTACTTGATATTTTATTTTCTTTTGAAATCAAGCATGAACTACCCATAATGCAAAGTGCTGAAAAGGGAAAAAAAATAAGGAAACTTGGCAACATAATTTGAAAATAATAAAGTGGAGCTTTAGAAGACAAACACTCCAGGATGATTTCCTAACATAAAAGAAAACAAAAAAAATATTTCTTCCAACATGTCTTTGTGATTCATATAATTCTCCTTTTTCTCTTAGTGTGGGTTATTTTTGGATATATTTAAATTCCATGTCTTTGACATCTAATTCTGCTAGTTAAGTTTTGCCATTAAGCAGATCAAATTATTCTTCATGCTTTTCCAACTAACTTGTTAATTAATGTTTGGTGTGCTAAGAATTAATGTAATCAATGTACCGGTAATTAACCAAAAAACAGAGTACAAGCAATACAGCATTTAGCTGGGGAAATTACAAAGGGTGATCACATGTATTTTTGGGACTGCAACAATAAATACATGATAGTTGTCAAGTGCCCAAATTTTGATCACATGACCCATCAGAATGCTGCAACGGTCATAAGTTTGAAAAACAGTCATAAATCCCTTTTTTTTCCAGTGCAGTTGTAACATGGTCTATGAACAAAGGCTTGCAAGTCCAGGACTACCTGTAGAGCAGGTCCATAACATAAGATAGATCATGGCTTAATGTGGGGTCTCAATTCACCTAGAATACTAAGAGAGTTGCTGGACTGAGACACAAATAATCTGACCTCATTTTAGTCTAATGTATCATATTACAGGAACTGGTGGATACTTTTTCATCTCTAATATGCCATCTAACTTTCTAAGATAACTGAGCAGAATGCATAGGCAGTTCTTGGGGGCCCTAGCACAGTCCATGTTACACCATCATTCTGCAAGCTGCACTGGTTGCCAGTTTGCTTTCAGGTCCAGTTCAAGATGTTGGTCTCATCCCAATGGGACTAGTCTGTTCCACCCGCGCTGGTAGAAAGGACATGCTGTGCACCCCATTCATCAAGGAATTTAGCCTGGTAGCATCCAGAAGAAAAGCCTTTTCTGCTGTGGCTCCCACACTTTGGAACATTGCCCCCCCCCAGGTGAGATGCACACCTAATATTTTGGCATTCCAAAAGGGCTTTAAAACATTCCAATTGGCCTTGGGCTCCAATGGGGATAATATGGCATTCTGGAGGTAGTTAATGGATTAGATAACAGCAGTCTCCTCCCCATGCACACTTTAATCCTTTTCTCTTCATCTTGGTCAATTTAATTTAAACTGAATTTTTAATTAAAGATCTCTATTGCTGTAATGTTTTATTTGGTATTTTTATTGAATGATTATAAGCTGCCTGGAATGACTTTTGGTGAGGTGGCCGCCCCGAGTCTTCAGAGAGGGGCGGCATACAAATCTAATAAATTATATTATTATTATTATTATTATTATTATTATTATTATTATTATTATTATTATAATAAAGTTTAATAAATAAATGAGATTAGCATTACTCAGGTGATACCACCTCAAGTGCTTGGGTCAAAGAATCAGGCACATTTTTAATCTCATTTGCCAAAAAGATTTTTTTTAAAATTTCCACCTGTTTTCTACGTGTACATAGAAAATACAGGTTTTTTGTCTTGCAAACAAGTGGGCTCATTCATTTCACTTCTGTACACAGAGTTGCCCAGCAGAAACTGAGTGATTCATTTGTTTCTTATTATTTGTGTAAGTTATATCAATGAGGCTCTTTATTTACTTTAACAATTGTTTAGCTGAACTTGGACAGGTTAGTTACAGAACAATTTTTTTAAAAAGGACAGCTGTCAGGCTTAGACTAACAACTGGTAGAAAAGAAGAGCAAAATTATGTCTGCATCAGTTCTTCCTACTGGGATCCTGAGTCTCTCTTTGTCACAGTTGTTGGCAGGAGATGATTGATTATTATTGACAAAAATGGTTTCTGGGATAAGTGGATCTACTCCTCTTTTCCTTTTCTTCCTTTATTCCTTTGTAAGGTTATTATTTTTACTAAGGACGTATTTTTTCTTTAATATTCTGCTGCTGTTCACCTACTTTCACTGCTTAGTCTTCATTTCATTGCTATTATTAAGCCATAAAGATTTCATTCAGAAGGTTCCTTTGGAGATAGGATAGAAATACATTAAATGACATACATCCAAGTCCTCATTATCAGTAACTGGGGATTTAAGAAGCAGCTCCATATAGGAGATATGAGAGTTGTCATCCACGAAATTTCAGGTTAGTATGCTAATTAGCTCTACTGTCAGTGGTGAGTTACTATTACTATTTATTAGATTTGTATGCCGCCCCTCTCCGCAGACTCGGGGCGGCTCACAGCAGTGATAAAACAGTATACAATGACAAATCTAATATTAAGTCTAAAATAACAATTTTACATTAAAAACCTAAAAAAAACCCTTATATAAAAACATACACACAAGCATTCCATACATAAAACTACATAGGCAAGAGGAGATGTCTCAGTTCCCCCATGCTTGATGGCAGAGGTGGGTTTTAAGGAGTTTACGAAAGGCAAGGAGGGAGGGGGCAGTCCTGATCTTTGGGGGGAGCTGGTTCCAAAGGGTTGGGGCCGCCACAGAGAAGGCTCTTCCCCTGGGTCCCACCAGCCAACATTATTTAGTCGACGGGACCCGGAGAAGGCCAACTCTGTGGGACCTAACCGGGCACTGGGATTCATGCGGCAGAAGGCGGTCTCGCAGATATTCTGGTCCGGTGCCATGAAGGGCTTTATAGGTCATAACCAACACTTTGAATTGTGGCCGGAAACCGATCGGCAACCAATGCAGACTGCAGAGTGTTGGTGTAACATGGGCATACCTAGGGAAGCCCATGATTGCTCTCGCAGCTGCATTCTGCACGGTCTGAAGTTTCCAAACACTCTTCAAAGGTAGCCCCATGTAGAGAGCGTTACAGTAGTCGAGCCTCGAGGTGATGAGGGCATGAGCGACTGTGAGCAGTGACTCCCGGTCCAAGTAGGGCCGCAACTGGTGCACCAGGCGAACCTGGGCAAACGCCCCCCTCGCCACAGCTGAAAGATGTTTCTCTAATGTGAGCTGTGGATCAAGGAGGACGCCCAAGTTGCGGACCCTCTTTGAGTTTGTTGCTGCCATTTTGGACCAGTTCTTTAGAACCAGTACTGAACCAGCAGCAATGACCGGTGGTCCATGCTCCTGAGCTGGTCCTCCAGTCATCGCACATTGCAAAAAACCCTCTGGGCATGAGCAAAGGCTTCTGCGCATGCGCAGAGGATCATTTCCATGAAGGGACATGTGCAAAATGTGCACTTCTGTCATGATACAAACCAATAGGGAAGATAAGTAGAACCCACCCCTGGTTACCATCCCTTGAAGGAAAAGGCATGTCAGACCTAGGAAATCGAAGCCCAACAGGTTTGCTTACTCAGATCAGTTCTCTGGAAGAGAGTATACCTTTGGAGGTGGGTGGGAGATGGAACCAGATATTATATTTTACAATATGTGGTTCTCTGGTATTAATAATCTCCCATTTCCCCCATCTCTAAGTCATTACAGTTTGGAGAAATGTGAACTATGAGGGAATGCTATATTCTGCACATGTACCCACAGAGTACATTAGAACCAAAGAAGTGTAGCTCAGTGAAGGATTCTAAATCCCATCACTAATCGTTTGTGTACATGTTTGCATGCCTGCAACACTTCTGCACATGTACAGAAACATCCAGGATGGGTGGGCAGAGCCTCCCACCACCACCAGTTCGTAGAACTGTACTATATCAATAGCAATACTGTTGTTGTAGCTGAATCCTCCAAGACCCAAGTATCCCTAGTCATAATTGTTTCATCAATTTTAAACCTGCGCTACACATTTGTGGAAAGAATTGAAGGCACCACTGAGTGCCATCTTACTTTATTGGATGTCGCCAGACACTGCAGCTGAGATCCAGGAAAAAACTTTTTCCACTGGATACTTTGTTCATGGGTGCTGTGCAAGTGCCAATCCAATCAGGAGAATTTGGGGACTATGAAATAGGACTTGGCAACATTTTGAAGAGATGGTATGTTTTGGCAACGTTTCTATTGAATCAACCCATCAAAGCAGAGTTTCAGGTTGAAATGAGCCCTAACAGGAAATTGCCAATTAACCTCAGGATCTGCATAATGCTTTGCAGTCTTTTGAAGCACTTTGAAGTTTTTTTGAATTTGTTAACACCATTTTCAATGTTGTAACTTTATTTAGACATTGAATGTTGATTATCAGTAATGTGGTAGGCTCCTTTTCAGATACAAGCAGTTAGCAATACATCTTCATCTTATTCAACTCTATGTCTCTGCATTGGGGTGACAAAGTTTGCAGTGTTTTGAGTAACGTGGTAAGCCACATCATTTAATGTTACCCTCCCCTGGGATAAATTCTGCACAGGTTATGTCAACCGAAATGGAACCTAAGTAGACTTTTTCTGAATAGTGTTTCAAGGCTGAACAGTCAGAGGCAGCAAAGCATCCCATCCCACAAGGGCAAGTCAATGATCATGCTTCCATGTCATGTCAGGCCTGGCAGCCTCAGCACACAAAGGAAATTAATAGCTTAGTTTAAAAGAGTTGAAGTTTAAATAAGGATTCTTCTACACTGGGGCTGTTAAACCCCTTGCTGAGCTTTTTTCTGACAGTCTGGAGGCTGCTATGTTATCATTTCTTAACTCCTTAAAAGAGCCGCAGGGAGCATGTTTCAAAGGTTTATTGTGGGTGAAGCTGACACATGAGAGGGTTAGAGTTCTCTGAAGGATCTATATCTGTGTGATTTGCATCTAATTCTGCCTAAAATAAAACAGTTCTAGCATTTTGATACTTCTCTATTATGGCCTTGGATTCCCCAACCCCCAAATCAAGCAGTGAGATGCTCAAACAATCCAGTCAAGATTAACCAGTTGCTAAAGTTGTTAATTCCAGAAATCAACTGATTCTGAGATAGTTCCAACATGCCATCTTGTTGTGGTAAATTAGTTATCCCCAGGAGGAGCTGGTTAATAATCTCAAGGTTGTTCTGAGCTCCATAGCAAATGGAAGCTATGATCAGGATAGTCTTCATCCAGCTTCACTTGGTGCACAACTTAGGCATGGAAGAAATTGGCAAAAACCACTCACACTTTTATCACTTCCCAATGGAACACTAGACTCTTCAGTTGCTACTGAATGCACCATCTCTGTATTGACAGGAACAACTGGAGGTGCTCATACTATCTCCACTGCTAAGGAGCTGCACTGGGCACCAGTTTCCTTCCAGATGCAATTCAAAATTCAGAAAATATTTTTTTAAATCACAACTCTTAGCTACTGTATCACAATATTGAAAATCTGCTGCAGAAGGTTTCTGAAGGCTGAATGAACTTGGGCTCTTAGGTCCATCTAGCACGCTTTTAAAATAGAGTATTTAAACCTGAGAGACATGACAAAGAATTAAGGGAGAGTAATTTAAACATGTGTCAGATAAGCAAAAACAAGGAATGCTAGCCTTTTTGATTAATTACTTTGGAAATTGTGAGTTTACAGGAATCTGGAAATCTGAAAACATCAGAATTCATGTAATTTGATGGGGGGGCAGAAGTATTTAGAATGCATGACTTTCTAACAGTTTTACCCATGCCATGGCTGTTAAAAGAGCATACCTAAACATAAAAATAAACTAAGTTCAAACAGCATGCTAAAGTTGGATTAAATGGTTTTGCTGTGCCCACTAGTGGCCTGTAGAGCTAGCAGCAGAGTTGGACGGCGATTAGGCTGGGAAGGGACTTGGATCAAGCCTGGAGTCTGAAGAAGGCTCTGTGTCGGAGGCAGAGATGGGGCCCAGGCCATCTGAGAGTTTTGTGCTGACTCCAGAGCCTGACATGAATGAGACAGCGGAACAGGGGGAGCTTGTTCCCAATGCACGTCTGCGTAGAACTGCCAGAAGGCAAGAACAGTTGAGGAAGGACTACTCAGGAATGAGGCTTGGAGATGATTGGCCCCTCCCATAAGACATAAAAGAGGGGCAAATGTATGTGCTCGTTGCAGGAAGCAACTTCGTTCAATTCTGGTCGGTGTAATTCAGCAGCTCCATTTTGACTCTGTGTTCTCTTTGGCCTTGCAAAACTCCTTGCCAACTAGGTCTTCTTTCTTAAGTTAACAGTGGGTGCTTATCAGCCTTCTTCCGAAAGACTATGGCAGATTTCTGTCACTAATTAATACTGTTTGGGACTTATTACAGCTGTGAATGAACATAATTTACAGCCCTTGAAATAAAAAGAGGCTTTTGGGGACTGTGTTTGTTTTTTATGATTTATCAGGAAGCCTAGAACAGGTTTCTGTTTCAGTGTTTTACAATAACACCAAGTTATTGTGTTGCACGAGCCAGAATTAGAAAGCTATTACATAAATGATAACATTGTTAATCAGGATGTAGCAAATTAAATAAGCAAAGGAATTTTGTTCCATTTACTGAACCTTATGGGTTCCTATGTCCTTTTAATTAAACATTTGTCTAATTTTGGAAATAAAAAGAAGTGTTATTATGTAAAAGGTGAGTAATGTGCACACCAGATGCTGAAAAAGCACAGTTGGGTTCCTCTTTTCTCTTAGCTGCTCTAAAGATACCCAATTATTTCCTGTTAAGTGGATATGAACTTTTTAGGATTTCTTGTATCAAAGATTTAGGGAAAACACACACCCCCCCCACAATAAAAAAAAAATCCCAGAAAAATGATTAAAGTTCTGATTTTTCTTCAGATCATATAGTTTTTCACCTTCTGAAATGGATGAAAATGTGTAATTTAAATATAATTTAAAATAAAGAAGTAATCTTTATTCAAAACCCTGAGAAGGCATTCTGAAACAATGTAATTTGCTTCAATCTCTGTGGTTGATCTGAACTGTACTGGCCAATCTTTGAGTCAGCAGGAAATTATATTAATCTCTCTTTCCAAGTATAGTACATTATAATTTACCACATTGCATGAACCCAGTCTGCTTGTCAGAAATTGAGACAATGGAAAGAATTAAAGAGAGAGAGATAATTTCTAAATACCACATTTGAAAGAAAGGTGATGCAGGCCCATTTAACAAAATGCATAACTGAGCCATCCCATTTCTTAAAATTAGCATTATTCCTGCCATGGTGTAATAAACTATTTAGCCAGGCTTTTCTAACCCAGTGCAATTTTTTAAATAAGATAGGCAACTGACTGAGACTCTTTAGATTTTTTTTTAAATGTAAGAAAGTAACAGAAAATTGGAGAGTTGTGTCTTACTCAGCTCCCAGTTATGAGGCTTCTGATTTTTGTTCTTATTTGACCCATTCATATTTCAGGGTTAAATTGCTGAATAGGAATGAAGGGCAATTTTGAGAACTTGCAATAGCCCTTGTCTATGACCTCTGCATAGTCAGGAGAAGGACTCAACAACTGGAGACCTGTGCTCCTTAGTTATCAACTAAAAGATGGAAGAGCTGCATGGAAATAACATCTGAAGAGATGCTATTAGGCTGGGTCTTGGACTGTGCTGATAACAGAAATGAGACAGATTCTAGGATTAGATATAGTGAAAACCAATAACATTAATCATACAAACCCAAAGTGTTATAAAAAAAATTGGGGAAGAATGAAAGAAAGAAATGTATAAACTGACATCTCTTCTTCCTATTCATGTATACATCTTGATGGCAAAGTTATCCCCATCCCTCTTTAAGTTCACTTACACTGCTTAAGCTCTTAGATACTGAACTCACAGGAGAGTCACACCTCACCTATATCTGTATGAATTTCACTATACATTTAAATCTTTAGAAATGTGGTTACACCAGGTACAATGATGAACAGAAACAACTCAACTTTTTTATTCATAAAAAAGAAAGTACAAATTACATATAGGTTATTATCATTTTGACTTTCCTCAAGGTACAACCATTTCCCCAATATTCCTATTCCCCTCAATTTTTTTTTTTTAAAGAGAGAATTTTTTTTCTCTTCTGAGCATGTGCAGAAGCCGAGTTTCTGGAACTGTGCATACGGTCGCCATCTTGTTTTTTGTTTCTTTTTCTTTTTTTCCAATTTTTCGGCATTGCAAAGCGCGTGTGCCCACGCAGCACGGCCACACGGCATGGGAGGAAGCAAACCAGCAGCGAGGTAAATTAGAACCCACTCCTATACAGTGGCGTTGGTCCTGCCCACCATTCAAATGGCTTGTAATTATTTGCCCTGTGCAGCCAAACACCTGAGTCAAACTCTGCCTCAGGGAATGGGCAGGGACAAAAGGCTGGGAATGAAGGGTGGACAATTGCTGGCAGTGGGCCAATGGGGGAGGAAAGCTAACTGTGCTTCAGCAGGAACCACATTGCTGGGAACTAAAAGGGTGCATCCAAGGGTTGGTGCCTAAACATCCAAGACCCACTACAGAAATGGTAAAAAAATCAATGTGTGCTTTGGCCAGAAAGTTTCTTTTATAATGCAAAAAGGCCTGTCCTAGGCTGAGTGATTTGAATTAAGTGACAACAGCTTCCTCTTCAGCAGGAAGTAACAGAGAAGATACATTTTCCAAAGAGGTTTAATTAATTGAGATGACAATCTTTCCTGTAGATTTACGTTGAATCACATGTGCAAAGGCTTCATTTACCTGAATAACAATTCAAAGAAATGGTCACTGAATGATGGTCAGTGTTACAAATGTATATTCACTATGCAATAAACACACAATGAGGCTCACAGGATGCTGGACTGTGAAATGTTAAACCTATAAGTACATTTTATGGCACCAAGTACATTCCTTGAAAGTTGCAAACATAGATTGTTTTGCTTTTATCCCCAGTGGCATAAAACTAGGTAAAAGCAGAAACTTGGTTTGGTAGATTGGAAAATTTTATAGAAAGTCACAATTATGCAAGGTCAGAAATAATCCCCCAGTTCCCCCTGGAACTGAATGTAAGAATCTAGATAAAATCCAATTAAAGATACTATTTAAAGAAAATGGTTTCCATAATTAAAGACAATGACCAACATTAAAGCTTTTCCCAAGTTAATTGTGGGAGTTAAATTTGCATGTATTTAATGAGATATGAAAAGCAATTGGACTCTTAATTAGAAACAATTAGTGATAAATAGATTGGACGAATGGAAAGATTCCATCATTATTTTCAACTACAAGCTAGCATGGCAAAACTTTGGAGGTATTCCTCAAAGAGAAACCTCATTTCAATATTATTTCAAGTTTTACCTGTTTTTTCTCAAGAGTATGGCATAACATACTGTACTTTTCAGAGTATAAGATGCACTGTTTCCCCCCCTAAAAGAGTGTGGAAATATTGGTGCGAGTTATACACCGAATACAGTCATTTTGATTACAGTTTTTGCAAAAATGGGGTGCACAGAGAATTTGGGAGGTCTACAGAGTGCTTCTGGGGGCTGGGGATACTGTTTTTGCCAAAAAAAAAAAAACCTGGCCTGTTTTCACAAAAAAAACAGATCAATTTTTCACCTCCCAAGCCCTCAGGAATACTCTGTAGCAGCATCAGGCAGCCAAAACTTTTACTGCCACACTGTGGGTATGGCTTATTTTGTGGGTGTAGCTTGATAGTCATGTGACTGGGTAGGAGTGGCTTTCCAGCCATGTGACCAAGTGGGAGTGGCTTGAACGATCATTATAGTTCAAGTGAACTATAAAGTCCTTGACTTACAACCTCACCAGTGTTGCTGGCTGGGGTGACAATTTGCTTCGCGTTTCCTATGCTCTCCTTCCTGGGTCACCCCCGCCTCAGGCTGGGTAGCTAGGGGAAGGGATGCCAATCAGATGTTGAGAAAAGAGGGGGGAGGAAAAGGGCCCCCTGCAACTCCTGACAGTGCTGGTCTCCCTGCCGCTTTCCGAGGAGAAAGACGGGGGGAGGGATTTAAAAATATCGGAAAACCGAGGGAGAGTCACAAGGTTATTATTACCACACGACGCCTTTTGATCTCAGCTGCGGGTGGAGTGAGGGCTTCATGAGGGGAAAATGACCGCAGCCCAAACCACTTTGGTGCGGCTCGGTTCGGCTGTCCTTTTTTCCCCTGCTGCTACTGCTGCCGTCAGCAGTCCTTGCTTTTTTCCTCTTTCCTCCTTCCTGGCCTCGGACAAGCTTCCCTCTCTCCTGTCCTGTTCCCCTACAGCCTCACATGGTCACCTCCCAGCCTGAGGTGCAAACAGAAGGCGTGGGTGGAAATGGCACCGGCGGCATTCCTGCTTCTGGAGGTCTGAGGCCAGGAAGGAGGAAAGAGGAAAAAAGCGAGGAGCATGCAGCAGCAGAGAAAAAAAGGAGAGCTGCGTTGCAGCAGTCTGGGCTGCGGTATTTTTCCCCTCGTGAAGCCCTCACAAAGTCTGTAGCTTTGATGAAAAGGCGTCATGTGGCAATAATAACTGGGGGTCCGCCAGAAGCAGGAATGCTGTCAGCGCCGCTTCCACCCACGCCTTCCGCTTGCATCTCAGGCAGGGGGGTGGCCGCCTGAGGCTGGAGGGGAGCCGGGCAGGAGAAGGGGAAGCTCATCCAAGGCCAGGAAGGTGGAAGGAGGAAAAAAGCGAGGAGTGCACATGCAGCAGCAGGGGAAAAAAGGAGAGCCGAGCCAAGACCGGTAATCCAAGAAGTGACTGCTGCTGGTCAGCTGGAGCTATGCATGCAGCTTCATTTCTGCCAGTGGAACGGCGTTCCACCACATCCTGCCTGCTGCCCACCCCTACTCTGTAGGCCTCCCAAACCCTGTGTGCCACATTTTTTTCCACAAAAACTGGGTCTGTCTGTCACCTCCCAACCCCCCCCCCCCCCATCGTATTTTTGCCCTCCCCAGCCCACAAGGGACACTCTGCAGGCCTCCCAAACCCTCTGCACATTCAGATTTTGGAAAAAATGGGCCCATTTTTCACAAAAATTTGATGCACAGAGCATTTGGGCCTGTAGAGTGCTGTATAGGGGCCTGTAGAGTGCTCCTGAGGGCCCAGGAGGGCAAAAACTTTTGTTGTTGTTCTTTTTCTCTTTGAAATTTTATGTGTCTTATACTCCAGTTTACCTTATAGTCTGAAAAATACAGTACATCCTAGGCACCAACCTCATCTTAATATTCATATGAAAGACAGAGAGAGAAGAGTTTAATCCCCTAAATTTCATGAACAAGCAAGGATTTGTAGTCATTCAGATCTCTGCCTGAAACTAAAATGGAAATGCAACATTGGAAATACTTGCATTTCATGTCTTTCCTAGTGGCTAATACCATCTGCTCTACATCTCCTTTGAGAAAAACCTATTTACTCCATACCAGAGCTTTATCTTCAGCAAACATTTTGGTATAGCACACGTGCGATAGCGTGTGTGCACATGCCCTCACCCATAATGCAATGCCCTATGCATGTGCACAACCTCCTGCACTTATTCCCTCCCACACATGCGCAAAGGCCTCACTGAAGCCTCCTGACTTCCAGTAAGCCCATTGGGCCATTTTTCGCTCTCCGCAGGGTTCAGGAAAGTCTCCTGAAGCCTGGGGATGGCGAAAAATGTCCCAACAGGCCAACTGAAGTTCAGAGACAAAATGGAAGTGGCGCTGCTCTACTACTTACCTTCATATAGTTGCAACCAGGACTTGCACACCATTTCTTCTGCAGCTGGGAAGGCTTCCCTGAAAGTCTCTCTAGCCAATAATAGAGCTCCGGATCTATCTGAAAATATGTTATTGGCTGCAGAGGCCTTCAGAAAAATCTTGCTGGCTGCAGAAGAAATGGGCTGAGGTGTGGCATGCCTGGCTCCAACTGTCCAAAGCTGAAGAGGTTCCTAAAGTCCTCTGACTGTGAAAAGGAACTTCCTGTTGGGCCGTTGGATCATTTTTCATAGTCTCCAGGCTTCAGGAGATTTTCCTAAAGTCTGGGGTGAGCAAAAATGGCTGAAAAGAAGGCTGGAAAATCAGATCGCTGGAGCTGGCATAATGCAATGCCTCACATGCCCTCCAATATGGCTCCACATGCCACCTGTAGCACGCGTGCCATAGGTTCGCCATCATGGCATTAGAGCCTTTCTTTCTTTTATTGTTAGAAAGATTGTCCATTGGACAATTCAAGAAATTCTGCAAAAGCTTCAAAACTGTTTAAGTCAAGCGTCTTCTCCTTACCTCCTCCAGTTTGAACATCCCTCCTATATGAGGCTGGATTTGACCCTCTTGATAATATGAAAGAGCTGAAGAAATGGTTGAGGAGAAGAGTGGAAACTTTTCATCCCGGTACCGGCCCCAGAACACACCCAGAGCAGAGATGTTTTTCAGAAGCAGTATGTTGGCTGGAATGGAAGGTATTGTTCCTCCAGCAAAACCAACCACCACAATTCTGCCTTCAAAAGCCAGACTGCAAAGATGAAGCAGAGAGACCCAGAGATTAGTACTTGGGTCAAATAGTTAATATAGCAGCTCCACAACTCCTTGAGTGGATCAAAATATATTCCTGAATGGGTGGAAATCAAGTCATCAATTAAAGCAAAAGGGCTATTTTTTAAAGAGAAAGAGCAGGTTTAGAGTTGCTATGCAATTATACAAAGAATGGGGAAGCCTGTACTAGATGGTTTCAGAAACAAATGGTTTAAAGCAGCGGTCCCCAAACTACGGCCTGCAGGATGCATGCAGCCAGCTGAGGCCATTTATCCGGCCCGTGGCAGCACATGAGATTTTACATGGAGCCGGGCATTGGAGTTGGGGGGCGGGGAGCGACGAAAGTGCGGAGGCCGGCAAAGGTTTTTGTTACTTTGAATGTCGTGCGCGTGCACGTTGGGGGGGGGGGAGGCCACAACCGAGAGGCTTGGCACCCGCCTATCTGCAGCAGGCTGGGCGGCCGCAGCTCCCTTTCCTTCTCCCACCGCCTATGTCTACTGTGGGCAGCCGGTGCTGCAGGTTTCTTGGGTGGGAACTGCCACTTCCCTCTGGGCACCCCAGCCAGGGGGCTGTAGAAAGTGCAGAGATTATTGCACTTTCTACAGCTGCCTGGCTGGGCTGCCCGGAGGGAAGTGGCAGCTCCCACCCGAGGAACCCGCGGCGATGGCCGCCAGCCTGGTGGGAGGCGCTGGCAGGAGACATAGGCAGTGGGAGAAGGGAAGGGAGCTGCGACTGCGGCTGCCCCCATCCCCGCCCACTGCGGATGTGCTGGTGCCGAGCCTTCCCACCCCCCCAAGGTGGGCTGGCAGGGGGATGGGGAGCACACACATGCATGTGACATTCAAAATAAGAAAAACCTTCACCAGCCTCTGCAGAGAAGAAAGGAAGAGAGAGAAAGAGAGAACAAGAGAGAGAAAGAGAGAGAAAGAGTGTGTGTGTGTGAGAGAGAGAGAGCAACAGACAGGGAGCGAGATAGAAAGAGAGAGGGAGAGAGAAAGTGAGAAAAAGAGAGAGAGCAAAAGAGAGAGGGGAGGGGGAAAGAGAGAGAGAGAAATAGAGATAGCAAGAGAGAGAACAAGAGAAAGAAAGAGAGAGAGAGACAAAAAACAAGAGAGAGAAAGAGTGAGAGAGAGAGAGAGAGAAAGAAAGCAATAGAGAGAGGGACAGAGGGAAAGAGAAAGAGAGAGAGAAAGAATGAGTGAGAAAGAAAGAAAGAAAGAGAGAGAGAGAGAGAGGGACAGAAAGAAAGAGAGAGAGAGAGAGGGAGGGAGAGATAGAGAGGGAGAGAGAAAGGAAGGAAGAGGGAGAAAGAGAGTGAGTGAGAGAGAGAGAAAGAAAGGAAGAGAGAGAGAGAGAGAAAGAGGGAGAGATAGAGAGGGAGAGAGAAAGGAAGAGAGAGATAGAAAGAGAGTGAGTGAGAGAATGCAAGAGAGAGAGGGAGGGACAGAGAGAGAAAGAGAAAGAAAGAGGGAGGAATAGAGTGGGAGAGAGAAAAGAAGAGGGAGAGATAGAAAGAGAATGAGTGACAGGGAGAAAGAGAAGGAGAGAGAAAGAAAGAAAGAGAAAAGGAGAGGAAGGAAGAGAAAACTCGGCAAGGAGTTGGGGACTTGCTCCACTTCGCCTCCTCCTCCTCCCCAGGGCGACGTTAAGAAAACCGCAGGGTTTTTTTTTAATAGTCCAGCCCTCCAACAGTCTGAGGGACAGTGAACTGGCCCCCTATGTAAAAAGTTTGGGGACCCCTGGTTTAAAGCAGGGGTATCAAACTTGGGGCATCACAGGACTTTTTTTACCCTTTGCATGTATTTAATATTATAATCAATTCTTTCCCTATAATTTATTTCGAGATACTTAAAAAATATTTCACCAGTTCTCACATGCATTGAAAACATACACTGAAGGCTCAGATTTGAGGAAATCAAATTTATTTCCAACCAAGTAATGATTATTCACCTTGCCTGGCTAGCAAGGAATGGCCCTAATTTGAACTATTTTCAAGTGAAAAGGAGCTAATCCAATGAAGTCAGAATAGTCTTATATAAAATAATTATAACTTATATCTATATCAAACAGCCTTGATGTAGTTCCAAAACTGCTGTAAAATTCACACCAAATTCAGGAAAAAATACAAAACCCTGTACATCTTCACCCTGCTCACTACAGCCCTTACTCTAAGAAACCAAAAAGTTGCAGGATCCAATCTGAGTCTGTCACCAGGACCAGAAGTTTTGTCTTCCAAGCTTTCAGATTCATGCTGGAGCCTATTCTCATGACTGGATCCTGCAATGCTATCCTGGGACACACATAATATTCATTCATGAAACCAAAAAGTTGTCAAATTTCGCTGTCCAGAAGAAATAGATCATAGCGTTAACCCACCTATGCAATGCCTGCTTGAAGATGTCTCCACCAACGGTGTCAATAACCACATCAACTCCCTTGTCTGCTGTTAGCTTCTTTACCTCTTCTTTCAGACTAGCCTTGTTGTAATTCACACTCTCAAGTGCTCCTTTCTGGATAGCCAGGTGGCATTTACTATCACTTCCTGCTGCTGCTATCACCTGCAATGCCAAAAGACAACCTGCAATGCTGTGTCCTCATACTTACAACCGTGTTGGCTGCTGCTCAAGCCTAATTGACTCAGGCACAGGCGTGCCAGCAAGTGGGAAAATAAAGCCCTGCTATTGGTTCGGAGTTTGACAGCTCCACTACAAAAGGAGCTGACAAGCCACTTATTCTCTGTTCTGAATTAAAGGTTGCTGCTGCTGTTACTGTTGAGTCTGCCTGGTTTCTGTCAGCTACACCTCCCTACATATTTAACATGTACATTCATCCAACTGACATCGTTGCATTACAACAGATGAGCCCTTTCCATCCATAGTTAAAGCCAACAGAGCTTTCTCTAGTTTTGAACCATCCAATGTATCTGCCATAATTTCTAGGCACCAAGGCCAACACACTTAGCACACAGTAGATTAGAGGGAGCTGCTCTAACATTAATTTGGATGGGATCTAAGATGATGGATCTGATTGCATTTTCTGGTTGCATCTTCCCTGTTTTTCTTCATAAGTAAAATTAATGTTATTTTCTCCAAGGGAGGTTTATTGAGAGGAAAATTATTCTTCCTTCATGCTGCAGTTTTAGAGCAGCCTTTGGAACAAAGCCGCAAGTTGCTTATGAGAGAAATAATTGAAAATTTCTTTTATTTTCATCTGGCAAAGTTCTCTGTTGTGAACTCTCTTGGAACTGGTATGATCTAGGAATGGCAACTCTGAACACTGCAGTCTGATTTAAAAAGATAATTTTGGGAGTAGAATCTTGTGTGTTAACCTACTTGTTACCTGATTTTACAACAGAAATAATTATTTGAAACCAGAAGTGGTGAAGGAGTTTTCAAGATGTTTCAGCATCCTTGCCTAATTTTGAAGATTGCTCAGATATATACTAATACTGGTGAAAGAAGGCATACCTTTGCTTTAAAGACATTAGCTGCAACATCCACAACTGCAAGCCCTGTAGCACCAGCAGCCGCAGTCACCAAAACAGTTTCTCTGCAAAAAAACCCAGAAACATAGTTTGAGACTGGAGAGATATGTTAAATGCTGATGATTTAGAACAGAGACCTCCAAACGTGGCAACTTGAAGACTGTCTGAGGAATTTTGAGAGTTGAAGTCTGCAAGGCTTAAAGTGGCCAAGTTTGGAGATCCCTGATCTAAAACCTTAAAAGACTATCTGACACACTTCCTAACTTCACTCCACCCGGGTGTCCATCTACATTATTAGGCTCATATGAAGAAAACTAAGGGGCGTCCATAAGTGCATCTTTGTGCCTACCGTTCCTGTCCTAATGTCTTTTTATCTTTTCTATCTCTACTTTATACTTATATTATGTTAAACATACTACAATACAATACTATATTTGTATGACAAATAAAATAAATAAATAAATAAATCAAATCAGGCTGAGATCACACATCCAGAACTGCTTTGCTATGCTTCCTTCCAGTCCTTCCATAGCTGACAAGGAGTCATGTTTCCCTAAATCAGGTCCTGCCGCCGCACATCCTTAGCACATATCTGGAATAGATCTATCTCTGCTCTTCTTTTCTTCATATAGCTCTAACAGTCATACATTTTAAGGGACATAGTTGGGAGTTTCCTTAGTTAGAATTCCAGCCCTTTCCCATAATCTTCATTGTGTAAAATGCCTTTTCTAATTGATAAGCCGATTGATCCTGGTTACTTGGTGCATTATTTGCTTTCCTCTTTCCTATTGTACCATTCTTTGGTAGACAACCCATTACCTTTTGGATCATTGTTTCAGAGACCTAGTAGTACTTACTACCTGTCTTAAATCTGTATTTCTTTGTCCAACTATCTTACTGGCTGAAGGGATAGACAGAGAATGTAGGGTTACAAGGGTACAACATATGTCTTCTAACTTCTTCAGACAGAAGTGATATAATTAAGGAAGCAGCCAATGTTTTGGACAACTGCTCCTACAATTCCTAATTCTTAGCAGTCCATTTTATTAAGAAAAAAGAACATGCTTTACTTTAAATCCGATGTATATCAAATATACCAACATATTTAAAAAATAAAGCAAAAAGTCATCTACAATATTTACAGAATTGTATATTAGAACAAATCAGGCTATAAACTGAAATAATGGAACAATTCTGAATGATATACAATCAGACTAATCATCTGTTAGACACAGATTTGTATCTTTCACGCAGGGAAAGCCTCAAGATAGCCACCAATTGCAATACAACCTAGAACTTTGTCGACCAAACAGTACTTGTACTTGTTAGGGCTATGTCCAAATGGTTAGCTTGTTAATATATAAACAAACCATCAATCTATGTTTGTATATATTTGAGTATTTAACTTTAAATGTACTGTTGTATGATGACTGACTAGGGTATATTTTACGTTTGCCATAAGAGGGAGCCAGAGATCATAGTTGGAGGCTGATGTGAATGCTGATTCATCCGTGATTGGCTGTGTGTCTGATAAGGAGCTTTGTGTGAAACTCTGCTACTCTCTCAAAGTATTGACGTGTTTGTTAGCTGTAACCTTTGTTTGATGTTTAAGACAAAGACAGTCTGGAAAGAAGATTATAGTACTTCTTGATACTGACTGCCAAACGTGAATGACCTGGACTGTTTAATTGGACTGTGCTATTTATCTAAAAGTAAACTATTTTATACGTTTTAACAAATCTGTTTGTGACTAGATCATTACTCATCATTTACTGCAGTGTTTCCCAATCTTGGCAACTTGAAGTCCAGATATCTTTAAGTTATAGGTTGGGAAACACTGATTTACTGGATATCTATTGCAATCCCATATTCCTAAACACATGTCCCTGATAACTCAGGATCTGATCACCTTTCCTTAACTATTGTTGGGCTTCCACTCACCCTAGCTGTGTTTGTGCTCTATACTTCAATGCCAAGATGGCTGTCCCATATGAAGCAGGCAGTGCTGCAGCTTGTTCATAAGACATTCCTTGAGGGATTTTCCAAAGCAACTTTCAAAAAAGAAAAGAAAATGAAATCCTTCATGAACCTTCTGAAATTATTCTTGAACTTATCTTCTGCAATAAAAAATTTCAGAACCCCAGTGACAATCCCAATTAACTAATAAAATGACATGTAGCACAGTTTTCAAAATAATTTTTCCAAAGATCCACAATCAAGTGTCTTAAATATGCTGCCACTTTAACCAACAGGACAGAAGAAATTACTTCTGTCTCATCTTACCATTGTAAATTTTACAATTAGGAAGAATACTTATTTTCTTCTAATTTTTCTATGATAGTAAACACTTCTTCTCTTTTTCCGTTAGAACAGCTTCCTAACACTTGAAGCCTTGGCAAGAAGACAAAAGAAATTGGGTTTCTTTTGTAACTCTATATATTTATTCTTCCCATTGTTCTTTCTTCTTTTAAAATAAGGCAAAATGAGCTAAACTTAATTTTTCGAATACATAAACCAAATTTACTGAATAAATAATGACTGATAAATATTCATGCAATCCTCTTTATTCTCTTACATATTTATATTTTTGGTTTTTGAAAATAATTTTAAAAATACTGAAGGGGTTTTTTTTCATACCTTTGAATCTGCAATGTATTCTTCTGCCATAGCTTTTCCATTAGTCACACCAATGACACAGTCTCCCTGTCCAAAAACAGAGAACCATAAGGATGAGAAAAGTTGACATTTTCCCCCTTTTGCCGAGGACTAAAAACTTATCTGAACAAGTGGAAGATATTTAAAATATCAACATTTTAATCAGCATTTCACTAAGTTAATCTTAGATTGAATATATGAATTATTACAAAATTGTACACCATAAGAAATCAAGTTATAAACAATTCCGAATGCTATACCGTCAGTGTAATGATCCGTTAGACACAGATCTTGGTATCTTCTAGGCAAGGAAATCGCCTGCTCCAGAAGCTCTGGGCCAAGTTGATAGCTAAAAATATTGTTATTGTGGAAAACATTTTGTAGAAAGATTAGTCACAATTTCCCACTTAGATCCAAATGGATAAAGTTAACCAAGATTGATAAGCTTTTATTACAGCTGCAATGTGGTAGTATCTAAAGAATAAGGAATTTTACTTAATTTCAAATTAAGAGAATCTCATCAATATCACATAAAACTCTAATGACAGAGTCTCTTGAATATTTCAAAACATTGAAAGTGTGAGATTAGAATTTGATGAGAGTTTCACTGCAACTCTCTGTGGTAAAGAATCCTTTTAAAATTTATTTCAGCTCATCATCAAGGAACTGAACATAAGGGTAATCCATAAGTGACACTGTATTTGACTAAAATTGCATTATATTATCTTTCTAGAAATAGTTAATGAAAGTGCAAGCAAAATGGCATACAGTAGTCCCTCGCTATACCGCGCTTCACCTACTGCGGCTTCACTTCATCGCGGGTTTCTGAGGAAGTCTATTGGCAGATTTAAACAGCCCGCCAAACTCGATCGGCAGGTTTTTAAAAAATATATATATATCTAAAATTGTAAATACTGTATTTAAATACTGTATCTAAAATAAATACTGTGTGGGAAGGGTTTATAAACACTTAAAACAATGAAAACTTACCAAACAATTACAATATAAATGCTTAAATAAGTACTATCAGTCGATAAATTCCCCATCGCAGATTTCACCTATCGCGGCCAGGTCTGGAACGTAACACCAGCGATAGGTGAGGGACTACTGTATATTGCTTCTATTGTATAATTGGCAACAAATTCAGAAAACTATTTTTGCTCAAAGCTTATCAGAAAAGTTGTCCAAAAAGACAATATATAATATTGGTTTTGTGTTCATTTTTCTGAAGACATATACATTGATGCAATATGACAATTTCTAAAGTTCGTTGCTAGGTTTGGAATAAAAAAACACAGGAAGATTAACTTTCATCTTTCTTTGGATCAATAGCATTTGGGAAACTTTTTGCTGAAAAATTAACACAACAAAGAGCAATGAAAATCTGTACTATTATGAATAAATTAGTTCAAATCCATTTGGGATATGAACAATATTCTTCCTAAATATTTTCAGAGTGAAAATATTGGGTAAGTCTGTTTTACACTTTGTGCATTTTTCTTAAGAAGACATGTGCATTTATACATATTCTCTTCTCATTTCCTTGCTGTCCTACTTCACAGATTACAACTGCAGTAGTCTAATGCACAGCTACTGAAGGAATTTCCATATTCTTTTTTTCCTAGGCCAGGAGTACTTTGTATAACAAGATCATCTTTCAAAGCTTATTCCAAATAACCTTCCTTACCTCTTTGATGTTGGTGACAGCTTTTCCAGTCTCCACCACATCTCCTGAGTATTCAACTCCTGAAACAGAACATTACATCTATAATAATACAGTGTTATTGCACGAAACATCAGTCAGTTCCACACTATTATCAGTTATTTCCCCACTAGTAGCAACTTTACATGCAGAGTAAAAACACAGACTTGGTAAGAAGGCAAATCAACTTTTGTGTATAGCAAAATATTTAAGCCAAAGGAAGTGATCTAGAATTCACTCTTTTCAGGAGATTCAGAGGCAGCAAGATCTGTAATTTTATTTGCCTTGTAATATTAAATATACCCTGAGTATCAGTTTTCTCTGGTCAAAATTTTGATGACACTTATTTACTTATCTATCAAATTTATTTGTCATCAATCTTGCAGCTCCAGTTATTGTGAGTGGCTTACTGACATATAAATTATCTTTGTAGCAGTAAGAAAATTTTTTCACTGCTTCATAGTGAGACGTTTTTCATTTTTAAAATCTAACCTGGGAGCCTGAAAGTCCCTGGTGGTTTCCCATTCAAATACCAGTCATGTCCTACTTTGTTGAGTTTTTGAGCTAATACAAAGCTGGCCAAGTGTTATTATTTGCTGAGACATCTACCCCATCATCTTCTGAGGAATGTAATGAAGCTATAAGTCCCATGTAGGATGTGCGTATCACGCCCCATCCCACCCCACCCTACCTGATCTGCCACTCCCAAAATTGCGCCCCACTGCGAGACATATGTCCTACCTGACTCATCACATTCCTCGCTGTTGTGTCCAGAGAAGCCAGGAGTGGGCTACTGCCTGGATGAGGGGGAACACAGTGGGGTAGCGAAAATGGAGCTCCGCCCCAGAGCACCCAATTTGCACTCAAGATGTTGAAAGAAAGTGCAGGACGTCCTGCATAAGCCAGGCCCACAGTGTGGTAGTAAAACAATTTGGTAGCCCTTCACTAAGAAAAGCCCATTGTAAAAGAAAACATTGCGAGTTTGAGAAGTTGTTTATTATTAATAATAATAATAATAATAATAATAATAATAATAATAATTAGATTTGTATGCTGCCTCTCTCTGTACACTCGGGGCGGCTCACAGCAATAATAAAACAATGTACAACAAATCTAATATTTAAAAGTAACTAAAAACCCCTTATTTAAAAAGCAAACACACAAAGTTTGGCTTTGGCCTTATTATTGGGAGGGTGTTATTATTAGTCTCCAACCTTCCCTTTATGGGGAAGGTTGTTGAGAAGGTGGTGGCGCTCCAGCTCCAGCGGTCCTTGGAAGAAGCCGATTATTTAGGCCCCCAACAGTCAGGATTCAGGCCCGGCTACAGCACGGAAACTGCTTTGGTCGCTCTGATGGATGATCTCTGGCAGGCCCGGGACAGGGGTTTATCCTCTGTCCTGGTGCTTCTTGACCTCTCAGCGGCTTTTGATACCATCGACCATGGTATCCTTCTGCGCCGGCTGGAGGGGTTGGGAGTGGGAGGCACTGTTCTCCAGTGGTTCTCCTCCTACCTCTCCGGTCGGTCGCAGTTGGTGTTAGTGGGGGGTCAGAGGTCGACCTCTAGGTCGCTCCCTTGTGGGGTACCTCAGGGGTCGGTCCTCTCCCCCCTACTATTTAATATCTACATGAAACCGCTGGATGAGATCATCCAAGGGCATGGGGTGAGGTATCATCAATATGCAGATGATACCCAGCTTTACATCTCCACCCCTTGTCCAGTCAGTGAAGCAGTGGAAGTGATGTGCCAGTGTCTGGAGGCTGTTGGGGTCTGGATGGGTGTCAACAGACTCAAACTTAACCTGGATAAGATGGAGTGGCTGTGGGTTCTGCCTCCCAAGGACAATTCCATCTGTCCGTCCATAACCCTGGGGGGGGAACTATTGAACCCCTCATAAAGGGTCCGCAACTTGGGCGTCCTCCTCGATCCACAGCTCACATTAGAGAAACATCTTTCAGCTGTGACGAGGGGGACGTTTGCCCAGGTTCGCCTGGTGCACCAGTTGCGACCCTATCTGGACCGAGACTCACTGCTCACAGTCACTCATGCCCTCATCACCTCGAGGTTTGACTACTGTAACGCTCTCTACATGGGGCTACCTTTGAAAAGTGTTCAGAAACTTCAGATCGTGCAGAATGCAGCTGCGAGAGCTATCATGGGCTTTCCTAAATTTGCCCATGTTACTCCAACACTCCGCAGTCTGCATTGGTTGCCGATCGGTTTCCGGTCACAATTCAAAGTGTTGGTTAGGACCTATAAAGCCCTTCATGGCACCGGACCAGATTATCTCAGGGACCGCCTTCTGCCGCACGAATCCCAGCGACCAGTTAGGTCCCACAGAGTTGGCCTTCTCCAGGTCCCGTTGACTAAACAATGTCGTCTGGCGGGACCCAGGGGAAGAGCCTTCTCTGTGGTGGCCCCGGCCCTCTGGAGCCAACTTCCCCCAGATATCAGAGTTGCCCCCACCCTCCTTGCCTTTCGCAAGCTCCTCAAAACCCACCTCTGTCATCAGGCATGGGGGAATTGAAATTTTCCCTTCCCCCTAGGCTTATAGAATTTATACATGGTATGTTTGTATGTATGATTGGTTCTTTAAATTGGGTTTTTTAAGATTATTTTTAATATTAGATTTGTTTACATTGTCTTTAAATCTAATTAATAATAATAATAATTATTATTATTATTATAAACTCACAGGAAGTTTTTTTTTGGTACAATGAGCTTCTCTGAACACAATGCCAAGGAACGTGACAGAACTACAAGTGTAAGGTAGGATGCGCGTCTCACGGCCCAACACGTCCCACCTGCCAGAAATGAGTCTCTGTGAGACTCATCATGCCACTGCCGCTGCCTTGTGGAGCAGGACTCCGCAAGGCTTGTGCCATTGCCTCCACGAATGGCAGCATGACTCCAGCTATGCTGTATGATGAAACTCGTGGCAGTCCTGCACTTCATGCATGCAACAACACAACAAGCCTTGCAGAGTTCTCTTCCATGAGGCGGTGGTGGGCAAGCCACTTGGCCAGCAGCAAGAACAGGGAGGGGAGGCGGCAAGAATGGGACATCCAGTCTCACGCTCAAGGCCTACTGCACACTCCTAATAATAACCACCACCACCCGCAATAAAAGGCCTAAACCATATTTTGGTGTTCAAAAAAATATAAGGCCCTGTCTTATTTTCAGGGAAACATGGTAGATATTGTCTTTTAGATGATCAAGGAAGTTAATTTAGCCATCTCTGCAAGTTCCATATCTTCACCAACCAGTCCTCCATTGTGGATAGTCTCTAAAGTTTCCACTTCTGAGTCTAAATTTTTATCTGTATGTATTATGGTTACATCCAGTGAAGGGCTACTGGTGCGCTCCTGTTGATCGGCGCTGTTGTGCAATTCGCCTTCTGCGCATATGCAGGAAGTGAAATCTCGCATGAGGATGCTCACGCATATGAAATTTCACTGATTTTGGATGATTTCTTTGCTTCCGTGCATGCGTGGAAGCAAAAAACTGCCGAAAATCGGCAAAATCTATCACGCACAAGCATCTTCATGCGAGATTTCACTTTCTGCACATGTGCAGAAGCCAGATCTCATATGTACAAGCAAGTGCATGAGTCGGGGATGCGTGCGCATCTCCATTTTTCCTCCCAGGGCGGCGTACCAGACTGTCCATACAGCACCCCACTGCTGATTACATCTTAGATAAAAATGTAGGTTTGAAATGTGCATAGTCTTCTTACAAAGCAAGGTTTTCACTAAGAAATCTAAGAACAGAGAGGGAATTAATATCAGCTTTCTCCAACATGACACTGTCAGGAAGTTAAACTGCATTTTCTATCACTAGATAAATTTATTCTAATAATTTATAATAACTCTGTTCTAGCAAAAGGTGCAGATTCTGTTCTTACATTAGGGCTCCTTCTCACAACAGAAACACCATGAAAATGCTTTCACTCACCTGGGATGAAAGGGAGAGGATGCTGATGTTGGTAAAGACCCTGGCAGGCCAGTATGTCCGCAAAATTGACTCCACAGCAACGGACATGAATTCTGACCTACAAAGAAAAGACAATCCACATTACTCACACAACCACAAAAGTCTTTGTGCGCGTAAGAAAGGGAGGAGCAGACAGGTTAAACATTTAACTACCATGTGTTCTTCCTCTTTAAAATGGGGCCACAGCAAGTAATCTGCTTAACTCGGGAAATGCAACAAATGAAAGAATTCTTTTCTATACATGCGTATAAGATTAATCTAAGGAATTCTCATAATATTCTTGGCTGCTGTTTTGTGCAAGGGAAGAAGACGAGACTAAAGGGGGGGGAAATAGATTCTTCATCTGATCCTGCCTCCTTTCCACAAGGTCTATAAATTGATTGCCAGAAAATGAGGGAGAAGGGCAACTCATTTTTTTTTATGTGTTTGTGTCAGTGTTGACTCTGGGAAACTGACCAGACAAATGCCTGTGGTTTTCTTGGAAAGATTTTTCGAAAGTAGATTGCCATTGCTTCTTTCCTGGAGCTGAGAGTGTGACTGGTCCACAGTCATCCAGCAACCTTTCTGCCTAAGATGGACTAGAAGTCATGGTCTCCTGGTTTCTAACCACTACTCCAAACTGGCTTTCTAGACTAGAGAATAAACTAGAGGTTGCACAAAGTAATCTGGTGAATAAATACCTGTTCTATCAATTCTGGCTAGAATGAATGAATGAATGAATGAATGAATGAATGAATGAATGAATGAATGAATGAATGATGATGATAATAATAATAATAATAATAATAATAATAATAATAATAATAACAATTGTTGTTGTTGTTGTTGTTGTTGTTGTTGTTATATTAAATTGGTAAGGAAGCTATTATAACCCCAGTTTCTTCTCAGGTTATAAATATACCTTACATTATTCATAAAAATAGCCCTGTGTTCCTGGATTCCTATAAAGAAGTGCTATGGGTCAGCATGCTTTGCCAATTATTTGCAAGATTTGAGCAAAACAATGCACCCCATTAAGATTAAGCCGGGGTGGGTTTCAAAATTTTTAGGAAAGAGTTCTCTGCCTGGTTGCTGGATGGGTGTGGCCAGGGTGGGAATGGTCTAGTTCCTGTTCCATGGCAAGGGGCCAGTTCCTGTTCCATGGCAAGGGGCCAGTTCCTGTTCCATGGCAAGGGGCCAGTTCCTGTTCCATGGCAAGGGGCCATTTTCACACTCCATGAGCTCTATAGGCTTTCGTCAAGTCTCCTGGAGGTTCTGGAGGCCCTCAAGAAGCCAGAAATGGCCTCATTTCTGGCCTTCCGGAGTCTCCGGGAGGCCTATTTTTTGCCTTCCCCGAGCCTCTGTGCAGACCCTGCAGTTACCTGCCATCCAAAACAGCTGCATGGAGACTCAGGGGAGGGGGGAGAGGCCTCTCAGGAGTGGAATCTTCGCTAGAGGATCGTCCAAACCTGGGCAAACCCAGAGCAGCCCACCCCCGGATTAAGCAAAATAATATAGACGGGCTCAAAGCCTTTAGAAGTGAAAAAATATGCACAAGCTTCTAAATTTGAGAGAAACTACTGTCCTAGATAAATCATTTGCTTTTTTATGTTAACCCAATAAAATGTAATAGGGATTCAACTACCACCATTTTTTTTGTTTCTGCTTTTCAGTAGGACATTAATTTTTTTATTGTCAATTAATCATGTTGTCAGGCTTTTTACAGTCTCTTTACGAGCTGTCTGAATAGTAGCTGACACTCTGTCTTTTCAACGCATATCAGTTTTGATTACTGCATTGCAAACATTATACAGCTTCCATGACCTAATCAACAAGAAATCTACAAGTCTGAAAAATGTCAGGTCTCTGTGAAAAATCCTCATTTGCATTCTCATATAACAAGCACAGCCTTTTTCCTATATGCATCACAGCATGCTGAAAACTCCTAGCTTAATATCTTAAAACATGAAGAAGACATTCTAATCTTTGATTTAAAAGCCCAACGTATGATCAATTTAACAAACAAATAAAATAAATGGGAAATATAATTTATAAATGTAATCATTTTCCCAAAGACTACTTGTGTTAACCATCAACTTAAAGACTAACCATAATTCAATAGCATAGGCATTTACAGATCATATTCCACATCTTCAGATGCAGTCAATAAATGCTGCCAGAACGGTTCATCTTTGTTCCAATAACATACATGTTTTCTAGATATTTCAAACACTAAGGTAAAACTAATATCTCTTATTTCAAAGCTTGAAAATGTTTCCCCAAATTTGTGGGGAAAGGTGGGGTAGTAGTTAGGGTTCACAAAATAGGCCAATTGTATATTGTCTTTGCAAAAGTCAGTCAGTCAATCAGTCTCTCTCTCTCTCTCTCTCTCTCTTTCCCTCCCTCTCTCCTTCTTCCCCTCCCTATATTTTATGTTTCCCAGTTACAGAATCAACTTTTCTGCTATCCAAAGCAAGCAGATATAGCATATATATGATATAGCTTCTGGTTGTCAAGTAATTCTAAAGCAAACAATATTTACTGTATTTAGACAGAGATGTCAGAGATTTTGGTATGGGATCCTTGGTTTTTTATGAGCTTGGTTCTTTTCTTGCAGATGTTTTATTACCCACCTAGGTAACATCATCAGTGCTAGGAGGGAGTTGGATTTACTCTCATTTTATATACTAGTGGCTTGCCATGTCAATGTTGCTGGAAATGGTCTTGGTAGCTCCTTAATTAGGCTACTGTTTACTATTAGCAATAGCATTTAGATTAGCTTGTTTGTTTGAGTTGTCAGAGAGCACCAAGGACCTAACAATTCAATCCTGAACTACAAATGTTCTTCTATCAGAGTAATTGGTTTTCATTAACAACAGGGAACAAAAAGACATGATTTTCTTGTTCTGTCTGAAGAAACATTGGTTCATATGTTGCCTTTTCCCATATAGCAAACTACAAATGCTCTTTCCAGGTGCCTGAATTATCTGCAAGAACCTAGCAAGAACATCTTATGATGCTTCAGAAGAGCTAGCTCTTTTATTCCCAACTAACAATGCAGGTAGTCAGGTAGTCCTTGAATAATCATGGTAGTTGGGACTGGCAACTCTGTTATTAAGTGACATGATGGTCAAGTATGATGTCCTATGACTGTGCCAACTTACATTGGCAATTCCAATTGTGATTGTTAAGAAAACCCTGCACAGTCATTAGATGTGACAATACTTGATCACCATTTGTGACCTTCTGCCAGCTTCCTCACTGACTTTGCTCATCAGATTGAAGCTCACAAATGGCCACCTCATGACTGCAAGATATTGTGACCGTCATAATTGCTAGCTGGTTGCCAAGCACCCAAATTATGATCATGTGGCTGTAGGAATGCTGCAACAGCCACCGCTTCAAGCACGGACCATAAGTCTCCCTGTTCAGTGCTGTTGTAACTCCGAATAGTTGAACAAGTGGTTGTTAACCAAATATTAGCTGTAACTCAGGAATCGATTTGCATAGGTTAGTAAATTGTTTATAAATTCCTTATAAAACTATAAAAATAGTACAATTTTCTTTCAACCATTTTGTTTGACTTCCTTTCCACAGGTCCTTTACGAAATGACAAATTAATCACATTATTTACTAAGGCCAGATGGATAGTTTATACCTAGGAAATGGGATGATGAAAATCCAAGGGGGAGAAATGAAGGGAAGAAAAAGGGTATCACTGCATTCATTCAACATCTGTAGCAAGTTAGCCTTAAATGGAAAATAGGTGTAGTTCAATTACATCCCGCAGCTTTGAACTATATTCAAAGAGTCCAATTTGGATTCCTCTCAAATGTCTGAACAGAGAAAGAAAGAGAAGCCTTTCCAAACAGCTGAATGGAATGTTTCCAATGGCCTGCATTGAAAAGGCCCAAGACCACACTCTGTCCAATCTGTTTTAAACATTCATGGTAATCTAAATCCTACAAACAAAGCCATCTTAACAGATCACGTAGCAGAACTTTCAACCCCAGTATTGTAACTTGCTTACCTCATGCGACTGAAGCAAAGCAGATGGGACATCTCTGACAACCAGTGGCTTTTTCAGCTCAGTGCACAGTACTGCTCGATAGGTCCTCTGGGACTGCAGGAAGACAATGCCGCCTGGAGAAATGGGGTTCCTTGATTTAGGGGCAAAAATATTCTCCGTGTAAAAACAGAGAGACCATGGAGGCATGATTCTCAGAGCACCCAGCTTACTCATTTTTTTCCTTTAAATAAAAAGTATTTTCATTAATCTGATATTGGCAAATGCAAAGGATCCATTTGTTATAATTGCAAACCTGTGCAATAAAGATTTGATCTCAGGGACATTAATGTTGTATTCACCTATATGTGATTTGAGGTCTCTCTGCATCTTCCCAATGAAACCACATAGGGCTGAAGACTACAACAGGGGCCCCCAACCTTCGGTCGTGGCATGCCAGAAACCGGCCTACACAAACAAATCCCATCTGCGGGATGCAGACAGCACATGAAACCATGCCCCCTCCAGTATACAGAAAAATGTTTATCCACGGAACGTGTCCCTAGTGCCCAAAGGTGGGGTCCATTGATCTACAGGAGAGTTTTGTTTATCGCCAATTGTTAAGACACTAAACTAGAAACTGCAAGTTCTAGTCTTGCTTTTAGTAGAAAGCCAGCTGGGTGACCATGGACTAGTCCAGGGATGGCTTCCTCCTGGTTCGGACCAGATCGCCCAAACCATTAGCAACATGATGGTGACATGAAGATGGCGTCCAGGATCCAGATCTGTCTGTGTCATTCCATGGGCGCCACCACCTTTTGTTTGGAATTTTCAGCAATTTTCTCGGTGTGTGGATGGCTTCTCCTCATCCTCTGCTGTGAAAAAAGCCCTCCCACCTGCCCCTGGGTTAATTCTGACTTTTATTTCTTCTCCCGAAGCATAGCTGAGCAGCTCCTCAGCTGTTTTTCGGCCTGAAATCACCTTCTGAGCATACGCGGAAGTGAATTTGCACAAGGGGGTGCGCATGCGCACAAGCGGAGCAAGAAACATTGCAATGCAAACCCACCCCTGGACCAGTCATTATCTGTCAGCCCTAGGAAGAAGGCAAGGGTAAATTACAGGTAGTCCTCAATTTACAAGAGTTCATTTAGTGACCATTCTGAGTTTTAACAGCACTGAAAAAAGTGAGTTATGACCATTTTTCCCAGCCACAACTTTTGGTCATATGATCAAAATTCAGATGTTTGGCAACTGGTTCATATTTCTGTCAGTTGCTGTGTCCCGGGGTCATGTGATCATTCTTTCTGACCTTCTGATAAACAAAGTCAATTGTGAAACCAGATTCACTTAATAATCGGGTTACTAACAACTGTAGTGATTCATTTAACAACTGTGGCAAAAAATGTCATAAAATGGGGCAAAACTCACTTAACAAATGTCTCACTTAACAACAGAAATTTAGGGCTCAATTGTGGTTGTAAGTTGAGGACTACGTGTACTTCTGAAACACCTTGCCAAGAAAACTGTAGGGACATGTTGAAGCAGTCTTAAAAGCATTGCACAAACTCTCCCCAAACTCTCCCCATGGCTCAATCTCCAGGTTCCCCTGACTAAATGTATCTAACAATTTCAATCCTTCCATAAAAATTGATTTTCCAGGTCACTGCTCATCACAGAGTTTCTTTTCAATGAATACTTTCTCATTCATTTACAGCCTTCCTAATATGAAACAAAAGCATATGGACATGTCAAACGCCTTCATGAGGACGTATCCTTTGTCTTCCCTGAATGTGCACAAAGATAACAATGCAGTAGAACGCATATGGTGATCAGACTGAGAATATCACAGTGGTGTTCTCTCTCTCCTGGGTGCTTTTTAACTCAGAGTACTTATTCATTCCATTCAATATAGTAGGAGTATTTATACCTATTTGGAATTTGCTAAGTGATAATTTATTGCAGCTAAAGCCTTCCTCTCTCAATCTCCCTTAGGTTTCCTAACTAAGTATGGTAATACTAGCAGCAACCATCACTATCTTCTTTACTGTGTGAATTTGATTTTTCTCCAATTTTATTGTTTAAAATTCACCTACTTCAAATGATATCCTCATCCCAGAACAATTTTTTAAAATAAAATAGCTTACAACCCATAAAAATATTGTAACTTTGTTCAAGGACTTTCTGTTTTAAATTTCTTGAAAGATAAATAATCAGATTATAAAAAATTCTTAATGGGAATTCAAATTTCTCAGTCAGGAAGTCTCCCAACCTTCATAAAACAAGATTATAGAAAATATATTGTTTTTATCTTTAAGAAGCTGGCAAAAAATCCAGACTTTGGTATATATCCCAAAGGTCTTGCAGTAAGCTAGTTCTGTAAATCATTTTTAAGATTTCAAAGCTTGTTAAGTGCTAAATAATAAATGTTTCATCTAATTTAAAAGCAATATATCATTTCTGAATTTGTTTTCCTGTTTTTGAATTTGTCTCTTTAATAGGTACAGTATACTGTATATACATTTAGAAATGTGGCTGAATTTGGCTCCTGTGCACAGCCTGAAATCACATTTACCGTAACTAGTTTTAAGGCATTATGTAACGCCACACACATAATGTAACACAAAATCCTCCAGTTTCCCTAAAGGCATAGAAGTCTGAACTGTCCACACAAACAATCAGGCAAAGAGGACACAATTAATGGTAACTTTCCCTTCCAGATATCTTCTAGCATAAATGACTATGCCAGATGGAAGTTCAAGGGAAGAAAAGGCCAGGTTCAACTTACAAGAACAAAATAGCCAACCCATCAGAAATTCATAGAGAATCATACTGCGACTCATTGGCCAACCCAGCTGAAATATGAATAGTGTAAATGAAAAACAAGTATATCATCCAACACCCCCCCTCCAATAAATAAATAAATAAACATAACTGGTGAATCCAGATATTACAATTTGCACAACTTGTACTTCTTTTTTTGCTGATCCTGTAGCAAATGATTAAATTATTCAAGAACAAAAATCTGTGAAGTGCACAAGGACTTTCTATTTTAGATTTCTGGAAAGATAAATAATCAGATTATAAAAATGTCTTAATGGGAATTCAAATTTCTCAGTCAGGAAGTTGCATTGAAAAAGAAATAGGAAAACAATGGAATCCAGGAGAGTTGCAAGTAGAGAGGGCCAAGGCAGAAAGAAACAAAACCACATTGGAAAAAATATAGAAAAAGTACAAAAGCTTGAAGAGAGACCTGAACTATGGTGAAAGCCAGGCTGAGGAAATGCTGGGAGGCCAGAAGCTCCCGTGAACCTGAATACACTAGTGTGGTGGGGGACATATGAATTACGAAAGAGCCATTGAGCTCTCATATAGTGGGAAGTCACAGCTTTGATAACAGGGGCCAGCCAGGCAGCAGATACAAAGTGAAGCTGTGAATCAAAATAGACGTCTGGAGAAGCGATGGAGGAAGAGTAAGTCCGAATCCGATCGAACACTTGTAAGAGCTCATATTAAGACTTACAAAGTGGCGCTCAAGGCGGCAAGATGCGCGTATCATGCCGCCTTGATTGCATCAGCGGAATCCCGCCCGGCCGCTCTGTTTAGGGTAACCCGCTCCCTTCTCAATCAGAGGGGAGTTGGGGAGCCCTTGCAGAGTAGTGCCGAGGATTTTAACACGTTTTTCGCTGATAAAATCACCCGGATCCGAGCGGACCTCGACTCCAATTGTGAAACAGAGTCGACTGACAATGAGTCAGTCGAGGTGACTGGGGCTAAACGTCTTTGTCCATCTGTCTGGGAGGAGTTTGACTTGGTGACACCTGATGAAGTGGACAAGGCCATTGGAGCTGTGAGTTCCGCCCAGTGTTCCCTCTAATTTTTTTTTGAGGTGGGCGGAAAAGTATAGTGTCTGAGCGGCAGTCCCTTCGGGACTGGGCGGCACAGAAATAATAAATAAATAAATAGATAGATAGATAGATAGATAAATAATTAAATAAACAAACAAATAAACAAACAAACAAACAAACAAATAAATAAATGAATAAAAAACCCACCCTGTTTTGCCTCAGAGAATTTCAAAATAAAATACTGTACTGTGTGTCTATAACAGTGAGCTCATAATAGGGCAACTCTATCAATATCAAAATGCCACTTAAATAGTTGAGCTAGTTTCAAACTAGATTTTGATTTTCTTTCTCTCTTCCTTACTCCCATTCTTTTTCTTTCTCTTTTCCTTCCTCTCTTTTTTCTATCTGTTTCTCTCTCTTCCTCTCTCTCTCCTTCCCTCTCACTCTTTCCCTCTCGGCTTCTGGGCAGGTTTGGAAAACTCTGAGTTGATGATGATTTTTAAGTGAGCGATTGCTCACTGCTCAGCTTAGAGGGAACTATGGTTCCGCCACCTGTCTACTGGATCCGTATCCCTCTTGGCTGGTTTCGGCCAGTCGAGGGGTGACACGGAGCTGGGTCCAAGAGATTGTCAACGCCTCCTTGGGGAGGGGGTCCTTTCCGCCCCTTTATAAGGAGGCGGTTGTGCGCCCCCTCCTCAAGAAGCCTTCCCTGGACCCAGCCGTGCTTAATAACTACTGTCCAGTCTCAAACCTTCCCTTCATGGGGAAGGTTGTTGAGAAGGTGGTGGCACTTCAACTCCAGCGGTCCTTGGAAGAAGCTGATTATCTAGGTCCTCAGCAGTCTGGATTCAGGCCCGGCTACAGCACGGAAACTGCTTTGGTCGCGTTGATGGATGATCTCTGGCGGGCCCGGGACAGGGGCCTGTCCTCTGTCCTGGTGCTCCTTGACCTCTCAGCGGCTTTCAATACCATCGACCATGGTATCCTTCTGCGCCGGCTGGAGGGGTTGGGAGTGGGAGGCACTGTTCTTCAGTGGTTCTCCTCCTACCTCTCCGGTCGGTCGCAGTCGGTGTTAGTGGGGGGTCAGAGGTCGACCCCGAGGTTTCTCCCTTGTGGGGTGCCTCAGGGGTCGGTCCTCTCCCCCCTGCTATTTAATATCTACATGAAACCGCTGGGCGAGATCATCCAAGAGCATGGGGTGAGGTATCATCAATATGCCGATGATACCCAGTTGTACATCTCCACCCCATGTCCAGTCAACGAAGCAGTGGAAGTGATGTGCCGGTGCCTGGAGGCTGTTGGGGCCTGGATGGGTGTCAACAAACTCAAACTCAACCCAGACAAGATGGAGTGGCTGTGGGTTTTGCCTCCCAAGGACAATTCTATCTGTCCGTCCATTACCCTGGGGGGGGGGGGAATTATTGACCCCCTCAGAGAGGGTCCGCAACTTGGGCGTCCTCCTCGATCCACAGCTCACATTAGAAAAACACCTTTCAGCTGTGGCGAGGGGGGCGTTTGCCCAGGTTCACTCACAGTCACTCATGCCCTCATCACCTCGAGGCTCGACTACTGTAACGCTCTCTACATGGGGCTACCTTTGAAAAGTGTTCGGAAACTTCAGATCGTGCAGAATGCAGCTGCAAGAGCAATTATGGGCTTCTCCAAGTATGCCCATATCACTCCAACACTCCGCAGTCTGCATTGGTTGCCGATCAGTTTCCGGTCACAATTCAAAGTGTTGGTTATGACCTATAAAGCCCTTCATGGCACCGGACCAGAATATCTTCGGGACCGCCTCCTGCCGCACGAATCCCAGTGACCGGTTAGGTCCCACAGAGTTGGCCTTCTCCGGGTCCCGTCGACTAAACAATGTCGTCTGGCGGGACCCAGGGGAAGAGCCTTCTCTGTGGGGGCCCCGACCCTCTGGAACCAGCTCCCCCCTGAGATTAGGATTGCCCCCACCCTCCCTGCCTTTCGTAAACTCCTCAAGACCCACCTCTGCCGTCAGACATGGGGGAACTAAAACACCTCCCCCTTGCCCATGTTGTTTGTTGATTGATTGACTGTGTGCCTGTTTTTTATATATACTGTTTTTATGAGATTACTAATTTTAAATTGTAATTAGATTGGTGGGCATTGGATTTGGTATTATGTACTGTGCTGTTTTTTATTATTGTTGTGAGCCGCCCCGAGTTTGCAGAGAGGGGCGGCATATAAATCCAATAAATCTAATCTAATGTAATCTAAAATGCTGAATATTTCAAATGGCGAAAAGCGTCAGGTCATTCAGTACTGCCGAACAAACTGTAAACCCACTAATGTTTTTGGTGTGCGGGATTCATATTAAAAGTTCAGCCCTTATCTACTTTCCTACCAGTTGATCTTGCTTCTGAAACTGGCAGGCAAAGCTGCAGCCAGTCAATCTGGAGTCTCGATGGTGCAATGGTTAGAGTGCAGTGATGCAAGCTACTTCTGCTGATCACCTGCTGCCAGAGGTTTGACAGATCGAATCTCAGTAGGCTCAAGGTTGACTCAGCCTTCCATCCTTACAAGGTCGGTAAAATAAGGACAATATGTTGGAGGCAATATGCTGACTCTCTGTAAACCGCTTAGAGAGGGCTGTAAAGCACTGTGAAGCGTGTATAAGTCTAAATGCTATTGCTATCTCCTTTAATCCACGGAGAAAACCAGGCGAGAAATAAAACTGGGGTTAACAGAAAAGGACAGCTGGGATCCCCCCCCCCTTCGCAAACGGAAAGGGGGTGGAAGCAAAATCTCGATTTTTCCAATGGCCAAATTGGAAGAGGATGTTGGCTTGCAAGGCTGAAAGAAGAGGGGGGGCGGGCGGGTGGCAAAGGCATTGGGGAAAGAGGGCATTTGCGATAACGAAAAGCCTGCACCTTTGGCGCGCCAACCGGGAAGCGCTCCTGGCAGCCAGGCACCAAAGGAGCCGCACGCCTCCGCTCATCATCGCCAGGCCGCCGAGGGAAGGCAACTCCGTCGTCGCGAGCGAATGCTTCGCTTCCGCATCCGTTTCCCTCGTCAGAGCAATTACCGTAGCAGTGTTTCCCAACCTTGGAAACTTGAAGATATTTGGACTTCAACTCCCATAATTCCCTAGGCAGCATTCGCTGGCTGGGGAATTCTGGGAGTTGAAGTCCAAATATCTTCAAGTTACCAAGGTTGGGAAACACTGCCGTAGGCTTTGCTCCCGCTGGAAGCGCCCGCCCGCCCAATGAACCTCTTAGCCCAATGGGGGCGAAGGGAATCTTCCCCGCCTGGCCTTGCCGGGTTTCTCGCCAGGAGCTATGGACGATAAATCAAAACTGCCGTTTAAAAAGAAAAACCCGATCGTCGGGCTGCCCGGTTTGGCCGAGTCGGTGGCCCGTGGAAGATTGAAAATCCAAGTCACGAATCACTGCGCTTGACTGGGTTGCAAATTACGGAGAGAACCGACCGTCACTCCGTTTGCCGCTCGGCCAGGAGAGGAGCTGTGGACGGACAGCCTCAGAGAGATTCCGGCACACACGCAGCAAGCCGGAGTGGAAGTGGAGCGTGTGTGGAAACTCGAGTGGACCTCCCCTCGCTGTTCACCTAGACCCGACTCTGTAGTGCACTCAGTTGCAGGAAAGGGAGAGGAAGGGTAGCCGCTGCAACCCAACATTATGGTTGCAATATTGCAAACTAGGGTACATTCCAATTACAATAATCGCATATGCAAGAAATACCTTGAAAGTAAGTAATACAATAGCACCGTGGGACCCCTCGGGCATTTTGGAGGGCAAAAAAAAAATTAAGGGGCACGCATAAGTGCACTAGTGTGCCTTCCGTCCCCCGTGCAATTGTCTCTCCTTTATCTTTTCTTCCTTTCATATATCTTCTCTATTTTTATATCTTTTCTTCTAGCCTTTTCTTTTTATATATATTCCTACTTGTCTATTCTCTTCAATGTGTATTGTGTATTGGACTAACTAACTAACTAACCAACCCTTAGGCTTTTACTACTGGTTATGATGAATGCGGTGGATGGCTACTGGAGTTCAAAATATTCAGAGTATCCCTATTTCTGGCATCTGATATAAACAGACATACCTTCTGCAATGTGATGCCTCCCCCCCCCCCCCAATTCCCAGTCATAGAGAGCCCTGGAATTGGCTGATTCCCCGCCCCCACCCAGATTCCCAGTCATAGAGAGCCCTGGAATTGACTGATTCATTAACACATTTACAACTCCGTACTTTATTTATTTATTTTATTTTATTTATTCTTTGTCCAATATACAATACATATGGAATGAAATAGACATTAAGTAGTATATATAGGGATAGTAAGTAAAAAAGAAGAGAAGTGGATGAGAGGGAGAGAATATATAGGATATATGAGAAAAGGAAAGGTAATTGGACAGGGGACGTTAGACACATCAGTGCACTTATGTACGCCCCTACGACTACAATTAGTTGCAAACCACCCCCTCCCATTATTATCAATAGAAAATGTTTTATTAAAATTGATTGGAGAAAAACAAACCACTAAAACCGGGGCTGCTTTATACAGAGCTTTCTTTTTGTAACATTTCCTAGGTTGTGATTCTACATATTCATAGAAGTATACCCTGTTTCCCCGATAGTAAGACACCCCCGATTGTAAGACGTATCGGGGGTTTCAGGGGGGTCGGCTAATATAAGCCGTACCCCGAAAGTAAGACATATGTCTTACTTTCGGGGAAACACGGGGGGTATTGCCGCCTCCCTCTCATCTAGCTGCGCGCCGCCTCCTGCCCACGTCCGCACCGTCCCCCTCTCCATACGTCGCCACGTCTGCCACTTCCCTCTGATCTTAATGAGCGCCGCCTCCTGCCCACTTCCGCGCCGCCCCCCCTCCATACGTCACCGCATCTGCCGCCTCCGTCTGATCCAAATGAGCGCCGCCTCCTGCCCACGCCTGCGCCATCCCCCTCTCCATATGTCGCCGCGTCTGCCACCTCCCTCTGATCTTAATGAGCGCCGCCTCCTGCCCACTTCCGCGCCGCCCCCCCTCCATACGTCACCGCGTCTAAATGTTAATTTAATGGTTAAAACAAAAAATTCGACAATTTTTTTCCAATATAAGACATACCCCGAAAGTAAGACATAGTGGGGCTTTTGGGGATAAAAAGAAAGTAAGACACTGTCTTACTTTCGGGGAAACACAGTAGAAGTGCTGTAAAAGGGGAAAAGCCTCACACTCCTGTGAACAAGCTTGTGAGAGATTTGAGTTGTGAAAATAAATAGGAGGGGGGGGGCATGAACAACCTACTCTAGGGCATATTAAAAGTTACTTTTCCCCCCAGAAAAGAATAAAATGCTAATTAGATTTCATTTGTGCTGCTTGTATCCTTAAATGTAGACAGAGTGAAAAAATGTTTTACATCTTAATCTGTATATAAAACACATATTCTAAATCTCTTTTTTTTAATGGTAGAGAATTTGAGGAATCCAAGTCAAGTTAGTTGGTATCTTTCTCATAAGACCTGACAATTTAGGGTTAAATCCTTCTCAAAATATATTTCAGTTTCTTATTGCTGTGATCTGATTTTGTTTTCCAAACAGAATTGGTTTTGGGCAGTCAGAAAAGGGCAAGACTCAGTCCAACAAGACAGACATTGTTCCAGGGATGAAATGCTCCCAGTTCACTCGTGCCTAGCGGTCGTCGGAGAGCTGGTTGTGAAGGGAGTGTAAGGCTCCACCCACCCACACAGATGCCACCATTTGGGTTCTTTTACCCTCAGCACATGCACAAAGGATTCTGTGCATGCACAGAGGGTAAAAGAACCCAAATGGTGGAATCTGGGTGGGTGGGTGGAGTCTAACACTCCCTTTACAACCCGCTCTCCAACAACTGATAGGCACGAGCAAACCAGGAGTACTTAACCCCTGCATTATTCCATTCCTTGGAAGCTACAGGAAACAATGTACCTGAGTGCTTATATTCATCTGAGACTGAGAGGTAGTTTTCTACAACCTCATGTTCTCCAAATGGAGTGGACCAACTCCCTTAAGTCCTTGGGAGCTTGTTACGAAATCCAGCAATGCTTATGCTATCGGTCATTCAAGGACATTTGAATTCATAGATGTGTTGTTTCACTGTAACCTCTCCAGAATATTTTATGGTGTCAGTGTTTAAACATTTCCGATTCACTAACCTCTGGAGTTTTAATCGGTGATAAATTAGAAATGGATAATTAAAAGAAGCAAAATAGCCTTCTCTAATTTATAAGAACATGTAAGTTGCAAGTTAAAGGATATTGACTAGACATCCAATTGCAAATGGAATAGAAATGTAAATCCAATGTTTGGGTTACAATCTTCAAATTTTTTACCATTCAAGATTCATTTCAAAATAAGCATAGACAGAATTTATATTTTTTATAAAACTTTATATATTGTTAGTGTTGATCCATAGATAGTAGTTTAGTTGTTCCATGCAAGACCAAGAAATAATTGCACCTAGCTTTCTATGGTTGCCTGGACCAAAAATAAAGACACTTTAAAAGTGAAGTCAGTTCTGGTGCCTATGTGGACATATCTAGTCAGGACAAAAATGATTGGCTAATATCATCAATATCTTTTGGGGGGATTTTTTTAAAAAAATTCTTTATCTGGCCCAGCGACAATTCATTGGTGATTTCCTATCCAAATACTATTTAGGTGCTATCCTATTTATTTTCAGACCCTAGGCAAAGTCTGCCTTTATTAGGTCTCAACAAACTATATCAGAAAATGCAGAAATCTTCATCAGGGAAAAATATGTTACAAAAAGGATTCTTATGGCTTCCAGTAACATTGTCATTGGTTCAGATAAGGACATTTTGTTACTATGCTTGTTTGTTTGTTTCAGTGTTCAATTAGGGCAATTTCACTGCAGGCTAAACTGCTGATCACCCCTGCTGCTTGCAGCCAACTTCAGAAGTCCTAAGCCTGATTTGGGCAACAGGGCCAGATGGGTGCTCAGTCCAAGCTATCACCACCCAGGATGCCCACAGTTATTCCCCTGCTTCTTGCCATTTCCATCCAAGCAGAGAAGTTAAACTCTGATGGCCACCCCTGGGTTAGACAGATGAACCAGCATCCTCATTTTCCTTTTACGGACTGTTTCTCACAGTAGAAGCTTTTATGCATTTCTTTCACTTTCCCAAATCATCATACCCATGGATGTCTTCACGCCATCACACCATATTCCTAGCACACTAGCATAAACCTTTCATGCTTCTTTAATCCCCTGCAGTACTTTTTTTAAAATCTGATTCCATAACAATCTAAATGAACATCTTATTCTTTAATTCCTACCTTCCCCTGAAGGTTCAGGAAAATGGTGCAGCCAGGAAGAGCGAATAGTTTAGTCTCACAAAGTACCTACCTTGAAAAATAAAAATGAAACGGGGAAGGAAGTGGCACTGGGCACCACTGACTGTTTAAGTAGGAAAACTGGCATTTTGAATCAAAGCTGGAATTCTTCCTAGGAGCAGGAAGAAGAGGACATTTATTTTTGCTATCAGGGATTGTGTGTGACCTACAGTGGCAGAAGTCCAATGTGCAGATCACTTGTTGTGTTAGGCTACAACCATAAGGTCCATGAGAAATTTCTAGACACACTCCATCTAGCCTGGCAGCTGAATTGGACATATTTTTACACAATGATTATGTTTTGATTTTCACATAGAAAGAAATCAAGCAGCCTATCCAGACTCAAATATTCATAATTGCTTACTTACTTTACTTTACTTTACTTTACTGTGGTAGATAAATTCACAGTAACTGAATTTAAACATGCCTGGGATAAACATATATCCATCCTAAGATAAAATACAGAAAATAGTATAAGGGCAGACTAGATGGACCATGAGGTCTTTTTCTGCCGTCAGTCTTCTATGTTTCTATGTTTACTTTACTTTACTTTACTTTCTTACTTACTTAAGTGGGGGAATTCTATAGATGCCTATTTCATGTAATTAGTCTAAAGCAATTCACAAAAATCCAGAAAAACCTTGCTAAAAACAGATGTACTATTCTCCTCTCCATACCTGCTCAATGCCTATAAGGACACATGGAGATGACCTTGGGAAAATATTGAGAAGCATTACAAAAGCAGTTAGTGAAGAAAAATGCCCTGTGTCCTAGGAAAGGGGGAAAAAATTAGGAAAAGAAAGGAGAACATGATTAGACTTGCAAGATTCTTTATTGAGATAATAGCACTTGACTTATACTACTTCACAGTGCTGTACAGCCCTCTCTAAGCAGTTTACAGAGTCAGCATATGGCCCCAACAATAGGTTATATTATCAGAGTCTGTTTTGTGAAGTTAGTTTCCTGATCTGGACAAATTAAAGGTCTGACACTATCCGTCTCACATAACTCTCAGGATGCCACAAGCAGACTCACTCTTTCAACCTGTTTAACTGTAGGAAGACCCTGGACATTGGGACAGGGCCACCAGCTTCTACACTCCACTAACTTATTGTATTAGCCTCTTGAATTTTTTTAAAAGGTCAGTGGGTCTTTAAAAACCTACTGTCTGAGTTGGGCAGTAATATAAATGTGTAAGATAGATTAGATAGATGATAGGTGGATGAACGGATGGATGGATGGATGGACGGACGGACGGACAGACACAGATAGATAGATAGACAGACAGACAGGATTCTTTTCCACCAAGTGTTTAGAATAAAAATCTAGAAGGAGGAAAGCTTTCTTTGTGAGATCAAGATGCAATGTCTTGAGTATATCTCTGAAAGACAGTTGGCAAGAGATAAAGGGAAGCAGCAGCAGCAGCAGCAAATAGTATATAATATATATTTTCACTATTTAATCCTCTGTGTCACTGTGGACATTAGCCTCCATTCAACTTCAAAGAAATGATTTCTTTGGAAAGTTTTGAGGTGCTGATTTTCCTGTTGTGTCTGCAAATATTTTTTTTCTGACTTGCTACCAGACTAGGGAGTTATAAAATTCCATAAATTGGTTTGATCACAGGTGATCTTTCCAGGGATTATTCTTGTGATTCCAAACAAGCGAAAATGAAACAAGGGGTCACTTCACATATACAATGATTGAAAACTACAACACCACTTGGAACACTTTGCAGGTGCAAATCAACCTCTGCAGTGCAGAGACTTCAAGTTGAAGGAAAATTATAAGAACGGTGGCAATAACAGGATGTCTCTTCTGTCAGATACTAATTCAGATTAATACTTTCATTAGGTTATATACATCACAGTAATGAACAATGATAATGGGTGCATTTTCATCCATAACTTTTTAAAATATATATTTAGTTATAAATTCCATTGAAGAGAATTGAAACGTTCCATTAATATACTTAAAAGTACTGGCTTTTCACTGTTTTGTAGCTTGTTTCACTCAAGCCTGCTCAAATATGAGTCAAGCTATTTTTTAAGCACCTGAAGGGCCAGACAAGGAATAATGGATGGAAACTGATCAAGGAGAGATTCAACCTAGAAACAAGGAGGAACTTTCTGACAGTGAGAACAATCAACCAGTGGAACAGCTTGCCTTTGGAAATTGTGGGAGCTCCATCACTTGAGACTTTCAAGAAGAGTTTGGACTGCCATTGTCAGAAATGGTGTAGGGTCTCCTGTTTGAGTGGGAGACTTGGCCTACACCATTTGGACTAGATGATTTACAGGGTCCCTTCCAATTCTGTTAATCTGTTAAATCATGAGAGATGAGATAGATCGATGCTGACTGTCTCAATTGTAGTTCCATCCACTCTATGAGACTACAACCCATGCAGGCTGCCTGACACCAGGAACAATATTTCCCTAGTTTATAACTAACATTTTAAACAACATTTTTAATTGCCTAAGCCAAGGGGCCAGGATACTGATTGGCCACTTTTAGTATAGAAACTAAACATAGAAACATAGAAGACTGACGGCAGAAAAAGACCTCATGGTCCATCTAGTCTGCCCTTATACTATTTCCTGTATTTTATCTTACAATGGATATATGTTTATCCCAGGCATGTTTAAATTCAGTTACTGTGGATTTACCAACCACGTCTGCTGGAAGTTTGTTCCAAGGATCTACTACTCTTTCAGTAAAATAATATTTTCTCATGTTGCCTTTGATCATTCCCCCAATTAACTTCAGATTGTGTCCCCTTGTTCTTGTGTTCACTTTCCTATTAAAAACACTTCCTTCCTGAACCTTATTTAACCCTTTAACATATTTAAATGTTTCGATCATGTCCCCCCTTTTCCTTCTGTCCTCCAGACTATACAGATTGAGTTCATTAAGTCTTTCCTGATACGTTTTATGCTTAAGACCTTCCACCATTCTTGTAGCCCGTCTTTGTACCCGTTCAATTTTGTCAATATCTTTTTGTAGGTGAGGTCTCCAGAACTGAACACAGTACTCCAAATGTGGTCTCACCAGCGCTCTATATAAGGGGATCACAATCTCCCTCTTCCTGCTTGTTATACCATCCTACTTGCTTTTCCTACTGCCCGACCACACTGCTCACACATTTTGAGACTATCAGAAATCACTACCCCTAAATCCTTCTCTTCTGAAGTTTTTGCTAACACAGAACTGCCAATGCAATACTCAGATTGAGGATTCCTTTTCCCCAAGTGCATTATTTTACATTTGGAAACATTAAACTGCAGTTTCCATTGCTTTGACCATTTATCTAGTAAAGCTAAATCATTTACCATATTACAGACCTCTCCAGGAATATCAACCCTATTGCACACTTTAGAGTCATCGGCAAATAGGCAAACTTTCCCTACCAAACCTTCCCCTATGTCATTCACAAACATATTAAAAAGAATAGGACCCAGAACAGACCCTTGTGGCACACCGCTTGTAACCTGTCTCTGCACAGAATACTCGCCATTAACAATAACTCTCTGATGTCTATGCTTCAGCCAGCTTGAAATCCACTGAACTATCCAGGGATTAAGTCCAATCTTCACTAATTTATCTATCAGCTCTTTATGTGGAACCTTATCAAAGGCTTTGCTGAAGTCCAGATAGGCAATATCCACGGCACCACCTTCATCCAACACCTTTGTGACATAGTCAAAGAAATCAATGAGATTTCTTAGTATATAGTCAAAGAAATCAATGAGATTTCTTAGTATATGCCAGTTTCAGTGCCAAATCTGACTTGATTATTCTTTTATGTTAAATAGAAACAAATTCAGTGAAATTTGACTGTAAGTCCTTTTTGCTGAAAGGGGGGGGGGGAGAGAAATTTGTGGTTTATGAGTTTCACAACTAAGACCAGTAGAAAAGGAAGGGGGGGGGCATAATGTAATCTTAGAGAGAGGATATAAATGTGTTTATAACTGCTATAAAGACGATTGGAAGCCACGTCTTTAAATCATTCTATCTCTTTTTTGTTTTGACTTATCACTTTTCTTTTCCTTTATATCCTTGTATTGTATTTACTTTGCAAAAAATGTATTTAATACAAATTAATCTGAAAAATATAAGCTGTTAGCCTCCAGCATCACCTTATTCACAGGAATGACCCTCTGAACCCAAACCAGGACTCAATCATTTTGACAAATTTGTGTTTTTAATGCAGGTAGTCCTTGACATATGACCACTAAAATTCTGTTATGAAGTGAGAGAATTAAGTGATTTTTGCCCCATTTATGACATTTGTAGCCTCCGTTGCTAAGTGAATCACTGCAGTTGTGAAGGTTAAGGTTGCCATAATATGAATCAATTGCCAAGTGACTAAATTTTGACCATATTGCTATGGGGATGCTGCAATGGTCGTTAAGTATGAAAAATGGTCATAAGTCATTTTTTTTAAAAGTGCTGTTGTAACTTTGAACGGTCATTAAATTAACTGTTGTAAATCAAGGACTACATGTTATATACTATATTACTCATGTGGCATGGATAAATATGCCTGTTTTAAAAATATATTTATCTTTCTTCAGCCTCTTAGAGTTACTTACCTAGTCCTATTTGCCAATCAACCTAACAATGGACTTTCCTCCAGATGTGAAAGTTGGCTGATATTATATCTGGAAGTAATAAGATGAGCAAGGCTGATATTCAGTGATACCGCCACATGGAATAATACAGGGTTATTAAAAAAGAATGATCCTGTTTTATGACGCATTGCTTCAGTTTTCAAGCATCGTCATGTAATGTGAGTCAGTGATCATCTGAAAGAGTTATCTAAGTTTTGAATGGCTGCCACAGGGGTAATGTTCTTCCAGCAACGTTCAGTAGTTTGTTTACCCTTGGAATGGCAAGTCCTCAGGAAAAGGCGTTCTATGTTGGGGGGGCCAAGATCTTGTTCTTTGGGGCTTCGCCTGTGAGATTCCCAGATCTAACTGTGTGTGATTTTTTCTTGTAGGGATAAATAAAAGATCACGTCCACAAACTTATCCACTAACCTCGATGAACTTAAACATTGAACAACAACAGAGATCAACTCAGTGGATTGTGATATGCTGATACATGCCTGGGAGGAATTCTCTTATTGTACTGATGTTTCTGCAGGTGATGGCCACATTGAACACTTGTAACACAGGAAATAAAAGTTGGTTGTGAGTAGAATACTTTGACTTGGCTAGAGTTTTGTATTACTTTTCCTTGATGCGTTACCTGACTCTGTGGTTTCCACGGAAGGGCTGCATTTACCTTTCCCTACCGAATCAGTCCCAGAGGCCAGCACATGCCCAGGCGGTGGCACATGCGCACACTCCTGTGTGAGATTTTGGCGAAGAAAGAAATTGGGGAAAATCACCAAAATCTCACATGAGGACCCTCCATGCATGCACAGAAGCACAGAAAGGTTGAAAATCGCTGATTTTTGCTGATCTCTTTGCTTCCGTGAATGCACGGAAGCAAATTCTTGCAAGGGGGGCATGGGGATGTGCGGATGTGCACACATTGTTGTTTCTGCTAATGGAGCAGTGATCCTAGCCATACAGGGGGCAGCCCAATACTGGTGGTTTCTTCCCCAAACCACAAAAACTTTCACCTTATACTGTCTACAGTCGACCTCACCCCACTCCTGAGAGGTCTGTAAGAGGAGCACATTATCATGCCTACCGTCCCACGGTCCAAATTTACCTATACTTACTTTGCTTTTGTTTATGTTTATATCATACCTATTTTATTGTACATAACATATTGCATCATGAAATCGGTTCATTCTTTTTTAATAATCCTGTAATAGACCCAGTCCCACCCATACTCCTTATACAAAACTTCATTGTAGTCTGTGTGGTTAAAATGTTGGATCTACGAATAGGACTGTTTCTGCTTGTTACATCCCAAGAATTCCAGGCATCTCACTTATAAGACTATAAATAGCAGTTGCCTGAAGGAATCGCCCATTCTATTATGGGCAAAGAGGCTTTCACCTCAAAAGAAAAGCTGAGTACAAAAGAACGAAACTCCATCACCTCCAAATTTTAAGGCATCTCTTTCATAAATATGATACTACAGGTATTATGTACATAGAAACAACAATGTCAGTTCTTTGGGACCTGCCTTTGTTTACATTCCTCCCAAAATAATAATAATCACAATGAGCAACATAATATTTTGCCTGCAGCAATATATACAGAGCAGTTTCCTGAAAAACAAAGCATCTTATCTCAGTTACCGTCAGCCCCATTCTCTTCCATTGAAGATACTGCTCCTGGCAGCATCCTAATAGCATTATGTCAGCCCAGCAAGGCCAAACCCAGAACTAAAATTAGTTATTTCCTGATACAAATCTTCAGGGCACCAGAGGGTTTCCGGGATCAGAGCCGAAGGTTTCAAGGAATAAACTGGTATGTTTTGCTGTAAAAAGGTGCCATTCTTTACTTGGCAGAAAGTAAGAAAGAATTTCTTTGGGGCGTGGCATAAGACCATTAACCAGATAAGAGTTTGCTATTGGAAAAGATTAAAACTACTGTCCACATAATGCTGTATTGTCATTTCTAAAAGGGCATATGGAATTCTCTCTCCTTGCCTCTTTTGGGACAGTATCCAGGAGCAAAGAGACCTTTATTATATAAACACCTTCTTTCTAATTTCAAATTAGCATTAAAGTTCCAGCATTGCAGCTGGAACATTCTGTCCTCTACCATTATGTCTTTATGTGGATCATTGATTGTAATAATAATCAAGCTTTAACTAAGGACAGGTAACACAAGGAACCCAAAGCTTCAACACTCATCTAACTGACTGCTGTTGGAACAGAATGTAGAATGAGCCAAAGACAGGCAATTTACAGAAATTGCATTTTTTCCTTATACATGTAATGTTTTCATTAAGAGCTTGCAAATAAAAATAGAGCCACACCGGGAGGGAGAAATTACAAATACACAATTGGAGATAGAAGATAGATAATGGAGAAAATATAATATGGTTTATTTTTAGTCATTGTCGACAACAAACTCTTTGACTGTCTAGGTCAGGGCAGAATTCTAAAACATATTAAAATTAATACATAAATAAACCTGATAATTCTTCTGACAATTTATTACAGTGAACAAGGTTAGTTCTTTTGTAAGAACTAAATCTGAGGAATAGAAGGATTTGGAATAGAAAAAGGGTATGAGACAAATGTTTTAATTATCTCAGCCTCTATTTAAGTTAACACAATTAAGGTATTATAAGAATGGCAAGACTGGGAGAAATCAGCTAGAATCAGAATAAAAAGCACAAAGACGAACAATGTGAAATATGAAGAAGACACCATTTGTTAAAGATGACTTAGAAGAATTCGTTATGAAAGGTTAAATAGAAAGTGTAAAATCTGTGTTAATGCTATATATTAAAAATAAAATTAATCAGCATGCTTAGCAGACTTAAAGTTCAGGTTGAAGAAATAAAGATGGTTTGGTTTGGGCAGGTCAGGAATCAATAAAAATGGACAGTGTGCTGGTGAAGTCCTTCAGAGGATGGCAATGATAATTCTAGTCAAAATTATGAAGGATAAGGAAATGGAAATGGAAATAAAACAAAAAGTAGCTGAAGCCTTTCCAGTGATAAGGCTTGGCTGGGAAAGCCAGACTTTGAGTAACAGTACCCTCTGACTATCATTAAGTGTTGTACCTCATGGTTTTTGACGAATGTATCTTTCCTTTATGTACACTGGGAACATATGCACCAATGACAAATTTCTTGTGTGTCCAATCACACTTGGACAATAAAGAATTCTATTCTATTCTATAAAAAAAAAACAACCCACCCAATGTGACAAACAAGGAGAAGGGTTCCTTTGAAGTATGGATCTGAAAATATTTGCTAAGGATACCATAGAAAAACCAACCAATCTTGAACCATACTATTTTCCTGAACAAGCAGAAATTCATATATTTTGAAACGGAGTGCAAAAGGATGATAGACTAGAAAACTATGTTTAATAAAGGGGAATGGATCAAAGAGAATATTACAATCAATACTTCTTTCGAAGAGTTACAAGCTGTTCATGAGGAACAGTTAGAATATTGGCACTTAACTAATGCCCTGATATGTGGTGTGGTTTCTCACTCATCCTGACATTAAAATAATTTCAGCAAAAATCAAAGATGGGATGCTGTAAAACACTGTGCCAAACTCAAGCATAATTTTTATTCACAAGAATGATTCTGTCCACTGAACCCCACAACAATGATAATATAGAGAGTCTTGGGTTTTTAGAGGAAATGGTGAGGAGAATCTCCACCACTTTACCTTCTAATAAAATGATGCACTACGGCTGGACTTAGTTATAACATGTTTTGTGAAGACACCATTCTCAAAATCCCAACGTCTCTCTGCTAGTCCCAAAAGACTACCTTTCCAAAAGCATTTTGTTAATGAAGTTGTTTGGGATGATTCAAGCAACAGTTAATACCAAATTTAAGAGATGATAGTACTTATATTATTGCTCAAAGAGATGGGGAACACGTTCTCACAAAAGTGAAAGTTCTCTAGTAGATTATTCCTCCTAATATAGTTTTCTCTTTAGCAACTGTATTATGTACTGCTGAGGGAGGGAAGACTTCTATTGGGGGAGGGGGGATCCACTTGAATGATGCTTAGTCGGTAAGGAACGAGAAAACCTGTTATGGTATTTGGGATAAACTCATAAATCAGGTATATTTGTGAACTCTTTTGAACTGATCACATTTTAAATCATATTTATGCAGAAATATTGAAAATTCAAACAGGTTTATAATTTCAACATCACTTGTATTGTATTGGCATCCTTCAGTCTTGAGAGACCATGGTATCATACTCTGAACACCACCATAGCAGACTTAAATTGTATGTGAACATAAAACATTAAGGAAGGAGTGAAGTCTAGAATTTTACCTTCGCTTTAATGCCAAAACTATGCTCCTTCCTATATTCCCAGATTTAAAAAGATGAGATTAGATAATTATCATGCTTACTGATTCCAAGGATATGGGATTTAGTGGGATATCTTGTCTGTATTAAGCACTATATCTCTTAAGTCCAGTATCAGCAAAGGAAAGATTGTCTAAACCAAGTTAAATTTTATTCAGTAAAAGCCATGGTGTTACAGATTAAGCATTGTTAATATTACTAAAAAGAAATGTCTGAATTTTATTCATCTTTCCTTACTGTAAATTCACATTCAAAACTGAAAGAAGAGTGAGCAATTTAAAGTTAAAAATAATCTAAAACTGGTCAAGTGAAGTTGATTGTTATATAAGAGAAAAAAGTTGGGAAATGTCAATAGGATTATATACTATCCAGCCTAATTGGAGGATTTGAGTTTTACTATTTACATGGAAGTCAGGAATCCACCCCCACCACAAAAATCAACTTCACATTGAAAAGTAAAACCTCCCGGGAGATATAAATAAGTCATAATGCTGCATGAGTTGCTAACTTTCACCCAGCCAACTGCTGGTAGTCTAGCAATTTGTGTCATGGTTCATTAGGCAATTCATTACATTATATAATCATGGGCTCTCTAAAATAATAATTATAATTATAAATACATCATTGGAAATAAAGGTGCAAAGCCTAATGGTGATTATAGTTCCTTATAGCATAATTTTATTCTTCTGAGTAGGTGTTAGAATAAAATCCCACATTTTGCATAGGTCACTGGAAAATAACACTGATCTGAAGCAAATTGGGATCTAGGAAGCAAACAGTTCTTTTGATTATAACATATAATTAAACATTACCTTATTTTTTTTCATGATTTAAAAATTATAAGGATGGGATTAGATATATAGTAGATCCCCAGTAAAATATTTCCCCCTAAATTCTGAGCTTCTACTGATGCTCAATGCATTTTTACAGATTGCTCAGCTTGATGATTTGATCTTTGATTAAGGCTGCCAACCTATATCCATTTATCTGGGGAGACATTTAAAAGCTTATACTGCTAAATACTGTAATTACTGGTACCTGCAAGTTGGCTGGTGAGAAAAGGATGCTTCTTTTTGGCTCACACATTTTTTCCTCCAATTAAGCAGGCCAATTTCATTAGTTATTTTCTCTTTTGTAAAAGAAAAAAAAACATACTGTATTTCAGGGTCACACTTAGTTCTTGACATCCTATGAAATGAAACATCTTGAATGATTTTGGAGCCAGAAAATGGGATATTGTTCAGATCATTTGTATTTTTCCTTATAGTACCTAAATATCTGAATCAGAATAGTGGAAGGTAGCAATTTGGGGTAAGGCAGTATGTGTGTGAAGAAGGGAATGCAGAAAATCACAATTTTGGGCTATAGTTGCAGAAAGACAGCACAAGAGTGGTTGTGGTACTCTTTACCTTTCAAACTAGAACTCTAAATTGCACCTCTATCGTCAGGCATGGGGAAATTGATTCCCATGGGCCATTTCTGTTTTATGTATGGTTTATATGAGATGTATGATTGCTTTTTATATTAAGGGTTTTTAAATTGTTTTAATCAATTGGATTTGTACTGTTTTACTGTTGTGAGCCGCTCCGAGTCTTCGGAGAGTGGCAGCATACAAATCTAATAAATACAATACAAATACAACTTTGGGTTTATATCCCATGCAACCATTGCCAATTTAACAACTCACCCAATCCTCAAAAAATATTATTTATTTTATTTATTTATTTTATTGGATTTGTATGTCACCCCTCTCCGAGGACTCGGGGTGGCTCACAGCATATATAAGAACAGAACAATAATGTAAATCCAATTAATACTACAATTTAAAAACAATTAAAAGAAAGACTTATCCACCAAACATTCAACAATCATACTTAAAGCATTCAGTGGTCAAGGGGAAGATCTAAAAGTCCCAAGCCTGGCGGCAAAGATGAGTTTTTATGCTCTTTCGGAAGGCAAGGAGGGTGGGGGCAGTGCGAATGTCTGGGGGGAGCTGATTCCAGAGGGTCGGGGCTCCCACAGAGAAGGCTCTTCCCCTAGGTCCCGCCAGCCGACATTGTTTGGTCGATGGGACCTTAAGGAGGCCAACTCTGTGGGACCTCACCGGTCACTGGGATTCGTGCGACAGAAGGCGGTCTCGGAGATAATCTGGTCCTGTGCCATGTAGGGCTTTATTAGAAGGAAAAACAGGTTTAAATAGTAAATGAATAAATATGTACTTCTTGTAATTCCTGCTGTAAGATAGAGTGTTACACAAGAACATCTCTTACTTAAACCAGGGGTGTCAAACTCAAGGCCTATGGGTCAGATGTGGCCCATGAGGTGGTTAGATTTGGCCTGTGTGGCCTCCCTGGAAGCAGCAAAGGACCGGCCCATGGCACCCAGGCACTAAAGTACAACCTGGTGGCAGCCATCCAGGCTGGAACACAGCTAGCCTTAGATCCGAGACCTGGCGCTTATGAGAGGTTGCCCCCCGCCCTATCCCCTGGGTGGCGCACAGGAAAAACAAGTGCATATAGGGACTAGCATCCCTGGGGACCATCTTGCTCTGCAGTCTGACTGCATTCTGAGCGCTTCCCTTCAGCGCTTGCGTACTTGATGCCTCCTGTGCACCTGCCAGGTGGTGGAGCAGAAATGGCAGGACAGCTCCCCCTGGTTGGATTGAAGGCCAGGTGCAGGAACCCAATGGTCCCAGCAACAGAATGGGTGGGAAGCAGGCTTACTGGAGGTCGTTCTTGCATTGTGGCAATGACAGTGATCATCTGGGCTGCGTCACTGCAACCCCAACTTTCTTTGCCCACATCCACTGCAGCTGTGACAGAGCAGGTGGCTGCATAGCAATTGGACGCATCTGGCAGGTTGCATGGCCGTCTGGTACATTTGGCAGGCCAGATCATGTGCTTTTGCCTTGGAACACTGGTCCAGCAGTCACGGGGCTTGGACCCACCTCCGCTGTGCAGGCTGTGACGTCCCAGCTGCCTCTTGGGGATGGAAACTCCCTTTCTTTTGCATTTACCGGGGCCTTTATGAGTTGGGTGGTTGGGTGGGTGGGGTAGCAGGCTCGATGGAGGATGAGGTTTGATGGCAAGGGTCAAACGTGTAGGGAGGATTGTCTTAAGTACCCTTGACCATTATTATCTAATTATTATTGCCAGTGTGGCGATGTCAGCAACAGGCTGGGCTGCCTCATGCCAGCCCTCTTCCTATCTTTGTCCCTCCAGTAGATCAGACTTGGGCACCTGCTCTAGTCCCACCCCCTTCCTCCAGAGACCCCTCTATCCTCCCTCCAGTTGTGCCCAATCCCCAAGTGCCCCACAATGTGAAACACATCACAGGGGAAGAGCCTTCTCTGTGGCAGCCCCAACCCTTTGGAACCAGCTCCCCCCAGGGATCAGGACTGCCCCCACCCTCCTTGCCTTTCGTAAACTTCTTAAAACCCACCTGTCATCAGGCATGGGGAAACTGAGACATCCCCCCCCCCTTGCCTATGTAGTTGTATGCATGATATTTGTGTGTATGCTTTTTATATATATATTGGGGGTTTTAGGCTTTTTAATGTAAAAATGTTATTTTAAACTTTAATATTAGATTTGTTCTGTATATTGTTTTTATCATTGCTGTGAGCCGCCCCAGGTCTACGGAGAGGAGCGGCATAGATCTAATAAATCTAATAAATACAAATACAAATACATCAAGCTGGCCATGCCCAAAATGGCCACCACCAGCCAGCTGGTCTTCTGGTCTGGGGTGCACAACTGCACATATATATGCATGGGGCAGGGCATGTGTGTGGGGCTGGGGTGCATGTGGCTGGGGCGCACATGCATTGCATTTTGGGTGTTTGGGTGCATGCACATGCATTTAGGCACTAGGTTGGAAAAGGTTAGCCATCACTGCCTTAGACTATAGGACTGAATAGATTTATGACAGCAGAACTGATATTCTAGTCCAGTGATGGCGAACTTATGGCATGGGTGCCACAGGTGGGACGTGGAGCTATATCTGCTGGCACGCAAGCTGTTGCCCCAGCTCAGCTCTAACATGCATGTATGTGCCTGCCAGCTGATTTCTGGTTCGCACAGAGGCTCTGGGAGGGCATTTTTAGCTTCCAGAGAGCCTCCGGGGGGATGGGGGAGGGCATTTTTAGTCTTCTCCGGCTCCAGGGAAGACTTTGGAGGCTGGGGAGAGTGAAAAACGAGCCCACCAGAATTTGGGAGACAGGCCATTTCCAGCCTCCAGAGGGCCTCCAGGGAGGTGGGGGAAACTGTTTTCGCCCTCCCCAAGCATTGAATTATGGGTGTGGGCACTCGCGCATGCGCGATAATGCACACACATGCTCTTTCAGTACCCAAGGAAAGAAAAGTTCGCCATCACTGTTCTAGTCTGCTTTTATTCAGGAGAATTCAACATACACATTGTTACTGTATCCCTGCCCCTCAAATACAGTTTAAAGTGGGCTTGTGTTCATTTTCAGTTCTCCCAATTCAGAACAGAGTATCTGCAAGAAATGAATATCCTGATCCAGGAGGGTGTGAGAATTGACACTCACTGTCCCACCCACGACTTATTGCAGATTTTGATGTGGCAAAATAACATAAAATAAAAATATCCCCTCTCCCTCTTTCCATTCCACAAACAGGAAATTCAATCAATTGCCAGCTCCCCTCCTCCATTTCTAATTCATGTTGTATCCGTGTATTTGGTCACACACGGCAAAGAAATCCTTCAGGGTTGCTATGATGAAAAGCTTTCTGCAAAGCTGCCTTGCCTTTTCTTGCAACTTGCGAGGGAGAAAGGAAAATGTGTCGCCATTTTTGCAAAGGGATTTTTTTCTACAATAGGCAGATTAGGGGGAATAGATTGTAAACAATGCCTCTTCACATGGGCCCCAGGAACAGGACACCAAAGGTCAGGGCTGAGAGGTAGTGAGATGTAATAAGTTCCCACAATGGGAAAAGAAATAGTCTGTGGCATTGCAGCATCCCAAATGAAAAAAAACTAACTGTGATGCAAGGCTGAACAGGAGGCTAAAAACATAAATGAAACCCAGAAGAGGAAACAGTTAACTAGCTCTACTGTAGGTAGTATATTTTATAACAAGAAAACCAGTTTCCAGGAATCAAGGACATTGTTCTGAATTTTTGCAAGCAACTTCAGTATCTGACAAATAATTTTGATTTTCATGGAACATCCCATCATCCCAGAATCCATGGACTAAACTTTAAGGAGGACTGTCTTAAATACCATTGACAATTATTATCTAATCTCTCTTTGAATCTGGGGAAGTGGTGACTCTACCATATTTTTGCTTTTCAAATGTATCTACCTTGCTGCAATGAAAGGATTGGAAGTGAAGCATCCAGAGCATCTCAAAAATAAAAGCATCCAGGATTTTCAATTTTTTTAAAAAAGATTGTCCACATATATTTTTAAGCTTTTAAAATGCTTATTTATGACACCTACAAAATCAGAAATACTCCCCATCTGAAAACTGCAATATTATTCTTACAGTTGAAGAATAATAACTGGATTTTGGGAAATTGGTAATTCTGGAACCTGTAACCCCAACATACTTGGGAATATCAGGAATGAAATACAGTTTTAATTTTTAAAAAATCCTTCATAACCGGCCCGGGACAAGAAGCCTATAAATTTTTATTTTAGTTCTAGGAGACCCAGATGATAATTAATTTGCATAGTCAGGTTAAGATGATATTTTTTATTTGTCCAATAAAATATCAGTTATAAGAACTTAAAGAAAATGGGTGGGATGGTACAAATATGGTTAATTCTTCTAATTAATTAACATAATTATTCAACTAGAGAACTATAGTTCTAAGCCATAAATAATAATAATAATAATAATAATAATAATAATAATAATAATAATAATAATAATAATTTATTCGATTTATATGCCGCCCCTCTCCGAAGACTCGGGGCGGCTCACAACAGTAATAAAAACAGTATAACAATGGAACAAATCTAATAATAAAATACAGTATATAAAAACCTCAACAATTAAAAAACATACAGCACATACACATCAAACATGAAATATAATAAGCCTGAGGGAGATGTCTTAGTTCCTCCATGCCTGGTGATATAGGTGGGTCTTAAGTAACTTGCGAAAGACAAGGAGGGTGGGGGCCGTTTAATCTCCGGGGGAAGTTGATTCCAGAGGGCCGGGGCAACCACAGAGAAGGCTCTTCCCCTGGGGCCCGCCAAATGACATTGTTTGGTCGACGGACCCGGAGAAGGCCAACACTGTGGGACCTTATCAGACGCTGGGATTCGTGCGATAGAAGGCAGTTCCAGAGGTATTCTGGTCCAATGCCATGTAGCTTTAAAGGTCATTACCAACACTTTGAACTGTGACCGGAAACTGATCGGCAGCCAGTGCAGGCCACGGAGTGTTGTAGAAACGTGGGTGAATCTAGGAAGCCCCATGATAGCTCCCGCAGCTGCAAAAAGTGATTGTCTTAGCTTTTGCTTAATGTGTAATGAAAATCTTATCAATTGTGCTTTATTAAATAAACTCTGAATAAGCTACAGATGAGATAAATAAATCCTGGTTAATCTACAGATTAGTATATGTGTACACTCATACCAGTATTATTAGCTCATTATTTATAACATTAGCCAAAATAGAATATAATAGAATAGAATTTTTATTGGCCAAGTGTGATTGGACACACAAGGAATTTGTCTTGGTGCATATGCTCTCAACGTACATAAAATAAAATATACATTTGTCAAGAATCATGTGGTACAACACTTAATGATTGTCATAGGGGTCAAATAAGCAATGAAGAAGCAATATTAATAAAAAATCTTAGGATATAAGCAACAAGTTAAGTCATACAGTCAACATGGGAGGAAATGGGTGATAGGAATGATGAGAAAAACTAGTAGAATAGAAGTGCAGATTTAGTAGAAAGTCTGACAGTGTTGAGGGAATTATTTATTTAGTAGAGTGATGGCGTTCGGGAAAAAACTATGTTTCAAAGTCCTTGCTTCATTCTTTAATGAAATATTGGGATAGCATTAATTATGGGAAGGCCAGTTTGGAGTTGTCTATAAACTGCTAGTTTAGAAAGTGGAAGACTATGAGTTTAATTTCTTAAGTAGGATGAGGTCAGTCACTCACTCTCAGTCAAAGCCACCTCACGGGTTGTTTCTTGGGGTGTAAGGAGGGAGATGGGTGCATAATGTATGTCATATTAAATTCTATAAAATAAAAACAGGATGTAAATTTAATAGTAATAATTGTACTTAAATATTTCTTCTGATGTTACTACATTGAATAGCAAATAGTTTGTTTCCATTAACATTTATCCAAATCTTTTGGAGATTTACTCTACCAGTTAAAAACTGCACTTCTACCACTAACTTGGAATAGGTATTAGTCTCATGAATTCAATATGCAAAGAACTGCATGGCACATTAGCATTTGATTTGTCAGGTAACATCTGGTGGCTTGAATTACTTGCTTTCACATAATTGCTTCTGGTATTTGGCAGCCTGACATCAATATACAGGAAGATCTTGGAAAAGATAATTAAGGAGCTGTATTTGTGATCACCTGGAAACAAACAAGACTATTACTTGAAGCCAGCATGCGTTTGTCAAAACAGACCATGACAGACAAACCTTACTGCCTTCTTTGGCAAAGTAATTAGTGAATAAGGGAAATTCTATGAACATTGTTTACTTCATTAAGGCATTGGACAAAGTAGACCAGCCAATTTCTGGGTAAAATAGAACAATGTGAGATAGACAACCTAGTTGTTAGCTAGTCGCAACTGACTGACAACCATATTCATCATGTAGTCCTTGGTGGAACTACATCTACAAAGAGGGAAACTTGCCGTGGAGTACCTCAAGATTCTATCTTAGTACTCTTTAAAATCTCCATAAATGATCTAGATAAAGGGATAGAAGGGGAAATTCAAATTTGCAGATGATAAGAAGCTAGGGAATAGCTAACAGTTTAGATAACACAGAGGTCCCCAACCTTTTTTGCACCAGGGACCAGCTTTAAGCTAGACCAGTTTTCCATGGCCCGGTGGGGGGGGGGGGGGCTTTGGTCATATGGGGGTGGGGTTATGGAGGGGTGGAGCTTAGTGCATATTTATTTTGCCGAAGCTGACACGGCACATCTGAATCGTCTTAGCCATGCAACATTTACTCACACTCAGCGGCTGGAGGTTCACGCGCATTTCCTTACCCCAGTCGCCAGGATCCAGTGTCGCGGCGCAGAACAGCCAGGGGGAGAGAGAGCCTCCCACCCCATGTCAAGAACCGAAGTCGGTTCCGCAAGAGGGGACGTGCCGCGACCGGTTCCGCCGACGCTCAGGAAACTCGCGGCTCTCCGGTTCACTTTTCAGCTCGCTGCGAACTTGAGGCCAAACGTTCTGCAACCGCGGCTTCTTTCCCACTCCTGCTGCTCAAACAGCCGGCAGCGGAGATGATTAAGCAGAACGGAGTCCGGGAAATCAGATTCAAGGGTTATGTAACGCGCGATCCATGGTCATTACTGTACGCTGACCCCTGGTGATTAGGAGAAGCAATGCTTGAGGGTCTCGCCAGGGAAAGAGCGGCGGGTTCTTTCGAGACCGAAACCAAGACCGGGAAGAAAGGGGAGGGGAACAGAAACAAGAGATTCGTGGGATTACACGAATCTCTTGTTTCTGTTCCCCTCCCCTTTCTTCCCGGTCTCGGTTTCGAAAGCACCCGCCGCTCTTTCCCTGGCGAGACCCTCAAGCATTGCTTCCCCTAATCAGTGATCGCGCGTTGTAGGACTTGACCTTTACTTGCGTCGAACGGGGCTCCTCTTCTCTTTTTTTTTTCCACGCTGCAGGAAGAGATGGGGAGGGAGAGGGCGGAGGGAAGGGAGGGTGGAGAAGGATGCTCTCTTCGGGGACTTCTCATCGGAAACCAGGGGAAGGGAAGGCAGCGGCTGTCAGCGGTGCCGCGGACCGGCTGAAAACCCCCAACGGCCCGGTCCTGGTCCGCGGACCGGCGGTTGGGGACCTCTGAGATAACAGACTCAAGATTCAGAAGGACCATGACAGATTTGAACACTGGGCCTATCCAACAAAATGTGATTCAGTGGTGAGAAGACAGTTTTACACAGATATAGAATAAGTGGTACCTGCTCAACAATAACAATTGTGAAAGGGATCTAGGTGTCCTAGTAGCAATACCACTTGGACTTATATGCTGCTTCACAGTGCTTTAGAGCCTTTCTAAGTAGTTTACAGAGTCAGCATATTGCCCCCAATTTTACCAACCTTGGAAGGATGGAAGAGTAAGTCAACATTAAGCTGGCGAGAATCAAACTGCTGACATCATTGTGTAGATCACCATTTAAGTATCAGTCAGCAATGTGCTGCAGTTGCCAGAAAAGCTAGTGCAGAAATAGGATGTATCAACAGAGGGATAGTTTCAAGATCCCGTTCAGTGATAATACTGCTTTACATTGCACTGGTGAGACCATACCTGTAATAATGAATCCAATTCTGGTCACAATCCAAAAAAGATGTTGAAACTCTAGAAAGAGAGCAGAAAAGACCAACAAAAATGATAAGAAGTCTGTAGGCTAAACCATATGAAGACTTATTGAGAAAAACTGGGTATGTCTAATCCAGTGATGGTGAGCCTTCTTTTTCTCGGGTGCCAAAAGTCCTCGCGTGCACGCTACTGCACATGTGCGCATGGCCACAACCATTATTCAATGCCTCCCATGTGCTCCCCCCGTGCACATGCATGCACGATCCCTCTGCACTGCACTGCCCACCATGCATGCACACACAACCTGCTCTCCCTCTCCCATTAAATAGGGTGGGCCCAATAGGCCTGTTTTTCACCCTTCCCAGGCTCCAGAGGCTTCCATGGAGCCTGGGGAAGGTTAAAATGGCCTCACCCACCCCTAGAGGCCCTCTGGAGGCCAGAAACGCCCTCCCAGAACCTCTGCATGAATAAAAAATCAGCGGGTCAGCACGCAAATGCGCGCTGAAGCAGAGCTAGGGCAACGGCTCATGTGCCAGCAGATATAGCTGCTACAGGTGCCATAGATTCGCCATCACGGGTCTAGTCTAACAAAGAAAATGACTAGGGGTGATATGATAGCAGCCTACTATACTTGAGGGGCTGTCACAGATAAGAAACGGTTGACCAACTCTCCAAAGTACTTGAGGAAAGGCCAAGATGTAATGGGTGGAACTAAGGAGAAATTTCCTGACAGTAAGAACAATTAATTAGTGGCCTCTGAATATCATGGTTGCTCCATCAATAGACTTTTTAAAGAATACACTGGAAATCCATTTGTCCTGAATGGTACAGGATCTCCTGTGTTAGCTGGAGGATGAACCAGAAGCCTCCAAAGTCCCTTCCAACTCTATTATTTTATGTTCTTGTACTAAACAATGGCATTTAGTATGCAAGATACAGTATTTGTAATTTGAACTGCACAACATATTAAGCTTTTGAATACTTACAAATGATAGTACTGTAGTTTGCTTTCTACAACACAGAACCAAACTCAAATAAATCACATAATAGCTTGGTGAAATAAATGTACCGTAATTTAAATCCTAAGATATTACCTAAAAGGAGCCAAGACAGCAGCAATTTAGATTTTGGATGACAGAGTAAGGTAAAAATCAAAGAATATACAGTAATTCAAAATGGCACTACACACATACTTGCTAGCTGCTTCTAATGAAATAAGAATCTTTGATGCTATTTAAAGATTCCACTAAATATAAGACAACTCTCTGGAACAAAATTAGCAAGCTTTGAACAGAAAGAAATTGAATCATCATAATGAGAAGCCAGCCAACCTCAAAGAACCAGTTAAGAAGACTAGGTTTTCCGTTTTCCTAGTTTGAAATATGTGTGCTTTGCTTCCTTGTAGCTAATATCAAAAATTAGATATATCCTAAATTACTTCCCTAGGGGATCTTTGTCCTCCCACTAATAATTCAAATTAACAGAGAAACCTACTCATGTAATCTTGATTTACACACCAAAAACTTGCACGATACGGAGAGGGGCGGCATACAAATCAAACAAACAAATAAATGGGACTAACTTCAGGAAAATGAGTTCTTAAATTACGGTAGTTCCAATTACGGATGACTTCCCCAAAAACAACTGAAATGCAATTAAATCAGTAGCCAGCAAACCTTTCTACAGCTTTTCACCTAAAGCTCTCACTGTCAGGAAATTTCTCATCATTTCAGTGTAAATTTCTAAATTTAATAGAAAGCTGTAAGCAATGAATCACATACACAATTATGAATACACATATATATGAATAGAATAGAATTTTATTGGCCAAGTGTGATTGGGCACACAAGGAATTTGTCTTGGTGCATATGCTCTCAGCATACATAAAAGAAAAAGATACATTTGTCAAGAATCATGTGGTACAACACTTAATGATTGTCATACGGGTCAAATAAGCAATGAAGAAACAATCAATATTAATAAAAATCTTAGGATACAAGCAACAAGTTACAGTCATACAGTCCTAAGTGGGAGGAAAAGGATGATAGGAATGATGAGAAAAACTAGTAGAAATAGAAGTGCAGATTTAGTAAAAAGTCTGACAGTGTTGAGGGAATTATTTGTTTAGTAGAGTGATGGAGTTCGAGAAAAAACTGTTCTTGTGTCTAGTTGTCTTGGTGTGCAGTCCTTTGTAGCAACGTTTTGAGGGTAGGAGTTGAAACAGTTTATGTCCAGGATGCGAGGGGTCAGTAAATATATATGGACTTGCCTGTGTATGTAGCAACAGCTGTGTCATACCTGTGACTTACAAATACAGTGTTGTTCAGTTACACATTTTCTTTAAGTAACTTTTGATCTAATAATTAGATTTGTAGCCTCCCCCCCCCCCCCCCAATTTTTATCTCTGTCTTCTTGTCCATCCTCTTGCAGGAAGCTAAGGCTACCAGGATGTCCTGGAATTCTGGCTCTTATTTGGTTTATCCAATTCCTTCCAAGCAGGTCAGATAAACAAATCTGGCATTTGGTCAGCAGCTCTTGAGGGCTTCAAACAAATGTTTTCCTCCAATCCCATCTGGAAATACCAGGAACTGAATATAGGTCTCCCCACCACCACCAAGAGAAGTGTTTTATCACTGCTCTTCAGCCAGGGACCATTTCAAAGTAAGATTGTAAAAACATAACCCATAACAACAAATCACTGTAATTCAGAGCTACCTTGGTGCTAGTTACGCCCACTTGGCAATTACTCCACAAGAAAGGAGAACTAACCTTGTCTTTGTCAAATGCTTTTGAGAGGGAAAAAAACAGAGAGAGTTGAGTCTCCATCCTTTTCCCATTTTTTGGAAAAGCGTGCAACACAGCATCCAAAACATTTGTCTTCGGAGTCTTTGGAGAGGGGTGGCATACAAATATAATAATAATAATAATAATAATAATAATAATAATAATAATAATAATAATAATTATTATTATTATTATTATTATTATTAGTATTTGCTCCTGTGCAACGTTTTACTGCAAAAGAACGCACCCAAGTTTTAATTGAATTTAACTTATCAAATTTATAAGCCGCCTTGCGGACTCTGGGCAGTGAACAAGGGTCTCGATTTTTTAACAAGGGGCTCGATTTCCCACTTGATCCAGCCATGTCTGCCTTCTCTCAGAAAAAAAACAACTGTAATCACACCTTTCTGCCTGCTCCCTACTTTCTCAAGCTTTTGAAAACGGTTCGTTGAATTCCTTTTGCGAAGTGATGAGAGAGAGCACTACACCTATCGCAACGCCAGATGGTCGCAGCTCCCTACATCAGTGTTTCCCAACTTTGGCCAGGCTGGGGAATTCTGGGAGTTGAAGTCCAGATATCTTCAAGTGGCCAAGGTTGGGAAACACTGCCCTACATAAAACCCAAAATCGCCTCGGCACTCCCCCCCCCCCCATGCAAAAAACCCTTCCTACTCCATCTTGCCTTTGGGCGCGCGAGCCGGCTAGGCGGCGTAATTCAGGATACCTGCCCGTCTACCTGGGAGTTCAGCCAAGACGGGAAAAAGCAAACTCCTTGAGCAAAGGCGAAGATGGGGGGGCCATACAAATCCCCCCCACCCCGAGCCGCTGCCTGGCAGTCCCACCAGGGCCTCGGCCTCGTTTGCGTACTGCCAATCAGCGGGTTGGAAAGAGGAGGATGACGACGCTCGCTTGGGAGCCGAGGAGGGCGTGGCGGTAGGCGTCGATGGGCGATTGAGTACGCCTGGCCGAGATTCTCCTCAGCGCCCGGCGACTGTCCATCCCGTGCCTGCTTGGGAGCGAGGAGGTCGGCTAGCCGGCTCAGGGCTCGGTGCTCCATTGCTCCTGCCTGGGATGCCGCCGGGACTGAAGGAGAAGCCGGGCACGGGGCGACGGAGCTCCGAGTGTGCGTTGGGAGCGGGACGCCGAGCAAGCTTGTCCCAGGAGGAGGAGGCGGCCTCGGGATGGAGCAGCGGCGCCCTCGCAGCCAGTGACCGGGAAGGGGGCGGGCCCCGCCAGCCGGGGCAAAGCTGCGGTGGAGGACCGAGGAAGTGACGGGCTGAAGGGGCTTCGCTCGGGGCTGACCCCGCCGTGGGGCGGCGGCAGAAGCAGCAGCAGCGGATGGAGCCCGCCGGGGAAGGAGGCGATTCTTGCTTGGAGCGGCTGAAGAATTCTCTCCCGGGACCCGCGGACCTCGTCGGGGCGGCCAGCACTCTGGAGCGGATCCTAAGGGAATCGGTGTGTCAGCGGCAGGGCTGGCTCCGGGTCTACGGTAAGGGGAGAAAGCCTTCCTCCGCCGCCCCGGGCGCGCCTCTTTTCCTGGTTCTCTCTAACTCATCCCTCCAGCCTCACCTGCCCATCCCTTTCTGTACTTAGGTCCGCGTTGCCTGCAAATTTGCCCGCCTTCCTATCTCTCCCTCTCCTGCCGAAGCACAAAGCGAAGGCGGTGAGTTCCCATTTCCACAGGGCTGGCTAGGATAGTTCTCTCCCCACGACCCCACCCCGAGTTCTTCCCAGCTGGGCTGAAGGGAGATTGCATTGCTTCCCATCCTTTCCCGCCTTGCTCGCGGTTCCCTCCCTCCTTCCTTCTGGAGCATCGGCAGGTACACGCATGGCCAACTTCCCCGTTTTTCCAAGCCAGTTTTCCAGCTTTAAAAACGCTGCAGTTCAGAGCTGCCTCTGCTCTGAAAGGGTTTTCTCCCCAGGAAGGAGCTTTTAGTATCTGGCTGTAGTGTAACTGCTGCGTGGAGCTTGGAAGTAAAGCAGAAAAATTGGTGTACCACTTTCTGACACACCTTAACCGACTGCATAACCCCACCCTGGCTTCTCGGTGCAATTGGGTAGTGTTTATATATTTATTTATTTTATTTGTCATACAAATATAGTATTGTATTGTAGTATGTTTAACATAATATAAGTATGAAGTAGAGATAGAAAAGATAAAAAAGACATTAGGACAGGAACAGTATGCACAAAGGTGTACTTATGCACGCCGCCTGCTTTGTTCCGGATGTCTTCAAGCATCTTATTAATGTGATAAAGATGTGTTTGCTTTTTGGGTCTCATTTGTCTGGTTTGTGGATCACCTTTATCACCCTGTTTTTTAAAGGGATGCCATTTACTGAATCATCTTGCTTCCAACCCACCTTTTGGAAACGGTTGCTTTATCATTTTGTGCGGTTGGGAAGTGCAGGCACCCTCATGATTCTCCCTCCTTTTTACCCAGATATGGCCATTTTGGCTTTATTTCTTTATTCAGGGCAGGGATTATAATAATGTCTAAATTCTGTGGTGTACTTTTGGATGAGTGGCGGCAGTTATCTCTGAAAATACTGGAGGAGTGTCTTACAGCTTGTGATTGCAAACTTTGAGTTTGAATTCTGTTTTAGAAGAATAATTCCCTTTGGTATGAATACTTTTTTTCCTTTCTCATAAAGATGTCCAAGATCTATTTCCCTCCTTTTGATACTTTGTTGATAATATACAGGTTTCACATTTGATACAGAATAACAGACTTGGAAGGGACCTTGGAGGTCTTTTAGTCCAGCCCTTCTACTCAAGCAGGAGATCTTGCTTATACCACTTTAGACAAATTGCTGTCCAATCTATTCTTAAACATACACAACTTCCGGAGGCAAGCATTTCCTCTCATCAGTTCTCACTGAAAATGAATTTTGTACAATACAGTATATGTTTTCTTGTGTGTCACATGCTTGTGCTGTATTTTGTTACATTTGTTGGTATGGGGATTAATTGCTAATCCACGGTTTAAAATGGTTGCATCAATGCTCTTTTGCTGTTTAATGTAATGTGAATAACGTTTTAATAGTGTGTGCGATTACCACCTTCAGGTATCAGTTCTTCTTCTTCATGTCTTTAAAAAGTAATTCATTTCTTTACAGTATTGTGTTAATACCTCCCTCCTCATCTCTCAAGTTCAGAAGTACTGTACTATTGTTTATTTTTGTGGTCAGATGTCTATATAGCTATGCCATTGGATCAGCAGCAGGTGGAAATATTGTTGAATGGCCCAAATTATTTTGTATTTGAATTTCTTCTGGATTTGGGGAAATTGTAACCACATGTTCATAATCCAAGATAAGACTTTATTATTGATATTAATTTAAGGGAATTTTCATATTTGAACCTTCAATAGTTTGAAGGCATTCAAATTTGTCTTCATTTCTAATATTGAAAACAAGAGAAAATTACTATGCTGCCTCAAATTGCTGCAGTTGCAGCAATAAATTCTTCATTCTGGGTGAAAGAAAAGGAAAGGGAAAATACTGTACCTCTGACACAGGCAGCTTCAGAACCATTAAGTTGTTCTTAGAGTCTTTCTCAGGATCTAAAGTTCAGGAATTGGAAAGAGGAATAAGGGAAGTAGTTTCTCCAATGGGAAATAAATCACAGTGTCATAAAATAAGTAGATAAAGGTAGCTTTACATCAAATTCAGTATATAGCATTTAAGAAGAAAATTAGCCGTCTGGCTAGTAGTGGTGAAATACAGAAGCCTGAAAAGGATCTCAAAACTGATGCCATTCTTGTGAGCAATCATTGCTCAAAAAAGTCTTAGTAGGTTCAATAGAATTTACTTTCAGAGATGAATGTAAGTTCATAGAATTTTTTTAAAGACTGGTAGGGTATTATTATTTCAGAATATGCTAAAGTATTAAGATGCTGAAAATTATTAGCAAGCTGCCCATTGAGCTAATTTTGAATAAATAAATTATTCACTTGAAAGCAATGTGAAAACATTATGATCTGAAATCCGATCAGCTTGGAATCTGTATTTAAGCCCTGGTCAGAAATCAGAAACAGGACTATTTTGTTTTGACCCATCCACCCACCCACCCACAGATACTGATGTTCCTCTTTGCATTGGCATCCTTCAGTCTCGAAAGACCATGGTATCATGCTAGTCCCCATTTTATTAACATTTCATAAAGGACTCAAAGCGTATTTAGAATAATGTTTCTGCCGAGATTATCATTTACTGGATTCCTTTGTTTATTTTTGAGGTCTTGCGTTTTGCATGCATATATTCCATTTAAAGGATATTACATTGTGAATATTTTAATGAATTGGATGATGTTGTAAATTGCCCAGAGACATTTGACTGTGGTAGGTGACAGATTTAATATATAAGTATGAATGGGCAGAGTATAAACCTCATTTTCTTCTCTTTCCAGATGTATTTTGGATTATTACTAATGACCTGCTTGAAAATATTGCCATTGTTCATCATGTGCTTTTGCATTCATTTGGTATCTGTATTTATAGTAAAGGTTGTTGAGAGACTGGAAAAAGGATGTTAAATTCTTTAGTGATCTGGCTGATGTACAAGACTCAGTGTTATTTCCTATTTCTTTTTCAAGCCTTCCCTGGTATGTAACCTCCTAAAATAAATCTGTATCAGTATGCCTCGCCTATTCCCATACTCAGATTTTTATAACCTCATGTGTTCTCTGTGATAAAAATGCATCATGATTCAGCCTTAAAACTAGCAATTTAAGAGAGTGAATATTGCCTTTATGCCGGTTTTTTTCAAACTATGTCAGACTACACAGTCCTTTCCCTCTGATGGAGCAGTTCACTATTTATTTCCTTGTTTGTTATGCAAGAGAAGCTAATACAAATATTTTACTGAACATTAAAACATTACTGGACTTCCATGAACTGCTGAAACATAAGCTTGGGCAGTTGCTGCCAAGTTAAACCCAGACAATAAGGGAGATGAAATGAGTAAGCTGGTGGTAATATGTATTTGACTAGGTCTTGTTACTATGAAAGTATGGTAATATTATGTTTACTTCTAGGCCAAGTGCCATATCAGATAATTTGCAATTTGTTACAATGTTAGATTAAAATTATTTGTCTCCATAGAATGGAATGACCACTATTGACTTCTACTGAAAATGTTTCAGATGCTATAAACAGTGACAAAAGTAAGGGAAGCCAGCTTTTGACTTTAAGCGTATCTACAATACTCTAGGTCATTAAAAAAAAAAAAAAAGTGGTTCAAGGACCTCTGGGGAATTCCAAGACTCTCTTAGAGTTCTGTGAAATAAAAATTATTTATCAGATATTAAAGATTGCAAATGTTTAAAACCATCCCATTCTTACTTGTGATTTGTTTAAAAAATATACGGCTTTTCCATGAAAAATATTTTAATACATAATGGCTTTAATTTTATTATTTTTACATGATTTAATAAATATTCTACAAATACGTCAATTGGGAAGTCAGACAAGGCCTTGAGAACAAAAGTTTAAGAAGCCTTAGGTTATGTTC